>NW_022631103.1:1836797-2513813 GCF_010015895.1 Lontra canadensis | reverse complement strand
CCAACTACTTTTTTAATAGTATTTTTAAACCAGAGGCTTCTGATTTTAAAATTTATATAATAACTTTGTTTTAATATTAAGCATACGAGCAAATGTATTGTGGAATTTTTATTTTAACTTTATGATTTGAATTCTAATACAGCATCTGTTTCTGGTGGTCAGATATCTCAAAGCCACTAACGTCTATAATCTTTCAAATTATAAGTGATTCGATTTTTCTGTCAATCTTGGACTCTGCTAATAGTGAGAGAGGATGTATTTTTTTTTTCAGTAATGCTTAGCAATTTATTCAAGCAAACTGAGTAGTTATTAGCAGATTTGACTGCCTTATATGAGAAACTGTTGAAGAAACTAAATGTTTACCTTAGGAAAGAAAAAAACTAAGAAACCCTTGAAAGCTTTCAAATCTTTCAGTATTTGAAATGCTACAGTGCATAAGAGAACAGCTTACTTTTATAATTCTAGGGAACAGAACTAGTGACAGTAGGTGGATATTATAGGGAAACAAGTTTTACTATTAGGTTTTAAGTTCCTCAAGGCCCTGTTTGCTTTTGTTTATTATATCCATAGAATCAAAAATAATGTCTTGACCACAGTAGGTGCTCAATAAATGTTTATTGAGTAAATGCTGTTAATCATTCTAAAGACATTTTTTGCTAACAACTTCAGGCAAAGAATAGAACATCACTTGACAGTGATGCTTTATAAGGAATTCCTAACTGGAGAGGACAGAGGTACCGAATCAACCTAAGCTTTCTTCCAGCTCTGAGTTCTGTGAGTCTGGGCCCCAGTTGCATGTTAGAATAGAGGGTATTTTCTCTTAATGCCATAATTTACAGGACTATGAATGGGGTAAGATGGTGGAGCAAAGTCCAAAGCCCACTCTTTAATCCTAGCTTACTTAACTGGCTATGTCACCTTGGGCCAATTACATTTCTGCGCTGGAGAAATCATGTCCTCTGCAGTAGTTTCGGTCTTTGTTATATTGCCTTGATGACGAACGCTGGTCTGCTAGGTGGTTTGCACCTACAGATGTCCTTCTTTAATCCATTCCACACTGGGGTTTGAAGGACCTTTGTAAAGCCTACTTTTGCCATGCCATTCCTCTCTTTGAAACTCTTCCCCATAGCCTAAAGTTAAAGTCCAGACTCTCATGTAATGATGAAGAGACAAGAGTCTAGAATCAGATTCTGTACATTTTGTTGTTGTTAATTCCCAGCTATGTGGCTTTGGATAGCCATGTGTGCCTCAGTTTCCTTATCTATAAATTTGGGATTATAAATATTACACCTCAGGCTTATGGAAATTAAATTATATATACACACTAGGTAAGAAGGTAGGTAGGTAGACAGACAGACAGGCAACTAGACAGACAGAAGCATCTGATATATATACATAGTAGAATTTGGCTGCTCCGTGAACTCATCCATTTCTTCCTATCCAATCTTATCACTGGTACCCCCTAAAACTGCTTGTAGTTTCTTGCACATACCAAACAATTGTCCTTATCTTGGAACATGCTTTTCCCTTGACCTGAAATCTCCTTGAGTCTTCCTCTGGATTATGATCCCCTTTCATCTTTCAATACCCAGCTCTGCATCTCTCCTTCTTCCCTAATTGTCCTCCCCCCTCCTAGACAATGCTGTCCTCTCTCTCCCTTGTATCAATTAATGTTCTTTTCACATATCTTTATTAAATCACTTGCAGTAGAATATTAAATAACATAATTTGATTATATTCTTCCTCTTCTACCATACTGACCTCTTTGAAGAAAGAGAATTTTTTATTTACTTATTTTAGAATTCCCAGTGTTCAACTTCATTCTTAGTGCATGATAGGCATACAGTAAAGGTTTGTTAAATGAGTAAAAGAATCAACAGATGGATGCCTGGGTGGCCCAGTCAGTTAAGTGCCTGACTTTTGATCTCAGGATCATAAGTTCAAACCCTACCTTGGAAAAAAAAAAAAAAGAAAAGAATTAAAAATTAAAAATTAAGAAAAATGAACAGAATATCATATACTGGAATCTCTAGCTACAGAAGTGAATTTTCCTACCACTTACATAACTATCTATCATCCTCAGCACATTATCCTGTAGGTTCATGAAAGTTATCTCATTCCCCCTTATAATTGTACCTACCAAGACAGTTGGGAATTAGTCCTGTGGCCATAAAATGGGGAAGAACAGGAGCCACATTTACTATCAGTCTAAGGGTCTAGAAAATAACAGTCAAGACTGGGCATGGTGAGCCTGGCCCACAAGCATCTTACAAGAGGTTTCCAATAAGTGTTGTAACTGGTTCATAGGTGTTCTCTCTTGTGGGCTGCAAGAGACTCCTTCTGTGCAAATCTGGGAGGAGCTGCTTTAGCACCGATTCAAGAACTTGTAGAGTTAAAAAAGATGGTCTCTTCCAAAAGACACCACTTCCTAAACTAACCAGTAAGATTTTGTTTTTCTTCTTCGGTGTGTTTGGAGAAATAAGTCATGTCTGCCATAGGCAGCCATAACTGTTTTTTATGAGATAAGCTAAAAATACATACAATAGCACATAATGCACTTACATCTTAGGTTGTAATTAATGCAAATTATGCAAGATTCATATACAATGTGATTAGACTTCTCTAGCCCATAATTTGTGGTTGAATTAACAAAGAAGCTGATTAAATGAGAAAATTGATTTCTGTCGCTTGACTTTTTTGTTGTTGTTCTGTTTTTTGTAAGAACAGGTCTGAAGGCTTGAAGAAATTAGATTATAAAGTTGGAGTTCATGGTATTCATTCTACTCTCTGACCTTCTTCCAGAGCAGCAAGCCTACCAAGCTCCACGATACTTTCTGATAATATACCGCAGGGCAAGTTTCAGCAAAACAACATGAGGCTCTTGTAACTCCAAAATACAAACGTGTGGATGATTCACTGACGAAACAGAATAGATTTCTTGTCATGCCTTACTGGCCAGGAGCATTTCCTTGAGTTCTATTCGAAAGTACTGTAGCAATTTTTCTCAGCTACAAATACAAAAATTTTGTATATGGTTAAACTTTTTCCTTGCTTCTAATTCCAGTGAGGGAACTGAATATGAACTCTGGAATAAGCAATAATTGGAAACCTTTCCCATTTCTTAGAAGAACACCCCCTGTAATCTAATGATCAATATTCATAGATAGAACTTTCATCTCCTAGACAACAAGACTCTTGATGGCCCAGGCCTGTGTCTTCTTAGCTTCTCTCCCTTCTCTCTAACTCCTTCTCAGGCAATCAAGTCCCAAATTCTACTAGTTTACTTTTACTTCTACAATGTTTGTTTCCTTCCACTCTTCCTCCATCTCTTCCTTTCTCCCTTGGTTCCTTCCATCCTTCCTTCTATCCTTCTTCCCTCCTGCCCCCGCCACCCCACGTTTATTGAATGCCTACTCTGGGCCAGGCCTTGAAAACACACTGATGCATGCAACAGACAAGATAATTGGTGTCTAGGGGTGCCTGGGTGGCTCAGTGGGTTAAGCCTCTGCCTTTGGCCCAGGTCATGATCTCAGGGTCCTGGGATTGAGCCCGGCATCGGGCTCTCTGCTCAGCAGGGAGCCTGCTTCTTCCTCTCTCTCTGCCTGCCTCTCTGCCTACTTGTGATCTCTGTCTGTCAAATAAATAAATAAAATCTTTAAAAAAAAGATATTGGTGTCTATCTACAAGTACATTTTGTACTTTCTTCAGAAGAGCACTGAAATGGTAACATTGTATACCCAATAAAGCCTGGGACATAGGATATTAAGAGCCTAAGAGCAGAAGGAAGACTGGCTAGATATGGTGGGTACATAGATTTAGCCTTTCTTGCCTTTGTAAGAGCTGTACAGGTCTGATGTGCTCATGAACACGAGCAAGCAAAGTCCAGGGAGGGCACGCTTGCTGGGCTCATAGAGGAAGATGGCATTATTATTATTATTATTCAGTTGGAGCTGAATACCTAGCTCTAACACTTACAAGCTGTGTGACTCGATGCTGGTTGCTTAACCTGTTTAGTTTCCTCATCCCTAGAAAACGGCAGTAGTGCCTACCTTGCAGGGCTGTTGAGAAGATGCGGGGAAATTAGGAACATGCTTGGCCCAGCATAAAGGCCTGGGAAATGTTCAGTCCTGACCCACTTTCTCTCTCTTCTTTCTGCAAGTTGACGGCATCTTTCCAGACCAGAAACACTTCTTCGGATTTCTTCTATTGGCAGTAATGCTTGCACTGGTTCCTCAGCTGTCAGCTTGATATCATGGCCAGAAGTAACTGAATTAAGGGCTTCCTGGGAATAGCATTTCAAAACCAAATACTCAGAACACTCTTTCTTGAAATATTCCCCGCATTCTGTTTGTTAAACATGGATTATTCTAGCACTTGATAGTCTGGTTCAATTACAGATTTAAAGCCTTCACATCTAATATAGTGATGTTGTTAGGATGCAAGAGTTTGGGGTGAGGGAGGAGAACTGTGACCTCAATGAAATGTCTATGTCCTTGGAGCAATCATGCTACATTAGAAGGAGTAGAGGTTTTTGAGCCAGATAGACCAGAACTTGAAATCTTATTTTTCCACAAGAACTGGGGCATTGTGTTGCAAACATTATTTCATTCCCTGAGTTAACTGAAGGAATTGAGGGATGCCTGGGTGGCTCAGCTGGTTAAGCGTCTGCCTTTGGCTCGGATCGTGATCCCAGGGCCTGGGATCCAGTCCCACATCGGGCTCCCTGCTCAGCAGGGAGTCTGCTTCTCCCTCTGACCACCTGCCAGCTGCTCTCCCTGCTTGTGCTCTCTCTGTATCTCTGATGAATAAATGCATAAAATCTTAAAAAAAAAAAAAAAAGAACAATAAGGATTGGACTGATGGATGGGAGAATCCTGGAGAGTAGATAGTAGCTTTTCCTCTTTCTTGTTTGGGATGCTTAAATTTGGTGGTTGAGCCTCTTCTCCCTTCCTCTGCAAGGTCCTGGCATGATACAGTCTCCATTCACAAAACCTTCATATTCTCAGATGTTCCACAACATTGTCAGGTGAGTAATTAAAAAGTGTGACTCTTTGTATTTTTAGAAGATAGGACAACCTTCTATAAATCAAAGGCTCTAGTGCTAGAATTTTAGCACTGTCAATAGATGAGGAAAGAATGTTGGCTAAGCCAAGATCCTCCTGGTATTCCCTGAAGCCCCCACCAAGGCAGTCTTCCTTCTTCTCATAAGGATATGGTTCAGAGCCCAGACTCTGGGGTTTAAATCCTGGGGATGTTACTTACTCACTGCATAGAATGAGTTGGTTGCTTTCTCTGTGCCATAAATGCATCATCTATGAAATGGAAAGAATAGCGAGAAGTGCTTTATAGGGCTGTTGTCATGATCGAATGAGTTAGTATATTTAAAATATGTAGGGGCACCTGGGTGGCTCAGTCAGTTAAACATCTGACCCTTGATTTCAGACCAGGTCATGATCTCAGGGTCATGAAAGCAAGCCCCACATTGGACTCTGCACTGAGCATGGAGCCTGCTTAAGATTCTCTTTCTCCCTCTCCCTCTGCCCCTCCTTCCAATCTATCTTCCTCTGTCTGAAATAAATAAAATAAAATAATATTTAGAACAGTGCTTGATGAATACTATTATTGTTACCCATAAGCATTGTGATATGACAGAAGTAGCACAGGACCTAAACCCAAAGTGTAGATTCAAATCGGAAACCTTTATTTACAAGATGTCTGACTCTTACTGAAATACTGAAATTCTCTGAGTCTCTGGTTTCTTATCTGAGAAATGTGGATAATAATTGATGCTTCATGAGGGTGCCTGGGTGGCTCAGTTGTTTAAAGAGCTGCCTTCAGCTCAGCTCGTGATCCTGGAGTCCCAGGATCAAGTCCTGCATCGGGCTCCTTGCTCAGCAGGGAGTCTGTTTCTCCCTCTGATGCTTCTCCCCATGTTCTTCTCTCTCTCCCATTCTCTTTCTCTCAAATAAATAAATAAATAAAATCTTTTAAAGAATAATTTCTGCCTCAGCTACTGGAAAGAGTTATATCCTGGTATACAGAGCTGCTTGTTGGTGCCACCTTGGCCAACAGACGTTACTGTCAGAGGGTCCAAGTTATACCAATGCCTATAAGATCAAAGTAGAAATATACAAAGTTGCTTTAAAACAAAAGAATCACAGGGTGCCTGGATGGCTCAGTCCGTTAAGTGTCTGACTCTTCCTTTCGGGGTTGTGGAATGGAGCCCCACTCTTGGGCTTCACACTCAGCAGGAGTCTGCTTGAGATTTTCTCACTCTGCTCCCCCCCCCACTCACTCTCTCTCTCTCTCTTTCTCAAATAAAATCTTTAAAGCAAAAGAATCACCCTCCTACACTAGAACAAAGCTGAAATGACACCTTACTAAGCCAAGGGTGGGGATCAGTCACAGAAAGACATGAAGAGAGACTAGAGGATAAGATCCATGGTGCCCATCGAAGGATTTCCCAGGAAGGGAAATCCCAGGGCCTGGCTCAAGGGTCACCAGCCACCCCCCCTTACCCCAGTGCTGCCTCTGTCCCTAGGACGGAGAATGGAGGGTTCAAGTTGTTTTCGTCACTTACCACCTGGTTGGCTGAGGGCAAGTTAGTTCATGTCTCTGAGCTTCAGCTTTCTCATCTTGAAAATCAAACAACCTTCTGATAACGTCACTGTCCCAGAACGAAGTGCCCTGCTCATGCCCCTGTAACAGTTATCACCCACGGGTAGTTCTGTTTCCCACCGTAAAATCTTCACCGTGAATTCAAAGTGTCTTCCTCAACCTCTTGTGAGGTTTGTTACTGTGAGTCAGTACTCCCAAGTTGACTCACTTCTCGGGTATGACAAATTTATTTTACGACTCAAAGTCTTAGGGTCAAATGTTAGTTTAGGATGTAAAATGTAACCAACATAAATACTACTTCATGAAGCCTATGGGCAGACAGCCACTTTCTCTTTGGATGATGACACAGAAGAAGGTACTATCTACAGGGGCCTCTGAGAGTCGCATGCAATAATGAATGGGAAAAGGGCTTTGTAAACTATCAAGCACTTCATACATATAAAGTGGGACACAGTTTTGAAAGAAAGGATATTGCTAGGGTTTCCACTTCAGGATGCAAAATTGCGTGAATATTCTATATATGATAAATGCCAAAGTCAAGGGATAGCTTAGGAAGAATTCCCGTTGACAATTCCACCATTCCCCCCACCCTAAGAATTTGGCCAGAATGGGCGGGGGGGATATAGAAAGAGAAAGAGAGAAACCGTCATTTTTAATATCAAATCCTCCCTGCTGATTCTGTGAAGGCCTGGAAACAGCAGGTAACAATGTATAAGTGACTTTGAATTAAGACTGAACTCACTGTGTCCTTCGCTTCTCCCTCAAATGTGGAATGATTTTCTAAGAATTTAATTATCTAAGAACACAGCATCAAAGCTGTTAGACCCTTGTTAGTGTTAATTCAAACTTAATGTGTATGAGATTTAGAGATCTTGGCTACTAGGAAAATGATTTCAATTTAAATAGCCCTCTTTGTCCTACACATCACAAAACATCTTTTAACATAGGTTTTTTTTTTTTTTTAAATAGAATACTATAACCCAGGTCTCTCCCACTAAAAAAGAGTCTCACTGTGGAGAAATCAGATGTTCTGCAAATCAGCAGGATGCAATAGAAAGAATACATATGGGCTTTGGTGCCTTAGAAATATAAGTTCAAATCTTAGAGGTTCTCCTTTTTCCCTGTGTGTGTGGGCAGAAGCTTAACTTCTTTGAACCTCAGTAAATTAACCTCTCAGCAAGGACTGAGAGCAGACAAGAGGACATGTGGGAGAGCCACCAAAATGGGGTGAAGGCAGAGGTATGTCTTGAAGCTGGTGGTCCTGGTGGAGTCTGGGGTCTAGAATTATCCGATCCATCCAAGGCAAGGAGGGGACTTGTAATGAATGTTGGCCCAAGGACACGATGGGTCCATTGGATTTCATGACCCACAATTAAATCACGGCTAGTAGAAAATGAAACAATACCTCCTTACAAAAACATAACTGCTTAAAAAGCATTATGGTATTTTAAGTGAAATATAGGTCTCGTATGTTAACTGTGGAACAATTGGGCAACAGAAATCAGCCAATCTTACTGGAATACGTTTATTTCAAAAGTGTGAGATAAGCCCCGTGACACAATAATTCCTTTGAAATGCATAAAGGAATCATCAGTTATTATAAACTGAAACTATGGCTTCAGGTAAATTCAAGTTCATTGTTTTGAAGTCTGAGAGTAGAACTTTATTACTGGACCAACGAAGATGTATGTATGTATAATTACTTTTAAATCAGTGTCCCAGCCTACACTTGCTTCATTCATCTTTTAGAGGTAATTTGAGGTTTCCAGTGCAGTGTAACAATTTTCCTGCCTTATTAACACCTTAAATATGTATAACCTATGATCAATATTACTTTCCCCCAAAATTTGTGAGGTGTTAGGACAGACTTTGTTATCCCCTTTTAATAAACAATAATTAAAATCTCAGAGAGATTAGGGGCCTTTTTCAGAGCCCAAAGCGAAGTGATTGAGCCCAAAGAAGAATCTGAACTTAGTATTCTTTTCATCAAATATATACTCACCATAAGATAGATTATTTGGTAGGTAATTTCTCCCCCCCTCATAACACCATGATTCCCCTAATTCAAAACCTACTGTACCTTCCTCTTTACCTCTTCTCCATCAAGAGCTTTATTCAAGAACTAATATCCAATGTCAGTCATTTCCACTTCGGTATGAATTCAAGCCAATGTGGCCTCCTCCTTTATTTGGTTGCCTTTCAGTCATTATCTTTCAGCTGAATAATCACAAACATGTTTCTCTTATTTTTTTTAGGATTTTAAAAAGTGTATTTATTTGACAGAGAGACAGAACACAAGCAGGGGGAGTGGCAGAGGGAGAGGGAGAAGGAGAAGGAGGCTCCCTGCCAAGCAGGGAGCCCAAAGTGGGGCTTGATCCCAGGACCCTGGGATCATGACCTGAACTGAAGGCAGACGCTTAATGACGGAGCCACCCAGGAGCCCACAAACATGTCTCTCTTACTGAAAGAATTTCAGGAGCGTAAGGAGCTTTAACAGTTTGTGTTTAGAGACCTCTACTAGAAGCCCCAAGTGAAACACTGCCTGGGATATATTCGTGAAACTGAATTATAAAATGTCCCTCGCCACAGGATGGTAAACTTTCTAAAGGAAGGGACCACAGCTGTCCAGTTGGCTTTTGTATTCCCAGTGGTTGGCTACAAAGCCTGTCATATATTTAACACTAAATAATTCTAGAATCAATAAAATCAACCTACCAGATACAGCAAGTCATGTCAAATATATCATATTTTCATAAGCTGAGTTAAAAAAGAAAAAGAGAGAGAGAGAGAGACACTAAATGACATATTTGAAAAGAATTTCACAGCCATCAGTCAGATTGAAAAAGAATCTCTTAAGGCACCTAAACAATCCACCCTCTGCCTGGGAACCGCTTATGCAATCAGGTCCCAAAGAAACTAAGATGGTAAAGAAGGGCCTGGGGACTCCAGCTGACATGGTGGCCATAGGGATCCAGTAGAGTTTGTGCTTACTCATGACTTGAATGTGATACCTGTGTGTTCTAATACTGCCACAGAAAAGTAGAATCCTGCCTTTGGATTCATGGTTGATCCTATTTCCTACATGAACACATTGCTCCTTTGAAATGCAGGGTTATGTTGATGTTAGATGAGGACTGGTTATAACCTGGTGGAGGGAGAGTTGCCCCTTCCCTCCTGAGCCCACCAAAGCCTCCAGACCCCACACCGGAAGGCAAAATGTTTATCTGAGACCAGAAGAGCTGCTGTTGCTTGGGAGGAATCAAACTCCTAGTCAGAGGTTGAGAAAAATAAAAGTTCCTGTGTAAATGAGCCTTAAGGACAGAAGTGGGAAAATAAGGACATAAGCAAAATTTGGAACATAAAGTACATGAAGCTTACTGATTTAGAACTGGGGACAATAACAGTGTGCAGCTAATTCCTAATCAGTGTTTTCAATATTGTGTGTGTGTGTGTGTGTGTGTGTGTGTGTGTGTGTGTGTAGTTGGCTTGATAGCATGAAGGAATAAGACAGATCAACCTGTGTCCTGTATTGGTTTTTACTTTATGCGACAAAGACCTCAGAATAAATGGAAATACTCTGCTCCTTGAAGGCAAGGATGATATCTAATTTCTTAGACAGCGGTTCATTTTTGTTGTGTCTCATAGATGCTCAATAAATATCTATTGAATTAATTCATTCATCCAAGGAGACAAATCCAGTGATTTTTTTTTAATATAATCGTACAACACTCAAATGTTATTAGCTACAGGTTGGGTTATTTTGAATCTAACTCTTCAAATTGCTGGAGGGTGTTTTTCATAAAACTAGTTTATTGCCTCATGGAGAAGAGTAGATGTGTCACTTCTTAAACTGGTTTGCGTTTTCTGTGTTTTGTATTTTATTTTTTCAGAAGGAGAAAAAAATGATAGCCAACCCTGATTTCAAGGCACACTTCTTAAGTAGGTGCAGACAAGTATGAAATAACTAAACATTTACCGTGATTCACATTTTCACCCAGGTGCACCTGTGCACAATGGCCGTGACCACAGAGAGGGCTATGTTTACAAACTATTGGCCAATTTAGCACTTGTCGAGAGAATACATAATGGATTGGCACTGGGGTAACTCAGGAGACTGATAGCAAACCTTCAGATTGACATTTTTACAGAAGTAATAGGAAATACCCTGGAACCCTCTTTGGTGTATTTTTAGTGAAGTACAATATGAATTTTTTGTTGTTGTTGTTACTTATTCTCTTTCCCTGTTTTTTGCTTCCTAATTGGTGGTCTGTCTCATTCCAGGAAAGTATTAAGGAAGCACGTTGAGGTATACATGGATTTTGTTGCAATAGTTGCTCCATTCAGGGAATGTAAAACAAACTTCCAAAAATGTAGATTAGCTCTTATCACTTCTCCACTGACCACTTCAATGACTCCTCTGGCTACAGCCTAAAGGTGTTCTACCCGGTGGCCTCTGATGCATGGGGTCCTCTTGATAAGGGATGCTGCAGAGTACACAGGTGCTCACCATGAAGGTCCCATACTCCAGATTAAAGACCCTGGATTTTCTCCTCCAGGCACTGGGGAGCTATCAGATGATTTCAAATAAGGGCATGGTATAATCAGACCTGGGCTTTACATTATGGAACTGTCGTACAGTATTTTTCTCTGGGAAGATGGTTCTTTATTGACATCTCTGAAAAGAAAGCCCACCGAAGGAGTAAATCTCCCCCTAAAAACCAGTGAAATATGCTGAGGCGGTGACAAACCGAGTCCAAGTGTGAGCACAAATAAAGTTATATCTCATCTGGGCAGTAGCATGGTTGCCCAGAGAGAGAGAAATCTTCACAAGGCTTTCTCTCTTTCGAACTTCTCTGAGAATCTTAACAGGGTGATCAGTGTCACTGGAAAGGAATTAGTTGGAGAAAATCTCTGAGTAGTGAAGAATCTGGAGGGCTGAGTGGCTAAGGGATGAGATGACCTTTGTCATCCATCTAATGGACTCACAAAGTCTTTCTTTTGAAGCTGCTGATCACTTCCCCACTCTAAATACCTCTTTCTTGGAGGTGGGGAGGCATTTAAAGCACTCAGTCCTTACCTGTATTATAGTACTTAGGGCACTATTTTATTTCATTTATTAATTTTTTAAGTTTATTAATTCAAGTCGTTTCTACACCCAATGTAGGGCTTGAACTCATGATGCCAAGGTCAAGAGTCACATGCTTCACCAACTGAGCCAGGCAGGTGCCCCACTTAGGGCAAGACTTTTTTTAAAAAAAGATTTTATTTATTTATTTGACAGAGATTATAAGTAGGCAGAGAGGCAGGCAGAGAGAGAGGGGGAAGCAGGCTTCCCGCCGAGCAGAGAGCCCGATGCAGGGCTCCATTCCAGGACGCTGAGATCATGATCTGAGCCAAAGGCAGAGGTTAGGGCAAGATTTTAAGAAACTACCTGTTTACTTATCTTTCTCTCCCATTGTTCTGTGAGTTACTTGGGAATGGAACTAGTCTTTCATTTCCTTACCATCAGCACCTAGCACAGCGAATCATTCATAGGGAAAAAAATACTTGGGTTTTGTTTTGTTTTTAGACGAATGATTAAAAATATGAACTTTATAAATCAAAACAGACGTGGTCGTTCAGAAAAATAGATTTCAGGGAAGATGTTGCGGGCTCCAGTCCCAAGGATACTTAAAGGTATAATGGTTAAAACTTACATAGGTGTGTGTAATTAAAAATTGATCTGCAGCTGGAACTTTGCTAAATGACCTTGGGAGTCCTCCGACTATGACAGGAGTCTCCAAATTTAGTCACATATAGTAAATCCGAAGGAAAGAACAAACCAGGTTCTCACAATCATTGTGCAGTTTTCCTGGCAGGTATAGACGGGTATTCATGGCATGTCTACAGGGAGGATAGAACAACTGGGACACGGTGACAAAAAAGAGCATGTGTTTGGGAATTAAATCATGTGGCATTAACAGGAATGGAATTAGAGCCTGAGTAGCTAGATAGTGAATGGGTGAGTGATACACAAAAAGGTCATGTCAATTGCCCAAGATCATACAATTAGACCAGTGAAATAAATCCAGCAATGCTGATTTCCAGAGCTCTTTTGTGTGTTCCCACATAGTGGAAGAGGAAGGAAAGGAGTGATTCAATATACTCCTTTTGTATTGACAGAAACATATGTAGTCTTTTCTGTCTTGCATACATAAAATATGAGAAAGCATTAAACTGTAATCATTAGAGACTTCTTGAGTGGATTTATCCCTAAGTCAGAAATTAAGTGGGAAAAACCTTACTACTCAAGTGCATTGGTTTACTCCATGCATTTTAATATATTTTGGGGTAAATTCTTAAATGAAGAGATAATGCCTGATAAGCCGCTTAAATATTTGAATGCCAATAATGAAATCATAATTAAATCAAGTAAAATGTAATAGTAAATGTCTATGTAATGTTGATATTCCCTCTTGGAGTCCTTGGAATTTGAATGGATAAAAATTTTATCTTACAATTCTTGGGATTTAGTTCAACATTTATTTCATTATCAGTGCAGACCTACACATACTAACTAGTTTAATGACAATGAATGCTGGAGTCTTTGACTAAAGACAGCAGCAACATAGCAAATGATTTTAATTAGAATAATGTAGTTGTACTTAAGGAAGATACTCTAGTAGATGTTGGTATAGGAATTATATAAATAAATGCAATTTCCTTCAGCCTGAACCTGCTGTGTGACCTCGCATAAGTCAGATAATCTTTCTCAATTCTATAGTTTTCATTTATAAAAGAGAGAACATTGCCTAGTTAAATCTTTGTTTCTCTTGCATATTTAAGCTTTAAAAATGTCATACACCTGTATTTTTTTATAAAATGAATTCAAATTAAATGAAATTTAATAAATAATTTGAGCACCTAGTGTGCTCTGTTCACCGTGGAAAGATCTGGTATATAATGCTGGACGTGTATAACTTTTGCTCTATGAAAACTCACTTGCTCATTCTGCATGTACTCACCGATCAGCCCTCAGCAATATATCCAATATAGAATTATCTGTGTCCTAGAAATACAGAAATATTAGTGCCATAGAGCTGCTGTAACAAGTTGCCACAAATTTGGTAACTTAGAACAACAGGTGTTTATCCTCTCATAGTTCTGGAGCCCAAAGTCTAACATGGAGGTCTCCACACAGCTGGGCTCCCTACAAGGTCTTTAGGGAGGAATCCGTTCCTTGCGTCTTCCAGTTTCTTCTGCTGTCAGCTGTTTCTCAGCTTATTGCCACATCACTCCCGTCTTTGCCCCTCTGGTCACATTGCCTCCTCTTCTCCATGTCTCCATCGTGTGTGTCTTATGAGGATACTTTTAATTTGATTTAGGACCCACCTGTATAATCCTCGATTATCTTTTTTTTTTTAAGATTTATTAATTTACATATTAGGGAGAGAGAAAGAATGATCACAAGCAAGGGATGGGGTGGAGAAAAGGAAAGAAGCAGACTTCCTGCTGAGCGCAGAGCCAAATGGGGCTCCATCTCACAACCCTGAGATCACGACCTGAGCTGATATTAAGAGCCAGACACTTAACTGACTGAGCCACCCAGGCACCCTGTCCTGGATTCTCTTCTCATCTCAACATCCTAACTTGAGATACAAAGACAGCAAAGATTTTTTCCAAATAAGGTAACACTCATAGATCTGGGGACTACGTCATGGACATATATCTTGGGGAGCCACCGTCCAACCCACTACAGTGACCAAACACAAAAACAACAAACAAAATCATCACTCTACCCTTATGGATCTTATAGTCTGTGAGGGGAAATAGGCATTAAGCCAAAATATTATTATAAAATGTAATTATACTTTATATATTGTTATACATTAATAGTTTTATATTGTAATTAGGTCTGTGAAGGGAAATTACAGGTGCCTTGAAAGATTTTAACCAAGGAAACTCATTACGGCTGGGAGTAAGGTCAGACCGTTAAACAAGGGACAGTTAAGCTAGCACTGGTGAATATGTAGGAGCTGGGGCCTGGGCAGAAGCTGTCGGCCACATGGGGAGATACCATTCCAAGCAGATAGAACATTACTTGGCAAGGCCTTTATATGGGGGTTTGTAGAAGTGAATGAAGGCCACTGTTGCTGGGGTATAATGAGCAGGGGCAGAGTGGAGTGAGTTGAGGCTAGGTCAGATTATGGAAGGATTTGAAAGCCGTTATCAAGACTTTTGGAAACTGAAGTACAATGAGGCATCATTGATGTATTTTAAGTAAGAATGTCTGAATTATATTTTTAGAATGTTACTGCAGCTAATATTTGTGTTTCAGGGAAGCAAGAGTAAAAACAGGGCAAAGGACGGTTCTAGGCCAGAGATGGATGCAGCTGGGTCCAGGGTGATAGCAGGAGAGATGATGGAAGTGAAGGGATTTGAGTTACATGTTGGATGTACATTGGCAAGGTTGGGGAAAGGGCTGGCTATAGGACAATGAGGCACAGGGAAGGTACAGTGATGGCTTTCAGTCTGTTGGTGGGACAGGCATTAGACAATGCCCATAGGAGAGGGATTCTTAATGGGATTCAATAATGGAGATGAGACAAGTGAAGCACCTGGAACCAGACTGGGATGCATGCCTGCCTGTCTTCCTTCCTTCTTTCCTTCCTTCCTTCTTCCCTTCCTTCCTCTGTCATCCACTCTCCTATCTTTTTTCGTAATTTCCAGTTAGATCGAAGTCTAACCATTCCTAATTATAAAGACTTTCCATCTCTTCATAAGGTGCTCTTTATATGCTTTTGATTGATGATCGTTCAATGGTGGAATTACAACCACATCAGCTGAATCACCCTTGAAATTAGTGCAGTGACAGGTGTCACATACATCTCTCTCTCTCTCTCTTTCTCTGCTGTTTATAAGGAGCTTAGCATCTACTCTAAGAGATTATAGTCCTTATGGGGAATCCCATAATGCATGGTAGGGATCAGGATTTAAGTAGGCACAATATATAAAGGAAGCAGAAGAGAGAATGATGGGGGGGAGGCTTCGTTTAAACTAGGTCCTACACACTGGGAAGGATTTCAGTCCGTGAGAATGGGGAGGAGTCATCCTGGAGGAAGAAGCAGCCTGAGTGAGGGAATGGAAGCGAGCATGTAGGTGTGGTCAGGAAGAGACCCATCATCTTTGTGGTTTGATCAGGGATATATAGGAGTGCGCTGCTAGAAGGTTATAAAATGAATCTCGATGAAACATAGAAAAATGAACTTATTTTATCTTTAACCCCTGAAGGAAATTTCTGATCTATGGGAAATTCCAGAGCCATGTTTGTTGAAAGGTGTTCCTCTCCTTCTCCCAGTCATCATGTCATTGTTGTCATAATCAACATTGCTAAATTTTATGATCGTGTATCCTTTGCAATTTCTCATTCATGACCTCATTACATTGATGACGTGGTTTGGGCAGAAGTAACAGAAACTATAAACAATGTTGGCTTAGATGATCAAAAGGATATGGTGGCTCCTGTTATTGTTAATGCAGTGCTGACTTTAGACAGTGACTCCATGATATGACAGGATGAGTTCTTTTTGGTCTCTCTGTTTTGAGCGCTCTGGATCCAGCATCATAAGATCCATTCCCTTTAGGAGCCTACACAGCTGTGTCCTGGTCTACAGGATGTTGTTTTGTCTCAGGTCACATGCTCTCATCCAGAGCTGAGGCTGAAGACAGCTTCTGAGAAGTCACACACTTCTCCAAATTGAAACTGGGTTTTCAGGAAGGGAGAAATGGTCTGGGTATGAGTGGGATGAGAGCCAAAGAAGGAACTAAAGAGTATCCTTTAGAGAAACATAAGTACTTTTATTGCCATTTTATAGCTGAGGAATAGAGGTTCACAGTACTGCTGGTTGCACAAAGATGTGCTAGTTCCCTTTCTGTAAGAGGATCATGCATGTTGAGACAAAAAAAGGTTACCTGTATATGGGAATTTGGAGGTGAAAGTATATTACTATCCCTTCTGAATGGAAAGGACAGACACATGTCATGGGTTGTATGACCCTGAACAAGTTATTTAATTTCTCTTTTACTTTTGTGTGTGTGTGTGTGTGTGTGTGTGTGTGTGTGAGTGTGTGTGTGTGTATGTATGCTGAAAAATAGAGATGAGAGGAGCACCTACTTCATATGGTTGCTGGAAGGATCAAATAAGACATTTACAAATACAGGTGACAAAATGACTTTCTCATTCATTATGTGCTTTATGTTAACAATGTCCAAGAAATTAGCTGAGGGCATCCAGTCTAAGAGATGAAATTCCTGAGGCCTAGTATGGTTATTAGCGAAAGGAAATGCCAAACCAAAGTCTTGTGATTCCAAGTTCTATCTACCTCTCTTCCCATTACACTGTGCTGCTACTTAATGAGATCCCAGCTCTGTCTTTTCGCCTTGCAGATAACAGGAACCACAATGAAGGAACTGCACATGCAAATTATTATTAGCACAAAAGCAGGTAATTATTATTTTTTACATTTGCATCATCACAGATGATCTTTGCATTAGACATCCTTTAGCAATGAATGACTGCACCAGAGGGCTTGTGGTTCATTCAGACAGTCATTAATTTTAAATAAGAAATTCATTTACTGTCACTCATGTTGCTTAAACAATGCGAAGCAAAGAACGACTACAGAGCCGTCTTAGATTATAAGGGCTGGGATGGAAGCTGGAAATCACCTAGCCCAGCCTTCTGATTTACATATGAGCAAAATGAGGGTCAGCATGAGGAAGGTGACACAATTAATTAGTGGCAGAGCTGAGACTAAACCCATTTTCTTTATTTCTCTACCCAAGCCTTGACGTTAAAGCATGATTGCTGGTCATCTGACTCCTATGATTGTTTAAAACACACTGAGGACATAGGATGGAGAGACACTTAACGTGCTAAAGGTTCCAAAGTGAAAATATATTAAGAATCTTTCATAAATTCCCTTGTGCTATATTAATTTTATCTCGTTTATTTCTACAATGTACTTGTTGGGGGGAAAACGGCTATCTGTCTGTACTGAATGGACTCATTTGAGTCCTGCCAGTGTAAAGGTATGAAGGAAAAACATTTTACATTAAAACAGAACAAATTGCTTATGGTAACCATTGCATAATGAAGGAACACAATGAAGAATTACAGTTCAAATTACTTATCAGGTCTCTTCCATTTTCTAAGTTTTTAAAGTAGAAAATTGCACAGTATAATTACAGTAAGTTAATTTGCATTCATATTACAATTCAGTGAGCAATTACATTCTTTTTATTTTAAAAAAATATTTTATAAAGTGTGATTTCCATCAGTACATTTCCAGGAAAGAGTGGTGACTTTTTCCTTGTGAGGTTTTCATACAAATTCAACCACACAGCCTAGACCTTCCAGTTGAGAGTTTTATATAGCCTTTATCGCCTTTCTGGGACAGGACAGAAGAGAACCATTTGAAGTGTAACTGTGGTTTCTGAGTTTTTTGAGAACTCTCCAAGGAATCATCAACTGTTGGGGTTTCAAAGGACAACTTAAAAGTCTTATTGCTCAAGATTCCATTCCTCCATTCACTTCCACAATCTGAAGCTTAAATTTGTCTATCCCATTTCTGCTAAACCATCATCCAACCTACATTTGATTAACTCCTGTGCCAGGAAATCCTTTACCTTCTGGTGACACCCATAGCATTGCTGGACAGTACTTTCATTCTGTGTGTGTGGGGGGGGTACTCTATTTTGGCCTAACCATTCTTGCATTAATGCACTTTAAAGGATACTTAGATGAAACAAGAGAGGGAGACAAACCATAAGAGACTCTTAATCTCAGGAAACAAACTGAGGGTTCCTGGAGGGGATGGGGGTGGTAGGGATGGGGTGGTTGGTGGATGGACATTGGGGAGGGTAGGTGCTGTGCTGAGTGCTGTGAATTGGGTAAGACTGATGAATCACAGACCTGTACCCCTGAAACAAATAATACATGATATGTTAATTTTTAAAAAGGGATACTTAAAACACACACACACACACACACACACATTCATTCATTGCTTTGGTTGTGCCTTACAGAACATAGAGCACTCTTTGTTGAGGTATAACATTTCATTTAGAACTTGCAACATTATCACAAGCATCTGTGTTGGGCCATCATGGAGTGGTTCCCATGAGGACTGTGGGGTCTGATGGGCTGCTCCACTTTCTCTACATTTGATCTCTTAAAATTTTTTAAAGGATGAAATTAACTTATATTGCAATGCATAGATCTTAAGAGTAATTTGACCAGTTTGGGCAAATGTATTTGCGTATGTAACCAACACTACATTAAAGAAAGAGTATAGTCCATTATTCCAGGAAGTGCCTTATGCCCCTTTCCAGACAATCCCCCTCCACAGAGGCAGCCAGTGTTCTGATTTTTCTTATCATACATTTAATTTGCCTGTTTTTGATCTTCCTATAGAAGGAACCATAATAATGTTATTGATCTTATAGAAGGAATCATAATAATGTTCTTGATCTTCCTATAGAAGGAATCATAATAATGTCTGGTTTCTTTCATTCAGTATTTTTTAAAGATTGGCCCATGTTGTTGTACTCATGAGTAGTCTATTTTGTTTCTTGCATAGTAGTATTCCATTGTATGACTTATCCTCCTGTGGAAAGACATTTGTGTGGTTTCCATCCTCCTATGGAAAGACATTTGTTTGGTTTCCACTTGGACCTATTATAAGTATATAACTTTCTAGCATATGTGTTTGTGTGTATGTGTGTGTATTACGTGTGCGTGTATGTACTTATTTTATTTCTCAGAGGTAAATACTTAGGAGTGCAACATCTATAAATGCCCAAAGAGTAGATGTATCCTTAACTCGATAAGTTTTCCAACATGGCAAAACCAGTGTACACTTCCACTGGAAACATATGAGAGTTAATTGAATGTTGTCAGGCTTCCAAAATTTTAGCCATTTTAGCGGGTGTGAAGTGATATCTCATTATGGTTTATTTGCGTGTTCTTTATGATCAGAGATGATACACACCTTCTCGTGTGCCTATTGGCTATATTCAATATATCTTTTTTTTTTTTTAGCAAAGTGTCTATTCAACCATTTTGTCCATTTTGATTAGGTTGCTTATCTTTTCATTATTAATTAATAGATTTGTTTATATTTTCTGGATTTAAGCCCTTTGTCAGATATGTATTTTGAATATTTTCTTTGGGCTTATAGTTTACCATTAATTTCCTTAATACTGTCTTATGATCATCACATGTCTTAAATTTTTATAAAGTCTAATTAATTATATTTTCTTTTATGTTCAATGAATTTTTTTCTAAGAAATCTGTGCATACCTAAAATGTGTGACGAACCTTTTATAGTTCTTTTCTAGAATCTTTACTATTTTAGTGATTGTATATTGTTCTATACATGTGGAAGGAAGGGATTGAGGTTAATTTTTTACATATCTTTGTCCATTTGTTGCAATACCATACTTTAAAGACTTTTCTTTCCTCAATGCATTGCAATGACACCTTTGTAAATATATATATATATATATATATATATATATATATGTCAATTGGCCACATATATGTTGGCCTATTTCTGTTTCTCTATTCTGTTCCATTGATCACTTTATCTATCCCTAATGCTAAGACTGTACTGTCTTGATTATTGTAGCTTTATAGTAATTCTTGAAATAAGGTAGGATAAGCTCTCTAATTTTGCTTTTCTTTCTCAGGATTGTTTTGGCTATTCTAAGTCTCTTTGCATTCTCACATACATTTTAGAATTATCTTGTCAATTTCTTGAAAAAAAATGTGGTGGGATTTTTTTGGGATTTGTACTAAATGTGTAGTTAAATTTGGGGGAGAATTGACCTGAATGTTGAGTTTTGTAAACTGTGAACATGGTACGGTTCTCCATTTATTTGAGTTTTCTTTAACTGTTTTCATAAAAAATTTGTAAGTTTTGGGCAGAAATCTGCATGACTTTTGTTCAATTTACTCCTACTTTGAGACATGTTTTTATAAATAGCATTTAAAGTTTTCATTTTCCAATGGCCTAACTATGTAACTTTGGGAATGACTTAACCTGAGTTTATTTTATCCTATAAAATGTAAATTCATGTATTTCTCAGAACAAGGATAAGTATAAAAATATACAAATAGTTTTTTGGTGTTCTTTAAGTATTAAATTGGATTAACATATAGAAAGTTCATAATACAATACATGGTATATTAGAATTCTTCTGGTCAAAAGTGAAAAAAAAAAAAAAAACTAACCCAAACTGACTCAAGTAATAGAGGGGATGTTTTGGCTCATATTGAAAAATCTGGGTGGGGGGATGGTAATCAGCTTTAGGCATGACTAAACCAACATTCTTCTACAGTTTCCTCATACATCTCTATTTTATCACATGTTAGTCTGTTTTCTTCTCTTAAGGATTTTCCTTTCCTTTCCTTTCCTTTTTTAAAATTCTTCATTTAAGTAGTAGTTTAGTACTTCATTTAAGTAGTTCACATACACTGCTTCACCAGTTCCCTGCTTAGAATTTAGTGATTCTTTAGTTGCATATAACACCCAGGGCTCATTCCATCAAGTGCCCTTACCCAGTTACCCCCCCAACCTTCCCTTTAGCAACCCTCAGTTTGTTTCCTAGAGTTCAGAGTCTCTTATGGTTTGCCTTTCTCTCTATTTTCACCTTACTTTTCCTTCCCTTTGCCTGTGTTATCTGTTTTGTTTCCTCAGTTCCACATACGAGTGACTGACTTATCTCATTTTGCATAATATCCTCTAGCTCTATCCACGATGTTGCAAATGGCAAGTTTTCATTCTTTTTGACGGCTGAGTAATATTCCTTTGTATTTATATCCCACATCTTCTTTATCCCTTCATCCTTTGATGGACATCTGGGCTTTTTGCATATTTTGGCCCTTATGGACATTGCTGCTATAAGTATTGGAGTGCATGTGCCCCTTTGAATCACTATGTTTGTATCCTTTGGGTAAATACCTACTAGTGCATTTGCTGGGTCATAGAGTAGCTCTATTTTTAAATTTTTGAGGAACATCCGTACTGTTTTCAGAGTGGTTGCACTGGTTTACATTCCCACCGACAGTGTAAGAGGGTTCCTCTTTCTCCACATCCTCACCAATACCTGTTTTTTTCCTGACTTGTTCATTTTAGCCATTCTGACTTGTGTGAGGTGGTATCTCATTGTGGTTTTGATCTGTGTTTTCCTGATCTCTGAAGGCTTTTCTTATGGAATGGGTTCTTAGAGCTACAGGCTTACCATCTTTCCAGTTTCTGCAACAGCAGTAAGGAGAAAGCATTTTCCCTAGTTGCTCTAGCAAAAGTACACAGGTCTATTGGACCATCCCTGAATTGTGGCCAATTGATGTGTTGCAACTGTCTATCCCTGGAGTTCAGGGTTGGGTCAAATCTCCCAAAACTAAATGGAAACCAAATCACTGAGTGGAGGAAATGGTTCCCCAACAAAATCTGAGTGGTGTTTACCAATGAAGGGGGGAATGACTGCAGAGAGGCCAAAAAACCAAGTATCTGTCATAACTTGAACATTGTAGCCACAGACTACATGGCATTGTATCCCTTGACATTATGATTCTTCCCTGTTCTCATACTCTATAGGCTCCGGGAACTTGGTCTTTCTGATAGCTTCCAGGCTCCTCCTATTTTCAAGCACTAACATCCACTATGCTCCATTTTATGAGTGAAAAAAAAATGGGATTTGTGTTGGAACATAAGAGCCTTTTGATGATCGTTTCAGCTCTGCGCTTTGTTTCTACTATGCATTTAGCCAAAAAGAGCAGATTGGTGGCATAAATACAATTGTAGTGCTGCTAGTCCCCTCCACACTCTTCTTGGAGAAATAAAAGGAGGGCTATTTATAGCAACTGTAAACCAGAGTCAAGTTTAGTCATAATACTGCCACACAACCTTTCCCTGGAATCAAGAAAGGCCAACATCATAAAAGAAAGGAGCTTCTGTTTTGATGAAGGCTTACAGAAATTTCTTTTCTTTTTTAACCTTCAGAAGAGAAATGGCAATTGGACATCTTGCTTGAGTCCAGGGTGTGTAAGAAACATATCTGAAATGTGGCTAATGTAAGGATTGCAAAATATTTTTTTTTGCTTTTTAAAAAATCTGAGCCCTTTCACAGTAAATTCCAAAGTCCTTAATATGGCAAAGAAGACCCTTTAAATTTTGTTTATGTTGCTTCCCTCTATATAGTTAACTATATCCATCCCCCTCCACCCCCAGGAGAGAATTTGGCTATTCTCTTTTCTTGGCCTGAAATACCTTTACCTGCTTCATTTGGTTATTCCGTCATCTTTCGAGATGATATCACTTCCTTCATGAAGTCTTCCTAACATCCTACTCTGTGTTAAATGCCCCTATCTGATATTCCCCTAGCATGCTGTACTAAACACTACCATAGCATGGATCAGAATGCGGCATAATGATGTATGGCCTTCGTGTGCCTCTGAGTTGTTTGAGAACGAGTTTTGTTTTTGTTCTGTTTGCTTTTTGTTTTCTTTCTTTGCCAATGCCAAGCACTGTGCCTGGTATGGAGTAAACAATCAGCAAACACTTCTTTTTTTTTTTTTTTAAAGATTTTATTTATTTATTTGTGAGACGGAGATCACAAGTAGGCAGAGAAGCAGGCAGAGAGAGCAGGCTCCCCACTGAGCCGAGAGCCCGATGCGGGGCTCGATCCCAGGACTCTGGGATCATGACCTGAGCCGAAGGCAGAGACTTTAACCCATTGAGCCACCCACATGCCCCGGAACTCTTCTTTTAAACCAAAACTTCTCATTCCTGGACCTTATATTCCATGTATTTTGAAGTCAATAAGGATTGGTAATTCATCTTCAAGGATTTTTTTAAAAAGATTTTATTATTTATTTGAGAGAGAGAGAGAGAGAGAGAATGAGAGAGAGAGAGGTCAGAAGGAGAAGCAGACTCCCTGCAGAGCAGGGAGCCCAACGTGGGACTTGATTCTAGGACTCTAGGATCATGACCTGAGCCGAAGGCAGTTGCTTAACCAACTGAGACACCCAGGCACCCAAGGATTTTTTTTTAATCGAGGTACATAGTGGCACTTCTTGCTTCTCAAATTAAGAAGTGTTTGCTGAGACTTTAACCCACTGAGCCATCCAGGCGCCCCTCAGCAAACACTTCTTGAGTAAAGGAATAGAATCTGAGTGTTAACATGAACTTGAATGAAAGAGCCTGTGCAAGGCTCATTTACTTTAGGTATTAACCTTTGAAATTTTGTGCATTCTATATACTAGTATACTTTGAACACATGATGTCTCTAGTAAGCTGGGTGGAAATGTTCCTACTGAACATTAGTCAAAATTTTATTAATTTGAGAGCTTTAGGTATATAGAATATTAGTGTATTCCTGGCATATGCAAGCACTAGAAACTATTTAATAAACAGCGGCTATGTAATAATTTGTGTTTGAAACCCCCAGAGCTATGGCCCGAATTTATTTATTTATTGGAAAAAATTATAGGAATAAACTTAGTTTTAAATAATATATACTACACAAAATGAGCTACTTTCCATTCCTTTCATAGGAGGAGTAATTTCTGCTAATTGAATTTATGATTTCTGACATTTGGTTTTACTTTTAATCCTGGGTCAGTTTCAAACAGTAACTCATACAGGCTGCTCCTCTGTGTAGCTCGAGAATCAGGTGCATCGGGATGAATTATGTCAAGTTCAGTAAAACTCCTCTGTGCCCATCCACCTGCCCATGCCCTTGCTTTTTTATTCAGTTGACTCACAGCTCCTAAAAGGCAGAGTCTGTTTCTGATTTATCATCATTCTCATTGCATAGCACAGAGCCCGATATATAAAAGGAATGCCATAGATGCTTGTTGATTTAAAATGAACTATTTTGGCATTATTCTAGGAGGAGAACCAATGTTTACTACGTGATTCCTTTGGTGCTAGCTATGTCTACTGCATTATCTCTCTTAAGACCTGCTGTGATCTCATGAAGCAGGTGTCTCATGAAGCAGGTAACACCAGAGTAGAGTAGAGAATGTTGGAGTGCAGAAAGGTGAATAGCTTGTTGAAGGTGATTCAGGCCCATCAGATTTCAAAGTGGGCAGTCTATCCAGTACATCTTAAAAGCGATATTTCTCTCACTGAGCTGCCATGAAGATTAAATGAGTTTATGTATGGAAAGCACCCAGCACAGTGCCTGGAACATAATACACAATGCATACATCTTTGCTGTTCTTATTACTTTGCGGTTTCTCGGAGTAGATGGTAAAGAAATGTTTATTGATTTTTTTTCTTTATGCTACACTTAGTAGAAAGGACATTGTTATGTAAAGAGAAGAAAAGAAAAACAACACCCTTTTAGGTATGTCCTTTCTTGATATTTTTACTACAATAACTCAAAATAGTGCTTTAAGACTTGGTTTGGGGTTTAACTCAGAAGAGTCTTAGTGTCTTCACCAAGTCGTTGGTGAGCCGCTCGTGTGCACTTACTGTCTACATGTTACAATTTCTTCCAGCCTGGACTTGGGAACAGCTGTGGCTTATTGCCCCTGTTGGATGTAATGGGAATTTGCCCAGTTTCTGTAGTTGACCTTATGCAACATTGAATAGAGAGTTTTACATGAACCTCTTCCATTTCTATTACTTGGCCAACTCAGCGTCCTGCATTCCTTCAAAGTCTGTAATCATAACCCCCCTGGAAAACAGAAGGAGGTGGAGGGGGGAGGCAGTCAATGTTATATGCAGGGTCTTAAAATGCAGGTGAGTGGTTTTGATATCCTGTGACTGTCCTTAAAGCATTGAGGAACTTCAGTGATTTTGGGTAGTCAATGACAAGTTAGACCTGTGTTCGATTACCTTAGGTTTGACATTTGTCCCAGATACCTATAGTGCCTAACAGTCTTATACACTCTCTCTTCCTATTTCAACAATGTCTTCTCTGGTTTGTCCTGTTTTCTCTCTATGGAGTTCAGACCCTTGGGGTCTGTCTTTATAGATGAGGATACCGAAGTGTTTTATTAAATCTTAATAGAGTTGCCTGGTGAGCCTGAATTTCCTACTAAATGAATCATAAGCATTTGGTGGCAGCTCTTCCCACTTTCTAGAACTTTAGAAAAGTTGGAGAGACTTGAGCCTTTCCCAAGTCCTCGCCTTTAGATGTGCTGGTCACATCCAGAAGTGGCTAGAAACAGTAGTACCAAGGGTGACACCTCCCTCCCACCTTGCTGGGAGTTTCCTCTGATCAACTGTTCTCCCAAGATTGCATCCTGCCAATGACCTCACCAATTTTTTTGTCTCCATGTAAATTGCTATCTTTTCAGGAGGAGCATGACAGCCTCCCTTTGCTCGGGCTTCCATTTGTACAGAAGCTGTTATTACGGAATAAGTTTAATGGGTCGTGAATTTTTTGTGCACAAAGGGAGGGTCTCTCGATGACTTTGTATGTACCAGCTATGGACGTATTGGCTCCACAAGGAGTGCATTAGGCTAAATATTTTTAGCCCATTGACTCTGGGAGTAATAACCCTAAATGCTTCATTAAATTTTCATGGGTGAGTGACAGAAGCTATGAGGGGGGAAAAAAAAACCAAAAACCAAATCTGCCACATTAGCTTTATTATTACACAGCTGGAGGACAGGAGTGTGGCCCCTCAAAAGAATAAAAAATCAACTTTTTGAGGAACTGTTGCCTGTCTTTTCTTCCCTTTCTCGGCCCTGTTCCCAATGGGCAGCCCTTAATCAGATTTTTTCTCTCTCCCACACCTGGCATTCCGGCGTCTGGAGACAGGTTATACCACACCAGACATTTACTGGAGTTGAACCCGATCTCGGGTACAAGACTTTCAGACCAACACAGTCTTTTCGGCCACTTGGTAGCTCTTTGTAAACTAGGACCAGAAGGAGGGGAGCAATTGTTTACTGGCTGGGGCCTTCTCCCGTGCAGGCCGCGTGTTCGACCTGAATCTGCAGATTGTCTTCTCCTGAGCATTCTAAGAACGCGCGTGGGGAGAGCAGACCAGCTCGCATACCGTCAGGGGCTTGGGTCCCTTCCTAGGACTGAGGGCAACGTGAGCGATGCAAGCCTTCTCCAGGGGAGCCTCAGTGGAGACGCGTGGCTGCCTAACCAGGCTTGGCCGCTGGGAGCTAGCGCCCCCTCCCGCGAAGGGGCGAGGGGGCAGCCGGCCCTCGCCGAACCCGCCTCTGGCTTTCACCCGCGGGCACTCTACCCTTGGGAGTGCGCGGGAAGTTTGGAGGCTTGGATAAAAGAGTAGACCCTAGGGGAAAATGAAGCAGGTCGGGAGGGCGCTGCTGGTGGGGACGGTGGCGAAAAACACTGGCTACTTTGTGAAAGCCGAGACTGGGCGCTTTCACCCTTTCCCTCCCTCCCCCGCTCGGCGCGATGCGGCTGGGGAGGGGACCCCACGCCCGCGGCTCCGCTCGCCTCCGTGCGCACCGGGATGCGGAGTGAGCGCGGGGGCTCCAGAGGCGCGACCGCGAATCGCGGCGCCCCCGCTCGCTCGTTCGCTCCCTCTGTCTCCTCCACCCCGCTGCCGCCGCGACTCGGCTAAGCTCTCGGAGCGCGCTTAGGCGGCGCGGAAAGCGTCCGGGCGGGAGCCGGGGCGGGTGCCGGAGCCGGAGCGGCGAGGCCCGGGGCGAGGGCGCGCCGCGGGCGGGCGGCCGGGCAGCGGGGAGGCAGCGAGGGGAGCCGTCAGGTGAGCTACGTCGCCGGGCGCCAGGCGGCCGCGGGGGCGGACGGGGCGGGGGCCGCGGGAGGAGGCGGGGCTGCGCGCGCGGCGGTCTCCTCCCCCGGCGCTGACGCGGGCCCGTGGCTCCCGGGGAGGATGGACCCTGCGCGGCGCTCGCCGGGGCTTCCCCGGGCTGGAGAGCGCGCCTGAGTGCCGTCGCCCGCCGGGCATGGGGAGCCGCTTCCTGCGCGGCAGCGACAGCGGAGGAGGATGCTGTCCGCGAGCGGAGGTGAGGCGCGGCAGGGGCGAGCGCAGCTCCGAGTTCAGCGCCAGCAGGTGCCGGGGGCAGGGGGGAGCTGGGCGCCAGACGCCGCCGCTGGGGCCCCGGGCGCGGAGGAGGGCTCCTGGGGCGCCCGTCGTGGGAGTTTGGCTGGGGTGTTGCGGGGATGGCGACTGCAGGGGAAAAGGAGCGACCTCTCCTCCTTCTTCCTGGCTCTCCCTCACCACCCCCAGTCTCCTTACTTCTGACCCGCGCGTCCTTTTTCCAGACGTCCTCACCCCAAACACTCGTCTCTCTCCGAGACCCCCTGTTCTCTCCTTCCTGCCGCGAACCCGGTTCTATATCCACCTCTGAGCCCTCCCTTCCACTCCAAAATCTCCCCATTGCTCCGGAGCCCATCTCCCGGACTCTCTAGCGGCTTCCCGCGGCCGGACCCTCTTCCCCACTCATTTGTAGAGCTACGGCTCTGCCCGCAACTGTCGAACAAGCGGGTTTCTCCTATAACCCCTGCCTTTTCGCAAACACCCTCAGAGCTGGACCCCGCGTCTCCCCGGACCCAAGCCGTTCCCGCGTCCTCCGTCGACTCCGTTCTGTGCTGCTCCCCGCTCTGTCCCATTCCCCAGGCTCCCCGCAGCCCTGATGGCTCTCCTCCCCGGCCCGCCCCCTTGGTTTCGGCTACAGACTGGATGCCTGGGAACCAGAGCTCAGGGCTTTTGTTTCTGTTTTTGCTTGTTTTCTTTTTCTTTTTTCCTTTTTTCTCCTACTGGGGAAACTTTAAAATCCCCGTGGTTCGGCTCCTTAAAAAGCCCTAACCGGAGGGCTCAACCGCCGAGAGAATCTGGACGCAGGGAGACAGAGATGGGGGAGATCGTGTCGCTGGTCCTAAGGGAGCCATGGGATGAGTGTACAAAGTAAATTTCAAAACGGGGGTGGTTGCCGCTGCGGGGACTCTCCTTCCTCGGCAGATTCCGTCCCGCGGAGTATTATTGTGACCCCTGGTGGGAGGGCGCGTCTTTTCTCTGCACTTTTAAAGGCGGCTCTTCCCCCCCCCCGCCCCCCCGCCTTGGTGGTGCTGGTGACCGGACGGGGGTGGGGGAAGAGCTAGTCGGCACAAGGGAAATCTGCTTGGAGAGGCTGATGCCACTTGGCTCCTGCGTTGCTTGCTCCCGAACCCGCCAGATTGTGTATGTTTCACTCTAAACTACCCGCCACCCCCAACTGCATCACACAAGTCCTCATTGTTGGGGGTCTGCCTGGGCACTTCCGCCTGGGCTGGGAGAGTCGAAGGAATGGGATGGGGGTGGGGAGGCCGGGGGCGCTCGGCGAACGAGCGCTGGCTGAAGCCGGAGGCTCGGCCGCGGGCGGGCGGAGCGGAGAGCAACCCAGGCGCAGGCATCCGTGCGCTCCCGCGACTGTCGGCGAGCGTGGTTGCGTCCCCGCGTGGGTCGGTGCCTGGCGGGTGCGTTTGGAGACCCGGCACGCCTGGACTTAGATCCTTTAGGAAGAGCCGCGAGTGGAAAGCTTGCGGAAGCGAGTGCGTCTTTTGCTGTCCCGGCGCTGGGCGGTCGGGCGAGCGGGCGAGCGAAGTCCTCCGAGGCGGATGCTACTAAGCCGCTCCAGCGAGTTACCGGGACCGGAGCGAGGATCCGCTATCGCGTCTCCCGCCCTCCTGCTCCCCTCCTGCTGGCCGGTTCCACGCACTTTCACAGTGTTGATGGTGTTTTGAATAAAGGCCTTGTGGGGGTTCCGCTGACACTTCATAACACTTAACATGTTTTCAAGTAATCATATAAATTAAAGGTGGCTTACGTTCAGAACCCCCTAATTATCCGGTTCGCGTTTGTACATTTATGTGCCAATTATAGGTCTTCAGGAAATCCATAAAATTATAAACCATTCCCACCCCCTGAATTAGCGCTCATTGTTTTTATTATCTCAACGATGAGTGATTCTGGATGGAATCCTGAATTGAACAGGCAAGAAGATAGATGTGCAGGAGGGTGGGGGGAGAGGGGGAGGAGAGCTGGGCTGGAGTACGGACACTTAACAGCAACCCCCTCCCCCACCTCTCTCACTTCCTATCCTGGCAGGGCTTGGTGACAATTCTGGAATCTGAAAGGGATCAAAGATTTTCTTGATTTCCTATTGAGAAGGGCAACCTAATCAGAGCTGTGTAAAAGTCAACTTCTAAGCAATCAGGAATTGTCTGCTGATGTCCTTGATTGAAACCCCAGCATTCAAATGGAGTATTGAAGAACTCGCAGACATAGCTTTTGAAGTGCTATTGTTCTTTTCTATACACAGAGGCCCTCATAAAGGTTTAGGAAGTTCAAAATGCAGTGATTTGAAAGACTGACATTGTAACTATTTGGCGACGCTGAGGGAATCGGCAGGGATGAGAGCAGAGGCCGAGGTGGGAAGTGCAAACGTGTTGCTACTGTCTACTTGGGAGCAGTGCCGCTATCAAGTGGGAATTCAGTTCTAAGCATCAAGTTGGCAATTAAATCTCTTCCTAAAGCAGATTTAGAGGATGATTTTTACTAGGTTGTTTTTTTTTTTCTTGGTGGTTTGCTTAAGGTCTGAATAGGCATATCTGAAACATTTAATCATGTTCATTGTATTCAACAATAAAATCTGAATAAAAATTACTTATTGTTGATGAAGCTCATCTCACAAGCTGTTTCACAGTATGTTTCATTTGCAAGACACACCATTGTAGGAGGCTGCAGGGAAGAGATGCCATCACTTATTGTTCTTGTTCTCTTCCCCAGGCCAGAGAGGAATCTGCGGCTTCACTCCCCTCTGCCCTCCAAAGTCATTTCCCTTAAAGGGATGGGGGTTTGGCTTGGTACCTGATAGGACCCTTCCTAAAAATTGCATTTGGTGGATATAAGGATGCCTGGAGCCACCCTCCAGGCAGATGAAGAATCTAATTGAAGCAGCATTTCATTTTGATAATTCACTCAAGTCAAACATTTTGGTTTTTGCAGGAATTTAATCCCTCTCTCAAACTAATAAAGCTAACAAAGCAAGAAAATCACAGTCTATATCTTTTAGATGGCACTTTAAAAAATCGCCCACATTGAAGGCTGTTGTCAGGAACTTTCATCGTTATTTAGGGCTTACTGTGAAGGAGAATGTGCACTGGGTGAGTTAAGTAATTGAGGATAAATGTCCTGATCTCTCAGAACCTCTGTTTCATTATTTGCAAAACAAGGACGGTATTATCTACATTGTATGTTCTTCAAGAAATTTGATAGGGAAAACTATCTCATTGGGCCCTTTGACAGATAACAGGATTTCAGGGGAATGGTAACTTTTGGTCATAGGATGGAGTCCTGCTAAGGAGAGAGGATATTTGGCATTGGAAGGTCAGGATGGAATCCAGACTTTGTGATGTTTGGTAAATCACCTCTTCTGTTAATAAAAAAAAGAATAGTTTACCTTTTTTGGAGCACTTACTAAGAGTCAGGTACCCTTTTAAGCACTTTGCATGCATTAGTTTATTTAATCTTTAAATAACCATGAATAATCTTTGAGTAACTATAGGTTGATAGTTGTATTTTCATTCCCCTTTGATTGATAAAGAAACTGGGGACCACAGAGATGGTAACTGGTCCAAGGTCACAAAACCAATAAGGTATAGAACTAGGGTTTATTTATTTATGTAGAGAGAGTGCGCATGAGCAGGGAGGGGCACAGGGCAAGGGAGGAGGAGACAATCTTAAAAAGGCCCCATAATCAGCATGGAGCCCCATGTGGGTCTCATCTTTACAATCTGGAGATCATGACCTGAGCCAAAATCAAGGGTTGACAGGTAACCAACTGAGCCACCCGTGCCCCTAGAACTGGGATTTAAATCCAGGCTTTCTGGTTCCTGGGCCTGTGTGGCAGCACACTGCTGCCTCTGTGTGGAGGGGTGATCCCAGCTATCTCTCGTGGCGGCTGTAAAACTTAACGGGGAATAATGGAATAGACTTCCGGCAGGAGCAAGTTAGAGGTTTTTCCCAAGGTTCAGATTCTAAAACAAAATGAGTATTGTGTTATCAACAGGGCATTGGGCTGATGGTAGACATTTTGAACTCCTGGGACTTCATGATAGCTACTGGTCAGTATGTTCACATCTGTCTGTGCTGTCAAAGTATTCTTTAAGTTGGTATTCAGAAATTGCATTACTGCTGTTGTCTGTTACCAACTCTGATAAGTGGAGATTCTTAAAATTAAAAGGTGGCATAACAGGTAGTTAGAAGTCTGGACTTGGGTGCTAGAGTGCCTGAGTTCAGACCCTAGTTCCTCCAGCCCTGCCAGCGGTGTGGACTTGACCAACCTCTCTGACTTCTCCATGCTTTAGTGTCCTTGATAATAAAACAACAGTACCCACCACCTATGACTGTGGAGACGATTATAGGAATTAACACCAAGTGTTGGAACAGCAGTGAGTATGTAATGTTACTTAGCTATGTGTTACCCTTCAAATGAAAGCCAGATTCTTCCCTTTCATAATACAAAGATCTCTGTCATTGATATCCCAAGGCCTAAGTATCCTAACAGTATCTGTTTTTGTTTTTATTTTTTTCCTAAACAGGAGATAGGGAGAAAGAGATATAGTTCAGGATTTCAGAGAAAAGTTTTGTTGTTGTTGTTGGCTTTTGTTTTTGTTTTTTTAGTTTATTGGAAATATTTCCTTGAACATTTACCTTCTTTGTGAAAGGAATTGGGAAGTACACATAATGCTAAACTCTCTATGGAATTGCTCTTTTCAGAAACTGTTTTGAGGAAAATAAAATGACTATTTGATTGATTGGATTCTAGTACTAGGATAGTCAATTCTCCCCATTTACAGATTGGAAAACAAGTCAGATTGAAGGAAACATATAAACATAATGGCTGAGAGACACCATTGGAACCCAGAATTCTTGGGCTCCTTGTCCACTGCTTTTTCCTCTGGGTCAGATTGCCTCCTGTACCAGGATAGAGAAGTAGCCTGAAGTATAAACAAACCTTGAAGCAAAGGGAGTGTTGCTAGACTAGGAGCAGGAGCCAGTCAGATGTTCTCTACTGAAAATGTGTCCAATAGGAAAAGAAAACCCCTCTTCTTGTAAGTACACTTATATCCCATGAAACCTGGCACTAAACTCAATCTATGAAATGCATGTCAGGATATGAACCCATGTTACACACACACACACACACACACACACACACACACACCAGTTGATGACTTGAACACCTCCCTTAGGTTGGAGAGCAAATGAACAAATGATTGGGTTTCTTTTTCTGTGAGATGCTCTTTGTGTTTTTCTTCCACTTAGTTCTCAGATATGGGGAGGTTTTGGTTCAGGAATCATAAAACTCCTCCGGCTTTTATTTCATGAAATATGCAGCATATACTATTTGAGAGAAATTGCCAGCTTGCTTTTATTATTATTATTATTATTATTATTTTTATTTTTATTTGAACCCAACATATAACCAATCTACAATACCAGTGGGGGATTCTCATAAAGAGAAAGGAAAACAGAAATAAAATTTTTGCTGAATAGAACAACTCAGCCAAAATGATACAAGTTTTGTGATGGCCAAGATGGGTTGTTTAGGGGATAAAAATGAGAGGAGGGCAGTCACAGACAGATGAGACCGTTCAGGGTGAACCCCAGTCCCTGTCGACTACCTACAGTGAGCCTTGCAAAATAGTCAACTTGGTATATTGGCTCCAAGATTTAATTTCTGACTCTCGCTGTTGGCCAGTGTCTCTGATTCTTGACTGGACAACTGTGATCTGTCAATTAGTCTTCTTTCCCCTCTTTTCCTCTTCTTGTTTTTGTCTCAGAGTTTGTCTCTCTTTCAGTCTTTGGATTGGTTTGTATCTCTTCTTGTTAGTGTCACTTTTGCTAGTAAAGACTGAAAAGTTACAAATATGTCTTTGAGACTATCTGGGAGATGGAGCAAGCTAACTCAGGGAAGGCACATAGACATTACTTCCATGCCCATTTAACGCGTACTTGCCTGAGCACCTAGTTTGTGTCTGGCTCTGGCTTTGTGCCTGGCATTATGAACAGTACCATGAGCGAGGGTGCAGTCTCTGCATCTAGGCACTCTGCCTCATGCATAAATTACTGCCACAGTGTGAGATACGGTACAGAAAATATCTGCATGGCACTAGAAGCTTCCAGAAGTGTAATTTATTACATCTAAAGAAAGGAAAAGGAGGGGAAAGCTTCAAAGAAGAGATTGCATTTCAGCTGGAAGCTGAAGGTTGACCAAGACTTTCTCAGGTCTTGAAGGCGTCCAGACCGGGAGAACCATGTGGGCAAAGATAGGCAGGCATGAAGGTTCGTCATTGATTTGGAGACAGGCAAAGTTGGGTGTGGCTGTAATGTACAATATGTGACTGAAATGGATTATTTTGTAGAGTATTTTCCAGATTATGTTCCAAGGAACACTAGGGTTCCCCAAGATAGTTATGAGTATTTTAAAAGAAAGAACATACAGAAGGAAAAAATTTTGTGCCCCCAAAAGTTTGAAGAGCATTGAAAAACTTAACTCACTCTTGCTAAGACATGGTATTTACTGACATATTAAAACTTCAGTAAGAAGTAAAAGCAAGCAAGCAAGCAGGGAAGCTCATTGAAATCATTAAGATCTTCTAAACTTACTTGCCAGAGGCCCCCTGATTTCAAGGAGCCCTTTTTAAAAAATGTCTTATGAGATAGAGTGGGGAATGTGTTTGTAGGTAATCACTTACGATTTTTACAAAAAGGAGTTGATTTTTTTTTTAAAGATTTTATTTATTTATTTGACAGAGATCACAAGTAGGCACAAGTAGGCAGAGAGGCAGGTGGGGGGGGGGGCTTGGAAGCAGGCTCCCCGCCAAGCAGGGAGCCCCACGTGGGGCTCGATCCCAGGACCCTGAGATCATGACCTGAGCTGAAGGCAGAGGCTTTAACCCACTGAGCCACCCAGGTGCCCCAAAAGGAGTTAATTTTATCATAGAAGTAATATGTGTGATTTGAAATGTAGTGTAGTGTATGTGAGACATACAAAAAAGTATAAAAATAGAGTAAAAGTATGATTAAAGAAAAAAAAGCACAAAAAAGCTGAGAACACTCAGCTTAAGAAATAAAGCCATGTAAATACAGTTGAAGCCTCCTTTCCCTGATCATATCTCCTTCCCTTCTACCAGAGGTAACCACCATCCTAAATTTGGTGTTTATGATTCCATATAGTTCTTTTGAATATTCTTTTTAGAAGACAAAAGAATTCCTTTGAATTCTCATTCAGTTTCTAGCTTGTCACTACAGAGATAAAGAAATTGTTGTTCTGTTTCTGGAATAAGCTCTTCAGAAGAAGGAACTATGGCTTCTCCTTTTAAAAGTATTCAGAATGTAGTAGATGCTCAATAAATTTCTGCTGAATTAAATTTAAATGTGTGTAGTCTCATGAGGTATATTAAGTTCACATGGTAATGAGGATTGGGGAAAAGTAATTATTTTTCATTAACAGTATTGAAATTCTTTGTGATCAGAGATCTTGAAAACATTTTTTGTTTCATTTTTGTTTTGTTTTGTTTTGTAATCTGGATCTGTAAGTGAATAGTAACAACTACTGACTATAAGTCCTTTTGATGTTTTCTTATATCTTTTGGAATCATTAATGATAACTACTTGCCCAAATCTGCTCTGTTAAAATAGGTGATTCAACAAAACAGCTATCTACTTCCATTACAGGAAAAATAACTCCAAGTGCTTTCAATCAAAAAGGATATTTGTAAATTACAATATAATTAATTACTCAGTACCCAGACACCAAGTACTTTGAAGTTTTATACTTAGGGCCCCAAGAAATAACTTACTGTCAGTAGCAGGGTGTGACCTTAGGTACAGTCATGCCAACACAAGCGTCTCTCTTGATATATGTAAGGGACATCTTGAAAAAGCTCCATCTGAAACTTATGTCATATTTGGGAGACATTTTCCTTTTATGTTATCTTAGCCTGTATTCCTGAATTACTCCTGTTTACATGTCAGCATGCAGTGAATGTTGGAATATTGCTGAGGGATACATGGTAGAAAGAATGAAAGGATGAATAAAGTGGGAGACCTGTAGTCTCAGTGGGGGGAGCCTTTTTTTTAGTACGAAATCGTGGTTGTATGGGAGATGGTAGATTAGCTTTTCCCATGGGGCTGGATGTTGATCATGGCTGACAGTCCACCCCCATGATTTTCTTCCTCTGATTTTACCAGTATGGATTTCTCTTAGTAATTTTGAGAGCAGGAGTAAAATTCCAAGAGCTAGAATGAGGAGCAGCTTTGGGTTCGAGTGACCATCAACAATCCATCAACAATGCAGACAGCACATGGAGGGTCAGGAAGAAATGCCGTAAACTGCCATGCCCACATGATTGCCTACAGATGCCCATGGGCTGGGATGACGGCACATGGCGGTGCTTGTCTTGAATTGGAGGACACATTCTGAGCAGTATTACATGCATGCTCACAAAAGTTCTAAATATAGAACACAACCATTCAGACATTAAAATTAAACCAGAAGTGCCTGTAATCCAATTGTGGATGAAGTCAAAGATGGGCCAACCATATGCTGAATCTGAGCTCTGGTATGTATTGTTAGAACATAGTGAATGCAAAAAGGTTACTGTAATTTATTCCTTTGGGAAACTGAATAGATTTATAGGCTACATAGAAGTTGGAGTCTTGCCAACCTTCTGCTATCTAACTTAGTAATTTTAATGTGGTTGAATTTATCAATCTTTTCTTTTATGGTTAGTACTTTTTATGTCTTGTTTAAGAAAGTCTTTTTTTAAAATCCTGATGTCCTAAAGATATTCTCCTTTATTATCTTCTAAAAGTTTTATTGTTTTGCCCTTCACATTAAGTTCTGTAATCCACGTGGAGAGAGAGAGAGAGTGTATGGTGTGAGGTAGCAATTTATTTTATTCCTAATTTTCTTCTGTATAGAATAGAGTCACCGAGGCACTTAGGGTCAGTTTCTAGGTGTATGTTTTGTCTACTCTTGGTCCAGACCACATTTCTTTATTATTATAACTTTATATTAATTCTTGGTATTTAGTGGAACAGATCCCCATAATGTCCTTCTTCAGAAATGTCTTTGTGCCTTTTTTTTTTTTTGGCTTTTTATCTTCATATTCATTTTATACTTTCAAAGTTACACAAAAATACTCTTGAGATTTGATTGGAGTTACATTGAATTTGTAGTCTAATTCAGGGAGATGATATCATTATGATACTGAGTCCTTCCAGCCATAAACATGCTACCTCTCTCCATTTTTTTTGTTCCTAATGTCTTTCAATACAGATTGTAATTTTCTTTGTAAAGTTATGCACTCTTACTAGATTTATTTCTGGGTGCTTTATGTTTCTGTAGTTGCTATTATAAATGCTATCTCTAAAAACTATATTTTCTAATTATGTATTAGTTTTCATCATATCCCACCTGTATTTCTTGCTCTGGACGGTGGGGGATTAGGAAGGGAGGAGAAAAAATGGTGCTTACTGACTGCTTACAAAGTGTCAGGTGCCTAGCTCAGTTGGTTAAGTTTAGGACTCTTGATTTCAGTTCAGGTAATGATCTCAGGGTTGTGAGATCGAGTCCTGCATCAGGCTCAGTGCTGGGTATGGAACCCGCTTAAGAGTCCCCCCCCCCCCACCAAAAAAAAAAATTACTAGGTACCTTAGCATGCTCTCATTTGATGTCCAGAACAGCCTCCACCCTCCTTCACAGATGGACAGAGCAGGGGATGTTCTTTGTCCCAGTGGCCCAGTGGGAATGCAGAAGTGAGGAATGGAGCTCCAAGGACTTAATCAAACCCCGTAACAGTCAGTCACCTTGCTGCAGTGGCAGGGTCTTTGAAAGATGTCTCTAGTTGTGGAGTGTACGGTGAAGCAAAGAACTTCACTGGTTAGACACTCTGTTTCGTCTGAGTAACATGACCTGGGGCCATTCTGGCTCCTGATAAACTGGTCTGGAATTTCAGGCCAGCCATAGTCATCCGGCCGCCTGAGGGCCAAATTTTGGCCAGTAGCTACGGTGTGGTTTGACTTTGCAGGCACATCTCAGGTCAGTGAATGTTGCTGCTACCTCCAGCAGCCACTGGTCTAGGAAAATGAAAAGGCATTTCAGGTCATCAAGCTGAGCGGGAATAGAGATCCAGGTCTCCTATACCCACGTCGGTATTCTTCCCACCTCCCAACCTTGACTTACCATCCTCAGGTATATTGTGTTGATCATGTGAAAGACTGAAGCATTTTTTTTATTTAAGGAATCACCATTATGCATAGACATTATAACATATCTGCAAAAATGGGGGCAGGAGGACAGACGTCTACCTATGGCCCAAGGGATGATGATTATTTGCCGATTGCTATCCTTCTCTCTCTGTTGCTGTTTCTCTGTCTTTCTCCGGAATTCTTTTTTCTTTTTCTTTTTAAGATTTTATTCATTTATTTGACAGAGAGAGAGATCACAAGTAGGCAGAGAGGCAGGCGGGGGTGGAGGGGGGCGGAAGCAGGCTTCCTGCTGAGCAGAGAGCCCGATGTGGGGTTCGATCCCAGGACCCCGAGACCATGATCTGAGCTGAAGGCAGAGGCTTAACCCACTGAGCCACCTAGGCGCCCATCCGGAATTCTTTATGTTGTTAACTCTTTCACAAACCCACTCCCAGTCATATTTTTCCCATTCAAATATTATTTATATTTTAGAACCTAGAGGAGATACTCCTTTCTCTCCGGAAGTTACGCCTAGGATATTGGTGTGGATAAAATTTCAAATTTTTCCTCTCTCCTTGCTTATTGGGGTACCTTTCTCCTTTTTCTCACATTCTGTCATTATGTTTCATTGTATTTTCTGGGGTGAAGATAATACATGTCATACTAATTTAGGATGATGTAAAAAAGGATGTCATTTTAAGGCAAAATTACGGGACAGAGAAGCTGATCACTTGGTTACCCTGATATCACTCCATATTTTCTCTTTGCTCTCCATGGGTTCATAGGAGTGGGTCAGATTTCATTCTGTATACATTTGACTGCTCTAAATGTTTCAGTGGAGAGAGAAGTCTTGATTCCAGTAGCCATAAGTTAATGTGGCTGGGAGGAAGGGGGTTGGGAGAATGGACTGACATTGTCCTTTTTTAAAAACAAAAAACAAAAAAACATGAGTCATTCAGCATAGGCTCAGCCAAGTTTGATGCCTCCCTGTGCCTGCCTTTCCCAGGCATGTGTATCGTTCTCAGGCTTCTGGAGCCTCAGACTCTATTAAACACCATACTTCATTATGTCCTATGTCATTCGGCTCCATGTCTGTTTCTCTCGATTCCTCTAAAGATTGAGAGTTTCTGAAGGGCCGTGTTGACTTGTCTTCCATGCCTCAGAGGCTTAGCTTTTCAGGGAGGTTCACCCTGGATTCTTGCTCCTTCTGGTTTATGATGCCTACCACAGTTACTTTGCAGTAGAGAGAAGATTGTCCTGTCCCTTTAGTGAACTATTTTGAACCTTGGAAACAAAATAAGGGCTTTCTGTTGTAATTTTAAATGTTTCCTTTTGGGACCAGTCCTTGGCTCCTTTTATGCCCAAACTGTGCATTTCCTGCCCTGTCCTCTCTCCTTCCCTCCTTTACCTTGCTTCCTTTTTTTTTTTTTTTTTTTTTGGTTTTGTTTTTTGTTTTGTTTTGTCCTTCCCCTTTCATCAAATCAAAGAAATTGCATGAAATCAACAACCACAGAAGGGCTCCCAACTTAAAGGTTTGCAGTGTGATTTTGCACAGTTGCTGGAATGTGCTTTATTCCCTCTCTCACATGTTATTTCTGTGGAGGAGGGAGCATTGGGGGGAAGAGTCAAGAGGTAGACCTTATCAGTTCCTTGCCCAGTCCTCTGGTAATGTAGGTATTTTACATGATTGTTCCCTTCATGGGTTGTCTGTAGGTGGTTTAAAATTACAACTTAAAGATGGAAACTCTGCCAGCCATTGTGTTTTGGGGGCAGGGGGAGAGCGTCTCTGGGTGCTGTCCCTGAGCACACCTCAAAACCCAGCCACACTACTGGGACATCCAAGCAGAACATAACAATGTTAACAGTAGACACTGCGTCAGTGAGCGCTGTGTCAGGAGCGCACACATACCAGGTAGCTTAATAGAAGGAATTTAATACAGAAAACCACAAGGAAAATTTTCATAGAATCACACACGTGTCTGAAGAGTTGAGAGTGGGATGGAATAGCAGTGGGAAGTTCCTTCTGGGGTTACAGGCATAAAGGGAAGGGGTACTGTTCCCAGAGCCCGGGAATTGGGGCTGCATGGTGGGAGCAGGTCCCACTCAGGGCTGGGTGGGATCCATTGAGGAGACTGGGCCACTGCCCAGGATGCCACCATGAAGCAGAGAGAGAGGGAGATAGATACCCTAGTTTCTCCACCCCCCCCCGACTTCCTTCCTGTCTCCTGCCCAGCATTCCCATTGAGTGACCCTAACTGGAAGTCAGTTGGCCAAGGAGCCTGGGAATGGGACTTGGGCTCAGCTTCCTGCCACACCCAGCAGCTCAGGGGAAGGGGCCTGGAGTGGATCAGAGAGAAAAAGCCAAAGGACTAGTTCCGATGCCAGGAAGACTAGTCTCTTACAGAAGTGTTCGCTAATATTGCAGAGCTTGGGAATGTGAAGTAAAGCCTTGCCCTCCTCTTAGCTGCCCTCCCATGCTGTCCCATCCCACCTCCCTTGCCGAACTGAGAGAGGGACCCCATCTTGCCAGGGGGAGCTACGTCCATGCCAAGTGCCCTGGTGAGTAGAACAGTGACAGTCCCTTTTCTGCAGTTCCCAAATCTAGAAGACTCTGAAAAGTCCCAGTATTTTTTATAATTCATTGAATGGCAAGACCTGATCTGATCTGAATGGACACGAGACTACTTATCATGTCTGTTGATCCCCCTGAGTGTGAACAGTCATACCTATGGCTTGAGAGGTATTGATGAAATTGATTACAGAGGGAGGAGCCTAGCTAGGGGTAGTCCAGATACCTAAAAGCTAAGTGTGTGACATGCGACATGCAACATGCTGCCTTTCTGAACTGCAGAATAAAATCTGCATTCCAAACACATCAGACCCAGGACATTTGGATTGTGAACCTGTATTTCAACATGACAGAGGGAGAAGGAGTGGAAATGTGGCCCGATCATAGGCAGCTCTAGGCCAGTGCTCCTGGTAAGCAGTATAGCCGTTCCGGGATCACCGAACGCCAGAGTGCGGTTCCTCGGTTGCCTGGCCTAACAGCCCACTCAGTCTTTAGATGGGGGGAGACTTCGTTGAGGTTAGAGAGCTGGCCCATGTGTCGCGGGGTCACCAAGGGCTTCTCAGTGGAGCTGCTACTACTTGGGTTCCCTTTGCAGTCCATGCTGCTTTAGGTCTGAAGCTTGGGTGACTCCCGACGTTGAAGTGTCAGAATGAAGGAAGCCAGCTGGTGTGTGAACGTACAGGTAAATCTGCCCTCCAGCTGTGTTCGTCTTATCCTTTTGTAGGATTTCGCATAGACACGCACATTTGCACACCCACACGCACGTACTCACACTCATGCACAAACTATTCAGCTTCTGATCTTATCAGACAGACAGGATGGGTGTCACCATCCCCATTTTCCAGACCGTCAGACCAGGGTTTGAGTAATAATTAGGTCCATGGCCGTGGGCAAGTCCCTGAACGCTTGGAGCCTCCACTGGAAAATGAATTCTTACTCATGCTTTTGTTCTAATTGTTCAGCCACAATCAGATCCATAGGGAGAGCAGCAACACAATTAGAACTGTGCCTGGTGCCCATCAACCATCCTTTCTTCCTCACCCCTCCACCCCCAGACAAGTAAAGTAGATTACATGAAGCCACACAGCTATTCCCTTTGAAAGGGCAGGCTTCAGTATCATGAAGAGAATTTAGTAGTTGACTGATGACAGACCTCTTCTCTCTGTGCCTCTGCTCGCTTGCTTGCTTGCTTGCTTGCTTGCTTGCTTGCTTTCCTGGCTTTAAGAAGAGGGGCTTGAAGAAAGGCCACCATGTGCTAATTTTCTCTTTCTCTCCTCAGAAACTGGGTCACAGTTGGCTGTGACTTTTTGTGGCCCCTATTGTCTTCACAGACCCTATTGTCTTCACAGATCTGGATACGCACAGGTTGTTATTTTGTTTACTCTAAATCTGTCTGGAGTGGAAACAACCAGATCACAAATACAATTTGCTTCAGAGAGCAACTTTATTTCTTGTCAGCACACATGGGACTTCGCTTATCATAATTCACAGTACATGGGCATAATAAAATATTTTCTTTTTCTGAGTATTTTGCAAGATTAATAAGGCTGCATTCTTAGGGAAAGTTTATTAATCCATAACTTATAGAAAACTTCAGAGGAAGAAGATATGAGATATGTCCTGTAGGTAAAGATGTCAGCATTGAATTATGCATCCGTAATTCAACTAGCTCTCTACCAGGTGTAGTGCAGGTTGCTGATAGGATAGCAACTCTCCCTTGGATGTGATCTAAACCAGCCGTTGTCTTCATTTTGTTTCCAAATTGGGAGGGTGTGAAAAAGGAGGCGGCAGCCCATTGAGTAATCTCAGTCCTTGGGATGCTGGTCCCTTCCACCTCTTTGGTGGCACTGTAGCGACATCAGACGCAGAGGCATGCATTGGACCCTGGCTGTCTTGCCTCAGGCTGTGTGCCCTGGGTGTCTGCTCTCTTAGCAAATGGAGATGGTGTGCTGGTGGCAAGGGTGATAGCAATGATGAGGGTGATGGTGAGGAGGAGAGTTACCTCTGTGTCCATTACAAGGGGTAATGGTTTACGGGGAAGTACTCTGTGCTCTGTCCTGTCACTCATTTACCCAGTGTTCACTGCGCCCTTGCAGGGTATTGGCACAATGGTGGGCTTGGTGGAAATGGCCATAAAAGACATAGGCTTTCTTCTCAAGATCGAGGATTGGTGTGTGAAGCCCAGATACACAGATGACAACACAGTGGCTAAATACAACAACAAAAAAAGTAGAATTAGCTGAGGGATGAATTTTGCCATCACCCAGCTAAGTAATTTGAAGGTGAACTGGGATGGATTGTTCTTATTGTAAATATGTTTCAGGGCTTCTGTGGGGTGAATGTGACAGCAGCTGTTGTCTACCAGGGAAGACACAAATCCGCAAATGCATGGAGGAGGCACGTTCTAGGTCAGGGGACCATGATAAAGGTAGAGATGGGCACCTCCATGTATGGTGAGCCCTGAATGAGCTGGTCTGAGCTGGCCAGAGCCGGGGAAGGTGAGGCCGTGAAGGTAGTACCTGGTCGCCATGTTAGCCTTGAGATTGTGGCTGGTGATGAAACAGCCTTTTCTTTGTGTGCCCTTCTGGGCAGGTCTCACCCTTCTCCTCTTCCCCGGGGTGAACGGGCAGTCTAAGGAGAAATGGGGTTATATTTATTTAGGTGAAACGAGGATGGGTATGTGGCAGGTACAGTGTGTTCTAATGGTCTCTCAGTGGCCTCCTGTGACAATACCTGCAAGCTCAGGTACCTACAAAGACCGCGTAGTTGACATTGCTGAATGAAACAATCCAGGGGAGGCGTTGGGGGGCCCTGGGTTAGCTACTATTCAGCTTCAGCCGAGGGTTGCCATAAGAGAGTTCCAGACCAAAGTAGCCAAGTCTTCAGCTTTATTGAGAAAAGTTAGAAATTTTTAAAAAGACTTATTTATTTATTTATTTGCCAGATTGAGAGAGAGAGAGAGAGAGAGTGCGAACACAGGAGCAGGGAGAGTGGCAGGCAGAGGGAGAAGAACTGAGCAGGGAGCCTCATACAGGACTCGACCCCAGGACCCTGGGGTCATGACTTGAGCCAAAGACAGAGACTTAACTGACGGAGCCACCCAGGCATCCCAAGAAATCTGTTTTTTAAATGTGAAATCCATCAGTTTAAAAATGTGGCACGAAATTAGTTACACAACAACAACAACAGAAAAATAACATTTGTAGGCTAAAGATAACCGGCCTGTGGGCTGATTTTGACTCATGAACCGCCTCATTGGTGGATTCTGGCCTATTCTTGATAATTATTATGTTATGACTACATAGATCTCTCTCAAATGGAAGTTCAGTAAATATACCAAGGGGCAAATCGGGCCATTTTTAGTAAGGAAGAGTTTCTGCAAGACAGCTGGATGGTAGGAATTGGTCCTCGTTTATTTCTGTGTGTTTCCTCAATCACCTCTTCTGTTGTTCTTGATTAAATGCTTCTGATACAGGCTAAACCTTTGGTAAAACTGGCACCCGTGGCAATCCCAGTGTGTTGCTCACTGTTTGCTGGGCAGCCCTGGGTTTATGTGTGTCTGACTCTACAGCTGCCTTGTTGAAGCCTGTGACGTCCCGCTGCCCGGGCAAGTCCCCGTAGTAAGTCGGATGAGTGGGTGCAGTGTCTGTAAATGACAGCGTTCCGTGGCGTTCTCGTTTAGGGTTGAGCCTTGACTCCCAGCCTTTGAAATAAGCACATTTCAAACCAGAGTGAGAACAGAGGCAACTTAGTAGTTACCGTGGAATTGAGTGAATGTCATAAATATTTATTTATCTTTTTCATAGCTGGCATAAAAATGTTAGGATAAAAAAGTTGTTCACTATAAAAACAACAGAAAATTCATTGGCTATCCATCTCCTGAATGCGTGTGTCTCTTTGGGTTTTCATTAGCGTCTAGCAATATACTTTGAGAAATTAGATTTGAACAGAAGCTTCAGCAGAATATGAAAGCTCCTGGTGTTCATAATTAACCCGTTTTCAGCACTGATCCATTTCGTACAACAGCCTCCTTTTAACCATGTAGTGGCTGTAAGCAGGTTTAATGTATTTTTCTTCCAGAATTTTTTTTCTTCAGAAATAATCCCTTGTTTATTGAATTTGGAAAACACACAAGAAATAGGAAAGAAAAAAAAGAAGTCACTTATAATATTTCTATCCAGAAGCAGTCTCTGTTAATGTTTTGAATTACAGAGATAAACAGGCTAGAGATTGAGGTCAGATGAATATGCGTTTCTATCAAGGCTTCTTTTATGTATTCTTGATAAGTCTTATTTTTCTCACCTATGAAATAGAAATATGGATATTATCTCTTTTATCTGATATTTTCTTGATTAAACTAGATAATGTACATGAAGCACGTAGCTCATTGGTTGGTGCACAGAATGCATTAAAAAATGAGCAATATGCTTATGTCTTCTATTCTTTTGGCTACAAACGTTTTGCTTTGTGGGATCCATGTGGTCAATGACCTATTTTCTGTTTAAAAAAAAAGGATGACTCCCCTTGTTCCCATATCTCTTTAAGAATCACTCTCTAAGTATCCTTTTTAACAGATTTCTTTATAGACCTGAATCATCCTTAAACTTTTCTCTTGCATGTTTAAGGTGTTTTTCATCCTTCTTTATTATAAATAATTATTTGATGGATATCTCCCTTCATCAATCTTTGGTGGCAGCTTGATTTTCTGGTTAATATAGTGACTGCATCTCACATGGGAAATGGGCAGGATTCCTGCCAGCATCCTCCATTGGAACTCTTGCCGATGATGGATGGGAATGTTCTGTATCTGCACTGTCCAATATAGTAGCCACTAGCCATGCATGGCTATTGAGCATTTGAAATGCAGCTAGTGTGACTGAGAAACTGATTTTTTTTGAATTTTTAACATTATTTAATTTTAGTTTGAATAGCCCTGTGAGCTCATGGCTGCCATATTGTATAGCACAGGCTTATGCTGTTCTGGTTCAAGGAGTAGAGTAGACCTAGGCTGGGGTTTATGTTTTAGAGAGACCTGTCAGTGAAACATCTAGCTTTATCTTTTGGCCTTTTCCTTTAATTCTCTGGTACAGGTACTTAAGTATTGGATTTTCCCTTTCTTTGTGTACATTCTTTTTATTTTGATGGAGGTTTGGTAGAGGACACGTCACATGCCAGCTACCATCTTAACTTACAAGCTGAATTTTAAGTTTTGCTGATGTGAGGACAGTTCAGTTTGTCAGTGACAAGAACGTAGCTCACTATGACTTCGGTCTAAAGGGGAATTCCTTGGCTTGCGTTCTTCATGTTGTTGGCTTTGTTAGTGGGTTCTCCCAAAACAGTGGCAAAGATGGTCGCCAGTAGTCTAGGCTTACATCTTACTAGCCTGGGCCCTAGCAGAAGTAGAGAGGACTTTTCCCTCACAGATCCACAGAATGACCTAGACCTAGATCTTGGTGAACTTGTTTTCATTCCCGAGTCCGTCCCTGTGGTCACAGTTGGGGAGGTAGGGTTCGTGTCAGTCGGTCAGCTCTGGGCCCAGGTCTGTATAGAGCTGAGGTGAGTTCCCTGGTAAACTACATGGTCTTCCACTGGGTTGGGAAACGTGTTTGTGAGGCAGGCACATGCTTCACAATGGATAGTCACTGCACCATATCTTTGAAGCATTCTTGGTTACCCCAGTTCCATTCTTAGGAAAGCCATATTGTCAGGGGGGAGGGTGGATTTTTTCATCTTGTGAATTGCTATCCATTGGCATAGCAGGCTTTTATCGCTTAATGGGACCATTCCCTTACCCCAAGGAGGGCCAAGTCTTCTGATGATGAAAGCATTGGGGTGTTTGGGTTGTGTCTGGTCTCACTCTGTGTTCCGACAGTATGCTCACAAGCTAATTTCTTCTCCCTGGGAAGTAGGTAACTATACCCCAGAGAGTGAATGAGGTTAAATAAATCGATGCATCTATTGTGATTATTTTTCATTATGAATAAGGCAAAAGATATATTGCCTAAGCCCCTTCCTACAAGTATCTGAATCAAAGCTGATGGGATTTACGTGTCAGACTTCAGATAATCTAGGAATCTGGTGGAGAGTGGGTACTTCAGTCCCCAGCTAGTGTGTTGCAGCAATATCTTGGGACTTATGGGTGTAATTAAACCATCCCTATTAGTAATTACAAAAAGGGACTCACTGCCCTTAAACGTGATTGTAACGTATCAGATCTTCATAAAAGCATGAAGCTAGTTATTTCATCAGCAAAATCTATGTAGAAAATATTTTATTAATGTTTCAATTTTCTGATTCAGCCCTTTGTGTAATAAAATATGGTGGCTCAAACAGTTTCCTTTTTACTGTTCTAGCTCGGCCTCTTAAGAGAGGCTGAAATTTTGTAGTACCATTTATGCCAATTTTCCTTTAAACTCTCCAGCATAAAGCATATCAGCAAATTAATATTCCCCGACCATAAGATGAGATTGACCTCCTAGGTATAAGTTCATTTCTTGTCCTAACATCTACTGTACCGTGAAATTAGGGGTCTTTTCTTTATCTATGTATTTTTACTTCATTTTCACTGTGGCAGGAGTTGTGGTGGGGAGCTCAATCCAGATACCGTGTCACCTTAATGTATTATCAACTTTTACCTAGTCAGTCATTACTGTGTAATGACGCAGGCAATGTCATGAACACAGCTCGCTTTTCGGTGCTATTTTATTCCAGATGGAATGAGAGACAAACTGTCTGTACTTAGAAAGAACCTAAAACATGGAGCACAGGCTTGGTGAAACTCTGTGTTCATCTTGGCTGAGTCGCTTGTGCTGAATCGAGTTACCAGCAGGCAGGTAAAAGAAAGGGAGCTCTGATAGGCTGTGCATCGGGGAGTCTTAAGATCCTATAGGAACACGTGGGATCTCCTATTGAAAGGTCCCCCAATAATGGGTCCATGATTAAAGGAGCGAGACTGATACAAAGTGAAGGTCAAAGCAAAGCTTTATTTCATGCCAAGCATCGAGAATCAGATTGACTGGCCAGGGCCGTCTCTTGCAAAGAGGCAACCTCTTTCTGCCTTACAGACTATCTTTGAAGGGCAAAGGCCATGTGGTTGGGCCTGGCCACGCACAGGTGTAACAACACACAGATTGTAACACAGAAAGCTGCACAGTCATGCTAGGTCACATATAAATGACCAATTGAATTACAATTAACCCTATAGTAGATATTTGAACTAGCCTATCACCTTGGTCAGAATTGGTGCCCAAAAGGCACCCAAAGGGCGGGGGCCATACTCCTTGGTAGCTAGGGAGACAGTATGCGCCCCCACTGATTAGATACCTCCACCTGGCCTGACCCACCCTTGTATTTGGGCTTTGTTACCTGGGACTGGTTTCCAGGACTTGTTTTTAAGTAAGTCCCTTGGGGGAAAGGGGGGCAGGGACAGTAAGTTTTACTGCATAAACAACAAAGTCATTGTTTAACTGGATGGAATCGCTCTGGCTAAATAAGCCCTTATACTATCAGGTTAATCAGAAGACCTGTGTGTCCTTGAACTACTTACTTGACTTCTCAGGGCCTATCTTTTCTTGACTGAGAAAGAAGGGTTTGGATGAATGATCCCTAAAATCCCTGCCCACAGTAACTCTCTGATTTTTATGCAGATCAACACTTTTTGTTCATCTATAGTAATATGTAATGACTTGTGTCTATAACGCAGTTATATACATGCTTTCTCCCCCTCTCAGAAGTCTTCCTGGGTTTCCTCATCCCAGGCTCTGTCCTTCTCTGTACTTAGTATACTTTTCACCAATGATACTCTATATTAGAGTGGATATTTTTTGTGTCTTTCTTTCACCCTCGAGGCTGTGAGGTCCTTGAAGGCAAGAGCCTTCTCACCCATGTCTTTTCCATATAGGAAGAGTATTTTTGCAACACGACACCCGATCGATATGTGGCAACTGTATGGATAAACTTCGCATTACATTTTAGAGATTGTGCAGGGAAACACAGAAACAAACACAGATAAAAATTTATCTGAAAGGGGACCCCTATATAGCTGTGGTGAAATTGCTTAGGTCCTTAAACCACGTACAGTAAATTCAGTAGTTTCTCAGGGAGATTTCACTTTAATGTATATGAAATGCCAAATTTTTGCAGTTGAGCGGAGAGGTAAATTATTTGGGGCCGATAATGGAATCCTTTTATACATTTCTGATTATTCAGCGCCTTATAGTAGGGCCATGCTATGTGATTTCCTATCATGTCAGAATGTGGCCTGTGTGGCGGTGAGGTCATGCCAGTGCTTTTAAGAAAGAAGAGAGAGCTTGTACTGTCCTCACTGGTGTTTTAATGTTTTGAGGTTGTTTTTGCCTGGGCTCTGGAGGAGCTAGTCTGCAAAGCAAGACAATGTGAATACATCTCCCCAAATCAATGAGAATTGTGCTGTCCTCTAGAAAATTAGGTTTGAGCCACGTCAACGTCAGTGCCGTAGACGGAATAAATCCCATTTCATGATTGCGCCGTGTATGAATTGTGTAATGTGCCTAGATGGGCATGAGCTATGATTGCTTCCCTTTCCTCAGCATTATGAAATGGTAATGCGGTGGATTCATGGGAGAAGTGTCTCAAATAAACAGCCCAGGATACATGAGATAATTTAGGGCTCGCACTTGGGAAGTCTCCCAAGTGGACCAGTGTAAGATGTTACTATTAACTAGAGACCACGGGGAAAACACTCTTGGTGACTTGTTTTGAAAAGGAAAGGAAAGGGAAAGGGAAAAGGAAAAAGAACAAGAACAAGAAAAAGAACAAGACAGGTACTGGTGTGAAGTCTCTGCATCATCTTGCTTTATGCGGTGTTTTGTGTAAGTTTGTTGCAAAGTGGGAAAAAAACTCTAGTCTGGTACCTCCAAGGGGAGTTCGTGGGAAGGCCAAATGACCTTCCATAACCTTTGTTCCTTTAGCCACTTTAAATAAGTGCCTCCTTGGTGCTCCGCCACCACTGTAGGTGTAGGGGAGGAGGTCTGGCAGGGGTGGGTTGCAGAGTCTAGATAGAACAGCTTCACAGGTCGAAAGCCCACTAGTTTTTCATTCTCTCCACCTCGGGTGTTAAAAATTCACCTGAAAAATAAAGGCTCCTATACCAGCCCACTGTTCATTTCGTGCACAGACCTGCAGATGGTCAGTAACGGTGTTTCAGATCACCAGCAGTTGATACTGGGAGGTGAGCCCTCATAGGGATGAGCCCTTGGAGCTGTGAAACGCTCGCTCCATCTGAAGTTCGGAAGACGTGTAATGATCATTCCAAAGGCCCTTTTGTCTCCTAATCCACTGGAAACTACCTGTAAGCTGGATTCAGTGAGTGCTGGGGACGTAGGCAGCCCTGTAGTCGGTGAGGACCCGGAGCACTGGGAAAGTAGGACTGGCATTATAAGCTAGCGCTGTTGGCCTTAGAGCAGTGATCTCTTTCAGTTCAGCTCCGGCTCCCTGTGTCATAGACTCGCTGGGTCTTCTTTGCAAGACAGAAACCCTAGCGTTCATTGAATCCATTAGGTCTATTCTGGCTCAGGCTGATGCCTCTCAGTTTTCTGCCTTAAATGTGAATGATCCACTTTCATGGGTAAGCAGCAATAAATTCAGTCCAACGTACTAGCTGTGTGACCTTGGACAAGTCATGGCACTTCCCTCAGCCTCATTGTCCGTATCCATAAAATGCAGGCCTGTGAGCTTTGATGTTCTAGGTTATATAGATGGGATTCTGGCACTCAGCACTGTGCTTGCAACATCAGTGAGCTGATGAGAAGCATCTGGGTCCTCTGTACTCCACAGGTTACTGGGATTCTCAGATCTGGCCTGCCTTTTCAAGCATATGCATGGTATTCAAGTAAATATGCCTGTCAGTGCCCTCATTTATTTTAGAAAATGGCAGAAGCCTAGAATCTCAGGTCTGAGTCACTATTAAAATTTTATTTAATTAGAGCAATCTCCTTTTGAGATCAGGAAACTGTGCCATCCGTCCATTTATCATGTTATTCTCTTATTTAATATTTATTAATAGTAGGCACCTGGTGTATGCTTGGGGCTATGCGTGGTGCTGAGGAAACTAACAGAGTGAGATGCAGTCCCCTTCCACAACCCTCTCCCTGTTCCCCACAGAGGAAGAGCACCCGTGAACTACAAACCCGTTGCTCTTCATTGCGCTGCCTTTTGGTTCTGTGTGGCTGGGACGATGGTGCTGGGGAGCTGGGGGACCTCCAGTAGAAGAAAAGGTGGGGGGAGAGTTCCTCAGCTCTGGCTCCTGCAATCATTCATCATTTCAAGCTGAAACTAGAGACTGAATTCGAGGGCAAAACTGTGACAAGCCTGTTTATCAACAAAAGCCCCACCGGGAGTCGGAGAGCATTTCTTCTGCTGAAGGACTTCCGTATTGGACAAGCACATACTCAGAACCCAAACCCAGCCTCAGAGTCCGTGTTTGGAGGAAATAAAGGGCCACATAGAAAATGAAAGCAAAGTGGGCACCCCGCAAGGAGTGGGACAAAACCCAGAAAGTTCTGAAAGGCCTCTGTGTGGCTGGTCCCCAAGCCCAGGCCCGCACCTCCAGGGGTCTGACTGTGGCAGATAGGGTAGCAGTTCGCCCCTGACTTGTAAACGGGGCATGGTCTTGCTTTGCGTTTTCCCATAGAAAAGAAATAACTTTTATTATAAAGTCCCAGATGAAAAGACAGCAGTGAAACAAGCCACTTGGGGTTGAGGAGAGGATTGTGAGAGGACAGTTAGGATATGGACTGCGACTCAACAGAGTTTCCAGAAGGGAGAAAAATATCCCCAAACAAAAAATCGTCTGTCACTTGCATCATTTAAAAACCCATTGCCTGCAGGTTTGTCTTGTCTCCCTGGTCCCCAGCCCTGCCCGCTGAGCTCCTTCTCATTGGTCTCAGGGCCTTCCTCAATGGTCTCCATCACATGGATGGCTGTCGTCATCGTGCTCCACAGCCTCAGCCCCAGGCCCCACATTTGAGTTCTTCGTGTCCATGTGGGTCTCCTGTGGAAGACCCCGACAGGTGTCCCCGAATACATGGACTGTTGTCTCTTTCTCTCTGCATTTCCTTCCCTACCTGTGGGCCTGGCTCAAACACTCAACAATGTTGACTGAACTTAAATATCTAGTATCTCTGGTGAGCTTGGATGATCACGTGGAGGTCGCTTACCCTGTAAGTAGTGTCCTCCGGGGGGAGGGGGCATGTGGTGGGAGAAAGTGGGTGAATTATGCCTGCCTGATGGGCAGGTGACACAGCAACCAGAAAGCCAAAATTAAAAACTGATCTTCACACACGAGAAGGGTTGATTGAGTCAAACATGGTAAAATTTAGGACTAAATGCACACTGTTGCCCTTAGATGCAAAGCATTAATATCGAAGCAAAATAGCATGTGGTGAGTATCCGCCTGTTCTTATGAAGGAGATGGGGGAGGGGGATAATTTAAGTTCATACAAGTCTCCAGGAAGCTGCCCAAGATGTCTGTTCTGTCCTGGGATACAAGTCTCTAGGAAGCTGCCCAAGATGTCTGTTCTGTCCTGGGGTGGATTTACTGAAGAATTTAGCAGCTAAAGAAGAATTTGGTCTTGGATTCTTGTCTCTGCACTCTGGAGGACCCACCAGAAGTTCAAGTACATGAGGACACACACCTGCCTCTCGTGCCAGGCAGTGACGGCATGGATGTGGCGTAGACTCTATGAATGTCAGTGGCCTGGGGACCAATCAGACTGGAGTGTGTCTGGAGGAAGAATGCTGAGTGGTCAAAAAAGAAAAAAAAAAAAAAAGAAAGAAAAAGATTGTCCCTCAAAGAATTAAAAAAAGTACTAGAAGCAATCTGAGATATTTATTCTTCAAGACACGTGTTGGTTGGCAGGGATGGGTGTGTGGGGGAAGTGTGGAGTATAATCACCGTCTTCCAACATTTTAAAAAACTGCTGTGTGGAGTGAGAATTAGAATTCTACTGTTTGTCATCAAATGAGTGGAGGTTAGAAAAAGCAAGTTTTGGCTCAAGAAATGTCTAAGTGTGAAATGGCTTATGTGAGATATGGCTCTCCCTTTCTCATTTTGTAGGCTCAAAAACTTGAGGGAAAAGGGTACTATAGAGTGCCACATTGGATTGGGGGATTGGGCGAAATGATTTTTAAGGATCCTTCTGATTCTGATGTCTTATTTCTATTGAATATGTAGTTCCTTTTTGACCCCAGAAAAAGATTTAGAGTATGAAAATAAGGTGAACAGTTCTCATTTTATTGCATAAAGCATGTTTATTTACATTATTCAAGTGAACCCTCTAAGATACACATGTGGAGGAGATATTATTATTGTCATTCTGTAGATCAAAAAACCTACAGACTTTTTACAGACTAATGACTTTTTCAAGGTCATCGGAGGAGCTGGGTCCTTGACTTCCTAACAAGTGTTTACAATCTGGTTCTCTGTGAGTAGTTAGACTATCCCTAAGAGGTAGATTCTAATCTTAATTCCATTTCATAGATGAGGAAACCAAGGTATAGAGTACAAGTCAAGGTCACGTACCTGTGAAATGGCAGAACCAGTGTTTGAACTAGACGGTGTGATTTCATAGCTCATATTTTTAACCTCTGTGCTAGCATGCATTTCTATAATTAGCGTAATATCTCAGCTGATGAAATGTTAAAATTGTCAAGTCAAAGAGCAATCAATAATTTGTTTTGCCATCAACCATTCAAATGATCAGAATACAAAGTTAACAACTCAAAGTGTGTTTTCCCCCCGCCCCGGGACAAACTATGGTATCCTGGAATCTGTATCGAAGGTTAACATGAAAAGTTGGGGGGAGCAAAAAAAGATATACCTTCCCAAAGGACCCCAGAAAATCTGGCCCCTCACTCTTGAACATGGTTCATGACGCAGTTAGACATCACTTACCTGGCTTGTCCAGCATGGAGATGCTAGGTTACATGGATTTTGCTAAAACCCGCATCTAATGTTTTGAGCGTCCAAACTTCTGTGTGCTTCAGCGAACAGCAAATAGAGTAAGGGCAGCCTAACATGGCAGCTGAGAGCCCGTGCATTGTATGTTCTGAATGACTCCAGACTTCTGGCTGCTTCTGTTTTTGCTGTGCCTTTGCCTACTCACCTGATAGCTTATGAAAATGCTTCAGGCGTTTTGGCCCAGCAACAAGTGCCCCCAGCTCGCTGTGTTCCTTTAGCTTGTGCTCTGTTTTTCCACAGTTCTTGCTTTCTCTTCCTATGTCTACTGTCCACTCCCCCACCGCCAGCTTTCCTCTAACCTGCTGGGATCTTTTGGCTCCTTGATTAGTAACAGAAGGTAAAACTGGAAATTTTTAGGGAGAGGAGTTTGGTGTTTCTGTAAAACTGAGTCTAATAGCCCTTGTACGAATGCCAGGGGCACCTGGGTGGCTCAGTGGGTTAAAGCCTCTGCCTTCGGCTCAGGTCATGATCCCAGGGTTCTGGGATCGAGCCCCGCATCAGGCTCTCTGCTCAGCAGGGAGCCTGCTTCCTCCTCTCTGCCTGCCTCTCTGCCTACTAGTGATCTCTGTCTGTCAAATAAATAAATAAAATCTTAAAAAAGAAAGAAAGAAAGAAAGGAATGCCATAGAAGTGTAGAAAAAAGAGTCTCCAATATGGTAGCCACGGGAGCCCTGTGGCAATTCACAGTTCAGCTAATTAAAACAATCCGGTTTCTCAGTCCTACTAGCCACATTTCAGGGGCTCAGTCGTGTCCTGTGGCTAGTGGCTGGGGTAGGAGAGTGGGCAGATAGCCCAGATAGAGATCATTTCCATCATCACCAAAAGTCCTCTTGGCACCCATTGTTCAAGCGCCTGTGGCATTGAGGCTTGAGGATAAATGGAAGCCGACAGACATGGGTTCCCTGCTGGCTATTTTGTAGTTGAGAAAGGTATTTACTGGCTCCCAATCTCCTCATCTGCAAAATGGAAATAATAAATCATTATATCACAGGCCGGTCTGAAGATTAACTACAGTGTCTTGTAAAACAGCTCTTGGCTTGCAGTACTGAGGTCCAGGGGAATTCATTTTTGGAAGTTACCCGTTGTATGTGGCGTCCAGTCTGATAGGGCCGGTTTGTGAGGCTGAGGTTTGCAGAGCCTGCTTCCACAGAAACGGTCCCCCTCGGTACTGAGTCATAATGTAGGAGTTAACATGCATATTAGTTACTATTTGCTCCTCGGATGCGCCGAATGGCAAACATAATCTTTTTTTTTTTTTTTTTTTTAAGATTTTATTTATTTGAGAGAGAGAGAGAGAGAGCATGAGAGGGGAGAGGTCAGAGGGAGAAGCAGACTCCCCACTGAGCAGAGAGCCTGATGTGGAACTTGATCCCTGGACTCTGGGATCATGATCTGAGCCCAACGCAGTTGCTCAACCAGCTGAGCCACCCAGGTGCCTCAAACATAATGAATTTTTAAGGAGTAAATGCTTTTTAAGAGAGTATGTAAAATACTTCATATCTATCAGGAAACTTTTTTGTAATCTATTATTTTTTAAAGATTTTATTTGTATGAGAGAGAGAGAGAGCAGGAGCCGGGGGGGTGGAGGGGCAAAGTGGGGGGCGGGGGGAGAAGCAGATTTCCACTGAGCCCTGAGCAGGGAGCCCTACTATGTGGGGCTCCATCCCAGGACCCTGAATCGTGACCTGAGCCTAAGGCAGCTGCGTAGACAACTGAGCCATCCAGGTGTCCCATTTTTTGTAATCTAAAGTCCACATTTCCCAAGTCACCATCCAAGGAAAATTAGACCGCTAATGGCTTTCTTTTATCAAGTTAGGTTTGGGAAACCCTGCATTTCCTCTTTCCTTTGAATTTCCTCTTGGAGTTTCATAATGTCCAGGTTAAAGGCTCTGAGAAGTCCTGCTGGAAAGCAATTATGTTTAACATTTTTTTAACTCAGTGTTTTGAGCTTTCATGGATATGGCACTCCTCCTTATTCTTAGAGAACACTTATTAAATAGCTTTTACAGAAACCATTTAAAACATACACTGCTCTAAGGGCATTGTCAACCACTCTTTTCTAGAGGCATCTATAGGAAGGCTTGAAAAGCATTTCCTTCTGCGCTAACCCCTAATTCTAACATAACAAAAGGGATGTGGTGCCCACAGCTCCCTCTTCGTAGTTCCTTAAGGAAAGGATAAATCTGAAGCTAGGTCAGGACCTGAAAGTAAGCTACTTTGTCAAGGTGTAAGGTTCAGTAAACAGCAATTGAGATCTCTTGTATTTCAGACAAAACTGCAAAGGCTGGTTTTGTTCTTGGAGATGAGAGACTAATGGAACCGTGCTTCCATTGGATGGCCAGCAGGTTTCCAAGACCTCTGTCTTCAGCAGTCTGTCCTTGCTGTGTCCTGCCCATCGGGTCTGACGGCGGTCTTAGAGAAAAAGGGAGATGTGATTCAACCAGTGTCAGTGAAGGGATTGCTTTGAATAAAGCTTAACCTGCACTGGCTCTGGTAATGTGATAAGATCTAAGAGAATGGTCTCATCGTTGTTCTCTCCCTGCACCACGTGATAAAGCCTGACAGCCTGCTCATACACGCAGCTCACAAGGTGGTGGGACGCTGGGAACTTTAGTCTAGCAGGGAAGGATAATGAGCACATTCTCGAATCAAGTTTCTGGATTATAGATACCTGTGCCTATCTGTCTGGATGGATGTCATCTCTCTCGCTCTTTGCAGTCATCTATCTCAGGGGCCAGCAAAGAAAGGAACCAGCTAAGAAATATCTGTGGGCTGGCAGGCCATTTGGTCTCTTCTGCAACTACTCAGATCTGGTGTCGTAGCTCAGAAGCAGCCAGAGACAAGACAGAAATGACTGTGGTCAAGTAAAAGTTGCTAAAACAGGTGGTGGGCCACATGGGGCCCACGGGCCAAAGTCTGCTCACCTCTCATCTATCTCTTTGGTTATCAGTGTAAGCACCAGTTTTGGCGGTTTCTATAATGCTTGCCTGAATCAGATCGTGTGTGTGTGTGTGTGTGTGTGTGTGTGTGTGTATGTATTCGTCTACCTTTAAAAATAATTTGAGGGGTGCATGGGAAGCTCAATGGGTTAAGCCTCTGCCTTTGCTCAGGTCATGATCTCGGGGTCCTGGGATCGAGCCCCACATCAGGCTCTCTTGCTCGGCAGGGAGCCTGCTTTCCTCTCTCTCTCTCTGCCTGCCTCTTTGCCTACTTGTGATCCTTCTCTGTCAATTAAATGAATAAAATCTTTATAAAAAATGCTTTGAATGCATGGCTAGATGCAGGCTTCAGACATCTTCTGTGAAGTGATTTCTAACTGCGAGTGTCGAGACTCAGGTGTCACGTGCGTCTTCCATCTCTCTTTGTTTCCCACAGCATCTCTTTGCACATAGTATATGTTTAGTAAATGTTGGTTGCTAGGTAAACAAATGAACTACGAAATACATGGGACTTGTGCTCTTAGAGATTCAAGTGTAACTCTGTCTACAGAAGCATTAGTTAATTGATATTTTTAGTTTGCCTTCCAGGTGCCAAGCAGGGAGCTGGATCTGGAAGATTCGCTGTTAGCAGCAGGACCTGGCGGCTCTTCTTGGTGCTCTCCCACAGGAGAGAGTCTGCAATAAACACTTGTGAGTTAGCATGCTCACATAGTCGTTAGTGCCACAGCCTTCCAGAAAAGTCTGTCATGAAGATGCAGCAGATGCTTTGGTGACAGCCTCTTCTTTGTCCATACCTCTGAGTGTATTCTGTGTCCCTCTTGCCTCTTAGAGTGTCCCCAGGGCCATGCATAGTGCTGGGCTACTAAACCCTTGCGAACGAATGAGTATTCCTGGAACCAAAAACATAGAGCTAGTGTGTTATTCTGGAATGAGCTTTAGTTGTGGGCAGGGCAGCTGGGTTCAGACGGCAGCTCTGGGCACGGTCTGGCTATGGTATGGATCAGTTGGGCTTCTCCTGGGTGGCAGAAGAAAAGGCATGGTCGGGGCGCTTGAGTGGCTCAGTCAGTTAAGCATCTGCCTTCGGCTCAGGTCATGATCCCAGGGTCCTGGGATTGAGTCCACAACGAGCTCCCTGCTTAGTAGGGAGTCTGCTTTTCCCTCTCCCAGTCCCCTGCTTGTATTCCCTCTCTACCTGTCTCTCTCTCTGTCAGATAGATAGATAGATAGATAGATAGATAGATAGATAGATAAAAAGAAAAACATGGTCACTGGGAACAAGTTTGAAAGACTTCAACTATTTATGACAAATGATCATATGGGTCCTTTGGGGCTGAGAGCATGCCAGCCAAATGGTTGTGGTAGCCATAGGGCGTGCAGACCTAGAAAGAAACACAGCCACTGCGGGAGGAGGAAGATTGGGAATTTGGAGATCCCCAAAGCAGATTTCCTCCATGCTGTCAGCTGGGACCGTAAGTAAGGTTAAAGTTTGTAGCAAACAAATGTTGTAAGAAGAGAAATAGCAAAAGAAAAAGAAGAAAAAAAACAACAACCCTAAAACACAAGATAAAAATGCTGAAATCATGACAGGCTGACAAAATGAACTTAAAAAGGACCAAAGCTGGCTTTCTTTTTGGTTTCTCCTTGATTTCTCCTTATCTCATTCTGGGAGAAAGCTGAAATCGTCTCAGCCGGTCCCTTCCACAGGAAGATTTGAGAGCAGGAGTAGCTTTATCCAAGAGGAGAAAAAGGTTACCTGCCAGGGCTCTGATTATTCACAGCCCCGGGAGGAGGTCAGGGCCCCGGCCTGCAGTATTTTGCACTCCCGAATTCAGGAGCTCCCGGTGATCTTCATATCGGGAGACTAATCACAGTTATTTTGGTGTCTGACTAGAGCTGATAGAATTGAAATGAGTACCTTTTGCAAAATATTTTTAGCGACGTTGTCTCACCTAGGCTCTGGAGTATCCCTGTGAGGGTAGGTGTTAATATCTCCATTACAGGCAGAAATGGAGGCCCCAGTTAAATGATTTGCCTAAGGCCACACAGCTAATGAGCAGCAGGGATAGAGGCTGAATCCCATCAGGTCTTCTGATTCAAACTCCGTATCCTTTTCACCACGATGGGCTTCAGAAGGAATGTGAGGGTCTATTTAGGAGGGCCACTCAGGGCCAAAGCCCTCATCGTCCGTAATAAGCCCACGAGCATGTGCAGTACTGACTTTCTAAAGAAAATTTGGTATGTGTGAAGGGCACCACAGCAGTACTGGGGGGTCGAAGTTAGCAGCGTTGGTTTGGGGGTTCGCACTCCGACCCTCTTTTAAAAGCTCTGTGGCTTGGAGCAAATTAGTTAACACGTTTGCTTCCTTATCACTTGCTGAGGCAGGCGTGAATTAATATATGTAAGGAACTGGTAGGTCTTCTGGAATTGGCTTTATTTTTATTGTTGCTGCATATGATGCTGGTTTATATTAGGGCATCTAGGTAGCCAGATGACGGTGTCAAGGGAAGTATAGGGCTTCTTACCCACTGCACATTTCATTTGGGGGGAAACAATTTCAGTAGTTGATTTAGGGAGAATTATTGGTCTGGATGTTATCTAAGTCTATGCTCTGTAGTTGCTTGCTCCTTCCCTCTTTCCTTGTTTCCTTTTCTCCCATCCTCCCTTCCTCCCTCCCCCGTCCTTCATTTTTTGTTGTTCTTGTTGTTGAGTTGAGGCTAGAAGGGTAAGAGGATCAAAGACACAGGATGATAAGAGCTTATCCTCTATGTAATGAGGTCAGAATGGCATTCCCCCCAGAAGAATATTGCAGTAGAGACCGGGCACCATGAACTATGGTGTGTTTCCTACCAAAGTTGCACCCACATAGGTCCACAGTGCCCCCGTGTTACTGCTCTCCAGTGAGCTGGGGTGGTGGGGGGAGGGATCTGAGCTGGTGGTGGTAGGCGGGGGCCAGATGAGGGAATGCCTTGTGTTCCATCCTGGAGAGTGTTGACTTTATGTTGAAAGTCATGAGGAACCATTGGAGCCTTATGAACTGGGGAATTAATTGATCGATTGGCTTCTTGGAATCAGTCTAGAGTAGAGGGTGTGAGGGGCAGATGGAAATTGACAAGAAAGGAGGCAGGGAAGTGGGCTAGAGGATTAGGAGAGAAATCATTAGGACCAGAGCCAAGCAGCGACAACAGGAATGTGAAGGGAAGATGTGGATTTGGGGGTACTTAAAACAAGGCTTCAGCCATGTTTCAGTGATGGAACAGGACAGAGGGTCTACGCACGAATTGATAGTTACCCTGGTGGTGTGAAAGAGAATGTCTCTGAATGTTTTCCTAAAAGAATGATATAAAAAGGAGACAGGCATCACTGGATCGACTTCAAGGGCCCCGAATAAAAGAAAAAGCAATACAGATCCCAGGGCATGTTTTCAGATCATGGTGTTGAGGCTTCTGAGTGGGTAAGAGGAGGAGACTTTTGTGAGAGGGAGCTGTGTTTGGTGAAGACGGGAGATTTGGGGTCATGGAGAAGGGAAGTGCTAAAGTTACAAGGGATAAAGAAGAGGAGAAAGAAAACCGGGCAAAGAAATCCAGAAGGGGGAATGAGCTGTGAAAGCAGGAAGCCAAGCTCGTCTCCGAAAGGGCTGCCTTTGTCTGAAGGGCACAGACAGGGAAAGAAAGGGGAGGGAAGAGGGGCTTTCAGAGAAGGGGGTGGCAGCAAAAAGGAAAGTCAGTGGAGATAACAGGCCAACCGTAGGTGGGACATGAGTTTCAGAAGGTGGAGAGACACAGGCAAGTGGAGGGAGCATTGAGCTGGGCATAAAGCTGGCGCACGGTCAAAGGCAGCCAGAGAAAGAAGAAGGGGGTACAAAGGAGCCTTGAAGAGTTCAATGAGATCACTTCAATATGGGACAGAACGGCCCACACAAGGACAGGGAAGCACAAATAGCTTGAAATGCCAAAGGCCTGTGGGGCTCTGGCAGAGGGGAAGCTAGTTATAATTTTAGCCCAAGGAACAAGGCTGTCTAGGATGATGGAAATGTTCTGGATGCATAGGGACTGCGAGGTCTGGTCAGGAGCAGCAGAATCCTGTATAAAGGACTGGGTGCTTGTTTAACAGACATCGGGTGGATGTATGAAAGGAAATCTTTGTTGAAAGATATATGATCTCAAGTTGTATTTATTCGGGAGGGGAAATAACCACATTTATGAATGCCCATGTCCCACAAGAAGAAATGTGTCAGGGAAAATGTCTGCCAGGATACAAGGCCTTAATTGCGTGAGGGAAAAGGGGGAGCATTGGGAGGGGGTTCCAGCAGCTCATTAATATTGCTGGCAGAGGAGAGGAAGGAAAACTCCGCTGCACTGGTTGAGAATCTGTGTATGACTTAAGAAGGACAGGGGAGAATAGAGTAGAGAGATCATGGGCTTAGTTGAGGACGCCTAATTTCAAATCGTTTTTTTTGTCTAGTGAAGTGACCTAGTGTCAGGAATTTGACATCTGACCCTTAGTTTCCTCAAAGCTTTGCAGTGTTTCTATGGTGATTAGAAGAGGGATGACGCGCGTGCGTGCACATATGTGTGTGTCAGCAGTGGACGGTATGATTTCGCAGAAGTACATTCTGTCACTAAATGTAGAAGTTATGAAGTTCAAAGTCAAAGATGGAACAGTGGGAATTTCCTTGTACATTTTATTTATTATTTTATTTTTTAAAGATTTTATTTATTTATTTGAGAGACAGAGAGAGATCACTAGCAGAGGGCAGAGATAGAGGGAAAAGCATGGAACCCAATATGGGTTTTGATTCCAGGACCCTGAGATCATGACCTGAGCCAAGTTGTATTTATTCGGGAGGGGAAATAACCACATTTGTGAATGCCCATGTCCCACAAGGAGAAATGTGTCAGGGAGAATGTCTGCCAGGATATAAGGCCTTAACTGCGTGAGGGAGAAGGGGGAGCATTGGGAGGGGAAGGGAGCCAAAGGCAGTTGCTTAATGACTGAGCCACCCAGGTGCCCCTATTTATTTATTTTTAAGATTTTGCTTATTTATTTGACAGAGAGAGAGGGAGGCAGGTAGAAGGAGAGGGAGAAGCAGTCTTCTTGCTGAGCAGGGAGCCCGATGGGGGACTCCATCCCAGGACTCTGGGATCACAACCTGAGCTCAAGGCAGTTAACCAACTTAGCTACCCAGGCGCCCTCCTCATACATTTTAGATAGGATAGAATTCTGACACTACTGCCAACACTGCCATCCCCCACTCCACCTCCCCACTGCCATCCCCCCAGCCCCAAGCTGCTGCTTTCCACCTGGCATCTTGTTCTCATAATGATTTACAGAGGTGGGTGGTATTGCTTAGAGAGGTTAAGTGACTTGACCTAGTCTCTTTCCTGCAAAGTGGAGGAGCCAGAGTCAAACTTTTGGCAAATCCAAACCTTATTCTGGGCCTTACCATGGGGTGGGGGGAGTGGAGAGCTGGATAATACCTTAGGAAGTAGACTGATCCTGCTGATTCCACTGCCAAGATCCCTGTGGGCTTGTCTGTATGAGCCTCCCTGCCTCTCCCTGACCCCAGGCCAGGCCCATGGGAAATTGCATTTGGCCTCTTGGAGCAATACAGCCAGAAGGCAGCCCACACAGGTGCTCATGGATAAGAGAATGCAGGATCCTTCCACAGCTGGCTTCTGCCTGAGCTTCAGCTTCTTGGAGGTAAAAAGTGGTGCCACTAGTGGCCAGTTTTTGGTTTCCCCTCTTCATTTGAGAACTCAGGTGTGAAGATCATGCTCAACTATGAAACAGAAAAAGAAAAATACAGATTTAAAAAGAGAAGGTGAAGAAGGATGGGACGGCCGTGATGGAGAGGAGAAGGAGCACTGGCAGGAGCAAGGACCCAACCGAATGCAGTGACCTCTGGCCACTCATGGGGTCTTTGAAGGCTCATGGTGTTCACCTGCAGAGTGAAACTGTCCATCCATTCACTGGTCGCTAGGGTCCTTTCCAGGTCTTACAGGCTCTGTGGCTGGATAGTGAGTATAGCACCCATGTCCCTTCCTTTCAGTCTCTGCCTCTTTGTTACCAATATTCCAGAGCTGTCCTTAGGTTCCTGTAGACTCTAGTAAAGCCGATAGGGATTCTGTCCCATCCTTCTTATGGAAATAAACTGCACAGGCCCCTTCTTTCAGGGGGCCGAAGTGGTGGAGAGTAAACAAACTGATATTGTTGTCCTCTGGTATCATTCCATCCGTCTGACCCCCTAGCTTGGGAGCTTTTGGAGGGGTGAGGACCACACCTTATTTATCTTCCAATCTCCAGTGTCGAATAGTGCCCTTTACTTGTCTGGTCAAAGAGTGAGTAAATGGATGAATGCCATTCGTACCATTTACGGAGTGCTTCGGGCTAAGTAAGGACTCCACATCCATGACCTTGTGGAAGCCCCGTAAGGACCCAGTGAGATAGGAGCTCTCTGCTCACATGTTACAGTGTGTTTGCAGACACTGGCCTGCTCAGTCACTCCCCTAAGGCCCCATAGCTAGGGAAGGGGGCACAGACACACTTGGGATCAAAACCTTGGCTATTGTGAACTCTGTCACCCGTGTTCTGAACTCAGTGGAATGTGAATCTCTTAAGTGGTGACCATTCACACCTTCCCAAGGGAAGTGATCCATGAACCATCCGTTCCTTTGGAAGCAGAGTGAAATCAGCAGTGAAATGAAGCACCATTTGGGTACATTAGGTAGTCTCCGTGGCACCCGGCCATGTTGGGGACAACATGAATGGGAAACCCTGCCAGATGGCTACAGTTAACTTGCACTTTGCTCTAGCCCAGTAACTTTTTAGCCCCTTCTCTTTCTAGTCCCCTGCCTGCAAGCCTGGATCCCACCCTCATCAAGATGTTTACTCTTTTCTCTGAGTGCCTCATGCCTGTCTCTTGCCTCTGGATTCTGTACCTGCAGAAATGTAATTACAGGTCTTGGTCTCTGACTCTTCAATGTGGCTGAGTCTTCTTGAAGGCAGGGGCTCCATCTAATTTACCCCATGCCACTGAGACCTGGCCAGGGGCTAGCCCGTGCTAGTTGCTAAGTAAATGTTTGCTGAGTGGATGCATTACAGATGATCCAAAGGGTGATTTCCTAAATGCCCCAAACCTGCACACACAAATGGCGTATGAAGCTATTTCTGCCACACGTCTGGTTTTATACAGGCTGAGCCGTGCCTCTGACAGTGCAGCTTTCTGAAATATCAAAGAACTGAAGGGACCTAGCCCAAATCCAAGGAAGAATTTTATGTGGAACGTCTAGACTCAAGACTGTCTCTTTTTTCCCTTTTCAAAACATAGTAAGTTATTTTGTGTTGATTCCCGATGTTTGGATAACCGCTAATCCATCAGTTCTTCCGAGGTCAGTGGGAGTCCATAGAGGACTGCAGCAGCCTTGAGAGGGGCTGTCCTGGCGCCACTGCTGATCCTGGGCAGATCCCATTTTCTGTGCTCTTCCTCATGGAAGATCTCAGCGGGGACATATCACGTATTTTTCTAACCCCTCCCTTCTCAAAGGGCAGGTCATAGGGTGAGGGCAGGGCTTACATTGCTAATGTGATTTATAAACATCCCACACATACATCTTTCCTGATCTTACATTATTTTTTTTTTTAACTAAAAATTTAATTGTGGTAAAATACGCATACCATGAAAAAAGTTACCACCTTAACTATTTTTGAGTGTTGGGTATATTCATGTTGTTGTGCAACCTATCTCTAGAACTTTCTCTCTTGAAAAACTGAAACTCTGTGCCCATGAAATACCTCTGCATTTCTCACTCCCCCAAGTCATTGGCAACCGCCACTTGAGTTTTTTGTTTTGATGACTGACTGCTTTAGATGGCCTTGTGTAAATGTAACTTTACAGTATTTACTTTTTGGGGACTGGCTTATTTCACTTTAGCCTGTGTCCTCAAGTTTCATCCGTGGTGTAGCAGATGTCATAATTCACTTCCTTTTTAAGGCTGAATTTTACACCATTATATGCATACACTACATTTGCTCCTCCATTCATCTGTTGGGCATTAGGTTGCTTCTACCTCATATGTTTACTGTCTATCTGTCTTCTTTGGAGAAATGTCTTTTCAAGTCCTCTGCCCACTTTTATTTATTTTTTATTTTTTAAAGATTTTATTTATTTATTTGACAGAGATCACAAGTAGGCAGAGAGGCAGGCAGAGAGAGAGGGGGAAGCAGGCTCTCTGCTAAGCAGACAGCCTGATGTGGGGTTCGATCCCAGGACCCCAAGATCATAACCTGAGCCGAAGGCAGAGGCTTTAACCCACTGAGCCACCCAGGTGTCCCATCTCTGCCCACTTCTCATTGGGTTATTTGTTTTCTGTAGTTGAGTTGTAAAATTTCTTTATCTATTCTGGATATTATACCCCTTTATCAGATACATGATTTACAAATATCTTCTCCCATGCCTTTTTACATTGTGATGGTGGCCTTTGATTCAAAGAACTTTTAACTTTTGATGTAGACTAATTTATCTATTTTCACTTTTGTTGCCTGTGCTTTGGGTATCGTGTCCAAGAACCCATTGGCAAATCCAGTGTCATGAAGCTTTTCCTCTGTATTTTCTTCTGAGTTCTTGTTTTTTTGTTTTTTTTTTTTTAGAGATTTTTTAAATTTATTTGTCAGAGAGAGCGCGCGAGTGCACGCACAAGCAGGCAGAAGCAGAGAGAGAAGCAGGCTTCCTGCCGAGCAAGGAGCCCCATGTGGGACTCGATCCCAGGACCCTGGGATCATGACCTGAGCTGAAGGCAGCAGCTTAACCGACTGAGCACCCAGGCGTCCCCATTTTGGGGGTTTTATAATTTTTAGGTTTTACATTAAGGTCTCTGATCCATTTTGAGATGATTTTTTATATAATAGAAGGTAATGGTCCAACCTCATTCTTTTGTGTGTGGATATCCAGTTTTCCTAACACTGTCTGTCAGAGAGACTGTCTTTTCCTCATTGAATGCTCTTTTCACTCTTGTCTAAAATCATTTGACTTTCTCCACAAGAGTTTACTTTTGGGCTTTCTGTTGTACATTTCTGGTCTGTAGGTTTGTCTTTGCGACAGTCCCACACTGTTTGGGTTACACTTACTGACCTTTATTCTCCGAACAACATGAGGTTCCAGATGCAAGTGCCAGTGAAGCCATGAACACTTTGAGGTTCAAAGGTGGGACAATGACATCTCCGGGTCTCCTGGCCAGTAATTTGCAGAGCTGGGCCTTTGAACTCTTTACTGTGCTACAAAACCTGTTGCATCCTGGGCCAAGATACTTCACCATCAGGATTGGAGGACCAGACTTGAATAGACTTTCCTTCATTGAAGGATCATTGCTGTTGGAAGGAAAAAAGAACTAGTGTGTTAGGACCTCTAAATACATTTTTGACGATTAATGACTTTATAACTGTTCAGTAACTGCAGCTCTCTCATAACCTTGATTCCATGCATTCCACATTCCTCCCTCCGACCAGCAGCTCACTCTCTGTAATATACATTAGTCAATACTACAGTCTCTAATGCTCTGGTACATCTTTAATACTACCGTCTGCCCCCCAGCTGTGGCACTCTTTACCCTCTCCACCTTCCTCTACTTAGATTTTTCCCAAGCACTCATAGCCTTTAACAGACTGAACACTGGCTTCTTTTTTAAATGTTTCTTCTTTTTGTCTGCCCCTGCCCACTAGAATGTTTATTCCCTGAAGCAGGGCTTTTCCTTTTGTTCACTGATATCTACAGTGTGTGTGTGTGTGGTAGCTAGCCTAATGACCTCCAGAGGTTCCTGTGCCTTAATTCTCAGACCTCTGGATCCATTACCTCCTGTGGCCAAAGAGACTCTGCAGATAGGATTGAGGTTAAGGACCCTGAGATGTGGAATTATCCTAGATTATCAAGGTGGGCTCAGTCTAATCACCCAAGTCCTTAAAAGCTGAGACCCCTTTTAGGCTGCAGAGAGCCAGAGAGATGGCTCATGAGAAGGACCCAACCTCCATGTTGCTGGCTTTATATCCGAAGGGGCCACAGTCAAGGAATCCACCCATGGCTTCTAGAAGCTGGAAAAGGCAAGAAAATGGGTTCTTCTCTAGAGGCTTCAGAAAGGAATACAACCCTCTTAACAGTTGATTTTAACCCAGTGAGAACTTTGTGGGGCCTCGGAAGCACTGAAAATACAATCATGTTTAAGCCACTAAATTTGTGCTAATTTGTTGGAGAAGCAATAGAAAACTAATATAGCACTCAATAAATATCTGGTCAAAGAATGAATGAAGGGGTCCCATATCAATGTTGGGAGTAAGGACTCATCCTCCTTACGAGGGAACAGACTCAGCAAGATGAACCGAGTTGACCATTGGCTCTGTGACCCCCAGTTGGCTTCCTGTGTTTCTTGTCTTACTGTTGTGTGAGAGGATGTTGGTTTGGTATTGACCTTTTCAACCACACACACCAAGCTGCAATATTGGTTCATTCTCAGATCAGGTGTGCTACAGTGTGGGTGTCTTTTGACTGGAAAAGGGAGAAGAATGAAAGTGTTGTTATGCTCCATATACTTTAGAAACATAATTAAAAATTTCAGTCTCTGCTCTCATATACAGCAAGTTAGAAGGGCCACCCAGCAGCTTCTTTGTTGTGACCTGCAAGAACCAGCCACCTTTGCCTTTAGCGTCTGATTTGGGGAACCAGGCTTGGGAAACTCGCTGGCTCAGGTCATCCCAGGACCAGGGGCTGTTATTAGATCGGGGAAAGCAGTGAGCTGAAAGTTGAATTTCATACCATCAATCCCCAGACAAATCTTGAAACCAGTGTCCAATTGTTAATAATAAGGGATTGGTACAGGCAGAGGAGCTAAAAAGTCATATTCTTTGAGAATTGCTTGTGCAGACACCACAGATTTATTTCAGTGGATTTTGGAGTCTCTCTGCATGGTAGGCTAGCCAAGGCAGATGGTGTGTGGAACAGAAAATAGTGGGGAGACTGGTTTCCTCACAAAAAATTTTCAGTGAAAACTTTGCTAGGATGTGCTGGGGATGCTTCCTGGCCTTGAACGGAGAGAGGAGAGCGCAGAGCAACCGCAGCAAGCAGTTTGCATGAGTGATGTCTACAACTCCATGATACAAGGCAGCTTTTAATCTATAGACATTGACACATCATCAGTATTTTAAGAGTAACATCCTCTATATAAAAATACTCAAGAGCCTTATGGTTTATGCTCTGGACTCCAAGATGATTACACTATCTCCATGACTGGTTGTAAGAAGCCCAGATTGATTACCCAAGGCTTGTTTCCTGCATTTGTTTCCCTCTCATTTGACAGGTACCAGTATCCATTTATTCCATTATCTTCTGAGTTTGAATTGGAAAAAATAAGCTAAATCAGAGCAGTCTTTCTTGAGTTATAAAACCAACCATGTGAAGATGCTTTGAATTCTGTTGTGCTTGTACATAACTAAGAACCAGCTCCTCGCGGTAATTTTGCAGGTGATTAGCCTGTCGTGTTGAAGCATCCCTTTGGGAATGACAAAGAAACATGAGGTTGTACTTCTTTACAATCAGCAAATTACTCAAGAGAATTTCTCTCTCTTCTCCCCTCCTCTCTCCCAACCCCCGAAATCTCTAGAACGAAGATAGTTTAGGAGAGGGGTGAAATGTAAGTTTGGAGGGGGACTCCTAATCATCACCCTTTACATATCAAATGTAATCCGTGTACTGTTGTGCATCTGGGAGGGCTGGGGTTTTGAGGAGCACTTCGACTCCACCTCTCCGTTGGGAATGCCCTTTGTGTGTTTGGCAAATTTCTTTTTATTCTGCACGTCCTAAAGCAAAGGCTGTCTCCTCCACGACGCCTTTCTTAATTTTTTTCTAGACACATGCAGGTCTTAGCTCCTGCCGTATCACGTTCATTAGCGTGCTTGGCACTGGTCTCTGTGTGTCTCCCCACCAGACTTAGCCCCGAATGAGCAGAGAGGCTTGGCTGCTTCATCCTTGAATCCCTGGTGTTGGCGCATGATGGCAATAATGGTAAACACACTGTTGTTACAATCATCACTGTGTTCCAGGCCTTGTTCTAAGCAGTTTATCTGAATTATCTAAAATGCTGACCACTTTAGAATGCAGAGAAAGGGGGACCCTCCTACACTGCTGGTGGGAATGCAAGCTGGTGCAGCCACTCTGGAAAACAGCATGGAGGTTCCTCAAAAAGTTGAAACTAGAGCTACGCCACGACCCAGCAATCCCACTACTGGGTATTTACCCTAAAGATACAAACGTAGTGATCCAAAGGGGCATGTGCACCCGAATATTTATAGCAGCAATGTCCATAATAACCAAACTATGGAAAGAACCTAGATGTCCATCAACAGATGAATAGATAAAGAAGATGTGGTATATATACACAATGGAATACCATGCAGCCATTAAAGGAAATGATATCTTTCCATTTGCAATGATGTGGATGGAACTAGAGGGTATTATGCTGAGTGAAACAAGTCTGAGAAAGACAATTATATGATCTCTCTGATTCGAGGAGTTTGAGAGGCAGGGCAGGGCATCGCGGGGTGGGGGTGAGTAGGGAGGGAAAAAAATGAAACAAGATGGGATCGGAAGGGAGACAAACCATAAAAGACCCTTAATCTCACAAAACAAACTGAGGTTGCTGAGGGGAGGGGGGGTTGTGGAGAGGGTGGTTGGGTTATGGACATTGGGGAGGGTATGTGCTATGGTGAGTGCTGTGAAGTGTGTAAGCCTGATGATTCACAGACCTGTACCCCTGGGGCTAATAATACATGGTATGTTAATCAATAAAAATGCTGACCACTTTAAAGAAAATTATTTAGTGAGACCCAAGTGTTAGATATGGTATTAAAAAAAAAATACCGAGGTGGCCTGTGATTGGTATGCGGCAAACAGTGTGCCGAGCAGCACTGTAAAATGAACGATTATGTCCATGGTACTAGGTGCTATTTACTGGGACCCACTCTGGGCTAGAGCTGCGTTTGTATAATCCCAGATCAGCTTTCTAGCAGCCTCAAGCAAAGATCAAGCCTAGTTGCTTTGGGCCAGCCAAAGCTTTGTTATCCATTTTCCTATGTCTCAGTTTTCCCGTCGAGACAATGGGACTAATAGTACCACTTCAGAGGGTTGTTGTGGGGGATTCACTAAAATGGTGAACAGTGTCGGCACCTAGCAGGTGCTCAGTGAATATTTGTTGAACAGTACAGTGCAGCTTTGCAAAATGCTTGGACCATACTAACTTGTTGACACAATAACAACAACAACGGCTAGTATTAATCCTTCACTATGTGCCAAGCAGCTTTCTCAGAGCTTCACATGGATTTATGTAGGAAGAAATGTCGTCATTTACATTTGACAAGTGAAAAAACTGGGATCAGAATGGTGACCTGTCTTACCCAAAGTAGCAGAGTTTGAAAGCGAGTTCCGTAATGCAAAGCCTTGATGGCTTTCTACTGCATCTCAGTTTGCCCGTCTGCAAAATGCTGAGTGTAAATCATGTTCTATATGTGACTTGGAGGTCAGCCCTTATGTAACAAGTGATGCCGAATCTGTCCTCGTTTGCATAATTTGGGAGGAAGTTGTTCCAGCTGGTGAACAAGCAAACAGCATTGTCTGTGTTACCCCGGAGCGCCAGCTCGGTTGAATGACGGAAGCCAGCTTGCCTGTTTGCAACCGTAGGCAGTAGCTCACAAGGAATGATCCAACTATTGCTAGAGCAGCTAAACCATGCCTTGGAGGAGGGGACCCGTTTTACCTTTATTCTAAAAAATATTCATGACAAACCTGCCTGTAAGCCAGAGTGTTAATTTTACTCCGAGTGCATGATACTTTGTAGCTTCAGTAGTTCATGCTTTGGAAGAGGGGAGGAGGCGCTGGGAAATCCTCCTTCCTGGCTTCACAGCTCCAAATGCAATGGGATGCGATTGAATTCACAATGCTTTCTCACGTGTGATTTTAAGGAATCTTCAAGATCACTTACTTCTGAGTGGTTTTGTTGGTTTTTTTGTTTTAAGCAGTGGGAACCTGCTGGAAAACGAGATTTCACACCTAACTCCCTGTGTATGAAGTCAGTAAAGACTTGGCAGGGCGTCCTTGCCTGTCAGCCCCTCCTTTACTGGGTCCTTCATCCTTAGCATCAGGGGCCCTCCTGCTGGGCCCTGAGACAAGTGTCTGAGATTACCCTGGGGCCACCCACCCACGTCCCAGTTCTCAAGCTCCAGGCTGGCCTCAGGCCCCAAGGTGTGCAGTCTAGCTGGGCACCCGGGGCCTCTTGGAAGCTGGGTCTTTCGACATTGTTTCTGGTACATTGTTCCATTCCATTACAATTAATTTACAAAGGAAGCTAATCAAAGGTAGGGAGTGCTTAAAGTAGCAACCATTTTAGTAAGCCGTGACATCTTCTCTATTCTCCTTTTGGGTTTATGAAAAAGGCTGTTAAACATATGTTCTTAACCCACCTCCAAGTTGCTGAGACATTCTGTGCCACGTTGCCAAATTCCGTACATTCCAGTGACTCCTTCTCCCTAATGCATTGCTAAAAATAAGAAAACTCATGCAGAAGCATATGTTGTAGTTTGCCTTTGATTTGGGCACAGATCATCCAAGTGTGAAAACAAAATTGGTCGCTCCCTCCTCCTGATGCACAGATCGGCACATCTGCACTGTACTTAGTGGGGGCAGTTATAACTCCCGTTTTATAAGGTTTGGCAATTTCACGAAAACACTTAATATCCAATATCTCATGTGATGATTATGGGAGACATACAAGGACTGCCACAGCAGGTAGCTTCATTTATACCCATTTCACAGTTGAGAAAGAAACCCAAATGTGAGTCTCCTGTTCCACAGATTTCAAATGAGGTTTTCAACTCCAGAACTCCTCCTGCTCTTTGGCTGACCATCTCCCTCTCGTTTTTAGACAGAAATGGAATATTAGCAGTTTTGTTGTTATTGCCAAGCCCCCCACCCCCTTGGGACTGCGAGTAGTAATACAGCCACTATCCCCCTTGTTCATCTTTTGGAGGCACTTACCCTCTGGCTGCAGAATTGCAAATGTGGAGTGTCAGTCCTGAATTCTCTTGAGATATTGGGGGTTTGCACTGGGCATCTCCCCTTTGTACTCCAGGTCCTGCCTCCGCTTTGCTTTGTGCCCGGGGAGGCTGACTGCCATAATCCCCCTAACATCTTGTTCCCTAGAGGCTTCTGATTTCTTTGTTCCTTGGGAACATTGGCAGGAGGATGAGTAAAGTTGGAGAGTTTATTCTCCATCTCCCTCACGGGGGGATCACCACAGGCTGGCCGTTTCTCTCCACCGGAGGTCACAGTCCTGTAGGATGGCCCTTTCCACCCAGCCGTTTTTTTTTTTTGTTTTTTTTTTAAAGATTTAATATATTTATTTGAGAGAGAGAGGGAGGCAGGGAGGCAGAGGGAGAGGGAGAAGCTGACTCCCCGCCAAGCAGGGAGCCCGATAGGGGCTCAATCCCAGCACTCCGGGATCATGACCTGAGCTGAAGGCAGATGCTTAACCGACTGAACCACCCAGGCATCCCTAAGCCTCTCTGACTTTTGGTTCTCTCTTTTTGCAACCTCTCTTTCTGCCTTCCTTCAGGCCTATGGGGTGCTAACAGCTCTCCAGTAAGAGGTCCCCATGGTTCCTAGACCTGCAGTACTGCAACATCCCCTGCGGCTAACCCTAAAACCCCCCGCATCTTTGCCAGTAGTCCCTTCTTCGAGCTTTTCTAAAGCTGTGCGGTTGAGGACATTACCTCTGGCTTTCCCGGGCCCTGACTGATGGAAGTGTCTTCCATCACATGTTGTCCAATTCTAATGTCTTTCCTTTTGAGCCTTCCAGGTAGTGAGGACTTAACTGGAAAAGATTCTCTGCATTGCCTTGTAGACAGTTCCCTTTCTCTAACTTTCAAATATACTCTTAGAAGGAGCTAGGGCTGAAGATTATGTACATGCACCTGGGATTCTCAAGTTTTATGTAGGTCAGAATCACCTGAGGAGTTTGTCAGAATTGCCCATTCCTGGGCACTTGGCCCCAAAGAGGCTGATTCTGGAGACCAGGCGTAGGCCTCAGTTTTCGTCAGGGTTAACAAATGCTCAGATGAACGTGACATAGGTAGAGTCTGGACCATGTTTGAGAAACAACCTCGTCAGGCCAACAGACTGCGTCTGTGTCAGACTCCGTAATGAGATTCATATCTTCCAGTTCAATGAGATTCTGCATGCATGTATGCTCTTGTGTGTTTAACAAGGGAAATTTTGTTGAAAAGAACCATTAAGCAAGACAGTGCTCTCTGTCTTTCCCCTTAATAAAACTGGTCGATGATGGTAATTTCTCAGTAGGCCTTTGTGTTTTGATGAATCTCTTTATCTTAGAACGGTTTTCTGCCTCTCCCTCCACCCATCCATTCATCCACTCATTCATGAAACATTTATTAAGCATCTACCCTGTCACAGGCACTTTGCTAGGTACTGGAAATGCCAAGCCTTCCCTGTCCCTAAGCCTCCCACAAGTAGCTGGAAGCAGACATGTGTTTTGTGCCACCTGTGACAAATAGGATTTTATTTATTCACTTAACAGAGCTGCATCAAGCACCCAGTATCAGCCAGGGTTGTTCAAGGTGCTGGGGCTCTAGTAGTGAATGAAACCATCCAATGGCCCTGCACTGGTGGAGCTCCATTTCTTGCATGAATTCTCTAGTGCTAGACAGTATGGGGAGAAGCAAAGGAGGGGACTTTTACCGGCACCTGTGAGAGGCTGGTGGGCATTCCGAAGCTGGAACATTATCGGACTGACCCCCATCCGGCAACACCCACATCACTGTGCCGTGCTCAGCAGCGTGCAAGGCTAGGTTTTCACTGAATGCCCCCCATTCCCTGCCCACAAAGATGATCGTTGTAAATTTGAGAGGACGGATTAGCGAATCCCAGGGCTGGGAGCAGAAAGGGCTCACGCATGAGATGCATAGCTCAAGACGGCAGTGTTTGGGAGTCCATTCTGGTATAGCGGTCAGTTTGGAGAAAATATTTAAGAAAAGCATCGGATGGGTTGGGTATACGGGGAACACAGGACGGTGAAGACATAATGTATGAGGAGCAGCTTTTGGGAGGTGCTGAGGCCATAAGAGTGGTGACCTCAGGACATGAAAGCCCTTATAAAAGAGTCCCCAGACACATCCCTCCCTACTTCGGCCATGGAAAGACAAGCAGCAAAGAGAAGGCTGTCAGTGAACTGGAAAGTGGGTCCCACTAGACTCCAGAATCTGCCACCATTTTGATCTTGGACTTTCCTAGTGTCTGGAGCAGTGAGAAATAAACTTCTGTTGTTTATCAGCCCCTCAGTCTGTGATATTTGTGATAGCAGCCCACACAGACTAAGACTGGCTTTTGTCATCAGACTTGGGTTCACATCCCACCTTTGCTACTTCCTGGCTCTGTGACCCAAGGCAAGGATATCGCCGCAGTGTCCACCACTCCTTGTGATGATGATAATGTCACCTGATGGAGAGCAGCTGTGAGGGTTCAGGGAGATCCTGTGGATCAAGCACTTAGCACAGTACTGAGGACTCCTTGTCACCAAGCCTGTGTAGCTGTGGTGGAGGGAGTCAGTGGGAGGAGAGAGAGCCACCTGCTTATGTGGAAGATTCCTTTTAGGGCAGCCTCTCAAGACGAAGGCCGCAAGAGTCCCTTTGTCCTCATCAGCTGCCACATGTTCCATTCTGTGACAGCCAGGGAGAGACCAGAAGCTTCGAGACCTGTACATCAGGGTGACAGAACAGGCCCTAAAGGAAGGCACTATCATTAGGATTAGGGTTTTTGAAACCAGGCCTGTGAGCTGGGCCGGGGTGGGGTGCTGAGCCTGGGAGGATTTAGGTAGAGGCTTTCAGCTTTCCAGCTCTGAAGGGTGGGCTCCACCTACAGTCCTGGGATGAGGCAGAGCCCCCCAGGCACCGTTACACATGAAATCGTTGTTAATAAATACCTATGCACCAGCTGATTTCAGAGCAATTGCATCATTGTCTTGGGGAGTGCCACCCAAGTATTTTCTAAAAGACCCATAAGTGATTGTAACGTGAAACTAGGCATTGGGAGCTACTAGGGCAGAACCTTTGGGTGGAGCGAAGATGTACTGTTTGGTAGGAGAGACAGAGTGTTGGGATGGGCTGGACATGACAGTGGAATCCATGGGGTCTCTGGAGACTGGGTCTCTAAGTTCCTTGAAACTGAGACATGTTTTTGATTTCCAAAGAATGCATCTCTGAATTTATTCAGCATCATTGGAAAAGTGATGTACTCTGGGATAAATTTCTTTTATGTCAAATATTAGTAGCGTGGTAATTTGTAAGATAATTTGCTTCTATCAAAACTTACTTTCTAGGCAAGAGATAATACCTTTCTTAATATAGAAGTTTAAAAGAAATTAATAAAGGTTTACATATTCTTGATTTATTAGTGCATAAGGCATTGAAATTATGAAACTCTGTCCTCTTAGGTGATCTATATTATAATAGCTTCCGACAAAAATGCTTCTCTATTCTTAGGACTTTTTTGCTTCTTCTTTTCTTGTTTATTTTCCTTCTAAAACATTTAGCCTTATCATCAATCATAAAATAATCCACTTGTTCATTTATCCAACAAATGTTTACTAGTAAAGTTTTTTGTTGATTGATTGGTTTGTGTATAATATATTTAGCATGCGCATAGAATTTTAGTGGCTTTTGAAAAAATCACGTCCTTCTTTTGTTCCTTTGGGATGTGCTTCCTGGAGGGGTCTGAAAGAAGGTTGGAAAAATTATATCCAATTCTTCCTTAATAATCCTTTAAGTATCTTCTGCTGTGCGTTTCAGGATGGTGCCATGGATAAGTAATTTGCAATGGGGAAAAATGAACTTGAATTATATAAGAACCTAGCAGTTATGTTCTTGAAATATGTTTGTGCCAATGCTAGTGGCCAGGGGGGCCACTGATATATTCCACGTGGATCCGAATTTCTGATTCCTGGTTTCTTTCCATCCACTCCTGCTAATTGTTTCAGTAAGTAATTTTCCAGTGTGGAAGGAATAGATCACTGATCATCTAAGTAGAGCATAGACAGTTGGGAGGTAGATACACTTAAACATGGTGGCAGTCTTCACCCTGCTTCACCCCATTTTGCACTGTTCACTTTCATTTCCCATCAAATACAGAGGCTTTCCACTGAGGGGTTGGGAGTAGGACCAGGACTGCTCCCTTTGAGTGTGCATGGGCACACAAGTACACACACACAGATGTGTGCACACACGCACTTTCTTTTCTCTCTTCCGGGGACTTGTATGTGCCCTTAAGTGCTCACTTGGCTTATCAGCCCAGTTAGGTGTTGTTAAAATTTTATCACTGTTGAGCATCATTAAGCTGGTCAGTGCACACAGAGGGTTGAGCAAACAGAACAGCCAGTTAAGGATGTCCATCGGTGGGTGTTTTGATCTGTTTTTTCAAGGTAGCCATGGAAGGGAAGAGAGAGCTTTTTTCTTTATTCTCTCTCTTTTTTTTTTTTTCTTGTAGAGAAGATGAACCAAAAAGTGTAGTGTATATTCACCTTAAAGGTCACATGTATAAGTAGAAAGATTCTTGAGGACATTATCATATTATTACAAGATAATCTCCTACACATACCATGCTTGTTGGCGCTCTGAAAGCAAAATGATATTTTTGTCTGGGCTCTTCAGTCTTGATAGAAAGAAAAAAAAAAAAAGAAAAGAGGAACTTAGATGTATTTTCTTCAAGGCAAGGTCTGTGAAAATCCTTTTATGGAGCTTGTGTGCCAAAGCGTGCTGTGTGAAGTCAGCCGGAGGTCATTACCGTTTTTATTAGGTGATTATATTATAACTATGAGTTGGGCCTCAATCATAAGCATATCCTTTATGTGTGTTTCTGAACATTCTGTCTCCAAAGTGCTAAATTCCACATTGGAATATTGATTGTCTGATGCCCGAGTTATAGCCTTCCTCAAATCTTGAATTAGGCCTCAGGGTCCATGTGTCTTTCTGGAGATAAGTTCTTCTTGTAAGTGGGAGATGTGAGGTCTTAAACAGTGGGCCCCACAAGGTGGGAAACCAAAGGCACACTCAAGTACCATTTTCCCCCAGGTGAATTGGGAGGTATTAAACACACCATTTTATGGCATATATAAAAAAATTGTCATAATTTGCAAGTGTCCCTGAATTTCCTCTCGGGTAAAGCAAACATTAATGTATTCCTGCAAATGTTTATTATTTTCATGCAAATCTAACTGAATAGTTTTTCTTCCATTCTTTAGATTTTTTTTTCCCCACTTAACCACAGGCTTCTAAATTTTCCAATTCTATAAATAGCCCTGATTGTTAAAGTGTCGCCATATTATTTTTAGATTGTTCAAACACACCTTAATCAGGACTTCTCAGTTTCAGTACCTTTGAGATTGTGTGCCTTGCAGGAGGGCTAGCTGCATCCCTGGCTTCTACCTGGTAGGCTCCTGAAGCCTCCAATTGTAGCATCCTTTAATGTCTTTAGTTGCTATCCCCCATGGGGGATCAAAGAGACCCTGATTGAGAATCACTGCCTTCACATGTGTTCAGTCAAGGTCCTTCAGCATTCTAAATACAGAGTGAAGCGAGTCTCGGAGTGTTTAAACCAAGAGGCAACGGCAAATGTCAGTGTGACAGATGCTTGTTCACGTAATGACTTCCCCTCTAGGATGTCAGGGGAAGGCAGAGCTGTTAGGTGTTTGCATCCCTGTGACGTGGGACTGCTAGCCCGCTTAGGGGCCCCCAGTAAGTGTTTGTTGGTTGCCTAAGAGAAACCAATTACCTGTCAGTAAATGTGTATTCAGCTTCCATAACTGTATGCTTTTATGTATTTCTGTATGTGTGTTTTTAAGTATTATGTACATATGTATGTTTTCCCACAAAAATACTTACCTGAGAATCTTTGTTACATTCTTTTCTACTTCCACATCTCAACAGTGGGCACCCAGCCGAGCTTTCAGTGGGCGGAGATCGGCTGGCTTCCTGGACGTAAAGCATGTATCAAAATGGTGAGGGGCACCTGGGTGGCTCAGTGGGTTAAGCCTCTGCCTTCGGCTCAGGTCATGATCTCAGGGTCCTGGGATCGAGCCCCGCATTGGGCTCTCTGCTCAGCAGGGAGCCTGCTTCCTCCTCTCTCTCTGCCTGCCTCTCTACCTACTTGTGATCTCTATCTGTCAAATAAATAAATAAAATTAAAAAAAAAAAAAAAAAGAAATGGTGAACTGACAGGACATCATGGGCCCACGCCATCACACATGCATTTTTGGGGTGATGACAGCATCTGCTATTGGTCGTGGGCTCCTCCCCCATCGGGCACCCCAAAAGACCTGCTTAGGGTTGCCTCCTTTGAAGTTCACATTGGATACATGGTAGGGGGGGGGGTCCAGGTCTAAGGAGGCATGTTGGGTCTTTTTGAAGCCGCACTGGCAAGAGGGAGAATGTTCTGGTTCATTGAGGGGGATGAATGATTCTACTTTGTATTTCCCCAGGCTTCGCAGTTGCTGCCCAGTGGTGTGGCCACTTCTCGTTCCCAGAGCTCTCCTGGCCACCCTGCCAGGGCTGTGACCGGTCTTGCTGTGATGGCTCTTTTCTCTAGGCTTGCGTTGAAAGTCATAAAAAAAAGTCCGAGGAGGGCAGCCCTTCCCAAGATTTATGCTGAAACAGCACAAAAGCTGAGTGTTCTTGGAAGGTCCTCGAAGTCACTTTTAAAAACTTTTAGATTTAAATTCATTCTCCAAGCTTGGACCACCACAATAGTGTGAATTTTAAAAGGACTGTAAAAAATATTTACAAGGTACAGTGGATTTCTAGGTCAGGATTCAAAGCTCTGGGAGGAAAGTGGAATTAAAAGGCAGTTCTGTTAATGTCACGAAGGATGGCAGAAATGACCTGGTTCAGCCTTCTTGGTTTACAGATGAGGAAACTGGAAATCACTGGGAGACTTGTTCAAGGTCAGAGGTTCCCCTCCCCCTTATCTTTTGAATCTCTTTTTCTGTCTCTCATTCTCCACTCCCTTCCCAATAAAATTAGGCCCAGAGTTACAAGCACAGATCAACAACAGTTTTCCCAGACCACAAAAACATTGGACCTAGCTATGGTAACTTAAGAATAGTCAAGTGCCACTAGCTTCTTTTACTTTATGAGTAAACAGAAATCCAGAGAAGGGTTATTGTGCTATAGTTTTTTTTTTTTTTCTTTTTTAAAGATTTTATTTATTTGATAGAGATCACAAGTAGGCAGGCAGAGAGAGGAAGGGAAGCAGGTTCCCTGCTGAGCAGAGAGCCCGGAAGCGGGGCTCAATCCCAGGATCCTGAGATCATGACCTGAGCTGAAGGCAGAGGCTTTAACCCACTGAGCCACCCAGGTGCCCCAGTTTTTTTGTTTTTAAAGCCAGTGTCCAGCACATCGGCAGCTTGGATCCCAGTGTCCTTTCTGTTCTGTTATCCTTTTACTAAAGCCTGCAGCTTCCTTGTGATTTGACTGTGCATCTCCCTGTGGTCATCGTTCCTGCATTTGTGAGCTAATACTTCCTGGGCACCAGCTGCATGCTGGGTGACAGGACATGGTGTCTGCCCTCTGCAGCGCCCATTTTGGGGAGCAAACAGAAACAAGCAGATGGTGCAAGCTGATTGTAGCCTTGGAGGTAAGAAGTTGGTGCTTTGGGTTGGGGGGTGGGGGTGCTGGCTGTGCGTCATTGAGGTGACACCAGGGAACGTGAGAGTCATTGGTCATTGAAGGTGGAATGTTGTTCATCACAAGGGCTGAGAGGAAACACTGAGCCAGGGAGAACACCTGGGAAGCGGGGTTAGTGTCGTGCCACGGACGAACACAGGCCGTGATTCAAGAGCCGGCTCTCTCAGCGGGACGGCCTTCTTAGAAGGCTCAGAGCAGAGCCTTGATTTCATCCAAAGCCCAAACCCAGAGCCCAGGCGTGGCACCTGTGCCACCTCTGGGGGCACAGGACCGTCCCGAGGGTCCAGTGGGCTGAGAACAGTGGATACAAGGAAGTGTACCCTGTACAGTGGTGGTTCTGTGTTCACTTCGCAGCCCACTCATGGGGACGTATGTGTGCATCACTCATGTCTCTATGTGCTAGTCTTCTTCTCATGGTGGATGGGTAAAATATGAAAAAGGAAAATGTTTGCTAAGAATATTAAGCACGTTGAGGGGAGGGATGCCTGGGTGGCTCAGTCCTTAAGCGTCTGTCTCCCTTCGGCTCAGGTCATGATCCCAGGGTCCTGGGATTGAGTCCCCCATTGCACTTTCTGCTCAGTGGGAAGCCTTCTTCTTCCGCTCCCTCTGGCTCTCTCCCTGCTCATGCTCTGTCTCTCTCTGACAAATAAATAAATAAAATCTTTAAAAAGAAAATGAACATTAAACACTTGGGCATATAGAGGGAAAAAAGTATTTTTCTGGCTTTTTGTTTCCCTTTCTTTAAATAATCCCTTGAATTTATTTTGTTTCGATATTATGTGGGCACCAACTCCAGAGGGAGGGTTGGATCTCCTCCTTGTCCCTCCCTCATCCCATGCTTTGTTGGGTTTTTACTCCAGCTGATGAAGCCCTGTCTCTGTGCCAACCATTGTGATAAATCCTCACAGCGATCCTGGCAGGGATGAGGAAAGTCAGGGCCTTTGAGAGATTGTCTGACTTGCTGCTAACAAGGGGAGGAGGCAGGAGGGGACATCAGGTCTGTGGAGCTCCCACAGCCCAGCTTTAACCATTGAGCAAGACCACTTCAATTTGAGTTAATTCTTTTGAGCATTTTCTGATACCCCAATGGTGCAGAGGTAATATTTACTTTCCTAGAGTCATAAGCGACATCCTCATGTCCCCCACCCATGTGGAACCTTTCTCTTGGTGTGTTTCCAGTATAGACCTTTTGCTAGATCTGTGAGAAGCAAAGCACCTCTGGGTAAGTTTGCCCAGGTTTGGTAAGGCAGGCAAATGCATGGCATGATCCTTCGACTGGAATTTCCATGGTCTCTGTAGGTAGGTGCCTCTTGGGACGCATGTGCTGTTTCACTGATGTGATTATCACTGTAGTCTGCTGAGGTGGATGTTACTGGCTTCAGTGTCTAGAGGAAGAGATGGAAATATGCGAACACGAGACTGATGCGAGTCATAGAGTCTTCGGGGTCACAGGCTCCCAACCCTGGCAGCTATCTGGAAATTCATGTTGCTGATGTCCCCTAGTGAGGAAGGCACCTAGCTCTGATTGGAAACTGTCTTTCAGACTCTCAGGCTCTTGCTTTCTTCCACACTCCCACTTTGTGACCTTTCTGTTGTCATTTTACATTCCTGGGTGCCATTGTTCCCATCTCTTTCCCCCTTCGCTCTTTCCTGTTCACAGTAACAGGGGAGTTAAGAACGCAGATGCTGGAGCCCACAGCCTGGTCCCGGGTCTGTTGCTCCCCAGCTGTGTGAGGTTGGACAGGTGCCATAATCATGCTCAGCCTCGGCTTTCTGTCTCTGAGGCAGGATAATAACCATACAAACGCCGGATATTCCTGTAAAGATTAAATGAGTTAGTTTAGGTAGGTCTCGTGCTTAGAACAGTATCTGATTTATGATAAGCCTTTTCTGTATGTATTAGCTACCATAATTATGAGCTGTTATTATTTACTTCTCAAACATTTGGTGAGCCACTGCCATGTGCCCAACACTGTGCTAGCTAACAGGGTGGATTCCTGGTGTCCCTTTTGGCTCTGGTGCTCAGTGATGGATATAAACAACCAAACCCTCCATCAGTGAGGGAAAGCACTGGATGGTTAGCTGCAGGGGACTTTCTGACTGTCTGCTTACAAATCGTTCTGTGCAAAATGAAAAATGCATTTAACTATGACTTTCTTTTACCCATCTTGTTCCCGTAGGTGGATTGTATTTTACTACCTAATTAAGAATAATGGGAAAAAATGGAAGGAAACACATTTGGAGCTTATGTGTGGGTTGAAATTTCTTGAGATGGGAAACAAATTCATAAACAGTAGAGACAATAGTGCTACTTAAATGAGAACCTCCGTGGATATCAGGCAATGGAGTAATGCCATTTTGCTGTTTGGGGCAGGGAGGGGGGAAGCTTGAACATATTTGCACGTATTTGCACGTAGCATCCTTGGAGAAAATTGGTCTTGCAAAGAGCAGGATGCATTTGGATATGAAAATTATATGCACACCACCATATTAGCATAGTCCTATCTTTCTGTACACCTTCCCACTGCTGCACATATCAGAGATAAATTCCCCGACCTCATGCAAACCAGATCAAAAGGGAATAAACTGGAGAGGCTTAGTATATTTCTTTTGGAGCTAGCATGTTTAATACCAGTTTCTCCTTGACTGCATTTTGTAGTATTTGGTCGTGCATGCTGGAAGGAGCCTGACCTTCAGGGCCAGAGTCTGAACTCCTGCCCCTTTAGTTATAAAGTCCTGGACAATGAGGGGAAAGTAATTGTACCCCTCGTGTACCCAAAGCCTGGTGCCGTGGGAAGTGCATGGACCTTGCAGTCAAAGTCTCATCTGATGCATCGCCCCTCCTCTCTACTCAGCTGCTGCTAGAACCAGTTTCCTTGTCTGCGAATCGAGGGACCTGCATGCCCTGTGTTGTCAGGCTGTTGTGGGGTTAATAGTATATCGTGTATTTGGTGGGAATGCAGTACTCCCTTTCATTACAACACTGGAGCCTTTGAAGACCTGTTTTCCTATTGTGATACATAGACTATGTTCAAAGGGTTCATGACCCCTATGGGGACAATTAATGAGTAATAATAAACAGAAAAGAAAGACCCAGGTATCTACTCTTCAGGCCCCAAAATAGAATGTTGTGGGTCTCTGGAATCTTCCAAAGGGCTCCTCGTTGACAGTGTCCACCCTCTCCCCTCCCCAGGTAGCTAGCAGCCTGAATTTCATGGTGATCATGTTCTGGATGCCTTTCATTTTGCCTGCTTTTGAACCTGATATAAATGGAATCAGATTGGAGCACCTGGGTGGTTCAGTCGTTAAGCATCTGCCTTTGGCTCAGGCCATAATCTCAGAGTCCTGGGATCGAGGCTCATGTTGGGCTCCGTGCTCAGTTGGGAGCTTGCTTCTCCCTCTTCCTCTCTCTTTGCCTTTCTCCTTGCTCCTGTTCTCTCTCTCAAATAAATAAATCTTTTAAAAAATGGAATCAGATTGTATAATATTCTCGTGCTTTTGGTACTCATTGTATTTTTAATTTTTAAATTTGCTTGATATTGATGCATATACATATGGTTAACTTTCTCTGCTATGTAGTGTTCTGTTCTAAGAGCATCCCATTATCTCTTCAAGTAACGGTAGGCATTTGGCTGGTGTCTACTTTTTTGCTCTCACGGAATATCTTGCTATAAATATTCTTCTATCCCTTTGATTCTTAAGCTGAAAAGGTCTTTATAGACAATTTAGTCTGATACCTTGTTGCTGCCTAGTTGTTTCGTGTAAAAGGCAGCTGAGGCCCAAGAAGGCCAGCACATTCCCAAGGTTTCCCAGTTAGGAAATGGCAGTGTAGGGCCAGTAACCATGGTCTCTTGTCCCAGTTTGGCTCATTGCTGTGACTAGACCACACATCTGATGGCTTGTCTTTTTATTTTAAACAAATTCCCATGCTACTGATAACTATAACTATAATCTTGGAGTTTTTATTTGGGCTAGCTCTTCACCACTCTTCTAGAAACATACTTGGCATTTAGTGTTGAGATGATTTCTGCCCATCTCCAAAGCTGGGGCAGTGCTGGCTTCTCTGGGGCCCCGTCCCATTAATGCTGGCCCTGGGCACACCCCATGGCTATGGACCTGCCGTGAAGCTTCTCCTTCTTCAGCCGTGGGAACCTCTGAGACGCGTTTCAATCAGGAAAGGAATCAAAATAGACCCAAAATGGCCGGGGGGGAAAAACTGCTGAGGAAAGAAGATCTGAATCCTTACGAGGCACTTTCTTAGGAAATGTCCTTTTACTATAAATAGGAATGGATATTCAATTTTAGACCCCCCTTAAAAAAAAAAAAAAAGCCAGCCTCTCAAGGACTGAAATTAGATTTGAGGCTGATGGGATGAATATAGGATGGGGTGATTCTGTGCTGTGCTAAGACACGTCTGAAAGTTTAGAGCAGCTGGCGCAATGGAACAGCTGAGCCACAGACAAGTAGCAGCTGATTTTAGCACTTCTTTCTAGATGCCCTGGTTTGTTAACTCTGGCATTTGGCTCGCTTGTAAGCTCTCTTCTGGAAGCCCCTCAGCATCTCAGCATCTCTTCCAGCTCTGCCACCGAGGAGATGGGCACCCATGGGCAGCTCGTTCCTCTTTCGGATCCCAGTGTCCTGCGTCCTAACATGGTGGCAGTAGGTCATGTTTATGAAGAGCTTATACTGGGCCGGGCACTGTGCCATGGTCATGGGTCATCTCATTTCGTTTCCGCAACACCGCCATGAGGGGAGAACTGTTATGACCCCCATTTTGTGCAGAAATTGCACGCAGAAAATTGAGGTACGGTTGGCCCACCGATCCCCGTGAAATGGGGGATTTGGAATCTTGTTCTGGGAGAGAACTGTCTGGGCCTCCCTCCTTCATCTTTTGATTTGGGAACTGTTGTATGTTACAAGCACCCCCCTTTCTAGACACCTCCTCTACCAATGGCCCTGGCCATCCCATCATCTGTCAGCCTTGGAGCCACAGGGAAGATTGTGGCTGGGATTCCGAATTCTTGATGGGCATTTGTCTGGAGGGAGTGTCCAAGGTTCTTGTCGCCTCGAAGGGGGTGTGCCACCTCCAAAAGTTTAAGAGCTGCTGACTTTGATCTTAAAGTTGCTAAGACGACAAACCGACGCAACCAGCCATTTGAAGACAAGGAAGTAGATCCAATCAGCTTATGAATGAATAAGCATTCAAAGGCTCATATTGATTGGTTTTTAATGATCTGGCCAAATATTTTGAAGTCCTGAAATTGCACTGGAAATTCACTGTGTGGAATTTACCGAAGAAACAAAAAGCAGTAACCTTGTGAATTATACAGTATTCAATCCAAATATTTCACCACTGTGTCTTTGCACAAAGTTCTCCAAGGAATTGAAAACAGCTTTTCATATCACTGTTCAGAGATGGTGACAGACACTAGCAGGAAAAGATGAAGGAAAAGGAATTTGGTGTGCTGTAGTTGATGTCATTGAGGAAGTACAGGCGTAACCCCCTCTTAGTAAATTGCAACAGGTGTTAGTTGTGAATGTTCGTAGGAATAAATGTGGACAATAGTTTACATTTAATGAGCACATATGACATCAGGCTCTCTTTTAGGGACTCCACCTAGATTAAGTAATATAATGATCAGAATTGCTGTTTAAAGTAGATAGAGAGCTGCCCTTTGTATCTCTGTTGTCTCATCTGTAAAATGGACAGAGTCGAAGGAAAGTATGAGAGCCAGTCTAGAAAATGTCCAATTAATTCTGATGGCAGGTCTCTAATATGGAGCAAATTAATGTATTCATGCTTTGGCATGACCTTCATTATAATTGCTTAACTCTGAGACTGTTGCCTCTCTCTGCAAGGTCCAAGGTGAAGGAATCAGACATTGATTAACTGCCTAATATGGGACAAGTGTCTTTACAAATGTTATTGGTTCTCCAGTACTATCTCCCGCATGTATTTATCATGACGCATCTCTGATTATTGTAAAACTACCTGTATGACTTCCTCTTAGCCTGTAAGTTGTTCCTTCACCAGTGTATTGCTGACCTTCTGCTTTAGTAACAAGCCACCCCCAGATTTCAGTAGTTATCCAAGCTCTCTGCAGCTCTGCTCAGCTTTATTCTGGGAGTCCTTTTGCTTTGGGAACCCGCGCTCGTGGAGGAGCCTCATCGGAGCCACGCGGCCCTCCCGCCGGGGGGCTGAAATGCAGGTATAAACTGAATGAACAACATAAGTGCATTTTAGTTTTCTGCACATTAACAGTGGCCAAAGCTAGTCATGTGCCCAAACCTGACAACAGGGCAGGAAATGTTCCTCGTTTCCCTTGAGGTGCTGGCAGTCACAGTGCAAAGGGCACAGATGAATGCCCATCTCATTGGGAGGGATGCAGAGAGCTGGGAACCATAGTCCTGGGTACTACTGTTTGAGCGTTCCTAGAACTCCGTTTTCGTTCGAGAGAAAACCGAAGCCTGGAGATGCTGTGTACATACTGGATAACACGACGATGTGATCTGAACTCGTTCTTCTGATTCCACGTACGTGCACCTTCCCCATCTGGTTTCCAGCGTCATTCCTTTCTGCTCTGACACGCATACTCTGTTCCTGTAACATGTGGAGTTTTATGTAATTTGCCCAAGCGGTGTGTGCAGTCCCATATGGTGGCTGAGGACACGACGCTAACATGTGCAGTTGCATTTTCCTCTTCCTGTGCTGGTAAGGGCTTATTTCTTTCCGAAAACTCAGGGCATTTGAAAGCAGTGTTTCTCTGGGGCTGCTTGGGGAGCTCCCACTGACCATTCCGTGCTACCCTCTGTCTCTATGTTGTCCTTGCCCCTCTGCATTTTAGGTGCATGGGGACTTTTTTCTTCTTCTGATAACACTGGGAGTTTCTGGAGGACAGAGGGAGAGTGGCTGCTTTTTGCTAATGGGTCCCAATAGTGGGTACAGGGGAGGTGCTGTAAATGTACACAGAGATAATGAACACATGAAGCTTGCTTCCATAGGAATGGCACTTGTCATTGTAGGGGCAGTGATCTTCCATTCCTTGTACATGTCAAGTCAGGTGGGTTTAAATCATTGCAGAACAAAGGGCCTGGGAAATCCATCCACTATCATGACTTACATGTAACCCGTCTACGTATTGTTCTTTCTTTGAAAACTCAGCCATTTTTCTACAATGTGTTTCCAAAGTGATTTTTATCCCTCTGTTTTCAGGGACAAAATAGGCTCCAATTATTCTCTTTAATTAAGTGATTTTATTTTATTAATTGTTTCTAACTTACAGAATTCCTTGGAGACCCTTTACATGTTTCCAGATGAAGCCGGGAAGAAAAACGCATTAATTATACACACAAACTCCTTTTGGCGAATTAAGCATGATGCACAGTGAACATGAAATGACTCGCCCTCCTGAGCTATCAATCTTGTCATTAGTGATGGCTTGTATCAGTGGTATTGACACGGGCTTATCCAAATTGGATTCTGCAAAGAGTCATTTTAATTTTGCACAAATGTAAGAAGACAGAGTAGTTTGACATTCCATTTTTTTTTTAACCCTCTCTTTTGCTGAGTGCCTGGAGCTTTTCTGTTTGCAATACCGATTTAATATTTTATAGTGCTCTCGTGTTTGTAAAACACCAAATGTTACCTGAACAAGCCACAGGGCAATCCCTGGAGAGAGCTGAGTTTCACAGGAGAGGAGATGCAGCCTTTGCAGTTAAAGTTTATGCCTTAAATCAATACAGCTAGAAAGGGGCAGAGCCTTTCGAGTTACTAGTATCTTTTTAACATCTCCGGGCAGGGATATGGGTGCGTGGTGCTGAAGTCCCTTTCCTGTCATTTTCTGTGGGCATCTATTAAGGAAATTCAGATGTGTGTATGTTATATGGTCAATTCAATAAGCATTGTTTGAGCACCTGTTATGTTCTAAGATGCACCAATGTGAAAGTACCACATTTTAAAGAAGATTTTATTTATTTATTCGTCAGAGAGAGAGAGAGAGAACTAGCACAAGCAGGGGGAGCAGCAGGCAGAGGGAAGAAGCAGGCTCCCCACTGAGCAGGGGCCCCGACTCAGGACTTGATCCCAGGACCCTGGGATCATGACCTGAACCAGAGGCCGATGCTTAATCAACTGAGCCACCCAGGTGCCCCGAGAATACCACATTTTTTAAGACATGTATTATGTGCCGGGCACTGTTCACTGAAGGTTGACTCGGTTCATCTTCATAGTGACCCTGTGAGGTAGGGTAATTATTGTTCCCAAGGTGTCCTTGAGACACAGGAGGTTAATTGCTCTTTGCAGGTTATGCAGGTAGAACGTGGTGGAGTTGGGGTTCACTCCAGGAAGTTGGGCGCTGAAATCCAGGCACTTCCCTCTCCAGCTTACTTCTTCCCCAGCCATGGCGTCCTTCTGTTAAGATGAGGATGGCCTCCTGTGGCAGGCGGTCAGAACATCAGAGCCCTATCAGAAGTTGCTGTGGTAGCTCTATGATGGCGTCCTGGAAGGGGGGTGCCAGTCCCCCCCCCCCCAGGAAGCCTGGATTCATGGCTTGAGGAGCCTCACTGGCCACCGCTGAGCTTTAGTTCCATAAACCACCGTGTTTGAAGAACACATTACATTCCCGCGTCTTCTGTCTCTCCGAAAGGAGCTTCTTGAGACGTGTAAAATATTCTAGAGAAATTGCTCACCTTCTGATCTAAAGAGAGACTCCCTTGAGTTGATGGTCCAGATTTCTCATGACTCAGAAGCCATTCTTGGATTCCCTAGCGTGCACTGGGTGAATAAGACCTGGTTCCTTGTTGAGGCATTTCACGCACATTCTGCAGGGAATTGGCACTGGGCATGTTGACGTGAAGTGTCCTCTTTGAAGGCCAAGTCTTTCCTCCAAATAAAGCGTTGAGATGATTGAGTTTCACTGCCATTCAAAAGACCGTGTTGTTCAGCAGTATTCACAGGATGCCTCCTACGTGCTGAATGGTGTTCTAGGTCCAAAGGATAGAGCAGTGGACGAAACCAAACCCCCTGGCTCTCAGAATGGAGCTTGCATTTCAGCGGAGGCAGACGGATGATGAATGAAATTAAATGAATCCAACACCAGACGGGGATGAGAGCAGTGGAGAGAAATAAAATAGGAAGGGGGGCAGCTGCGTGAGAAGTTGCAGTTTTAAACAGTGTGCTGGGACAGGGACCTGCGTGTGTGTTTATGGAGGTTTCATTAAAATTGAGTCACCCTACCACTTCTGCTTAAGACTTACGATTTATCTTCATTGCCTTCATAAAGTTCTTAGGCACAAAGCTTCTCATAACTGGGGCCTGTTGAACTCTCCAGACTCATTTCCTACCCCTTCCCCCAGAAACCATGCTTCAGTGGCACTGATCTGCCTACACTTCTGGAAAATACTGTGGCCCTTTTTGTCTTGGTGCCATCGTGTGTGTGCTGTGTTTTCTGCAGGCAGCAGCACCCTGCCGCTTCACCTCAGGAAGCTTGTAGGAACTCCCTCGTCAGTACGCCTCTGTCCATCACGGCATCCTTATTATATCTCACACTATATTGGGGTTGTGTGGGTGGGGGTACATGCCCCTTTTCAGTAGATTGTGGTTTCTTCCTTGAGGAAATGATTTTCCTTTGCCAGTGCTTAATCAACATAGAAGGAAGGAAAGGACATAGATAAGTAGGTGGGTAAAAGAGGAGGAAGGACAGGAGGATAATCCAGAAGGCAGCTAGGAAAAGAGAGAAGTTGTGGAGGGAGGAAAGAAGGGAGGAAGGAAAAAGGAGGAGGGGGAAGGAAGAACTATCAAGAGTTCTTTGGTCAAGCTTGACAAGGCCAGCATTGTGTTTGAGAGACCTCCCCCTGGCCATTGTGGGGAGAGAGTTGTTGAATCCCAGCCCTCATCCACCCCACCTCCCCTTCAGCAGATCCTTTAAAGTTATACTCTTGGGTAAGACCGAGTTTTCCATGGCCCCTAGGACTTAACTCTGCCAACAGAAGAAAAGACAGGGCCAAGGGAGGAGTATATGTCCACAAACTTCACTCACCTGCCGCTCCAGGCCATGATGAATCATGGAAGTCTGGTTGAGAATTCTCATCACTGCTTTGCTGTCCTTCAGACCCCAGCCATTGACTGTTGAGTCCCTCCTTCTCATGCCTGCCGCCCCTCTGTAGTTACGGTCACTCTTATGCATGAGTCTATCATTCGCAGAGAAAGCATGATGGGATTGGCTAGGGTTCCCTTCATTCTTAGAACCTGGGAAATGCTTCTTTTTTCAGACTCTCAGGGCCCGTGTGGGGCATTGTCGTGAATGAAAGAAGAAAGTAATACAATATTGGATGTGCCCTTTTGTTGCCACTGTGTAGAAAGAGAATGATGCATTATGAGCACTGTAAGTATATGGCGTGCATCCCAGCCCTGCCCCCCAACCCAATGGCAGCTGATGCAGAAAATCATTGCTCACAGTCAGTGTCCCAACTGGACCTGATGGTTGATGGTTTCATTGAAGATGTCCTACCCTTTTCCAAACCAGAATAGTCAACAATTTCTAAAATGGAATCTCAAGAAGAAAAATCAACCCCCATGAACTCTTTGGACTTTCGAAATGATCTAAGATTTTTATCTTGGAAGTGGGTTCACAGCAGTTCTCCAAACTGTGGCCTCTCTGGATATGAAGCTGTGAGTGTTAGCCAGATACTAGTTTATTTCATTTTTTAATTTGATTCTAGGGCCCTGAGTCTGTATTTAATGTTTCAGTGAGCAAAACAGTTATGTTTGGCTCTAACAAAAGATTGATAGAAGTGATTTTCAGATGTGGAATCAAAACAGAGTGGGGAAAAAAATGTCACGTCTAAATAAAATGCAGTACTTGGAGGCATCATGTGATCTCATAATAAATGAATTCACGGTGCAAAGTTGACATACTTTGAAGGAGAATTTCTTTTAAAAATTTGAGGTAATTCATTTTTATGATTAACTGTGGTAAAAACAATTACTAGAGAATTTTTAAGTGAAAGGAAAAGAAGCTTTGAGGTGTTTATAGATAACCTCCGATTGCCTTCATTTTTATACTTGGCCTCGTGCAAGCTATGAAGTCGTATGTGTGGGAAGCTTGGCTGAAGGCCCTGGCGCTCCGGGGGTGGTCATTCATCCCCGGCTTCATCTGTTATTCATAGTTGGGAAGGGGGAGGAGCAGGGAACTGGAGCAGCAGTGGTGAGAAGTCCACCATGTTCAGACCCTGATAGACCCGAGTTTGAATTGCTCTGTGTGATCTTGAGCTGGTCACCTGACCTTCTGGTGTCTCCCTTACCATTCCCTAAAATCCAGACAAAATGATGTGGAAATTAATGCCGAGCCCCCAGCATAGAGCCTTGCACGTAGTCAGTCATGGGTTAAAACAGCAATGGGAGGTATACAGTGTATTCATTTTACCAACATTGATGTGTATTTACTCCATGGTCTATTTGAAGCTCTGTGCTTCGTGCTCTACAAAGACTTGTCACAAATCTTACGGATCTTGTAATCCAGAGAGGAGATGTGTGGACTTACAGGTATGGAAAACAAAGGGCAGATTAGGAGTGAAAGAGAGCATCTTCCCAACCTTGTAATCTAGTATAGTGCCCCGTTCATGGAGCTCTTAGAAATACCTGCTGAAGAAGTTGAGTGAAAAAGATAAGGAATGGGATGGAAGGTAAAAACAACAACAACAAAAACCCTGTGTGTCCGTTCTTCCTGTGTAGCATTCTTCAGAGAAGCAGAACCAATAGGATGGGTGTATATATAGAAAGAGATTTATTATAAGGAATTGGCTCATGTAATTATAGAGTCTAGCAAGTCCAAAATTTGCAGTGTTGGCCAGCATGCTGGAGATCCAGGAGAGCCAATGGTGCAGATGAAGTCTGAAGGCCATCTGCTGGAGAATCCTCTCTTCCTTGGAGAATCTAGTTTTTCTGCTCTAACTAGGCCTTCGACTGATTGGGTGAGGCCCACCCACATTATGGAGGACAATCTGCTTACTCAAAGTTCACAATTTAAATGTTAATCTTATCCAGAAACACCCTCCAAGTTGACATATAAAATTAACCATCACATTCTGGAAGTAATTAATTTTAAACAGATGCATTAAAAAGGCTTTAAGTTACTAGAATGTCTGAGTGTAAATCTTACTCCTTTAGGTCCTGTTTATATTAACCTTTGGGCAAATTATTTAATTCTGTGCCTTGGTTTCTCTGCCTCTAAAATGGGGATAATAATAGTGGCTTCTCCACAGAGTGGTTGTGAAATTTAAGTGAAACAATGCAAGGCATTATTATGAGTGCTCTGTAAACCAGAGCTGTGGTTACTGGTAGTATTAGAGATATACAAGCATTTAAGTATAGGGTCACTCTAATCAAGCCTAAACTCTTCATATGGTTTAAAGACCTGTTTTAGGCAGAAGTGTTTTTAGATTAATACTAACACATTTTTGTGTTGCCATTTAAGTTTTGTTTGTCATCCACTGGACTTAAGTCTTTCACGTGCATTTTCTGATTAAATCTTTATTAGAAACAGGATACTGGGTATATTATTGTGCCTATTTCCAGAAGACACATGGAAGCTTAGAGGGGTTACGTGATTTCCTCCAGGCCATACAGAGAGGGGCTGAATGGGTCTCCATCAAAATTCTCCCAGTTCATTTTCCACCTTACTGTGTCTGTGCTGTTGGTTGGTACTGAGCCAACCAGGTCAAAGGTTGCTTCCTCCTTGCATTTGGAAATACGATCATTTCAGGGAGTTCAAATTTGATAGTCTCTGTTTCATGCAAAGGGATTGCAGATACTCACATTCTATGCATAATGTTGATTTTTTTCTCTACTTTGCTTCATTTCCTTTTTGACTATAGCTAGGCCCCCTTGGAAAATGACAGGTGCAAAACAGATCGCATCTTAACGTGCTCAGTAGCCGAGTCGTTACTTCTGAGTGGGGAGGAATGACAAATAAACACGTGTAGGTTTTTATATAAGCTCGGTGTCAGCAGCCTGGGCTCTTTGCAGCTGAATGGCCCCATGAAAGTCAATGATGGCCTTGGCTGAGTTCTGCTTGTTTTTACTCACACCAGGGGTCTAGTAAAACTCAAGTTGGTCCCTGCTCTGGGAAAATCCCATAAAAAGATTGTGTGTGTTCGTGTGTAAGTGATGTTTGTGCACACGTGCACATGCATGATGCTTTAGCCTGTTTTGTTTCCTGTCTACATCTGCAGCTAACTTGTTATCTTTATCCCTAGCATCACTTTAAAAATTGCTGTACAGGATTCCTGGCAATGCTGTGGTCTTTTATGCCTCTGGGCTTCTGAATTCTTCCTGTCTTGAATGTTTAACTCCCTCCTTTATCTGCCCAGCAAATTCCTACTTAGGCTTCAAAACCTGATATAGATGTTCGCCCTGTGAAAGATAACCCTGCCTTTCCTCTGTGTCCACAAATGAATTCCTTCCTCCTTGCAGCTCCCCTTAGACTTACTAATACCTTTGTTGGCTGTCCTGATGATGCTGCAGTATGATTCTGAGTGTGGAGCCAGTACAATGTAGTGGTTAAAATAAAAGTCTTTGGAGTCTGAAAAATCTAAGTTTGGGTCTCAGATCTGCTGTTTACTAATTTTTGAAACCTGAACAAGTGACACATATTTCTGAAATTGTATTGTTTGTAGACAGCAGATCACGGGGCATCTCTTCAGAATGTTAAGGAGGTAACCGTGAAGCAACTAGCTGAGTACCTGGCCTGTGGTGGGGGTGCAGAAGTGGGGTGCTGGCCCGGCTCCCTCCATACGCTGTCTCTTCTGCTTCCTTCCAGCCCTCTGAGGTCAGGGACCTTGTCCTGTGGATTTCTGTATCTCTGGCTCCTGCCATATGTGCTCATGGATCTCTAGTAGATGCTAACTGACCTGCATCCGTGGAATCATTTTACAAACCCACAGGCTGTGGTTTGCAAAGTTTACCAGAATCGCCCACTGAGGGGACTTGGATTTTATCTTAATGTCCGTGCATGGGACTGCGGCAGCTCTCTGTCTTTGGAGGCCCCTGGTGCCGGATGTTTTGACTTTGTGTGGAGTCACCGGGAATTTGGGATTTACTTCTCTTTTGTTTCCAAGATCATTGTCCCTTCTTAGTGCCAGTCAGAGGCACAGGCGTGCCTTTGATTGGCTCCGCTGGGCAGGAACTTTGAGTGGCCGCCTTGCTCCCTGAGAAGCAGCTGACAAAGGTGATCTGAGTACAGAGAAAAGTTCTTCCCTTCAAGTCTCAGGGCCACGTGTTGTGCTTTTCCTGGGCATGTTTCATGACCCAGTTCGCGCGGTCAATGGAGCATTAGCCCATGGTTGGTTATTACACAGCTTGGAACCTAGAGGAGAAGTCACCTCTATCAGTGGCTGATGATGGCAAGCGAGGAGGTCGTACAGTGGGATGACATCAAACAGATCTGTGTTCGGATCCTGGCTGTGCCCCTTGGAAGCTGGTGACACCTAAGGGCAGTCCTAAGGCTCTCTGTGCCTTAGCATCCTCACTGAAATACAAAGAACAAGAGGAAATTGAGCGTCTGCTTCCTGAATATGCTGGTGAAATGACTTGACAGATGTTTAACTTATCACAAGGCTCCGTGCGTGGCAAGTTCTCAACACAGGAGAGCCGATCGGGGCTGCGATTCAAGATGATGTGTCCCTGTGGGCTAAGGGAAGGAGAACTGGGCTCTTGGCCATGCGGCCATTTAAGGAATTAGGTCCATTTACAAATATTTGGGCCAATTGCAGTGGCCTTCTGCTGTAGAGGCGAAGGATTCAAGGCCTGTCATTTCTTGCCCATGAATAACTGGGTCTGGCTCAGGACGGCTATAAAAGAGTGAGACGCCACCTCCGTGATTGTTAAGGAAAAGAAGCTTCCGCCGGTATTTTAGTCGTAAAAATGTATGTCTTTGTGGCGACCCTTGCACAAAGTACGGATGCACGTAGTTCCTTTTTGTTACTACCTTTATTTTTGTTGCCCCTGAGGAGGGAGAATCCTCCCCATCCTGTGAGTCGTGGCTGTGGAGCTCCCGCACAGACACTGAAATAATGCATGTTGCTTTTTTCCTGGAAGGGGCCTAAGTGGTACGACTATATGTTAATCATCAGTCCTGAAAGGTGTCATTTAGCAGCGGGGGAAATATGTTACTCGGTGCATTAATGGAAAAGAGATTATTTTCAAACATTTCAAAACCCTGAGGACTCTCTTTAAGGAACTTGCTTTTTTTTTTTTTCCCCCCTCTCTTACCCATTTAGAGCAAAGGTACCGCATCTTTCCATGATTTAGAGATAGGGCTGTAAGTCTAGCAGAAGAAGCCTAATGTCAGAAAATTAAAGGCAGAAGGTATGATGCTCAGTCCTCTTGGGTGCTGCTGTAGGCTGGGCCACAAAAACACATCACACACACATACACACCCACGACCCCACGCACACACACACGAGACAAAAAATGTTTGACCCAAAACGTGGTTGTTTTACAAAGAGGCAGGCTCAGAGAGAGATCATTACCGACACCTGATGATTTGGGATGGAAGACATCTCAGAACAGAAAAGAGAGGTGAAAACAAAGACAAATGGAACAAAGACAGGTGGTTTCCAAGGACCCAAGGTCACAGACGAAGAAGGCTTGAAGGGTGCAGGGTCTTTCAAATGGTGGGGAGGGTCAGGGTCACTTGACCAAAACTTGAGGGCTTGAAGGTTTTCTGTTCCCCGGAGGGAAGGAAATGGGTCTGAATTTTATGTCGGCGCTCATGGCCTTTCTTACAGATGGCTGGACTTAACAGATGGCTGCCCCAAGAGGTAGAGGGACACTGTTGTTGAAGAACAAAGGGGCTAGTCCAGGGGCAGCAGGTCTGGCTGCTTCTCTGGAGAACTTTGGAATGTTACCGGAGAGAAAAGAGAATCCCCAACCACAGATAACTAAAAGAGGCCTTTAAGATGGGAAAGGCCAAGTGACATGGTTCAGACTTTGTATCATTGCTTTGAGTCAGGCAGGAAGGCGAGAGTTGGCTGCAAATCAGACTGGAGAAGTCGCCGTGGAGAAGGCACCCTTGGATAGCGTGAGAAAGGCATTCGAGTTGGTTTTCTTGGGGACCGGCTGTGGCATGGGGAGTTACGTAGGGAAAGGTATGTCACTGCCCTGAGTCTCAGCTTCCCCTGTACAATGGGGAGAGAAAATCCAGCTGCCCCGTACTTGAGCGCTTACATAAGGCGGTAACTATGGGACATGCACTCCTGGGCCTGATGCTTAAATATTGATTTCAGTTATTTTACACCCGTTCTTTCTCTCAGAAGCCATAGATCAGCAGTTGCCTCCTACGTGTAGGGTCTCCTTCCATCGTCAAACTTGGACCCAGCTGGTTCCCATCTTCAGTTGTCCCTCTGTCTCCTCTACAGCTCTTTTAGCCCTGGGACAGTTTGGTGGACTTCTTACTGGTGGTGTGTTTCCTACAGTAGACAGTGAGCTTCAGGGGGCAGGGAAACGTCTGTATCCCTCTCTCACCGACTCAGCAGCACAGGGGCAGCGCTCCATACATGGGGAGCACGTCTGCTTATTTCTGTTAGGCTCTTGTTGAGGTGTCACGAGGTGAGTTTATATTCCTGTGCTCCCCTGAATGCCCTTGATTGCTACAGGCAGTAGATCAAAGGGCCAGAGGCTCCATCTAGGAGGGGATCTGAGAAGTTTTCAAGTTTTGTTCATTTCCTTGAGGTTACAATAGAAACAAAAACAAGGTTTGCTACCATATTGGTGGAGCGTTGGAGCCCTGAAGCCCATCCACAGACAGCAGTGTGGGAACCCCTCTTTGTACCCTGCGTCCCCTGCTTACCTAGAGCTTGTTCTTTTTGTACTAACTCAGTCACAGTAGGATTGGGAAAGCAGATATGATACATTAAAAAAAAAAAATACAACCTAAAACCAAATTAGAATAGGCCTTTTTGGTTTGCTATGCTATTTTTGTCTCTCGTTAGTGCTGATAATTAGCAGAATTAAGAATTAAGCACTTAAATTATGGTTTAGACAACAAAACATCTCTAGGAATGAAATTACCATTCAGCTTACATTTTCAGGGAGATCTTGAAATCACGGAAATAAAATGAGTCTGAAGGACGCTGTGATGCTGGGGGCTCTGAACTCCGGAGCCAAAATAGATCATTGAAATAATGATGAAAATCAATGGTGACCACCATTATCTCATTCATTTGTGCAGCAAATTAGAGTTCATAAGGCTATTTCATGTCGCTAGAATCTTCACAAATTAGAACAGGAAGAGATCAGAGACATCAAATGATGCAACCCCTTCATCTTATGAGTGAGGGCGCTGGGATTTCTTCTTGTTGTTGCTTTAAAACCACTTCAGGGGCGCCTGGGTGGCTCAGTCAGTTGAAGTGTCTGACTCTTGATCTCAGCTCAGGTCTCGATTCTGGGACATGAGTTCCATGCTGGGCTCCGTGCCGGATGTGGAGCCTTCTTGAGCAAACAAACAAACAAAAAAACAGTCCAAATGTCTAGAAAACCACAACTCCTATTACTTTGGGATGGCTCTCCTAGGGTGGTGGTGTGTTTCATTACACACATTTCTCATGCATCAGTTTGAACCTGGACCATTTATCTTGTAAATCTAAGTACTAAAACACAGAAGTATAAAAAGCCACCGGAAATCTTGTTTTAATTGAGCCATGACACTCCTACCACACTGTATTAGCTTTAGGTGCACAGCATCATGATTTGATCCACGAATACAGTATGAAACGATCACCAGAATCGGTGATCGGTTCCGCTAACGTTTACAACACACTCGTGTATTTTTTTTTTTTTTTTAATTGTGAGGAGCACTTTTAAGATCAGCTTTCTTGCAACTTACAAATAGGCCATACAGTGTTCTTGTCTAGCTTCTGTGCAATACCTTATATTCCTAGGACTCATTTGTCTTATAGCAGGAAGTTTGTACCCTTTGCACACCCAGCAGGCCTGTGTCACAAGGCAGGCAGGGCAGGGGTTCCTATTCCCACAGTACCAGGTGAGGAAGTTGAGGGTTAAAGATGAGAAACATTTGGGCTGTGTGGATGCGGTGGAGTGGCCTTGGTCCCGAGCTGCTGACTTTAGGTCCCCTCCTGCTTTTCAGGGTTCATCTTTGTTGAGAGGGGCCTTCTCTCCCATTAACTAATACTAACTCCCCGCCCCCCCCGACAACTTCCCGTCTGCCCCATCACTCTCTCTCCTCAACCTGTTTGCTGCTGTCACTCTTACTGCTACCCAATGTTCCAGAAGGTCTGCTCTACTTGTGGGTTTTCTCCACCAGAACATAAGGTGCACGGACCTCTGTTTTGTTCACCAGTTGAATCTGAGCACCAGAAACAGTGCCTGGCACAGCATAGGCACTCAATAAATATTTGTTAGAGGGTTGAATGAGCAATTGAAGGGGGTAGATGGCATATATAGAGTCATGTAGAGACTTAAAAAAACAAAACAAAACAAAACAAAACTCACTGTGTTTTGAGAACTTGACATTAGGTCAGGAAAATGGTGTCTCCACTTCCTCTGCTGTTAAATGCAGCTTTTAAGTCCTTCCTCCATGGGATACATATCAGAGGGCTTCCCGTGTCCTGCACACCGTTCCAGGTGCCGGGGAACTGCCGTGACCAAACAGATTAGAGATTCTTGTCAGGGGAGAGCTTCCATTTCCGGGACATTGAGAGGACAATAAATACATTAAATAAATTAAATTTTTAAATTTATAAATGTGCATCTGTACGTGTATTATAATAATTAAAGTGTGAGCAGAAAAGCGGGGGAGAGCTAAGAAGCCTGGTGGTTTTGCTTTGAGTGAGGTGGCCAGGAAGGTCTTTCTGAGAATTGACATTTCAATATTTGATGAATGGATGAATATTTAACCATTAATTGTTTGTCGAAAGGATGAATGTTTTCAAATACTAATTGTTTCTGCCTCAAAGTATCTGTCAGTAAAGTTACTTTACTTCAAGTACAATGTACTGAAGGCTTTTGAGCTCTCCCCCCTGTGAAAGCAGGTTGGAGCTAGAATGTTCCCTGGATCCCACCTCCATCGTCTCCCTCCTCTTCCTTCACTTCTTTGAAATTGGGATGAGTGGCCACCTAGGAGCTGACGGTGGTGAAGCCATGATTTCAGTGTAACTCAGTCCGGTGAAGCCCTTTTGTGAGGCCCAGGGGGTGCAGCCTGGGCGAGCAGCAGCCTTGAGCTCCAGCCTGACGCACCCCTTGCATTTTTGAGCTGAGCTGTCACCTTGGACCAGTGACCTCTCCCAGCCTCAGAGTTTTTGTTTTTCTAAACAGCTGTGATAATGTCTGCACCAGCCCGTTTCTAATGCCTGCCAGTTCCTGACCTACAACAGTAGCGCAGCAAATGTTACTCTTTCCCCTTTTGCATCAGCTGTGCATTGAAACAGCCCTTGCTCTGCAGGGAGTAGAGTACAATGCAAGGTGGAAAAGTAAGCAGTGCACAATCTTTTCCCATGTAGCCCCCTCCCTACCCCCTCCCTGATTGTGGGGGCCGGATGCACGATCACCATCTCATCCCTTTTAATCAGATTTTCATCATTATGAAGGCTCCGGTAATTACGGTTATTTTTGCCTTACAACTGAACTGCTGTTATTAAAATTCTTTTATTAAATCTTTTTTTTTTTTTTTCTTTCCCATTTGGTAGATGAAAGATGATAGAATTTCCAAGTCAGATGACCAGATACTGGATGTCGTTTAGCTATAAGGCCTTATTGTTGAGATGTAGGAATGGCCCGGGAAAGGTAGTGTTGCTGATTCAGGACTTTCGGGTAATGCCAGAGCCTGGACAGGAGGCAGTGGCTTTTCCGTGGTCTCTGCTGGCTCTCGCTGACTCCTCTTCATTTACGAGTGGGGCGCAGTTTGCTACACACTGTGTTGTATGCTGGGTGTTGTGCCTGGAGGTCAGACGGTCTGCATAGAGGCACCTGGCCGGTTGGAAAGATAGATCCAGCAGGGGCACACAAGTCCCCAAGTCCAGCTCAGTGCTGTGTTCATGATATTCTGCCCAAGTGTCGGGCAAGACCTGTGACCCATTCAGAGTCCAGACTAGAGCATCACTAACGTTCGTGATAATGAAGCTAATCATCCTGAAGACCATGGGGCTCTAAAGTCATACAGCTGGGCCAGGATCATCAAGGAAGACAGGACTGGGTCACTGCCCGCAGGAGCGCATATCCGGCAGGGGTAGCACATGATAACAAGTGTCACCGGGCTTCTTACCTGTGCGGCTCCGTGCAAGGGGTGTTTCATGCACACTGTAAAGTCCTGGCAAAGCTTTATGATGACCACAGTGTTATACCTGTCTCACAGTTGATAGAACACAGGCTTCAGTGTTTTACTTAATCCTAATCCACCCCAGGCCACGTAGCCTATAGGTGGCTCAGCTGGGAATTAAACTCAGGTGTGTGTGTCCCAGAGTCTGATCTGGGTGAAGCACAGGTGTTCCTGGGAGGGAATGCCATCTAAACGGGATTGCCATCTAAACGGGATTGCAAACTGGGACAGACACATCCGTGCACAGTCCCATCACAAACCAATTACACTTCTCTTCTTTTAACCAGAATCTTCTCTCACTCTCCCTTGGCTCATCGGGTGACCATGGGAGCCTTCTCGTTTGAGAGGCTGCTGGGTATGCCTAGACCTATGTCATTTGAGCTAATTGTGTACAATTTAGCATTCCCAAAGCGCTGACAGTCCTCATTCAAACCAAGTGTGAAAGTTTTTAAATTAGCTTTCACAGTTTGATTCACAAGCAGCAAATGCAAAACGGCATAGGATTAATTTTTCCAACCATCACCAGGATGGCATAGCTGAGGGCTATCTTATAGCTCATTTCCTTTCACAGAGAAGAGGCTGGGCAGAAGCACTGTTCTTTGGAGAGTGGCTTTCTAGAAGAGATCTCAGTGCTCTGGTTACAAAAAGAATCAGATATGCAAATTACGCCGTGTCTGCATGGGACAGCACAGGCAAAGAGCAGGAGCTTTAGAATTGAATGGTTTTGGGTTTGCACGGTGGTTCTGCGGATCTTGAGGTGTGGCGTTCTCACACACTGGTTGTACGAATTACCCTTCTTAACTTTGATTTGCCTCGTAAAATGGGGATAATGTTTGCAAATGTCTGTAAAGCTTCTGGTGAGGGTAAAAGGATATGCGCTATGTCATGGCTTGACATTGTGGCTGACATGTCAGAGGGATCTCATTCAGAGCTGTTGGTACTAGGATCATCCTTGAGCTTTGTTTTCCTGCAAAAATACACTGTCATAGGGAGCTTTCTCTTTAGGTAACATTTATTGAGCATCTGCTGTTTGCCAAGTGCCGTGCCTGGCATGGTTGACAAGAGGTAACAAAACACAGCCCTGCCATGAGGAAGTCTCAGTGCACAGTCACAGAAGACAACACGGTAATTGTGGTGAGAGCACAGGGAAGGAGCTTCTGATCCTCCTTGGATCTTATCTGCCTTGGGTCATGACCACATTGGTCATCAAAACCTTGGGAAGAAGCAGAATCTCAACATATACATAGGGAACAGCCAGGGAGGAGGGTTGAAAGGAGTTCCAGGCAGAGGAAATAGCCCACCGCAAAAGCAAAGAGGTGAGAAAAGCAGCATTTATTCTGGGAACTTTTAGATGGTTCCAAATGGTTGGAACAAACTAGATAAGAGCAAGTTAACTTAACTCTGCCTCAATTCCCACATCTGCGAATGGGCATAATAGTGGTGCCCACTTCCTGGGGCTGTTATCAGGATATAATGGGCACGTCAAGGAAAACACTAAAATGATGCCCAGTACAAAGTCCCCAGAGAACATTCTCAGCACCGAGTAGCAGTGAACAGTGTTCCCACAGATTTCATTACACTAAGAGTTACTCAGGATCTTCACAACATAGTGGGTCTTCTATGTTATGGAAAGGAGTTTCTTATACACTGTTCCCCTAAACCTGTTTGACCCATTGGATGGGTGAACATTTCTGTTCTTGGTAATAATCTTTCTCAGGAGTTTTATACTCTAAGGTTTGGGAAATGCTCTCATTAGATGCAGCAGACAAGATCTGTTTTCTTGTTCTAAAAGAAATTAACCTAGTTGAGGGTCTAACAGCCCACCCCCCAAAAAAAGAGAAAATGAAGAAAAATTTCTCCCTGTCTCTCTTTTTAGGGACCCATTGTCTTACATTATTTGCCCTCGCTTGGCATTTGAATAAAAACTCCCATTCAGAGGGGTCTGAATCTGAAAGGTTACCAAGAGTTTCACTTTGTTTATTTTAGTGGGTTTTTGATACCCTGCTAAGCTAATAGTTTTTTTGGTGCAAGTACCTGTGGGTGTGGAGTGGACAGGTGAAATAGGCACAGTGCAGAGCAGTAAGCCCTCTGGCTTGTCTGTCCAGCACTGAAACCAGGGTCCACCGGCAGAGGATCTCCCAGCGGCCTCCGAGCTGTGCGGCAGTGCATGAGTGCGCAGACCGGGCTGGCTCCGTTGGTCTGAGCACAGGGAGGAACTGAGGTGAGAGGACAGGCAGGGGAGGCATCAGACATCCAGCACGGGAGTTCAGCCAATGCATTCCCATCACACCGCCCCCATCAGAATCTCTGCGCTCACCAGTTGCGTACCCTTGGGCAAGTTACTGATTTCCAAAAGCCCCGGTGCCTCATGGCTCAGATGTGGGTCAGGAGCAGCAGCCACCTCATGGAGCTGCAGAGCCTTACCACGTGAAGCTCTTAGAACAGCACCTGGGGAGAGGAAGGGCTAGGTGCCCGCAGCTTCTCCTGGACCCAGTTTCCTGAGATCTTCCTGCCCAACACACAGAACCACCGAGGAGATGGAAAGAAGTCAAGGAAGTGGGTGCCAAGGGCAGGACTCGGCCCGGAGGGACCTCTGAGTGCCAAGTTTGGGTGCTGGTGGCTTGTTGGGAAGCCTTCCCCATCTCCTGCCTCTGCTGCTGCTTCCTCTGCACACATGCTTAGGGTGGTTGTGAGTAATGCACGGTGCAGCGCGTGTCCTCCGTGCAAGGACGCTCTGCAAAGGTTCACTTTCGTGGCATCCGGAGCCGGGCTGGCCAGATGTGGCTTGCCTTCTGCAGCGCCCACGGGGAATGGAAGTAAATGTAGATTGTGTCTCCATGTAGCCTGGCAAACGGTTGCAGTGGCTGCCTTTCCATGGTGGCCACTGCCGTCCAGTCAATTCAAATGCAGCGCATCTGATACACAGACTTTACGGGCCATGACCCGCGGACGTGGAGGTTTTCCCCGAGTTGTGGCGGCAGGATGGATTTTCACTGTTCGCTCCTCATTAGACCCAGGGTGCTTATTTTCCAACACAGAACACATGCAAATTGACAACAGGCACATGCTTTTAAATGTAATCAAGAAGAATGAGCTTGTGTCCCAGCATTAATTTGCCTCAGTTCGGTGTCAGGATACCCAGAGTTTTATGATATGTTTTTGTTTGGGGTTTCTTCCTTCTTGGAGAAGGGCTTAGGCATACGAAATGGTGTCTTACCTCTTCTTCCATTTTCAAATGAATCCAATTGTGGTCCGTTTGCAGGGACGCCTACCATGCAAATTCCTTTCCACTTGGGGTAACTTGCAGGATGGGAGGATTTCGTGCCTGCTCTCTGGCACCTTCCAAACATGCCTGAGAGCCCGGCATCGAAATTTCCATCACAGGACAAATCCAGGGAATGAATCCCAAGCACCCTAAACCCCCTAGTAGCTCAGTCTCTACTATCCCCGCAAAGCTCAGAGTGCTGCCTCCCTGGTGTTCATTTGAAAATTAATGAAGTGCTACTTCAGAATGCGTATCCGTTGCTTAAACATTAACACCTTGTGTTGACACTTGACTTTTTGGCACTCAGTGTCATTTCATCATAACCAGATTGTAAGGGCTGTGATAAGGGGTCACGTCTTAATGTTTAAATTCAACACGTATTTCTAATCATGGTTTTTGAAAACTCATATACGATCTGATACGGCAGTGTGCATCTAGTGTATGCTCAGCAAATACTGGCTGGAGTTTGATTAAAAGGTGACTTTTTTAAAACGGAGACTATTTGTACCTTAACTACAGCAGCTCAATTAATGTGTCAGCCTGAAATCGTTGGTCTGTAATCACTTCTTATTCCCGCTTTCCTTTCTTAAGTGTACCCTTAGAAATAGCAATTTAGTAATAAGAATGTAACACAGTACTTTGTTAAAGGCTTTGAAATGGTTTATTCAAAAAAGAAGTCATGTGTTTTCCTAAATCAGCAGGAAGATGGGCAGAAACCTTATGGAGATGGACATGTCATAGGAAGGACAGTGTGTCAGCATTCATTATCCTATTTGGGAAATGGGGAAACTGAGGCTTAAAAAGGTAGTAAGTGGGGTGCCTGGCTGGCTTAGTCCATTAAGCATCCAACTCTTGATTTCGGCTCTGGTCATGATCAAAGGCTGAGGGATCGAGCCCTGCATGGGACTCCATACTGAGCATGGAGCCTGGTTAAGAGTCTCTGTTCCTCATCTTCTGCCCCTTCCCCTCCCACTGCTTGCATGCTCACTCTTTCTCTTTCTCTCAACAAAATGGTAGTAATTTCACCAAGGTAATATAGCTTCTAAATATTAGAGTTTATTAATTAATTGTAATCATGTATCTCATTTGTATCTTTTAGTAAACTCATATGGGCATGCTTAGTGACTTTATAATTGAGATTATAAAGGCAAGATGATTTGTCAGCAGCAGGGCCATGACTAGTACACTAGACTGTGGACCTCAAAGACTATACTTGAGCAATATCCCATTATCACTCCTTGAATGAAATCGTGAAGATTTGCAGACTTAAATGGAATTCCAGCTATATAAGGCTTAAGCCAGATAGATAGCATATATGTGTTCAACCAGCTCCATTTGCCTCATAAGGTTATATTAGATGCCAACTTCTAATTTTTTAAAATAAATACTATTTTTTTTTTAAGATTGTATTTATGTGAGAAGAGAGAGAGCTTGAGTGTGTGCATGTGAGTTCGTTGGGGAGGGGGCAGACAGAGAGGGAGAGAGACAGAGAATCACAAGCAGACTCAGTACTGAGCATGAAGGCTGACCTGGGGCTTGATCTCATGACCCTAAGATCATGACCTGAGCCAAAATCAAGAGTTAGACACTTAACTGACTGAACCACCCTGCTGCCCCCAAATTTTTAGAAGACATTTTACAAAAATAACTGGGTCTTGTATCCAGTTGCTTGGGTTCAGGCTACCAGATACATACTAAGATTGTAGTGCAAGGACGGTATTGAAATAGTAAAGGACGCATACCTCTTGTTTTGTATATACACACAGCCACCTTCTACAATAAGCAAGGGGTCTTTGTGTTCCTGACTATATTACAGGATTTAGATTTTTCAGGTAAAACTCAGTTTTTCTGAATTGCGACATAAGGAATGCAAGTAAGGAAGGCGGATAGAGAGGAGGAAAAAAACCAACATGAACAGGGGGCGCCTGGGTGACTCAGTCGGTTAATTGTCTGCCTTCGGGCTCAGGTCGTGATCTCAGGGTCCTGGGATCGAGAACCACACTGGGCTCCCTGCTCAGTGGGGGGTCTGCTTCTCCCTCTCCTCCTGCTCTCTCTCGCTCTCTCTCCTTCAAATAAATGAATGAAATCTTAAAACAAACAAACAAACAAACAAAACAACCAAAAAACATGAACAGAAAGACCTTGAAGTATTCGAAGTTCCTGGTAGAATATGGGTGCTCCCGCTCTGTTGGGGATACTCATAGAAGCCTAAACAGTGTGAGGAGGCACTTCTGTCTCCACTTACTCATTCCCTCTGATACCCACTAGTACCTGCTCATGCCACTGGCATTGTTCTAGGTCCTGAAGATCCATCAGTAGATCAAGCACTCCCTGCCATGACGAGGTTCGCAGTGTAGTTGGGAGATTTGTACTATAAACAAAATTAATGTGCAAGTTACATAGTATATTAGAAAGTTTTGTGGAGAAGAAAATAACAGGGGAGACAGATTGGGAGCATGGGGGTAGGGTTGGTTATTTTAAATTGGAAAAATGGAAAGGGGCATTTGAGCAAATACGCCAGAGAGGTTGTGGGTGCCTGCTCTTAGGGTATCTGAGACCGAGGGAACAGCAGGTGCAAAGGGCAGGAGCGTGCCACGTGTATTTGAAGAATGGCAAGGCAGCCAGTGTGCCTGGAATTGGGCTAGGGAGTAAGAGAATGGTAGCCAAGGAGGTCAGAGAAATTAAGGGAGTTGGGCAGGATGTTCATAGAGAGCTTTATAATATTGTAATGGAATCCGATGCGGTTTTGCGAAAAAATTGGAGGGGAATCTGAACAGAAACAGAGAATGCAGTTGGGAGCTGTTGCAATAATGAACAAGAAAGATGATGGCGGTTTGTTGCAGTGTTAGCCATGCAGGTGGTGAGAAGTCTGGATTCTAGACAGAGTCGCTCAAGTGCTTTTTGAGTTTGTGCTTATGTACCAGGCACTGAGACACAGGACACTGAATAGTTGCAGAATCTGTGTCATTTAGGAGTGAGAAACACGCACTTTCCGTCGGGGGTGGTGAGGGGCAGTGCTGTGTTCCAGAAGGAGACAAGCCTTCAGGGCTCTGGTCTCATCCTGCCATGTGCTGGGAGGGGGACCTTGAGGGAGGGGCTTCATTTAACTTCTGAGTCTGTTTTCTTAGCTGTAAAATGGGAGGGTGATAGCTATTTCCTCCTGTACTTACTACATGTATAAATAACAAATACAACTTGCTTAGGGAAATTCTCTTAATAAACCAAGGCTACATGGTGAGGTAACATCTAGAGACTTGCTGTTCTGATTAAGATCCCAGACTGGGAAGCCAGACCCCCTCCAACCCTTGTTAACTGTGTAATTGCGGGCAAATTACTTAACCCCTCCATGCCTCATTTGTAAAATGGAAAAGGTGAACCTACTTATTAAGACTGGTATATGGATTAAGTGGGTTAATGTGTAAGCCTGTAGAACAATACCTGACATGCAGTAATTAACACTAGTCCCTAGCATGGTTGTGAGTTCCAAGGAAGTTGTTCAGAATATCTTTAGATCATTAGCATGTTTGAGCAGCCTTCTACCTATTTCCAGGCCAATTTTTATTTCAACGTTCTGGGAACCCACATTTTGTCTAAATGGCCAAACAGTTTCAGTGAAACCAAATCCGTGTGTTTGGTTCTCTGTTCACTCATCCCGTCCCATCGAGAGTACCGCTTTAATTTCTTCTCGGATTACTCATGTTTACCAACAGCTTGAAAAGTACACCCCAGCCTTCAGAAAGCAAATGATAATAGCTATAACAAGGTATTAGAGGTTGTATCAACTTGTCTTACTTGAAGTTAATGTGAAAAATGTGGAGGAAAAAATAACAAGGGGAAATTTTGAAAATTGGGCAATGATGGTTAAGCAAAATGACATGTGCATCTCTGAATGTAAATCACAACTGTGTTAATGTCTTGCCGGCTGCCTGCCATCCCGAGGTTTTATCACATCATAATGCAGTGATGAGGTATTTCTTTGCTTTTTTAGTTTTTCCACTCGCAGATGCCAACAATGATTATTTGTAATTTCAGAAATAAAGACGCTCCAAAGCAACATCTGTGATTCCATATTTTTCCGTGGAATTCAAAATGCATGTCTTATTCCTATCTGTAACCGGGGAGTATTTGCAGTCAAACATAATTCCTGTATCCTTGATTTAGCTCTGGGCCAGATTGACTAAAAGGTTTTAAAATGGGGCCCGGTGCTCTCAGTATCTGTACTGTGTGGATTCTCGACCTTTTAATCCCCATTTTCTTTAATACAAATAAAAGAGAGTTTATCGGTTGATTCAGATGAGTGGGAGTCTGCCATGTAAATTTCAAGGAATTATGCACTAAATTACAGTACCCATTTGGGGGCTTAAATATCATTCTCCACTACACAGAACTGGCATGGATTTTATTTTAAATGAAATGGCACACAGTGGCAGGCAATTATTTTTGTTATTGTGTTTCTTACCCTGGCCTCCAGAACCTAAGGACAAAGGAAGGGGATGTTCATTTATATGAAGTTGACCTCCTGAATTGTTCTTGAAATGCAATTTAATCCTTATATCAAGCAAAGTCTAATGCTGTATTTGCCAGTAAAATAGTCATTTGCATTTTTTATTGACAATACAAATTGTGTTTAATCAGGCATTCGGCATGTTAGCATTTCCAAATGATTGAAGACCCAGTTTTGTTCAAACTACATCCCATTTTGGGTCAAATGTATTTTGTTCTTTTTAATTATCAGAGCACATAAAGTTGATTTTAGCAGTATGCTTTTCTTTCTTTTTTTTTTTTAATTGTCCATGTCCCATATAGCTATATCTGCTTGTCTCCAAAGAAAGCCAGGAAGCCCTAAGTTCTTAAGTTTACACATTTACAGATGTATATTCTAAGCCCAGCTTAGAAGAATCATCAGAAAAGATTTCTGCTGAGTAATGTATTTGAGTGTTGAAAAGACTATGGAGAAATGGACGCGGTCTTGGACCACAGATCACGAGGCTGTTCGTTACCAGAAAGACACTGTCCGTTTCCTTATTTATGAAGAGGAGGGACAACAACCTCCCTTCCCTTTCTTGAGGATTTTCACGAGGCTTTATCCTTTGAGAGGTGCCATAGCTAAGGTGGGGGAGAAGCCCAGCTCCCCTTGGCCTAGCCAGGTGGCCTCAGGCAGGTTCACTCGTCCCTGCCTCACCTTCCTCATCAGGAGAGTGGGAACTGCCCTAGCATTTACTTCCTGCGGCTGCGGTAAGAAAGAGTTAATATATAGAAAGCTTAAAACAATGCCTGGCCTGTGGGAAGTGCTGTTTATGTTTCTCATTATATTATCATCATCCTTCTTAGTATTAATAGCATTTCTGCCCAGGTTTATTGTGTGGATGAAATCAATTCATACCTGTAAAGTACTTACAAGAAACCCTCGCCCGCAGTAAGTTTTACAAGTGTTGGCCATTATTTGTGTTATTCGGAATCTACCATTTATGAGTGCTCACAGTATGAAAGGCATTAAGTTTAGGGGTCCTTCTAGCAACCTGGGAGAGACAAGGAGTTCTGACTTGACTTTGTGGATGAGGACAAAGACCGAGTGGCTGAGCCCCTTCCGCGGGGGGAGCCTCAAGCAGGACTTGAAATCAGGGCAGGCTGACTTCACCTCTGTGTTTCCTTCCTCCCGAGATCAGAGGCCACTCCACACAGGTGTCCTCTGAGCAGCATTCCAGGCTCTTCCTCGTACAGGACCACGCAGCTGTGTTGCCTCCATACTTACCATGGGGACCTTGGCCAGGCATCACTATGCCGCTCACACCCACCAGGACATCGTCCACTTGATCTTGTTTTCCTTTTTCTAGGGAACAGGAGTCCAAGGCCTGGGGACCCGTTCCTATTTCATTTTCTCTGCAAAGACTTGCTCTGGCTCCGTCCCTCTTCTTACCCTTTTCCAGCCCCTTCTCTGTCCCGTTGTTCCCAGTACGATGCACAGCGCCAGGAGGGTCTCAGGGCAGTGATGCTGACACTGATGGAGTCTGGTTTGTTCTGGAGGAGACACTCAGTGATAATTGAAAATACCAAATTTGTTTACATTGGTCCACATAGATCATAATCATAACAAACATTTTTTGAGAGTTTGCTGTGTGCCAAAACGGTTCTAAGCAGTTAATGCATATTAATTTATCTAATCCCCACAGCCACACCAGGCAGTAGGTACTAATACTGTCTGCTGTCTCCAGATAAGTTCCAGGCCCATAGTCTGTAGGGAGCTGGGGCAGCTTGGTGAGGGCAGAAAGGGCTGATCTCTCTCTGTGTCATTCTCTTCTTGTCTGTGCCCACGGGGGGCCATAGCACAACCAGCCATGTCCTGTGCCCCTGCAGGTGATACGGGAGAGAGAGGAGGAATATGAAGGGGGAGAAACAGGGGCTTATGGGGCATGTGTGGGTCAGGTCCAAGGTTACAACCTTTACCCCTGTGATCACAGGTGACACTCACAACCCCTTGTCAGGTAAGTATCACCCTTCTCTTGGTAGGGGTGAGGGTGAGGAGAATCTGAGCCATTCAGTGATTTGCTTTGTCTTCCGCTGTCACACAGCAAAGCTGGGATTTGAACCCAGGTCTGTTCAGCTGTAGATCCCAGACTTTTGTTTGCGTTTAAGTTCTTCCCTCTGTCCCTCCCTCTAGGTTTAGGATGATGGGGGCAAACCAAATGGACTTTAGGTACTGACCTAAAGAGGCTTACCTTCTAGACAGGGAATCGGTCAGTAAACAAACAGATAAACATATAAGCAGAACATTACAGAAGCGGTGAGAGCCCCTGATCTAGGGTCCTCAGAGAGGATATCTCTGAGGTCCAGCGGAGGTGAAGGAGACAGCCACACAAAGACGTGCAAAGAGCAAGGCAGAGTCCCGGGCAGTTGCAGCAGCAAGGACAGGGCTCCAAAGCAGAGGAAAACGGGGTATTTGAGGAACAGAAAAAGGGCAGCGTGCCTGGTAGGAGGCAGACAGAGGCCCAATCAAGCAGAGCCTCATAGAAGAGAGTAAGGAGTCTAGATATTTTTCTCACTTCCACAAAATTTAGAATAAAATCAGCACCGTGACCCTGGGCCATCCATTTAGAGCTCCGAGTCTGCAGCTTTTAGTCTGTTCAGTGTGTGTAATAATCCCTGCTCTGGGTCCATCTCGGGGATTGTTTGAACATTAGACACAGGGAAATCTAGAGGCACTCTTCAGAAGCCGCAGAGAGGAATGGCTAATTTACCTGACACCTTTATCTGTGTAAAAGAGAGGAATTCTTGGAAGACTGACTGTATAAAAGAAAGGGAGCTGAGCATTGGAATTCCTGAGTGCCGAGTCTCCGGGTGACGAGTAGTGGTCATAACTGTAGTTGGATGAGAATAATAATAGGTGTCCAGTAAGCTCTCACTGTGTGCCTGACTCTAAGCTAAGCTCTTTAAATGTCTTATCACTCAATCCTCATGACACTAGAGAAGACATAAATACTATGATTTCCTCCATTTGTCAGCCGAGAGACTGAGGCACAGTGAGGTGAAGTCTCTGTATCCACAGGCTTCGTCATGAAATGCCGAAAACTCAATGGCATCTGGCTCGAACAAGCAAGATGTTTCTTTTAATTGTATAAAAAGAACCCACCCTGAGAGTAAGTTGGTGCCAGTAAATCTGCTCAAGAAAGTCATTAAGAGGAACCCAAGGTCCTCTGCCTTTCTACTTCATCATCTTTACTATGTAGTTTTTGTTCCTCATGAGCGCAAATTAGCTGCTGCAGCTCCAGTTTTCGTATCTGTATTCCAAGTCAGGAGAGAAGAGGGAGAGCCAAAGGAGATGAGCAATTGTGGAAGGGATAAAAGCTTTCAGCTTGTGAGGTTTTGACTTTTGGGGGGGGAAGGGAAATGTTCATCTACGTCTTCTTTGCTTCCAACTGAGGTATACAGTCAAACCTAACTGAAAGGAAAAGAGGATTCTGGAATTTCACTTTAATTTTTTTTTTAAGATTTATTTATTTATTTGAGGGAAAGAGAGAGGGAGAGAGCCTGAGTAGGGGGAGGGGCAGAGGCAGATGGAGAGGGAGACTCTCCTGCAGACGCCCCGTTGGTGCAGAGCTCAACGCAGGGCTCGATCTCACAACCCTGAGATCATGACCTGAGCCAAAATCCAGAGTCAGATGCTCACTGAACCACCCAGCTGCCCCAAGAATTTCACTTCATATACTTGAGATGCTGCAGGTTATAGAAGAGGGTATTAGAAAGTGTGTTAGTGAGCTAGGCCCCAGTCACACAGTAAATGATGAAATGTATTTCACCCGTGTCATACCCTTGACCATAATGCCATAGTATCCCCCTACAGGGGAGAGACTCGGGAATCTTGGGCCTGTTATTTAACCTCTCTGTGCCAATAATTTTCATTTGTTAAATAGAAACAATAAAGAGTTTTTAAATAATAGGGTTTGGGGGAAGATAAAGCAAAGTGCTCATAAAGCAATTGTCTGGCATATAGTTAAGTACACTTAATGTTAGCTGTTCTTAACTGTTACATTGTTACGTTCTTATTGTTTGCAGTTTCTGTGCCGGCATGAATAGGGAGGGTCAAACAAAATACAACACAGCCTCAGCTTTGTAGGAGCTCACCTGTTCAGACTGGTGATAATTTATAGTGTTAAGTTCAGTGCTGGGGCGAGAGGCAGCAGCAGCATAGATGAGCGAGCAATTGTGATTCCTAGGGGATGAGTGGGAAAAGATAAGTGAGAGTGAGAGTCCGGGATGAAAAGATGGGTTTTGAACGGAATGATAGGCTCTTTAGATGGCCAGAGAGGTGAGGCTGGGTTCCCTAGAAAGAGGAGAGGGAAGGATATTCTTCTTCTTTTTCTTCTTCTTTTTTTTTAAGATTTTATTTATTTATTTGAGAGAGCACAAGCTGGGGAGTGACAGGCAGAGGAAGAGGGAGAAGCAGCCTCCCCGCTGAACAGAGGCCCGGATGCGGGGCTCGATACCAGGAGTCTGGGATCATGACCTGACTGAAAGGCAGACACTTTAACGGACTGAGCCACCCCAGTGCCCCAAGGGAGGGATATTCTTGATAGAGGGAACAGCATATGCTTAGCAGTTGCCACACTACACAGGGTAACTGCACAGCCTATTAGGGAACTGCATGTATTTCCAACACACTGAAAAGTGGTATGAAGGTCAAGGCCAGCCCAGCAGATGTGAACAAGGCTTTCCAAATGCCTCCTTTATGCTGAGCACTGCCCTAAGCCCTAGGGACACAGTGAATCGTGAGAGGCAGCTCCTGCTCCGGGGAGGCACATCACATCAACACTCAGTTTTTCTCCTTTGCTAAATGGGGGAAAAAATGAAAGAAACCCAAATTGTGTTAACTGTCTGCTCTGTGACAGAATCAAGGGTAGATGTTTTGTGGACATTGTCTCATTAAACTTCGAGGTCATTATTACCCTGTCCCATTGACGGGTGAGGAAATTGGGCACGGTAAGAGTCAGCAAGTTGTCCAGGATCACCCAGCTGGTATGTGGTGCAGCAAGGATTCCAGTTTTACTGATTCCAGAACCTGTGCGCCCTGCTTGCTGGACTGCTTCCGGAACCCTGGGTGGTATGAATGCGCACGCTAACATGTGCGCGTGCGCACACACACACACACACACACACACACTCCTCATGATGAAATGCAGCAACATCTAAGAGCACTTTAGAGCCAAATGCAATATAAACATTATGAACTGGGACTTTTATTTTATTTTATTTTTAAGAATAAAGGAAAGGACCTTGTTTACTACTATAGGAAATTTCCATAAGCTTCTCAGTTGTCTCTTAGCCAAGCTGATCAGCCAGAGTGGAGCTGTCCAGGTTGCTTAAGTGAAGGAGGATGGCTTGACTGTAGTTCAGTGTCTTGGCTGTCACTGAGCTGCCTTCCTAAATATGATCCTTATTGCCCTGCTCACCTCTCTTATAAACACCACAGCAATGAAAGCATAAAACATTAAAAACATCCCCTGGGTGACTGCTATTGCCTTTTGAATTAACACCAGAAATGCTCATTTGAGAGATGTGGTTTAACTCGAGCGATATTTTTTGACGGGTTAATGAATATCATATGTTATACTTTAACCTAATATAACACCATCAATTATTTACTTATTTTTATTGATTCACCTCTTCCAGATTATTTAATAGTAGATTTTTCACTATTTGGAAGATTTAATGCTGAGCACTTAGGCACCTTCTTTCTCAGTTAAGGGAGTGCCCTCTGAATATAGAGGCATGTGTGTATGTATGGGTACGTACTATTATTATCATTGTTATTACTTGTTTTTGCAAGAGACAGATTGTAGACCATCCTGGAATTAATGAACATGATGCATACACCTTGTAAATCTAAAGATAACAAAGAATTGAACTACTGATGACACCAGAGAAAGGTTTCAAAGGGTCAGGTAAACAAGCCTGTGCAATTAGAGGTACTGTTTAAAAATGCAAAAAGCAGGGGCACCTGGGTGGCTCAGTGGGTTAAAGCCTCTGCCTTCGGCTCAGGTCATGGTCTCAGGGTCCTGGGATCGAGCCCCGCATTGGGATCTCTGCTCGGCGGGGAGCCTGCTTCCTCCTCTCTCTCCGCCTGCCTCTCTGCCTACTTGTGATCTCTCTCTTTCTGTCAAATAAGTAAATAGATTAAAAAAAAATGCAAAGAGCAGAAAGACAACTCTGGAAAGAGAGACTGTGTTTGAGAACAGCTGCCAATATAAAATACAAGGAGTAGCCCATGGAAGCCTATGTATCAATGACTTTGTAGCCAAGAACTAGAAAGCTTGAGTTGTGGGACACAGTATGTCTGTTCTCAGGGACCCCTGATGGGCCGACAGGAAGAAGGGAAGACACCAGAAGGCAGGCTGCCTGGGATCCACTTCTCTCAGGATACTCATTAGTTTTGTGACCTTGGGATTAATTGGCCTGTGAAGACAAATATCTTGACTCATTTAATTCTCTTTACCCTGGACGCTGGCTGCTTTGTGGGGTGTCGTCCTGGGTTGGCTGTGGGTTGTGAAAATGGATACAGTATATGAATTATAGAATTGCAGACAGGTAGGATACTGGGATGCCAGAAATTGCCTCCTGCAGGGAGATGGAATTTGGGATTCGTTTCTAAAAGTGTTGTCGACATTAATAATTTTTCCCAAGGCCCTTGTTTTGATGTCAGCCAATGAGCACTCACCTTAAACTAATATTACTACTAGTAATTTTGTGAAGACTAGCCAAAATGTATCTAGTGATTTATAACTTACGAAGTAATATTTAGATAATTTCATCTTTTATACCTTACTGGGCTGTTGTTATTTCAAGCAGGTGCCCAGTGTCCGAGTTTTGTCCTTAGTAGTTTTAAGTCAGGGAGGGAAACAACAATCCTATCTCAGTCTTCAGGCAGAGAAGCTGGTGGAATGCGGAGAGACCCGGTCGTCAGAAGACCCAAGTGTTGAACCCTGGCACCTCCAGCTGTTAGTTTTGTGACCCTAGGCAAGCCGTCTAAACTTCACAAAAGCCTTATTGTAGTACATATTTTTAAAACATTCGAAATAAACGGAGTGAAGAAAATGATATAGGAAAGTGCTTGGGTGGCTCAGTCCATTAAGCATCCAACTCTTGGTTTTGACTCGGGTCATGATCTTGGGGTTGTGGGATCGAGCCCTGCTTTGAGCTTCATGCCCAGCATGGGGACTGCTAGAGATTCTCTTTCTCTCTTTCCCTCTCTCTCTGCCCCTCCCCTGCTCATGCTCTCTGTCTAAATCGATAAAAATATTTTTAAAATGTCAAAAAATTTAAGAAATAGGAAATGATATGGGCATAGATTTCATGAACATATATGAAAGTCCTCGTTACTAGGGAATATAGTGCCAATGTGTAAGATTCTTCAAGCCTTGGGATGCCAAGTGGCTGGCCTCTAGGAGACCATCGCCCGCCTTGGCAGTGGACATCTCTGCTCTCATGCAGTTTGCTTTTTCACCAGCCATTGTGCAGCCTCAGAATTTTTTTCCAGATGAAAACTCTCATGCCATCCTAGCCCTGAACTAGGTTTTGGATCCAGACCTACCCACAGCCTCCCTCCTTTTCCTCAGAGGTCGGCATTTCTCTTTGCTTCCAGTGCAAGTAAACTGGCCCCGAAACACGCACAAACCCAGCAGCCACCTCTCAGAAGCTGTGTCCAGTGCTGCTGGTTAGGTGGCAGCTTTGAGGAAGTTTGCCGCGCAGGCTGCAGCCGCCGTCATAGGTAGCAGACAACCTGGTAAGGCCGAGATACGTGTATTTTTAGACCCAAAAGACTCCATAATGTGTGGTTGGCAGTGATTCGATTCCTTTCCCCAACTGTGAGCTGCTGAGGTCCTTAGAGGCTCCAATTAAAAAAATACATCACGGGGCGCCTAGGTGGTTCAGTGGGTTAAAGCCTCTGCCTTCGGCTCAGGTCATGATCTCAGGGTCCTGGGATCGAGCCCCGTACTGGACTCTCTGCTCGTCAGGGAGCCTGCTTCCTCCTCTCTCTCTGCCTGCCTCTCTTCCTACTTGTGATCTCTTTCTGTCAAATAAATAAATAAAATCTTTAAAAAAAAATACATCACTGAAGATTGTTTTCAAACATTCTAAAGGTAATGAGACCTGCATTTCAGATCAATCAATCCCCAGCATTCATGTTTTTTACTCTTTCATCTCTGGCTTTAAGGAAAGTTAACTTGGGCAGAGGAAGTGCTTTGGCCACTCCCATCTCAGGGGGCCACGAGGGAGCTACCCAGGCCAGAAAGTTTCCGCTAAAAGGTTCCCCATCCTCTCCTTCCCGTTCTGCTTCCATTCCCCGGCAAGCTCAGCACCGTTTTTCTTCCCATTCACATTTCCCTGCTCTGGCCTAGGCACCGGTGGTGTGTTCGGACATGTGGTACCGTGTTAGTGATCTCTTAACCTCCTTTTTCCTCCTTCTGCTTTCCATGGTGGAGCTAATCATTTTGGGGTGCTTTATTGCCAGGTTTGGCAGCAGGTCTGAAGAGGCCCCATCTGGAGCCCCAGAGGCTGCAAGATAGTTTTCTTGTGGGTCAGGTAGAGATGCATTCACACCTTCAGAGAAGTTACCCCCTTGCAAGGCCCCCGGTGCTGCAGGAGGCAGGTGTGTGGGGTAAACGCTGGGGAGACCGACGTGTGTTTCTGTCTGCTCTGAGGACCCATACTCCCGATTCCTCCACAGGTCTCCCAAGTGGGATCCTGTGCACATAACCCCACCAGTCTTCCCTGAAAAGAGGGCTCTGTGTGGGGCAAGACAGGGCAGCACTGCCTGTTACGGACCGAATGCTTGTGCCCCGTCCTCATTCTGATCTTCATATGGGAAAGCCCTAAGCCCTAATGGGATGATATTCAGAGATGTGGTGTTAGGAGGCGGTGAAGTTCAGCTGGGGCCAAAAGGGTGGGGCCCTCAGAGCGGGACTGATGCCCTTGTAAGGGGAGGCACCAGAGAGCTTGTTTCCTCTCCACCATGTGAGGACATGACCAGAAAATGCTATCTGCGAGCCAGGAGGAGTATCCTCACCAGAGGCTGAATTTGCTGGCACCTTGGTCTTGGGCTTTCTAGACTATGGAACAGTGGGAACTAAGTGTGTGTTGTGTAAGCCATCCAGTCTGTGGTCTGTTGTTGGGGCAGCAGACGAAGTTGCTAAGAAGCATTGTCTTCTTAGAGAATGTTGAGCAGGACACCATGCACCAGCACGGGGGATGGGGGGAGAGTTGAGGGGGACTCCATCTCAGAGAAAATAGCAAAGGGCATCATAATGCCAGACGGGAGAAGTCCACGCGCTTCTGCCCACAGTGCCTTGGTATTGTAGTCACCAAGGATAACAACAGTCACGTAGTGGATGGAACAATAGTATACTCACATAAAGAAGAGACAGCGTGATCAGCTCCAACAATGGGCATCCGTCCCTCAGGACTAGTGGGTCCCCTGGTGGCCAAAGCAGAGGAATTGGCTTAGATACACCCCTTCTGTCAGTAGAAGGACTCTGACCCCTCCTCCATGGAGTCTGAAATATTGAAAGCCAGAGGCACCTACCCTTAAACACAACAAAGGAGAACACGTTGACTCTGAACCAGGAATCTCTTCCCACGGGTGGCGGTAAGCTCGGCATAGACTGTATGGACCCTGTCTCTTGGTCACGGGTTGGGGGGAGAGGGCTGTGCTGGGGTTGAAGAACCACATATGGGCACGAGACTGCCTCTTGCAACAATCACAGTGTGTGTGGTCACATCAAAGCCTCTGACAGGGGGGCGCCTGGGTGGCTCAGTGGGTTAAAGCCTCTGCCTTCAGCTTAGGTCATGATCTCAGGGTCCTGGGATCGAGCCCCGCATCGGGCTCTCTGCTCAGCAGAGAGCCTGCTTCCCTCTCTCTCTCTCTCTCTGCCTGCCTCTCTGCCTACTTGTGATCTCTGCCTGTCAAATAAATAAATAAAATCTTAAAAAAAAAAAAAAAGCCCCTGACAGGGCTCAGATTAGAGAGAGAACTTAATCCTGGGGACCTTGAACCTAGAGGTCCTGAAGTTGCTGTCCATGATGATTTGGCCAGTTCGTGGGTTGACAAGAGCAAGGTGGACTGAGCAGAGCCTGACATTTTGGATATAAAGGGAAATTATGGAAAGGAATAGAATGGTCACCCTATGGTGTACTGTTATTTATCCCCACACATTCTATCAGTGGACTGAGCTCCCCGAGGGAAGGAAATGTGTCCTATTCCTTGTGTCCATGGTTAGCAGAAGTGTAGAGTCCAGAGAAAGCTCTGGTAAGTGCCTGCTGAGTAAATGAAATAATTTGCTGGTGATGATAGATGCATAACCTTTAATGCTGGAAAGAAACAGCATTTAGTCTAAATTCATTCTAGAAACAAAGCAACAAAGAGTCAGGGAAAGTGTTTGGTTAAAGATCCGTGGTAAGCTGGTGATGTGGCCCTTGTGTTGTAGATTTGAGAAAGAAGAGTAAGGTCCAATAAACTCTTGATTCCTTCTCTATTCTAGGGAAGGAGTGTGTTCTCTGGGTGGGGGGTCTCGTGGGGATGGGAAGAGGAGGGCGGCCAAAGACATATCCAGCTTAATGAGTTTGCCTGTTGTCTCAGTTTACTTTTGGTAATTCACTTCAACGACTGTTATTACCTATTTGCAGCAACTGGCTGGCTCATAGTTCAGGCTGCTGTGTCAAGTATGATAATAAACAACGAGCTGCAGACACTTACAGACAACAGAAATGTATTTCTCACAGTTCTGGAGTTTAGAAGTCCCATGGGCAGGGTGCTAGCATGGTTCTCAAGAAATCCACCGAAACCCAGGAGAACTGCACACAGAGCCACCAGAGAGCATCAGGGAGGGGAACACGTGCCCATGCCTTGACGGTGTTGAGGGTGGCGGGCCAGGGGAGGGGACTGCGCAAGTTTTTCACAGGACGCAGAGTGGGGAGCCGTGCCCTCAAGCATAACTGGGATGTTGCTGGGCATGGGGAGAAGAGACAGTCAAACCAGGGCAAGTCTTGAGCAAAGGCTTAGAGGCTGAGTGGGCGGGTGGGTGTGGGCATGGGGTGGCTATGGGTCAGCAGGAAGGGACAGGAGGGAAGAAAGGACCTTCAGAGCCTCCACATGGAGGCATTCTAGTGGTGAGCGATGCCCATTTCTGAGCCCTCTCCCCTCCAATGCACACTGCTAATGGAATGTTTTTTTTATAGACTCCAAGACCCACATTAACACGGTCTACTTTTAATTCATACAATGGGCGAAAATCTCTTGGTTTTATTGACTGCTTCTTTATCTGACTTCACCTAATTGGAAAATAAACAGATCAAATGATACCTTTACTATCAATGAATAATTCATGTTCTCTTTGTCTTTTGTCAGAAAAGAAAGCCGAGCAGATCTGTCTTTAAATTAGGATATCTGGTAGATGAGAGAAAAATGTGAGCGATTAACTCCAAATTGAGTTCAGTGTGAATCTTTGAGAGCCGGAGCCCTCCTCTGTAATGAAGTTTAGATTGGTTCACGGAACGGTTCACCTGGCTCCGGTGGAGCCCAAATTCAGAACATATGAGGGCTATTGACCTGTTAATTTGTAATGTTTTAATCTGCATAAAAATGGATTGTATTAATTGTTTCACATTAACGGGGGCTGACTGTAATGTCTGATTGAATTAGGCTGACTTTTCTTTCTTGTAGCCCTTTGCAGTCTCTTTTGTCCCAAACACGGTTAACTCTTACCCCCTCCATGCCAACCATCTGAAACGGGCTGGGCTGTGTTGCCCCCAGAGAATACCCCGCCATCCTCACAGACCACACCACTGGGTTGTGTGAAGCGTTCCTCTTTTCTAATTACTCTGGGTCATTTCTCCACCCCATCTCCCTGACTTACATCATTTTCTTGATAAGTCAGATCTCAGTAAGTCACTTTAACTGATTACGTCAATTTGGGTTTCAAAGAAAGTATTCCAACTGAAAATCTATTTAAAAAACAAACAAAATGTAATCTTCATTGTTTTACAAACATCCTCTTGAGATCTAACGTGGGTGGCGCACCCTGCTGGACACGGAGGGTATGTGATGTAGTTGAACCTGCTTCTGTGCTTGGCGAGGTCATGGTCTGGTTCTGGTGATAGGGTTTCAGTGGAGGAAAAGTTAAGTGATAGTTTGAATCAACACTGCAGGGAAGGGCCCTGGCCAGGTACGCTGGTAAATGAGGGAAGGCATCTGCGGGGACCAAGAAACACTTAAGTTCCCTGAATGAGCATTGAGTTTTGTTTTTCTTTCCCATGATTCTGAGGCTATGCCCAGTTCTTTGCTGGGGCTCATAGCTTCCCTCTGTATAACTGAATGAAATCGTACACAGCCTATTCAGGGAAGCCTTCCTCGGCCACCACCACCACCAACACCCCCTTGTCGGATTAAGTGCCCTCTTCTGGGCCCTCCTAGCTCCTGTCAAACCATCATTGTATTTACCTTACCATTTACTTGTCTCTTTCAATCAGCGGGAATGAAAGGTTCAACTTGCAGCATCAAAGGAGGCAAGGCTGGAGAGGGAATTGAGGGGGAATTAGCCTGTGTATCCCAGCCTAGTGCTACTCAACGGTGTGATGTGAGCCAGCAGCATCAGCCTCTTCTGGCAGTGAATTAAAAATGCAGAATCTCATGTTCCACCTGAGACCTATGAACTCAGCCTCTGAATTGTAGCAGAGCCCAGCTGATTCCTATGCATATTAAAACTTAAAAAGAACTTGGCTGGTCCAGGCTACTGCTTCTTGAACTTGGCTGCGCCATTGGAATCACTGGGGAGTGGGGTGTTCATGAGTGTGGAGGCTCGGGTTCCCACCCACGGTGGTTCTGATTCAGTTGGTTGGGGGTGTGGCCAGTTAAAGTCTCCCCCAGATGATGCTTATTTGCAGCCACACGTGTGAACCACCTGGGGCTAGTGTTTCCCCATTGCTATCACTGCCGACACCACGCGGTATCGTCTTTTCATTCGTGCGCCTGTCTTCCCTGCCTCTTACACGCAGGGATTCTTTTATGTACTCAGAGACTCTAATACAGTATCTCGCACTGAATAGTTGTTTCTTAAAATGAATGTCAGCAAACCTGAGTGGGGGCCTTTAGTGCCGAATTTGAGGACGGCCTTGGAGCAAACTAACAGAAAAAGACTAGCAATACCTTAGACAAGGAATTGAGGCAGTCTGGGGGAAAAAAAAAAAAATCTGAATGTTCTCATTCTGGCCAAAGTCAGCGTGTACAGGATATGTTCAGTTGTTGGTGCCCAGATCCCATGGGAATAGGACAGGATGGGGGACCCAACATGATTTTTTAAAAAAATTTTATTTATTTGTTTGACAGACAGAGATGAAAAGTAGGCAGAGAGACAGGCAGAGAGAGAGGAAGGGAGGCAGGCTCCCCGCTGAGCAAAGAGCCCGATGCGGGGCTCGATCCCAGGACCCCAAGATCATGACCCGAGCCGAAGGCAGAGGCCCATCCCACTGAGCCACCCAGGCGCCCCCCAACATGATCTTTTTTTAACAGGAAGAGAGGAAATGTGCAAGATTAATGGACTTCAAGCCCTGGGTGATGCAAGAGTGATACCTAATGGTCCACTTAGAAAATCACAGTTTGACCTTTCAAATGCGTTAATGGAAGTTGCTGTATTCACTTGTCCCAGGTACAAGGCTGCTGTACCTCTTGGGTACCATGCTTTTGAGGAAGTAGTAGCATGGTGGGTAATCTAGAAATTGCATCATGGGAGCAGGTGCCTGGGAATGAGTGCCTGGACAGGAGAGGAGGTAGTGAGGACCTGATTGCTTTTTTCAGAAGTGCCTCTTGTGTTGGAACAGAGCAGCACCATGTTGTGCTGCTCCACAGGACATAACAAGGGCCAGCGGAAGTCATGGAGGCAGGATTTGGCTCAACCTAGGATAGACTTGTGCCAGTGAGAAATGTCCAATAATAGATCCGGCTGCCTAGGGAGATGGTGTGAGCGAGAGAGCTCTCTATCTTTGGAAATGTTCTAGCAGAGCCTGGCTGGCCATCTGTCATGGGTATTGTGGAAATACTCCTGCATTCAGTGGATGAACAAAATTTTGTTGATGATAATAGTAGTAAATGTGACTACTATATCCTGAGTGCCTACAAAGGGCCAGGGACTATGGGAGGCAAGTTAGTAGCCATTAATCTTTATCTTTCTACTCCCTAATGAAAGGGACAGTCACCACTTCCATTTTATAGAAGAAATGGTTTCAGAGCTAGGATTTGAATCCTGTGCTTTCTGCCTGGTAAACACAATCTTTTCAATACACCACCTGCCTTTGATGGTCCCCCATCCATGGCTAAGATCCTGTGATGTCCAGTGTATTTAGACACTGGATTTGAAGTGATCTTTAGGTAGGTGTCTATGTGGAAAAGGTCCTGTGGAGAGCTGGACACGAGGACTTGGGAGTTGAGAGGGTGGTCAGGGTGATAGATGGAGCCTTGAGCACACTTTACCAAGAGGTGAGGCCAGGACGCCTATGTGGCTCAATTGGTTGAGTGGTTGCCTTCAGCTCAGGTCATTATCTCAGGGGCCCTGGGATTGAGCCCTGCATTGGGCTCCCTGCTCAGTGGAAAGCCTTCTTCTCCCTCTTCCTCTGCTGCTCCCCCTACTTGTGCTCCTTGTCTCTCTCTCTCAAATAAATAAATAAAATCATAAAAAAAGAGAGAGAGAGAGAGAGAGAGAGAGAGAGAGGTGAGACTCAATACCCTTTGGTCAAGATTCCCAAGGGAGTGAGTGTAGAGAGAAGAGATCATTGTGGGCCGAGCCCTTCTTGTGTGCCATTGACAATTCAAGCCCAAGGGAATGAGACCTGCTGTCTAAGTAGGAGGGAATGGATTATTAGTGCATGTTGGAAGCCTTATTTTTAATCTCCATAAAATGTGAAGGCTTCTGTAAATTTTTAGATTCCAGATCGAGATGATGCAAGTCCAGTGCTGAAATTGGAGTCCGCGTGATTCAGTGGCTCAAGGTATAGCCTCAACCTCTGAGTTGATACCTGGACACTGCTTCTCTCTAGCTTTGTGTCCTTCCACACATTACCTTTCTATGCCTCAGTTTCATCATCTGTCAAATGGGGATAACATTAACTACCCCACAGGTTTATCATGAAGCTTAAGTAAAATGATGGACATAAAGTGCTTAAACAGTGGCTGACGTGGTAAGCGCTTGGTGTTTATATTCCAATCAGTTATTAAATCTAAGTAAACCCCAAAGGACCACAAATGGGATAGTTCACTGAGGATACTCACTTTTCTAAGAATTCAGCTTACATTTTTTTTTGAAATTAAAATGCACAACCGATGATACCTTTAGTTAACCAAACATTTTAGCTTAATATTTCAGTCCATTCTGTTGCAGCTTCTAGCCTGCATCAGTCTGCTTTTCCATTGTAATACTCGGTGTACTACAGAATTGAGGCAGCGTAGAGGAGAGGTGAAAAGAAGGGCCAAGCTAGTCACGCTGCCTGGGTTTAAATTCTGTCTTCGTCCTCTGCTAGCACTGTGACCTGGGGCAATTTGCTAGTGACTCCAAGGCTCCGTGTCATTCTTACAAAGTGGAGATAGTAGTGATACCTATCTCATTAAGGTTTATCGATCAGATGAGATTACATGGTTAGAGAGCTTGGAACAGTGCCCCAGGACCTCCCACCTGGTAAGCATTCAATAAATGGTGATGATAGCCATATCTTGTAAAGCGCAGGAACTTAAAATGCCTTGGGGTTCTTACTGTATGTATCGGTGTTAATTATATAACCCTGTACTTTGTATGCATAATCTGCGGGCAAGTCTCTCTGTTGAGCAAGAGACTTATGGTTTGGGAGATGGCGGTCTGTGATGCTCCTGAAACTGGAGGCAAGCCTTAGAGCTATGCCTGTCTTTTTGGAGAAAGTCTAGGCTTTCGTTAGTCACTGCGTGACCTTATGAAGTTTAAGAAGTGCTAGCAAAGGGGTGCCTGGGCGACTCAGTTGGTTAAGCATCTGCCTTCAGCTCAGGTCATGACCTCAGGGCCCTGGGATCCAGTCCTGAGTTGGGCTCCCTGCTCAGCAGGGAGCCTGCTTCTGCCCCTTCTCCCTGCTTATGCTCACTTTTTCAAATAAATAAACATAATTTTTAAAAAACAAGTGTTAGCCTAAGAACCTGGAATGGAGCCTGAGACTCTTAGTAAGAAAAACTGAAAGCATAGCCAACAGTGGTTTCAGGAATAAAGTCTTTTTTTTTTTTTAAATCTATAGCAAAGAGTCAGAGGTGGGTGGTCCCAAGACCGGTGCAGTAGTTCAAAGATGTTATCAAGCCTCACGTTCTTTCTTTCTGTTCCATGTCATCCTAGATTAATTCCTCCATGGTCCCCCAAGAACTGCCATAGGAACACGTACCATATCCTCCTATAACTTCACTGAAAACGGAAGGAAACCAGGGCAGCCAGGATGGACCATAGTGCTTTCATTATTAGTCTTTTTCCTTTTGTCAGTGGTGGTGAAAACAAAAACAAACAACAATCGCCCAGAAGGAACTCCCACAAAGCGAGATACTCCCATCCTAGTTTCTCTTTATTTGCCAGAACTGAATCTTATTGCCTCTTCTGGCTGGAAACGGAGGCCAAGAAACCAAGGATCTGGCTTTTCAGTATCTCTTAAGGGAGAGGTGGGCAAGGGGAAGAGGCTTGTAGGTTAAAAAGTGTTCTAATGTCAACGCACTAATGAAAATGTGAGGGTGTGGGGGCCGCAGAAATGTCACATAAAGCATTCGAACTTGCGGGGGAGAGACAGTTACTTGGTTAGAAATGGGCAACATCCAGAGAAAGGAGCAGGAGAATTGGGAGGGCTTTCAATGCCTTCAGGTTACCTTATCCCGTAAGCAGGCATCATTCATCAGTGAGCAATATGGAGGACGTGCCTGGATTCCAAATTTGTGGGTAGAAAAATTGCCACGGAAGAGTCATCCAATTACTCTTGTTTGCAGCTGCTGATTCTGACCCAGATCTGCCCTCCCTCCCCCAAACCTCCCATCCTCAGCTGCTGATACTAGCTCTGGGGAGCGGGACCCTGTGCTCTGCCAGGACAAAGATGCCCATTTCCCTTCCCTCCCCGCCAGTCTCCAAACAAGCTGTTCCTGGAGAAGGGGGGAAGCGTGCTCAGTAGTAACAAGTCCAGTAGTAACAAGTCCAGTAATTATCAGCCGCCCGAGGGCCTTGCAACACTTCTAAAGAGACGAGGTGGTTCAGTAAGATCTGTCACTCCCCCTGAGAGTTTCCCAGGTGGAGGGGCAGGTGGGGATCTCCAGTGCTAATGATGTGGAGGCCTTTAACCTGCCCATGTTCCAGGGCATGGGTTGGGGGATGTGGGACAGAAGTGAAACAGGTAGGCATGGAGTCCGCATGGCTGGTGGTGATGGAAGAGCTATTTTTAATACATGCAGCTGGCAAATCGGGCGATGTGGAGGGGCAAGCAGAGAACCCATAGACTTGTGATGGTGCGGTCATATCAGAGGGGGAAGACACTGTACAAAATCCAAGTCTGGCTCCATCTCCTCAGTCTTTAGAGACTCAAGAACTGGATAAACATTCATTTTTAAAACATATTAATTGGCACATAAAAGGTTGAAAGTTTAAGAAGGTATTTATCATTTTAAGTCGAAATGCCCTAAATTACTAAGTAATGATTATCTCCAGTTGAGAGCAGAAGAATAGAATAAAATCAGTGAAGAAAGCCTTTCTACATCTCCCCAGGCAGTTAGGGAGCACCTTCCAGAGGTAACTGGGACTGATTCTGGAAGGCTGAGTAGGAACTTGCCAGGCTTGTAGAGGGACATAAGCAGAGGTCGCCGAGATGAGGGGTTTTTTGGTAGTTTTTTTGTTTTGTTTTGTTTTGTTTTAAATGTAGGGCATTGCAGGTAGAGGAAAAGCATCTGAAGGGGACAAAGTTGTAAAATGCAATGAGCATCTGATACTTTGTTTGCCTAAGACTTCTCTCCCCTTTCTCAGGGGAAAAAAAAAAAATTTCCATCTTCTTCTGGAGATGCCTCTGGGCCACCTCAGTTGCATGGCTGGATTTGAGCTAGCATTCAGCTCCAGCCTTGCCGACCCAACTGGCTGGTCTGGGAGCATCCTCCCTGGGATTTTTGAAAGCTGTATCTAGAGCTTTCAGTCCACTCACCACTGGTGATACACTGAGAGGTAAGGTGAGAGACTTGTTGATGGCTCTGAGCCTGCCATTTCAAAATACTACTGGCTGTGAGAGACAGAAACCCAGTTCAAGCACGCATAGATGACAGTGGTATTGATTATAAAATCTGCGTAAGCATGGGCCCCCTGGGTCTCATTTCTGTGTTTACAAAAGCAGACTGGCTGCTTCCAAATGGTGGAAATCAGGATCAACAATGAGTTCCTTATCCCACTTTTCCCTGGGGTTGGGAAGAGGATAGGAAACTGGAAAAAAAAAAAAAAAAAAAGAAAAAAAAGATCGAATAAATAAAGAAATCTGATAGAATGTTATAACTGGGTGTTTCTCAGAAATGTTTGTGTACCTGTAAATGGGCTGGAAATCTTCCTCTCACGCAGATTTGCATTCCAACAAGCTCCCCTGTGACACTGAGGCTGCTGGTTCAAAGACCGCACTTTGAGTGACGGAGTGCACAGTGCACAAAGGGCACGTCTGAGTTTGGAGGAAGTGGGAAAAGCTGGATCCACGTGTGGTGGTGTGGGAAGTGAGTTGTTACTTTCAGTCCGGTGATTAGCATAGGCCTCCGGAGGTGACCTTTGAGCCCACTTGAAAAAAGCCCTTGGAAGGACATGATTTAAAAGAAGTACACTCTCTTCTGTTTTAAGCGCATCTGCTCACTATGGCTGGGTAACGAATTACCCCCAGACTTTGCACCTTCAAGCAGTGGACATCCGTTCTTCCCGTTTCAGAGGGAGGCCTGAGCTGGGTGCCCTTGCTTGGAATATCTCACGGGGCTGCCGTCAGGGCTTGGCCAGTGCTGCTGCCACCGCCTGCCGCAGCCCTGTTTCCAGGGCTCCCTCAGTTTCACGGCCTCCCTCAGTTGATCCCCACAGGGGCCTCACAGGGGGCTTTCTGCAGGGCAGGTCACAAACATGGTAGCTGGCTTCCATCAGAGCAGGCCGATGAGAGGGCATGAGATGGCCAGCAAGAAGCCTGCCAGAGCCCTTCCGTAACCTAATTCACTAAGTGACTTCACTTTCGCCATATTCTGATGATTAGAAATGAGCTGCTAGATCAGCACACATTCGGGAAGATTCTCAAAAAGACATGGATGCCATGAGGCTGGGTGGTGGGGGGCCCTTTTAGGGACTGCCTACCACAGCATCCATTTGCCTTTGACCCCAGAATCGGGTGGCTCGTGCTTTTTCTTATACAGGTGGTGGTTGTTGCCGGTTTGTCTGGCAAAGAGGATCATGGGAGTTTCTTGGCTTCCAGCAGAAACCAGCCTTGGCCCAAATGGTTCCGACTAAGCTAGCGTTGGCTTTGGCTGACCTTCAGCTTTTGAGGTGGGCCCAAACTGGTGTCTTCTTTTCAAGACATCCAGGCAGAGGCTGGTAGGCCCCCTGAGGGCCTGTGGGCAGCTGAGCTCTGACTGAACCCCTGGCCATTTTACTGGTGCTGGTAGAATTGCTGTAGGAGCCTGCCAAGGAGACAGATGCTGCTGCTAGAGAAGCACCTACTGTAGGCTGGCATTTGTCCAGTAATCGCTCTCCAAGAGAAAATAAACTCTTCACGAGAGGGAGAAAGGGGATGGTACCTGGTAGAACCAAGGGCTGCAAAGAAAATGGAAAAGATATTATTAAACAGTAGAAGACAGTTGTATAGATCTGAAGTTGGGTTCTTTGAAACCATGGACCAACTCAGGAAATGCTTCTTGTTTTCCAGACATAGACCAAAACACCATGGATTGAATTATGTGTGAGAACGTCACCTGTTCCCTCCTGTTCCTTTTGCAGTCCTGTTTTTGTTTTTGCTTGTTTGTTTTGCAGTAGTGAGAATCATTGTTTCCTTCTGGCTTAGAGGCTCATAATGCAGTAGAAACCACATGGGCTTAGACTGGCCGTAGGTTCCACCATTTTCCAGTAGGGGATTTCAGCTTTTGTCTACAGTCCTCTGTACAGTCCTCTTTACATCGGGGTAGTAACAGTTCTCCCACAAAGTGGTTTTAAAGATTAAGTTAAAGCAACATCAGGAAGATTTCCTTGCCATTTGGTAAATACTTAATAAAGGACGTCTTTAGAGCTGCTCTACTTCAAAGAACAGCACTGGCTAGAGCTTTTAAATATTTAGTCCTTCAATGTGGATGGGGAAACCAAACATGATAGCAAAGTGTCCCGCTCATCCCTCCAGTCATCCTCCTGGCCACCCATCCAGCCAGTAGTCACGGAGGTGGACCTGTGACTACACTGTTCTCATCACAGTCTCCATAAGACGAACCGTCAGGAAAACTACCTGCCCTTAAGGGCTTAGCTAGACAGTGATCACACATGGTATTGATGTGTTTTCGATGAAATAACTATTGTAAAATGAAGAGAGGTTGAAATGAGAGACACTGGTAGGAGGGGTGTGGAGAGGCTGCCGTAGGGTGGACGATCTGGGAAGGGCACTTGAAAGAAGTGGCATTTGAGGCAGAGACCTATGAGACAAGAAGGGACCAAGAAAAGGAACAGTGTGCAAAGATGCAGACGTGCAAAGAACAGAAAGATGGCGGTTGGGCATTTCCCAGACTGGATGGGATATTTATAGTTATGCCAAGGGGGGCCAAAATTGGCTTAAACAAATTTGGGATTTCTGGTCATCGAGGGAAAAGAGGTTTCTTCATCACAGGATCTTGCCGAGATTTTAATACACTAATACTCACTGTATTTTTTTCAAGTAATTGAGGACCACTGTGTTAGGAGTACTTTCAGAACTGTTTAGCCATGTGTTGGTTCCATCCTGTCTTTCCCTTCATCTATCCATCCCTTCCATCTGTCTTTCCCTTCATCTGTCCATCCCTTATTTGTAAAGAGCATTCTTTTTAAAAATATTACATTTATTTATTTGACAGACAGAGATCACAAGTAGGCAGAGAGGCAGGCAGAGGGAGAGGAGGAAGCAGGCTCCCCACTGAGCAGAGAGCCCGATGCGGGGCTCGATCCCAGGACCCTGAGATCATGACCTGAGCCGAAAGCAGAGGCTTAACCCACTGAGCCACCCAGGCGCCCCATGTAAAGAGCATTCTTAAGGAGTAGAAGGTTCTGTGCGAAAACTTGGGAAATGGCTCAATGAATCTGTGAGCTTCACATCGTTCCCTGATGGAGAAAAAGGGCTCCTTTTGAGGCTCACAGGGTGAAGGAGTGGTACCATCGCCTTTGAGACTGTGTCACACCTGCAAAGCTGTGGGCGACACTCCAGGTTAGGTGGACTTCCCAGAGCCTCATGGCCCCAGCTGCAGGTTCCACCCATAGATCCTGGGACCTGGTTTTGTTTTGTTTTGTTTTTTTAAGTACTCTTGATATTTTTATATTTTCAAAAAAAAACTAATAGCAAATAAAGACAGTTTTGGTAAAGTTTCTCTTGGGTGGGAAAATATTTCCTTTCAAGCTCATTGTCATTATTCAGGATGTGCGTCTGTTAAATGATGGCTCTGTGCTCACAGCTCTAGGGAGATTTTGAGGGGTTGATATATGAGTAGATCACAGAGGGAGCAAAGTCATGCTTCTTCTTCCAAAAGGCTCATAATCCTGTTTTCGCTGAAGAACGGCGAAGTTACATTTTTTGAGTAGTAGCAATAGTATAATATCCAGAGCCCCTGCGTGCCCGCTGGACACCAGTGCATTCCGGATTAAGCCACGAACACTCAGAACATGATGAGAGGAAGGTGCCATCAGCTCCACCTTTTGGTTAAGGAACCATGGCCAACTTGGCCGGTAGCACAGCACAGTGCCTCGGGGCTCACAGTACTTCTAGGAGTGCCCCCCTCCCCCAGATGTTTTAATTGCTTTTCAAATCAGAAAAAAGATGAGCTGTAGCCATTGAATAGAATTAACTTTTTTTTTTTTTTTTCATGAAGGAAGGGGCTGCAGAGGAAGAAGTACTCGGGGCATCCAGAGGTCACAGTGTGAGGAGTGTGAACGGGCTTGGGGAAGTTGGAGTTTTGCTCAGAGCCCCCAGGGCAGACAGGCACAGACCAGGCCTGAACCCCTGTGCTTTCTCGCCCACGCCCTGAAGGCTTGTCCTCAGCTGGCTTTACCCCACCCTCTCTAACATTTCATCTAAGCATTCTTTCCCCAGAAACAGGAGGTGCCCGAGAAAGGGGGCCCTGCCTCCTTAATTTTCAAGGCCAGTGTGCTCCTAGAAAATGAGGCAGAAAGGCACAGAACCTACTTTTCAGGGGATCTTCCCCCCAGATTGCTGAACAGACGCCCAGTCCCATGCTGGGTCGTGATGAGGGTGAGTGTCCTTGTGAGTCAAACTGTGCCTGTCCTGCCTTGATAAAGTGGACAGTTCAGTCCTGCAGAAGGACCCCTGTTCAGTTAGACCAAGTGTGGACGAGGCCTCTTGGATGCCTCAGATAACGCGCGAGTGGAGAAGCAGGTGGAAAGCGGCGGTGCGGGAGTTCAGACACAGGACTCTGCCCAGCAGCCACTCCTGCCAGTTAGCATGTGCGTTGAGTTTGGCCTTCGTTTCCCAGAGCAAGAGTCCAGTGCCAACAGGGGCCCTTTTGCATGCAAGGCACAGGGCACCTTCCTCCACCCGCCCGTGTGAAATGGAGTTTTAATAAAGCCTTTGGATATGATTCTGGGTATCACAACAACTCAGTTGGATCCCGAGCGCATTGGTCCGTGCCCTGCTGTCTTTGGCAGAGTTCCTCATCAGGAAGAGGCTTCTGAATTATTATAGAAGGTAATTGCTTAGGTAATATTATAATACACCCTCTCTTGGAGCCTCACTTTCCCTCCTGGTAAAATGAGACTCGTAGATCATTTCTAAACTCTCTTTTAGCTTTAGATTCTAGCTTCTGACCAACTACCAAGTGGAAGGACTCCCAGATTAGGGCCTGGGGGTTAGTTGTGGGGATCAAGTGAACTCATGGATGGACAGATACTACGTAAATCTCATTGACCTTTATTTTATTTTGTTTTATTTATTTTTTTTAAATAAAGATTTTATTTATTTATTTTAGAGAGAGCGTGAGAGAAAGAGAGCACGAATGGGAGGAGGGGTAGAAGGAGAGGGAGAAGCAGGCTCCTGCTGAGCAGGGAGCCCAGTGGGGGACTTGATCCCAGGACTCTGGGATGGTGACCCGAGCCCAAGGCAGATGCTTAACTGACTGAGCCAGGCAGGCGCCCCCCATTTACCTTTATTTTAAAGGAGAATCATAGCTCTCAGTTGCTGAGGAGCTAGTGTGAACCAGGGACTTCACATACTTTTTTTTTCTCTAATAATAACACAACATGATAATGTTATCATTCACATTTCAGAGATGAGGCATTTAGGCGGTGAGGTGAGAGGTGAAGTGGCGGTAAAGCCCAGAATTCAGCTTGGGAGTTAACCTCACCTCATTGGTCTCTGTGGTTTTTGTCCTCCTCCTCCTCCTCCTCCTCCTCATCCTCATGCTATTGCTGGCACTGTTTTGGGGTCAACTGAGAAGAAAGTTGGGAAGATGCATAAGCACAGAAGACATACCAACACGGTTAGGATCCAGTAATCAGCCTGAGCTGAGGTGTCCGCTGGTGATCCTCTCCTGGGTATAGAATCTATCGGAGAGAAACCATGTGAGCGGAGCGGTCCAGGGAGAAAAGCAACCAGAAAATGTTAGCTTCTGCTGACTTAAACTGAGTCTTGATTTATTGGGAGCAAGGTCCAGTGCCATAAACATGTGCTGATCAGCATAACTGATCTCCTTTCCTCTCCTTCAGGGGGCCTGGAAGCAGGAAGCCTTCCCTTTGAGAAGGAGTCCCCTGTCATTCTGAGATACTTACAGAGAGTTTGACGTCTTTCTGTCTCTGTTTCTCTCTCTCTCTCTCTCTCTCTCTTTTTTTCCCGTTAAAGTTTGACTCTCTAAGTGTGGGGGATTTGATGACCTAGATGGCTGCCTCAGTTTCCCTGCAGGATCATACCTCTAGAGCCCAGACTCACTAAGAGAAGCCAGACAGCTGTAATCTCGGCACCCTTGTGTGGGGGAGCGTGCCCATGTGGACCGCCCAACTGTTACGTGGGAGAGAGCACTTTGTTCCACTGTCCCGTGAGACACACTGTGTCATTAGGACAACCACAGCCATCACAAGGCCATGTGGCCCTTCCCATACCGCTTTTCACTTCTAGCCGTCAGTTTCCTGGGGCCATACCACAAGCAGCTCAGCATTGTAAGGCCTTTGGAGTCCCAACAACCTGCGTTCAAATCCTGCTTGTAGCACTGCCTGTGTTTTCCTGAGCAAGACTTACCTCTTGCATTGGTTTTTGTCTGTAACATGGAGCTAGAAATATTAAACCCCTGTGGTTGTTGCGTGAAGGAAGACAGACGATGCATGAGAATCCAGCATTTTGAAATCATCTCAAGGGATGATTAGGGAGTAGGATTAGTGGGATAGTGAGATGAGATTATTATTGTTCTAATTTGTAAATGGGGAAGTGGAACCTCACAGAAGTTTCAGTTCTCCCAGGGTTGCAGGGCTAGTGACCCAGGAAGCCAGTTCTGAAAAACCAAGCCTTCTGGGCAGAGTTACTGCTAGATTGTCGTCTCCTTAAGAGCAAAGACCCTGTGGTTCTGTTTCCAGGGTTTGGCTCTGGCCTCCGGCTCTTTACCCTCCCCTCTGTTCCGTGCTAGCCACCTTACTGCTCTTGGAAAATACTCATTTCTGCCTCAGGGATTTGGGGCTTGCTGTTCCTGCCCAAAATGTTCTTTCCCCAGATCACTATCTGCATGACACGCACCTTTACCTTCTAAGTTATGCCGTATAATCTCCATCAAGACATTCCTTTGACTACACATTTAAAAAACATATCCCTTTCCAGCTTCTCATTCCTCTCTCCATACTTACTTTTCTTCATAGCGTTTCCCAACATCTGACTTACTCTATACTTCTTCCTTTTATAGTCTGCCTTCTTCCGCTAGGACAAAAGCTAGAACCCCAGGACAGAACAATGCATGGCAGACAGCCAGCAGTCAGTAAATGAAAGGACGTGTTGATGGAATGAGTAAAGAAATGCATTTGGAGGAGAGGGGGCCAGTGTTTGAATGCCCTTTGCCCCAATGACATTGGAGGCAGAATACTTAACTGCTTCTCCGCATGTGATCGCACTTGCCAAGCCCCTTCTCTGGCAGTCACTGTGACTCCGTAATTGTGATCCCAGCTGTGTACTTTGTCCTTCCTTCTTTGTGGGGTGGCTCTGAGCTCCCACAAGGTCCGGGACAGCTGTCTCCGGGAGCTGTGCTTTGTAACATGACCACAGGGGTAATGTAACATTTAATTTAACTTTTTTTTTCCCCATCTCTGACTAGAGCTCTTTATTAGAAATTAATTTGCTCAAGTTGTTAGATTTTGTTTGCTTTTATCATGCTGAGGTTATTTCCCCTGGGTCAGGGATGGTTCTCTGAGCTCTTTCCCACCTGTGCCTCGAGTTCTAGGAAAATGCTTTCTAGATGGTCACTCTGAGTAGCTGAGTTTTGGTAAATCATGTTGTGAACAGAGGGCTCCTTCTACAGTGTGTGCAGAAGTCTGACCGTCTTTTAATCCTTTAAAGGTTCTCTATATTTTGAAATGTTTCAAAAACAATTTGTTCTTAGAGGAGGAATCCTGTAGAAGTAATGATGTTAGAAATGGTCTAGGAATGGGAGCTATGGCAGTGCTTTCTATGATATTATGAATGGTGTACACGTTGGATCACTGTGTCAGAAATGGACGAGGGATCTGGTGACCTGGTTAATTGCTCCATGTGATTCACTACCTGGGTGACATTGGGCAAACCATCCAGTCTCTCTAAGACCTGTTTCTTCACTGCAAAATGAAGACTCCAGGCTATTGGTTGAGGGGATACCCAAGATCCTGTCCAACTTTAAAATTCTAGGCTGGACACTTAAAGACGTTGAACTTAATTTGGATACGGCTACTTATAGCCACCGGAGTTCTGGTTGCACACCTGTCTTCTCTGGGGCCCCAGTTTCTCATCTTTAAAATAACAATCAAGGTTCATATTTACTTCGTGTCTTTTCAAGGTTATTAAGAGAATTTTATTGGGACACATCCTTTTTAGCTGTAAAATCCTATTAGAAGCGACTAACTTTATTATGATTTCATGGCAATGTGCCAACAAAATGGTGGGATGAAAGTGGAAAGATGAAAAGTCATTGTACATCATATTGACAGTTTTTAAATTGTGCTTTTAAAATATTGGTTTTACATTTCACCTTTGAATATTTTTCCCCCCACCTTATGTCTTAAGTTCTTGAACTTGGGGAAGGGATGTAGCTTTCATGAAGTTTTTCAAAGGAGTATTTGATATCCCCATTTTTTTATAACTCTATGCTTTTTTGTGGGTGTTTCCACCTGGAATTCCTGGGGGAAGCGATCCTTTCATGCTTCCTCTGATCATATATCCCTTCCTCCTAGGATGGTATTAGCAGGTAATATCTAGAGAATCATAGGTGTTTGGTGAATGACTGTTTGCAGGACTAGGTGGTGGCCTAGTTAATGGGGACCTAATCGAGACCAGCTCACTTTTTATATCCAATCAAAAATCAGGAGTAATTCATGTATCAGTTTGGCTCTTGGAAGCCAATGAGTATTAATTCTGTTATCTTTGTCTTGATCTTTGTATCCTTCAAGAATACTCCTAATTTAGGCTGTAAATTTGAATAACCAAAGGCTGAAGGTCATCATTCCTGGGGAAAGACATCATGATTAGGATCAGTGGCCCCACAGTCCTTGCTCCTGGTGGTGACGCAAAGATACAGAGAGATTCAGCCGACGGGGAACAGAGGAGAGGCCTAGAGTCAGCACATAGAGTAAGAAGTGTGGTCTTGCCAGCTGGGAACCCCCAGGGGTGGGTTGGGACCCACTAATGTACTACCAACAGAGCTTGCCCTCTCACTATCTCCCCATCCTGGCCCCTACTCCCCTCCCCAAGATAGAATTTTAACCCTAGATCTGGTGATCTATAAGGAAACATAATACAGAATCAGGAGTCAGGTATTTGCAAGATACAAAAAAAGATTTAGCATCCAGAAGACATGGATTCCATCCTCTTTTCCTCCCTTTCTAGCTTGAGAAACTTGTGGCCCATCTCCTGTCCTTGTCCAGCCATGGTAAAGTAGGGATGACAGGCCTACTTACTGGGTTGTTAGGAAGACGAAATGAGTGTGCAGAAAGGAAGGGACTTATGGAACTGTGAGGGTCGTTGGGAAGGAAACGTCAAACGAATGCATGGACGGAAGGGAGACATGAAGGCAGCCCTCCTGAGCAAAGCTGGAGATCCTTTCCTTGGACTGCTGCTGGGCTCTGCTAAGGAGTCTTGTCTTCCCATCACTGAGCCTGGGAGGTGAGTGTGGAACGGAGGCAGCCCCTTGTTTGGGCCTTAGGCGTCCACCTCCACACGGAGCTCACACCAGCTCACCATTGCTACCCCGAAGAGAAGGCAAACGGAATTAATGCTGAAATGTCAGGAAGGCACTTGAGGGCTTTTAGAAAAACTCACACGTTCCGTTCACGTAGGGTGGATGTACAGAACGGCCACAGTTGTCTTAGTAAGCATTTTGTTGTGTTCCTGATTAGTTGTAAAGACTTTAACCAGAGCCCATTTCAAAAAATCTTGTTGGGTGTGCTTAAGGAAATGAGCATAACAGTTCTTGTAAAACTTTGTCTAGGAGGAGGCTACCCAGCATCCTCGTACTTGGCAGCAGAAATTAATCTAAACTGTTTTCCAAATTTACCAAGTGCTTGACTGAATAGACAAGGAGCCTGGGGGTATTTCTTGTGGGAGTGATGAGTTGTGAATCCCCATATGAGATGTGTGTTTAAAAAAAAAAAAGGGGGGTCTGTTTAAAAGAGGGAAGAGAAGCTTCTGAATATATGGCAAAACAGGTTATTTTTAAACTGAGGAAAAATAGGATTGTGGGGATTTCAAAGATTCTGTGATTTTATTTATTTCACGGTTTGTTTTTGTGGGACTTTTTTGCATCTCATCCGTATAGCCAGGGCAAGAGGATGTGTGAGAGAAATAGAAGACCGTCCATGGCCTCCGAGCCTTCGTGCTCATGAAGGGACAAGATACAGGTGGATAACAGAAAGATGACTTATGCGAGGCAGGATGGTTTGGTGGAAATGTGTTGTTCAGAGTCAGGCGGACTCGGGTTCTAAATGGGACCTGGGCCTGGTGTTTCGTCAATTCTGTGCCTCCGTTTCCGCTGCTACAAAATGGGGGTAATGCTCCTTGCCTTCCCAGATTGTAAAGATGAATGAGATGAGGCGTGTACAACACTTAGCACAGACCACAGCACACAGTCGGTTCTGTTTTCCTTTCCCCCTTCACCCTCCCATATTCTGCTGCCACAAGGAGGCAGGAGTTGGGAGGTTCCTGAGGAGTTTTGAAGAATATGGGCCGTGGCGACATTTTTCATGGGGAGGGGGGTCTTCCCTTGGACCTTGCGCTGGCTCTCTTTTGCTTGCCCTTCTAGGTGTCATCCCTCCTCTTCTCTCCCTGTCCTCCTTCCTCCAGAAGGCTCACTGTGTGGACAGTATCCACGGGTTGCCTGACCCACCCCTGGCCTCTTCTCCCAGTAGCCAGCACTGACTCCCAGCAGGAGGCCCAGGGGCTGGAAGGAGGGGAGTGAAGTCTTTATGCTCTATTCTTTTTGGCATTCTTCTGGCACAGTTGACTGGGGCCTGCTATATCATACTAGGCTGAAGGTCAGTGTTCCTTTCAAGGCAACTTTCTCTACTTTCTGTCTGGTTCTGGTCACCTCTCCTTTCTTTCCCCCGTCAGGCCCAGGAGAAGGGAACAAACAGCTCTGTTCTCCTGTCCATGGGCTACTGCAGTGCCCTATGGGGTTTCCTTCAAACACAGCTTACCTTGTGTTAATGATCTCTTTACTGACTTCTCTGGAATGGTCCTCGATTTTGAGTTTGGCATCAACTGACCGGTGCGGTGTAGGAGTGCGGGCTGAGCTAGAGGAGGCGAGGAGGTGCGGCATTGCATGACCAAGGCGTGCTCTGGGGTCTGACCCACCTGGTGTGGCTGTAGCCCTTAGTCCGAGTGAGGAGGAGCCCCCGAGCTGGGAGTTTGGGGAGGCATGCCAGACGGGAGCCCGAAGGTCAGGTTATGTCAGCATACCCGATTTCATATCCTAGCAGAAAGAGTTTTATTAGGTCATTGTTTCCTGATTCATTTTGACAGGCAGATATCGCAAAACTAATAGGCATGTAGTATAGGAAATATCAGAAAATTTCCCCTTTTCCTCCCAAAGAATTAAATGCACATGAAATCGTGGGATGGGAAGGCAAACAATGTGTAATGACTGCGTCCTGTAGTACCAGGCAATTTGTGTACATTATCTTAAGTATTCTGCTCAGCAGCCATTAGGGGTAAGGTTTCCCAGCTTTACAGAGACAGAATTTGAGGCTCAAAGACGTCTAGGGATTTGCCCAAGGTCACACATCTGGGACTTCATGGAGCCGTGATTTGAAAACCCAGGCCAAGTCTGTGAGACTGTGATGTTCATGTGGTTTTTTTGGTTTGTTTGTTTTTGTTTTGTTTTGTTTTTGTCTTTGTCACAGTATGAATCATGATGTCTTTAAGGGTTCAGGTGAGAGATACTGGTAAGTATTTCTCAGGCTCTTCATTATAGGGCATCCTAGGAAGGAGATGGGCAGCCTTGTCAGACCACACACAGCAGGGAGGAAGGGAGGAGTTTCTCTGCCGTGGCCTCCAAGAGAAGGGGGTAAGAGCTCATAACAGTACCCATCCTGGCTCTCTCTCAGGACTGGGTTCTCTTCTTGCCTTTGCACAGGACATCCTTCTCTCCCTGCCATGGGGCTCCCTCAGTGACTGCTTCTACTGAAGATGATCTGTTTCTCTCTCTTAATTATATGGATATTTTTCTACTTGGTGGCTTCTGTCCATCTGTATTTGGGTTCGCTCATCCCGGCTGCTCAGTTGTTCCCTTTCTGCCTCCTGGCTTCTCCCTGTGCGTCTTTTCACTCCTGGTCCCATCGCCGCTGGGCAGAATCTGTATTAATGCGATCAGATTCTTGAGAGAGAGAGAGAATGTGTGTATTATCACCTCTGCTTTGGCTCTAACTCTCCCTGCCAGGCCAAGTCGTGGCTGCGCGGTCAGCCGTTGGATCGTCCTTGGCTGAGGAATCAACTCCTGGTGCAGTCAGCTGGGATTTGGAATAGGGAGTGGATATCTGCGGGGCCCATTCCGTCTCCCCCAGTCCGTCCTCTGCCCCCCAAAGGTTCTCATCCAGCCCAAATGCAGGCTACGGGCAGGGTGTCTCCGGGGTCTCGTTAGTTCACAGATCTCATCGAGACCTCATCTGTTCAAAAGCACAAATTCTTAGGATCTAAATCACCTAAATATTCTGATGATTAGGTCATGGAGATCTTCGGGCAGGGGGCATTTTCCCACCTACCCGCTGCCCTTATCAACACATGATGAGCATTTTAGGTGGCTTCTGTCGCATGGTACCCGCCCTGCATCAGGTGTGTGTATTCTCAGGGTCCTCCTGTTTTGCAGTGAATGCATTCAGACTTGGGGGTTCAGTCTGGGGCCCAAACCTAGGGACTAGGGAGTGGGATCATGCTTGGCCCTGAAGACACTTTTACTTCCCAGATGTTGGCGAGCATTCAGACCACCTAGGGAGCTTTTAAGCATCCCAGTGGACAGGTGTCCCCTCACACCAGTTGAGTAAGAGTCTCAGGGTGGCAGGCGAGCATTGGTAGTCCCCCAACCCCTCAGGTGATGCCAGTGTGGGACAAAGTTGGGGAGCCTCTGCTCTGTCCTGCCTCTGTCCTCCGTAGAGGCTGCTGTACCACAGGGAAGGGTACACACCGTCCTGGAAGCCTTCCCCGTGGAGGGGAGTTTGGACTGCCATTCTGAGGAGGATGGAGGGTTTAACAGCGAGGAGGAGATTGCATGGAGAGGAAACAGCTTTCCGTGTTGGTGATTTGCTCAGTATTTGCCAAGTGTGATTGAATTTTTATGTGTCTGTGAGAAGGTTCAAATAAATACATTCACAAATCAGGAAACAAACCAAAAAGAGCTCCTTTGTCAGCGCATCCATCCCTATTTACGGCTTCAGGAAAACATAGCCCCACGGTTAGCACTGTTGTGTGTGCTTTTTGTGAGGGAGATAATTGTGGAAATTGGGTTGCTTCCAGTCAAGTGCAGATCCTTTTGTGGAGAAAATTTGAGCCATCCGTGTATCCCATTTTACGGTAATTGAGATTGAACTAGCAAATCATTAGGAAGCAAAGGAAGATGATGGGCCCTTTTGTTTCCCCCCTCAAAAGGAAGGTGGTAAAAATGTGGTGTTTGAGAGAGAGAGAAGAATTAAAATAAGACTGAGGGAGAGGAGAAAGCACGCCACCCCTCTCTTGGCTCTCTGGGCGGGGAGAAGGTGGCACCTGTTGGCAGCCATGGGAAAGGCTGCCCCGGGAGGAGCCCACTGACAGCCCCTGTGAGCCGGACAGCCGGACAGCTGCTGGGATGTGCCAGCTTCCAGAGGAGCCCAGCCCTGGGACCACCCAGCAGACTGGGCCGCTCGGGGACAAAGTGCACACCCGCTGGGCTCGCCATTTACAGGTGGCGGGCCCCTGTGCCTGTCTTTCCCCATTGTCAGCTCTGAAGTTAATGAAGTGTAACCTGTGGAAAGGAGAGTAAATAACGGCAGTATATATATAGTTCAGGTAAATCAGCACGTGAAGCTGCCAGATGTGGCGTTTGTTTATTTAAAATCCCCTTCACCGGGAGGGCCTCATTAAATACTTGTCTTTTCTTCCCGCAAGACCCCAGGGAATTAGGGGAGTTCTCTGTTCCTCAAAAACGAGGTAGAGGGACCACGGATGACAGAGGAGGGCTTTCAGTTTGTGATGAGCAAATAAACCATGTGGCCTGCCTCCCCATTTGGCTAAGGGGGTCAAAGGGAGGAATCGGGTCCTGGCCAAAATGCCCCCAAAGAAGGTGCCCCATTGGGAGGAGTATTGGGGAAGAGGAGTGAGTGCCACCTGAGGCCAGTGCCTGGCCCTAGGAGGGTGTGGCAGCCGCCAGGCCTTGACGTGTCTCTCAGTACTGCCAGCGTGGAGCACAGGGGCTGCTGTGCACACAGTAGGTGCGAAGGAAATGTGTGTTGAATTGATTAGATTTCTAGAAACTGTGAATTAATGGCTGTGTGCTGAAGGAATTGGGGTATTTGCTGCTGCTGCTGCTGCTGCTGCTTCCTTTTTCCTGAAGATTCATTTATCTAGAACACACTTGGAAAGGAAATTTGAAGAGCGTAAGCTTTTAAACTTACTGGGTCCACTGACGCAGGCTCCCCCCGGCTTGCTTCCTTGTTTTCCTGCCTCCAATCCCGGTGTGATTCCTGGGCTAGCATCGTCTTGGAGGGATCTGAACAGTATCAGCCGCTACCACCAGACCGCCGTTAGTGGCCACCGGCCACCTGCCACCTGCCTGGTCGTCGCCCCCCATCAGTGAATAATTTTTGAAGCCTGCACCCTGTACCAGGGTATGGATTCTTATGCATAAATTTACATACATGTGCTGTTGATCTGCAAATTTAAGTAATAAGCTACCCCCCCTTTTTTAAAGATAAAAATAGTTTTCAATAGTTATGGCAGAGTGTGAATTTTTCACCCTCGGGGACTTTCTTCAGCACTCCCTGGCCTGCGTGTTCCCTGTTTGAAGACTGTGGGCCCCGCTGGTTCCATATTTTTCCAGATGAAGGAATTGGGGCTCAGAATGGTTAAGTAGCTCACGTGCCTAATGATATATAGGTGATCGGTGGGAGAATTGGCATGATTTCATCCCAGCCTCGGGACAGTTTCCTGCTGTAGGTCCTCACCCCTCATGTTTTTGTAGAGTCGAAGGTGAGAATTTTAGAGGTTGGCTGAACGTGGGGCCCCAAATAATGAAAACACTAATGGGATTATTTTAGGTTTATACAATTGTTTTTTTCTGATACTCTTAAAAGTTGATGTAATGGCTTTCCATGGTGCAATAAAAACTTAATGAAACTATGTGATCCATTAGTTAAATGAAATGTTCCTAAGTATACATTGTTGCTGTCACATAAATTCCATTAATATTGCTGAAACCTGGTTCTGACTTTTGTTAGCTTTGAATTTGATTAATCAAAGAAATACATTTTGTGTGCCTCCTATCATCCCCTTGCTGAAGGTTGACTGATACCTGAAAAATAACAGTGCTTGCCCTCTGGAACATAGAATTTTATATTCCCCAAAGTGTTTTCACATAACTTTCATGTGTTCCCATTCACTTAATTCCATGAGGGATACCCATCACTATCCCATTTTATAGATAAGTAAACTGATAAACCATTTATATTATTAATTTTTTAATTCTAGAAAATTCTAAGAAAAGCCAAACCACCAGATAGCTGTAGAGTAAGATCCTACTTATTTATTTTTCACTTCAGTTAAAAAACAGAGATCATACTCTATTCATAGAGAATTTAAAATGACTTGGGTCACATTGTTTTGACTCTATTTAAAAGCAATACTACTAAATTATGCTTTAGTATTATACTTACAGCATAAATTAAGGACCACTGAAAATTCCCTGTTCAATTTTTTGTAGAGACAGTGCTGATGTCCATGACACCACACAGTGTTGTTTTTATGAAAATTCCCCTTTCAAAAATTCCCCATTTCTGTTTCAAAGGGGAAAGAAAAGGCTTTATTTGAGCATGACCCTTGTGAAACTCAGAACTGGTCACTGATCACATTTCCTTCTTTGCTCTGGCCTCTAGTAATCTCATAGACAGCTTTATACCCTCTCTTCTGCAACTTTACAGATTTTTCTGGGGCTCTATCCTAGTTTCTCCCCTCACCGTCTTTTCCAATTATTTGTTTCCCTTTACTTACTTTTCCTCATTACTTTATTTTGTTCTGTCACAGAGAATGGCTTTCTAGAACGCTTTCTGTAAGCTAAAATTCTTTTTGTTTTTTATTTTCTTATAGTGGGAAATAAACATAACCCAACAAGACACAGAAGGAAGATGAGGTCACAGGCCAAGAGAGGTCTCTGACCTCTGATATTTTGCCCCTTCACACACACTGTGTGGCAAAACTGCCTTGAGTGGGTCTATGGTAGGGTGGTTAATTATGAACTTGGGGGCCTTCAGAGTTTTAAAGCCAGTGCATTATATTTTCTGAAGGGTTTGGTCAAGACGGGGTGGCTCTGTGTTTGCTGTGGCGATGGTGGTCTTTCATCAGTAGTGAGGGTGCATTCTCCCTGACCAGCCTTCTGCTAACGCTCCTGTAACGTTTGTTCTTGGCTTTTAATAGATGTTGTCTTTGGGTTCCAGCAAAACATTACCCTTTCCTAATTTTATTATCCCTGAAGAGAACCCATGTGCAGAATGAGCAAATTTTTGCCATCTTCCAGATGGGCTAGATCAGACCAGGTAGCCCTTGACATATGTTTTTAAAAAGGGAAAGTTCTGACGGGCTAAATCTGTAGCCCCACAGATGGAGAGGAAGAGGATGCTGGGAAGGTTGGCGTTGGCCAAGTAATGAAAGGAGCTTGCAGTGATCTCTGGGGCAGGTAGAGGAAAAGTCTCGGTGGCCAAATTCCTGGCACGGAGGGCAAGTATGAAGAGGATGTCCAGAGCTCGGGAAGAAAAAGGCCTGCTCCAAACAACCTTGGTCCAGAGGCTTCTGCCAAGTCAGGCAGTCTGGGCAGATCTGAGGTGAAGTTGGAATCTCTAATAAGAACTGACAGCCACAAACTAATTTTAACCTCAGCTAGCCTTGGGAATTAGAAAGTATGCCATCTAGGGAGCTGGAATGGGTCTGAACTTAAAAGTGAGGCCAGAACTGGCTTTGTGACATACCTTTGTGTGCCAGGGTCTGAGCTGGGATTCCTAAAAACATTTTTTTTTTTTTTTTTTTTTTTTAGAATTTAGAAATAACCTCAAAATTACAGGAAAATGTTTAAAAATGATACTTTTAAGAACTATAAAAACTGCCATACCCTTTACTTAGACTCACTTATTGCTAACATTTTATCCCATGGGCTGTATTATTTGTGTATTCTCTGTGGATATGGATACATACAGACATACGCATGCATGTACATATACAAGTATATGATACATACAAGTGTATGTAAGGTGCACATATCTTTGTCCTTTATGCTTAATCCATAACCATAAGAACATTATCAAATTGAATAAATAACACTGATACACTATTTTTACCTAATATGTCATCTATATTCAAATTTGTCCATTGGTCCAGTAATTCCTTTTATAGTATTTCTTTTGCCTCTAGCACAGGATCTTCTAAGGTGTTGCATTTAGTTGTTATATCTATGTATTTTCTTTATGGATATTTCCCCAGCTTCCCTTTATCTTTTATTACTGTATTTTTGAAGGATACACTCCCCTACTCCCCCCTAATTTTTAAATGCATGATTTACTAGATTCTGGGACAGAATGCTACATGGTAGTGATGTACTCTGCTGGGGGTGTTCCGTCATCTCCATCTGTCCCTGCTTGTTCACTTGGAGAACCTAATCGAGGTGTTGTGCAATTTCCCATTGTGCAATCACACATTTTCCCTTTGCAACTATAAGCAATAGGTGGGAAGACACTTGAAGACCAACAGATGTCTTCTCATCTAAAATTTCCCTGGATTTACCACTTATGGATGGTTCTTGCCTAACTAAGCCTCATTCTGACGACTTCAAAATGTTCTCTTTATGCCCCACACCCCCTCTGTATATCCCAGATAGTACCTGTTCTACCCTAAGCAAGACAGCCTTAGCCTTCCCTCCTTCCTCCTCTTATCGGTTATCAGTATCGATTCATGGATTGTTGGGTTCCCCCCCCCCAGTGGTTTATTATTTATTACCATCCTTAAATGACATTGGTGTATAAATTATTCCAGATTGGGCCAATGACTGCACCTCCGAGATGGCTTCTGTATCCTTGTAACATGCTCCCGTCATTTGTGCTTGTCTTGAGCACTTCCTTCCTTGCTGGAATAACGAGATATTTCAGGCTCATCTTTCATCGGTTCCACCCCAGCTCTGAAATCAGCCAGTTCTCCAAGAACCCCTGGTTCCTTTTACTGGGGAACGGTAGTAAAAAACCAAAATCCAGGTGTTAGGGATCATGTTGTTCCTTGGGTGTCTTGGCTTCTGGACCTGTTCAGTGGACAGGGCTAGGAGATGTGTGCATATAAATGCATGTGTGTGTACATACATAGACAGATGGATGCGTATTTCATAAATTATGAGTTTGCCGGAAATCTCTCATTTCCAGTCTATCCCCATCGTATTTTTCCTGGCTTCCTCCTTTCCATAATTTAATGTCTCCTCTTTCATCGTGAGAACTGGGCTCCCAAGAACATCAAAGAATTTACCCCTTCATTTAATACTGTAGGACATCTAAAATAGTTTTGTAATTTGCCCAAAACACTACCCCCCCAAAAGCCCAATAAAAGAAATTTGGGGGGTGTTTGCAGCTCCCCCTGCTACAGCCCTGCCGAAGACTAAGTGTAAACAGTGAAATTCTGTGTTCATAAATTATTTGGATTAGTTCTTTCTCTCTCACCCCTTTAGAGACTGTTTGTGATGTTAATTTGATACAATTGGATTAATTTGTCTCAGTCCACTTCCAGTCTGAACCTTTCCCTCACTTCCCACCCCTGTGCATTTAATTTAATTTTTTTCAAGTGTGTAGAACAGTGGGCTTCCAAATGGGGGAAATAATGCAAAAAACCTCGACTCAGAAGTATCATCCTTTGCCACATCTTTCCACCCAATCACCTGGTCGTTCTCCTACCCAGATGCCCCTGTGTGGTAAAACGACATCCTGGTGCCCTGCCTTGTTTATCCTGTGTTTTCTTTATGTAAAGACAAGCAGATGTATGACTCTTTAATCTTCCAAATATTACATCCTTGGGGGTAGTCTTTCCATTTTACCGATGAGGAAACAGGCTCTTCATCTGGATGGTTACAAACTCTTGTGCCTTGTTAATAACCTGTTTTGGGTGCTCTATAGTTTGGACAAAGCGATTAAAATGCCTAAGTCCCCAAACACGCAGGTTGTGGCATGCAGCTTTTAATCCCAAAGTTTGCCTTTTGGGAAGACTGCGTTTTCATCTGTGTTTTAAGTCCAGGTTATCTTTTCGGACCGGAATTTGCAGTGTTCCTAGCATATCACCAAGAGACATGCTGGATGTGGGACGTGGCTTGGAGGTTTTCTTGTTTTGTTTCTGTTTAATTTAGGTGAAATGCACACAAAATAAAATTAACATTTTCAGTATGTACAATCCAGGGGTATTTATTATGTTTATGATGTTGTGTGACCACTGCCTCTATCTAGTTCCCAAACCTTTTTAGCACCCCCAAAGGAGATCCTGTACCCATGAAGCAGTCCCCTCCCCTCTTCCTTGCTTCCCTTAGTACCTTGAAACCACTGATCTGCTTTCCATCTCTCTATGGAGGTATCTGTTTTGGATCATTCATATAAATGGAATCATACATTGTGTGACCCTTTCGGTTTAACTTCTTTCATTCGGCCCTCCTGTTGTCACAGGCCATCCACATTGTAGCATGTAGCAATACCCCATTCCTTTTTATGGCTGAATAGTATTCCTTTGCATGGACAGACCACATTTTGTTTCTCCACTGGCCAGTTGATGGACATCTGGAAGGCTTGGTGGGGAGGGAAGGTGGGGAGAAGAGTAGTTTGTACCCTGACCTGTGCTGTGCTACTTAAGAGCCGTGTGACCGTGGACCAGCTACCGACCAGCTTCTGCTTTCCTATATTTGTTAAATGAAAACTGATAGTAAGACCTAACTTTTCAAGTGGTTGAAAGATTGAATAAAAGAAGTTCATAGTAGCATACCTGCCAAATAGCGGGCCCGCCTCAATGCTGGCTGTTGTACAGTAGAATCTTATGAGGGGGATGGGTGGGGGAGAGAAAGCACGAGCTTGTGTTACAATAGGTTTTAGTGTGTGTTTCTTCTGTTACGGATGCTCAGACCTTTATGCTGCTGCTGCTTCTTCACTTTTAAGGCCTACGTGTTTTCTCTGCTTTGTTGTTTGGTGTTTTTTTTTGCCTCCCCCCCAACAAACTACCCCCACAACCCCTCCCCCCCAAACTCACTGAACACAGGATTTTACATTTAGAAGCAGGGCCCTAGACAGAATGCCTGTAGTGGAATGTTACATAATTCACATTTAGATTTGAAGAGCTCATTATAAAAAACCTGACACACTTCAGGAATATTAAATTACTGCAGATTGTGTGGAGCAAAGAAACATTATTGAAGCATTTCACAATTCTAGGCGAGTCTGAATTTAACTGATAGGGTTTCACAGCTTTTACTGGGGAAAAATGATTTCAGTTGTCACATGGTTCCTGGCCCTTGGGGGACTTTAATCTCCTTGATTACAAAGAAACGAATTTCCTAAATAATTTGGAGTTACTTCACAGCCTTTTCCCAACCTCTGGCTTTTGGAAAATTAAAGGGGATGCCAAGACCCAGGCTGTGGTAGCTTCTCTCCTTACTGTGGCTTCCTTATTGAAGTTTTTATTTGCAATAATGTTGGTTTCCTTTCATTATTGATATCAGGGTGTTCTTCAGAAATGCACAAGCAATGCTTTATAACACTTGAACACAGTCCCAGTTTGTTGAACAAGCAGTGTTGGAGATATCCACGGGATAGGGAGAGGTGCTGTATGGTGCTTTATGAAGTTGAAGGGGAAAACACAGCCCAGTTCCCATCCAGTTTTATGTAGGAACTTTTTTATTTTTAAGGATTTTATTTATTTATTTGACAGAGATCACAAGTAGTCAGAGAGAGAGGAGGACGCAGGCTACCTGCTGAGCAGCCCAGCAGAGAGCCCAATGTGGGACTCGATCCCAGGACCCTGGGATCATGACCTGAGCTGAAAGCAGAGGCTTTAACTCACTGAGCCACCCAGGTGCCCCTATATGGGAACTTATAAGAAGGCTTGAAATTGGGTAAAATATACATATTTCAGCTCATTCTGTTATCTGTGTTAGGTACCTACTGTGTGCAAAACCAGCACAATGGAAATATCTTAGAGTCTGTCTCTTCCTGCAGTGTCTTTACAAGGAAGACTTAACCTGCCTTAGTTTCCTCTTTTGTACAGGGAGAATAACAGTATGGACCGGAGGTCACGCACTGCCACATGACCTTGAGCTATTAACACAGGAAATGATTGGCGCCTCATCCTTTTTAAGCGCTTTCCAGAAGGGGTACCAGGTACTCTTCCAAGCGTGTGACATGTGACATGTGTGGTCACACTTCATTTCCACAGTGGCTTCCTGTTACTCCCATTACGGAGATGGAGACACTGAGGCAAGGAGGGGGTTGAGTAACTTCCTCAATATCACGCTGCGTATCGGTGGCTGAAGCTAGGCAGCTGGCCAAAAAGCGGATTGTAGCCTAAGTAGGGAGAAATCCCGTTGAATAGAGAGATCAGAAAACCTTTCTGCCTACAATACTTTGAACCCAACCCTGAAGGGTCAGTAGAATGTCAGGGCAGACTCGAGAAGAAAGATTGAAGGAAGAGAAAGGTAGCAGTGCAAGTTACAACTGGAGACGGGAGGAGGTACATTGCCTCCTTATCAGACTTAGATTTCCTATTTTTTTTTTTTAAGATTTTATTTATTTGTCAGAGAGAGATGGAGAGAGAGCAAGCACAGGCAGACAGAATGGCAGGCAGAGGCAGAGGGAGAAGCAGGCTCCCCGCTGAGCAAGGAGCTGGATATGGGACTCGATCCAAGGACGCTGGGATCATGACCTGAGCAGAAGGCAGCTGCTTAACCAACTGAGCCACCCAGGCGTCCCTAGATTTCCTTTTATTAGTTGGGCTGTTCGTTGCCAGTCTCCATGCCTTTGCACAGCTGATCCTTCTGCCAGAAACAACCGTTCCTTCATTTATTATACATGGACTTACTGAGTGCCTGTTGGTCCTCTCTCTTATCCAGTTGGCGTAAGGATCATTCTTTGAGACCCCACAGTATTGGGCTCCTCCTCTGAAAATTTTTTCGTTTTTTTAAGATTTGATTTATTTATGTGACAGAGATCACAAGTAGGCAGAGAGGCAGGCAGAGAAGAAGGGAAGAAGGCTTCCTGTTGAGCAGAGAGCCCGATGCGGGGCTCGATCCCAGGACCCTGAGATCATGACCTAAGCTGAAGACAGAGGCTTTAACCCACTGAGCCACCCAGGCACCCCACCTCTGAGAAGTTTTAGTGACTCTTCCAAGCAAAGGAGAGTCCTTGCTCCTTTGTGTCCCAGTGTACCTGGTGTCTGCGTGTGTGTGTGTTCTGGTTGTGTGTCCTGCAGTCCCTTACCTGCCTGACATCCCCGTTAGACTGAGCACCTGTGAGGACAGGAATAAAGAGTCCACACTCCTAGCTAGGGTGGCTGCATGGTAGCTGTCTCTTGACGTGAATGAGCCCGCATTTGGGCCTGGCTTGTCGTAGGTTCTTTGTCGCTGGCTGTGGCCATGAGATGATCAATATTATTAAAAAAAATTTAATTATGTCTATGTAGGGCTTTGTGGCTCTGTCATCTCTGTCATCTCCTGTGGGATGTCGTCTTCTGTCAGGGGAGAGGTCGGGAAGTGGGGGTGAGGGTTAGTGGCGTGGTGCAGCTAGATGGCACAAGGGTGGCAGGAAAGGTTTCCATTTTCTGTGTTTGATTTCACGGACCCCATTCTAGGAAGACAGTTTTGCATTTTCCTTAGTTGTAGCTTTGGTTCCTATCGATGAGACATCATTCAGGGCCAGCATCATTTAAAAAAAAAAAAAATCGCTTTTTAACAAATGAATAGACCAAGTATCTTTGGCTAAGGTGAGAATTTCCCTATTATCGGGCCTTCCTATAATTTTACTAATTTTATTGTCTTTTTATTTAAGTATAAACACACAGTGTTCTGTTAGTTTCAAGTGTACAGTGGAGTGACTCAGCTGTTCTCAGGGCTCATCACAGTTAAGTGTACTCTTAACCTCCTTCACCTGTTTCACCCATGCCCCCCTCCCCCACCTCCTTTCTGGTAACCCCTGGTTTGTTCTCTGCATATAGAAGTGTGTTTGTTTGCCTCTCTTCTTCTTTGTTTTGTTTCTTAAATTCCACATATGAGTGAAATCACACGGTGTTAGTCTTTCTCTGACATAGTTCATTCAGCATTATACCCTCTTGCCATTTGTAACAACATGGATGAATCTAGAATGCACAAAGCCTTCCTGTAGTTTTATGTGGCTTTTACATTAGACCTAGTTAAACCCTCCTTAGTTGTCATGATTGAGAGGTTTGGTTTACTGTTCTTTTTGAGCAGAAACTGGCATTCAGGGTCCGCCTTTCTGGATTCAACCGTTTTGGGTCTGTGGGATGAGCTCAGAATGGGCTTGCGCAGTTTAAAGACCCATTTCCAGCAGCTTTATCTTCATTTTCTTTAAAAATGGGATAACTAGTGAAATGTTTATTTTCAACTGAACTCTCCGATGTAACTCTCAGATAGATGGTCACTGGGAAAGATGGTTGACTCGACGCAGGAGATACATTCATTCATTTTAACTGAAATCAAATGAGATAATGTATGTGAATCTGTAGCTGAGGGCAAAGTATAGAGTAAGTGCATAGTAAATACTAGCTGTAATTGAAGTGGTTGTATTATCATTATTATCATTATCCTCTCTTCCCAGCCCAGAGTCTGGACTTAATAGTACCTAGTAATGTGCGATGCATATTTATTAAAGAAAGAAAGAATGGAATGAGTGGCTGCCTGCTTCTTCTCTTTTGCTCCCCACATTAAATGCTTGTCTGCTCTTATAGCTGAGGAAAAAGCTGACATAAAAATTGGCTGGCTGGAAAGTTTCTCAGCCCCATTTGTCGCCTTACCCTTGGAGCCCAATTGTATGTCAACTCCATGTCCCCACTGATGCCTGGCAGTGAGGGAGAGACCACAGGTCACTTCCCTATCATCTGCTTTAGCTGCCATGGCTCTGATCAAGCTTGGCTGATGGATGGGTGCCCTGTTGTTGGAAATGTCTCCATGGGGTTGCTCAGGAAATACTCCTTTGCTGTATTTTCTGGATGGCATCTACTGCTTGAAAGCAAGACACGTGGAAAACAAGGAGTTGGGTTTTGTCCTTGGAAATCCAGAGTTTTAAAGAGATCTATGTCGAGTTATGTACCTAGGTTGAGAGACCATGTTTCAGGTAGACCTGTCATTCCCTTTGCTACAAACCCTGTCAGTGGCTTGGTGACATCGAGTGAGCAGTTTGTACACAGAGACCAAGATTTTCCTGGTTTTGTATGTTTGACAGTCTGTTTTGCCACCCCCCGACTAATTTCTGTTGAACCTCACAAGGGTGATGATTCTGAACATTCTCTTGGCTTGATTCGCAGCGCTCGGAAGGAGTGAATGAGATGTGCAGCTCGGAGCGTTGTTTCTGAAGGGAGGAGTCGTTGTCTTGAAGAGGAGTCCTCCATGAGCCTGGCCGAGGCCCGGGATCTGTGTGAAGTGGACTAAGGATTTAGTAGGATGTCAACTGAGACAGAACTTCAAGTAGCTGTGAAAACCAGCGCCAAGAAAGACTCCAGAAAGAAAGGTAGGGCTGATTTGTTCCTTTCTTACTGGCTATTTATCTGTGCAGTGTTTTATCTCTGGAATGATTTATAGCACTGTCTTTGTGATGGCATATGTTTTTTAATGGGCGCTAGCATTATTTGCTGTTTTCTGTACTCGCAGTGTATATTTTAATGGCTCACCATTATGCCTTGGGTAAAATCCAAAATTATTTTCCTAACATATAAAACCCTTCCTGGTATGCCTTCTACCCATCCCTCCAGTGAGCAACGTTCTCTGCCTAATCCTCCCACCCCCCCCCTTATCCAACCTTGTTTATCCTCCAGGCATTCTGTCTCTTGGGGTTCATTTTTGCAGGTTTCCAAAGTTCTCAAATTCCAGCAGCACCAGAATCACCTGGAAGGCTTGTTAAAACACAGATGCTGGGTCTCATCCCCAGAATTTTGGGGTTCGGGAGGTCTGGGGTAGGGCCCACCCCTGCATTTAGAACAAATTCCCCAATCGTACCGATGCCATTGTTTCAGAGTCCAGACTTTGGGAACCCCTGGACAATTAATCTAGCACAAAATCCTTTTGTCATTCCCTGCTTGTTTCTAGGCTGGCTCCCACTTAATCTTCAGGTCAGTCTTTCCTTCCTCCCCGCACTGGGTTAGTTGTTTTTGTTTGTTTTGCTGCAGGAGCACTTTGTTAGAATCTCACTTTATTCAAAATTTCCCATGTTTTTTGTTTATCGGCTGGACCAAGCATTCCTGCAGAGCCAAACCTCTCATTCACCCATCAACTCCAACACTTAGAACGTGCTTGACCCTGAGCGGGCACATAGACACCTACTAATGAGGACTGGCATGCATAGTATGGTAATGAAGTAACTCTCACCCTCTCCGTGTTTTCTGGAGAATTGGGTCCCATGGCTTTATGACCATGCCTTTCAGGATGTTTGTCTCCCGGTTGCAATTAGGCGTAAGCGACTTCGTGCTGTGTGTTGTCTTTCTCTCCCTCATCTTCTGAGCTGCACGGAGGACGATTAATAGACTTCTCTTTCAGGTCTTGAAATCTGTCAATATGGGCTTGCAAACCAGGATGCACTCAGTTGCTTTGTATAAGCAGTGATTCGTTTGAGACACTGCTGTGCCTGCCCCGTCATGTTTCGTGATGGCATTTGTCTGACACTCTATAGGAAACAAGGGACATAAATGTAATACACAGGCAGTTCCCAGACAGCCAAAACCTCAGGAAGGATGGTAAATGTTGCTTTGGATGTTTATTTGAAACACAAATATTTTGGAAGCAGCCCATTTTATTTGCTAAAACTTAATGTAAACCTTGTATTTCATGCATCATGGTCTAAGAATAATAGAAGGAAAGCAAATCAGTGAGAGAGCAGGTCTTGGGAGAACTGCTACATGGAGAAAAAAGATTGCAGAGCATGATAATGCACTAGAATTCAAATGCTTTTTCAGTGAAAACTGACAAGTTATATTTTTGCTTCAGATTTAACCTTTCCACTAAACTTGTGCTCTTGAATGCTTAATGCATTAAAAATTGTATCTTACTGAATATCTTTTCATTCTTAATTTTAAAATGCAAAACCAGGAGCTTTCTAAAATGAGGATTCAGGTTTTCAGAACTTTGGCTTAGTTGAAGATTTGGGATGGGAGTATGAAGGTGACTTTTTAGAACCTCCTCATCTTCATGTCTTACAGGACTCTAAAATCAGCTCAATACATAATGCAAGGAATATCTCCTAGTGAGTGGCCAGTACCATGGAGTCTGGACAGGCAGACCTAGATTCAAATTATAGCTATGCCAGCTCCTAACTGTGTGACCTTAGAATGTTACGTAACCTCTCTGAGCATCTGTCTTCACTCCTATAAGTAAGGATATTATATTAAAGTTCAGAGGCTTACTATGAAGAATAATTGAGATAAGACAGATTAAATACTTAGTATAGTACTTGGCATTTATTAAAGGATCAACAAAGAGCCTTTTTTAAAAAGATTTTATTCATTAATTTCACAGAGAAAGTGGAGGGGGGGTGACGGAGCAAGCACCAACAGGGGGAGAGGTAGAGTGAGAGGGAAAAGCAGGCTTCTCCCTGAGAAGGGAGCCTGACTTGGGGCGTGATATCAGGACCCTGGGATCGTGACCTGAGTTTGACTGAGCCACACAAGTGCCCTAACAAAGAGCCTTTATGTGTGTTTTTCCCCTTCCTTTTCTCTTTTTCCTTCCCTTTTCTCCTTATCCTTCTCTCCTTAATACTTGTTATCTCCTTTCTTCCTGTCCTCTCTCTCCATTTCCCTCCTCTCTTCCTTTCTCTTTCTCTTCTCCCATTTCTGTATTCTTCTTCTTTTTTTTTTTTTTTTTTAAGATTCTGTTTATTTATTTGAGCTAGACAGAGAGAAACCACAAGTTGTGGGGAGGAAGAGGGAGAGGGAGAATTAGACTCCCTAATGAGCAGGCAGCCCAATGCGGGACTTGATCTCAGGACCCTGCCAAAGGTGGCCGATTAACCGACTAAGCCAACCCACCCAGGTGCCCCTCTGTGCTCTTCTCCTCCTCCTCTTCATTTTCATCATCAGCATAATACTGTTTTCTCTTACCCATTCTAGAACCATAGGGATCTTAAAAACTATATAGCTGATTTGTCCCAAAGTAAGATTTTACAATTGTTCTTAGCTATGTAACAGTGATAAACAATATGTGTTCTTGATCGACTTCTCTGGCTCATGAAAGCACATACCCACATTCAAAAAGAGAGAGAATGTGCTCCTAACAGGATTAATTTATTTCTTACTCTTCAGTTTTCCCTGTGGAAAAATAAGTATTCCATTAAGCAAATGTTCCTGACTGAGCCAAAATATGTAGAATTTTAAATGGAAATGTTAACAGTTTATTTATTGATCTTGACTCTTGAATATAAAGCATTACTAAAGTTTGTTACTAATTCTTCCAATTCCTCTTTGATTTTCTATGGAGGCAACATAGAACCTCATAAGTAGGTTTATGTCTTCCTCTCTGATCCTTAAGTAATTCTTTTTCTTGTCTTATTGCATTAGCTGGGTCTGTCAGTACAATATTTAGTAATAGGAGGTATTCTTAACTTGATCTTCAATTAATGGAAGTGCTTCTAAGTTTCCTGTAACTGTGATATTTGAATTTTTACTAGAGTTTTTTTTTTATTATTTCTTCTTCATTTATTGTTTTGGAAGTGTTATTGTTTTTTAATAAATCCTGAATTTGGACATTGAATTTTGCCATATGCTCTTTCTATATTTATTTCAATGATTATACATATTTTTCCTCTCAGTTTATATCACAGTGGATTTTACTGATAGATTTTTCTAGACTTCATTTCTAAGGTAAATATTACTCTTTCATGATATTTTATTTTCTATGTATAGATTTGATTTTTTGGTATTTTACTTAGGATTTTGATATGTATTTTCATCAGCATGATTAGCATATAACTTTCTTTTCTTGAAGAATCTTCGTGCCTGGTATTAAAGTTTTTAATTTCATACAGTGATTTTTTTGGTGCTCAGGAAATACTGAATGATATTTAAGCCCTTTTCTGAAAAAATGGTTTTCTTTTTAAAGTAATTTTATTTGACTTTTTAGAAGGTATATATTCTCTTAACTGAAAATTAAAACAGAAAATTAAGCATTCCTAATCCAATTATTCAAAAATAACTGCTCTGGACTGTTTTCAGGATGTGTGTTGAGATCAAACTAATTCATACAGTTTCATATCCTGCTTTGTTATTTGACATTATATCATAAGTACATTTCTCATGTTATTACGTGATATTATAGACTAGAGGGGGTGTTTTTGCCCCTTTGGCAAGATTTAGATGGTTCCTGGGGCAGATATTTTATTTCCTAAAAGAGAATACCTGACAATATGGGTCATCTATCAAGAGTGAGAGTGGCATAAAGAAAAGTTAAGAGGCCCTTTAGAATTTCTCACAAACCTATCACCCGCTTCTTTAACCCAGGCTTTTGAAAGGAAGTCAGAGAGTTTCCAACACAAGTCACCTGGGGGCATATTTCACCATAAAATGCATTTCTGGAGAGGCCCTATAGGAGACTTAACTGGAGTATTCACAATTCAAATAAGGAAGACTTAAATGTAGTAAGAAATAAAGTTGTTTTCCTCATTTCATTTTTATTGGATTGTGTTGCTACACATGCAGCTTGTCCAACGGTGCCTATTCCAGGAGTGGAGTTGATGGAGGATGGGAATGTAGATTTTCAGGTTCGTTACCTGCCATCAAAGGGGGAGAAAGCTGATGTGATTCTGGTTATTTATAAACCCCACACCAGGCCACCCAGTGGAAGACTGTGAGAGAGGAAGGGTCCCAGGTGAGCAGGTGCAGAAGTCTTTGGGGACAGTGCCCGGGGATTTGAATCAGCGCCACCTGGCAGCCGAGGGTGGTAGAAAGAGCACTCACTTTGGAGCCAGACCTGGTTTTGAATTCTAATTCTTTTCCCTCTTGCTGTGTAACCAGAGCTGGGTTATTTAGCCTCTTAGAGCCCTGTCTCAATGAGTGTGTGTGCGTGCACGTATGCAAATAATACTTACCAGAAGGGCGGGGCAGGGGGGCATCGTGGGTGAAGGTCCATCGTGAGAGCCACAGCATGGCAGCTGCCTGCTTAGCATTGGTTTTTCTGCCCTTTTCCTTCTGAGATCAGAGTTCAGCACTGTCTCCTGATCTTCTAGAAACACCTACAAATAAACTTACTCACTTTCCATGTATTAGAGTTATGTCCAAGGATCATTAGTTAGCAAAAGAATAGTAACAACAAAATGCTACCTTATTTGCTCCCTAAAAGATTCGGCCCTGAGCATCCGAGCCCTGATGGGTCTAGAAGTTGGTCGTCATATGGCACACGCATTAACTTTGGAGCCCCAGCAAGCTGAGTTTTAACCCTGGCTGTGTGCCTTAGTAGCTGTGTGAACTATTGGGAAGTTTCTTTTTTTTTTTTTCTTCTTTTTTTTAAAAATCTTTTTATTTTAAAATTTTATTTATTTATTTATTTATCAGAGAGAGAGAGAGCGCGCACAAGCAGGGGGAGTGGCAGGCAGAGGGAGAAGCAGGCTCTCCACTGAGCAGGAACCCCAATGTGGGACTTGATTCTAGGACCCTAGGATCATGACCTGAGCCAAAGGCAGCTGCTTATTCGACTTAACCATCCAGGCGTCCCTATTGAGAGATGTCTTAAAAATTCTGGTTAGTTTTGGTTAACGAATGGTTTCAGTAATGCCATAGGGGTTCTCATCCTTCACTTGGTCAGTTAGCCCTGGAAACTATCCTATTAACTAGGGCTTACCCCTGAAGAGCTTGTACAGTGCCATCACATTCATCATCTGATTGGATCCTTGGGACTGGGGTAATTAATTAAAAAAATTCTTATTATGATGCCTGTGGTTGCAGAGCTGCTGTTTCCCTGCCTCTGCCTACTGCTCTTGCCCTGCAGGGAGGCTGTCTGCCATCTGTCAAGACCTTAGCCCGGGGCTCCTGCCTCAGGCCACTTCCGCTTTTCCAGCTTCCTTTTCCTCAGGAACCAAACGGAGGCGGAAATTAGACCTGGGCAACCAAATCTGAAACCTGGAGGAAGCATTAATGAACGAATGAGGTCTTTTGTCCACAAGAATTTATCCAGCCCCGGTAGGAGCCCTGCCGGCAGTCAGTGTTCTGTGGGGAGAGAGAAGTTTCTGGAAAGGAGACCCTGACTGCAGGCAGTTTATGTAGTTGAAGACCTTCCACCTCAGGAGGCCCTTCTGATTTTTATAGTCTCATCCCCTCCTTGAAAAGACCTGTTCTCTGCTTTGCAGCTTTGCTTCATTCTCATCCTATCACTACTCAAAAGTTAATGTTTTATTTTTACCCCACACTCATATTTGTTCCTTAAAATATGGCACGTTCCTCATAATAAAAAAATTCTTAAACTCTTTTCATGGCTTTTCGGACTTAAAAGCAAGTGAGTTTTCATCTTCATAAACACGTGTAAGACAATATTCTAAAAGAAACCTGAGTTAAGTTATCTAGAAATGGAGAAACAGAAAGGGTTCTAAGGAATTTACATTCGGAGGCTAGCTGGAGCCTCTTGCTCACAGATGAGCTTCTCGAAAGAAGGACTTGCCGCGCTGGTCACTCCTTTGGGTAGTGGCAGAGGCAGGGCTGGAGGCCAGGAATGGCTCCCATGGATGGTGTTCCTCCAGCTCCTTAGACTGCAGACAACTTAACCTTCTTGGGATTGCCCTCTTGGTGGGTTTGTTCCCTCTTCTTTACACTGAAGACTCCTGGAAGAGGTCATGCCTTAGACGCGGATGAACTTAAGTTTGATTTAAGACTTGACACGACGTCTGCTTGCATGTCTCAGGCTAGCTACTCTAACTTTCTAAAGCTCATCCATAAAACAGGGACAAGAGCACCTATCTTGAAGTGCTATCATGAGGATTACACGAGTGAATAAACCTACAGCACCCAACACAATTCTCTGTACATAGACCCAGGTTGAGGAACTTTCCCTTTCCCTCCAGCACCCCAGCTCCTCACTCAGCCCCGAGAGGCAGCACGTCTCCTAGTGCTGTATGACATCAGGGAATAGTAGAAGGTGCCCTTTCCTCCAGAGGCACCTGGGGGTATCCCTGAGAAGAAGGAACTGGTTCATCTTCCAATGGATGCTTGTTTCAATAATAATGGGCAAGGTGGACAGGAAATACGAAGGAGAACGGACTGTGTTGTTAAGCTATAAATGTTTATTAATAGCCATCATTTGTGTTGTGCTTCCTGCGTGCAAACCATTTTAGATAAACTGTTCCCAAGCAGCCCAAATCTTACATCGCCCCATGGAACACATGAGAAAATAACGTTCAGAAAGATCAAGAGACTTGCTCTGGGTCACGTGGTTTGTCTGCATAAGCTGGAAAGCCCTGGGTCTGCCAGACATTAATGTCTGTGTGGTCTTCCCTGAAAACATGGTCTGGGTTTGCCCTGTGCCTTGATGCTGGAGGCTGGTGGTTCCGACAGAATTACAGGGGGGCTGCACTCTTTTTTTGGCAGGGGAGGCACGGAAACCGATGAGGCACATCACACAGATTTATGGCACCATTCTGCCTTGGCAGGGTTTTGGATCTTGGTGTGCTAATTGTTCTCTCCTGACTCTGTGATTTGCAGGCTTTGGAAATTCAAAATCCAGGATTTAATTATATGATGACATCAATTTCTCTGAGGTTGATCCATAAAGCTCTGGGGCTGAAGGGCTTGGGAGGGAGGGAATACTGTTTTGGGTCAAGAAGTCCAGTCCTTTATGGTAGGACTGGCTGTCAGATCATATGATGTGTGGTGGGGAGAGAATTCTGTACTCTCTGCGAGCACATGGTCTTGAATTTATTACAGGACACATCACTCACTGTGGACATTCCCTGAAGACAAACTCATTTCAGGTTTCATTGGTGACTTAGTTCTGGGCTTCACTTTAACTGGTTCCTTTATAAGAAGTCAGGCTTTCTTCAAGCCCTCCTTCACATCCCTTTCTTCCCTGAATGTGTTGTATAACCCCAGCAGCATACCAAAGAGGATAACACCCCAAGCAAGCCATCTGAGTTTTGGTCCCCATGTCTTTGTCACTTGGCCTTCTCTTACCCCGAGCCGCACCAAGCTTCAGTTCCCAGAATTCACCTCTGTGACACCTATGTGTCAGCTCCTTCTACCTGGGTCCTCTTTCCCATCTGTCTATTCACTTGGCCAACTCCTGGTTAGGACCCAACAACCATTTGTCTGAGCCACCATCCTTAACGTTTTGAGCTTCATAAGATTCTCGATTAATCGCTGACTGTGAGCCCCTGTGACCTCCTAAATGCCTTCCAAAGCTGTCCATGCTCTCTCCTCATAGCTCCTCTCCCAAGGACAGTCCGGGCTGCCTTCATCTGCCATCTGTATTGTTCTCACACCCCTCCTAAGGGGTTTGCGGGTTTTCAGTCTTTTCCATCTGAAGCTGTTCTGGACACTTGGAGATCTGATCACGTCTCCCCTCTGCTTCAGACCCTTCAGGGAGCAGCTCCGAGTGCCCCCAGGGTGACATCCACACTGCTTCTCATGGTGTCCCAGAGGCCGCACCAGGTCCAATACCTCCTTATCTCTCTGGTCACATCTCTCCATGCTGTTCTGCAGTGATAGTCCATTCTGTGGCACAACTGAATTAATTTCATTTCCCTAATTATACCATACGATTGTTCCTATTAAGGGTTTGGCAAGTCCTGTTTCTTCTCCGAAGAATACGTTTTCCTTTATTTCTTTTCAGAGCTAACTCCACTTATCCTTTAGTTTCAAGTTCAGTATTACTGTCCTCGGAAATGTTTTGGTGCCCCATTACAGTCCACGCCCCTGACCCCCAGCTGCAGGTCATGACTCTTTTGCGTGCTCTCAGATGTCTCATGTTGCTCACTGTTATATATTTTTAGTCGTCTTTTTGTTCCTCTGTGTCGCCCATTAGGCTGGGAGTCCTGTGACGGCAGGGACCGCTCCTGTCTTGTTAACAACCACGTCATTTCTACCACTGAGCACGGTGCTGAGAGATGTAGGGATGCAGCAATGTGGGCGAATGAATAAGCAGGTGAATGAATGAATTTATGACAGAGATAAGCCTCCTTCAACTCGATTTGTGAGGGGTTCCCTAGCACCCTGCACGTACTCAAATCACCACACTTGCCATGGTTCTCCTATCGGTTTTGGCTTATTTTTCTGTCTCTACCGTTAGCCCCGAGTTCCTAGCACAGCACTCAGAACATGGTAAGTACTCAGTCAGTGTTTGTTGCAGGGGTGATCACGTGGTGGGGCCGGGGTGGGAGGATGATCTGCACAAGGAGAAAGAAAATGACAAAACACAAGCATCTCCCCTAAATGCTGGCTCTTGAGATTCTTATTATGTCGCCTTGAAAATTCCTACCATTCTGTGAACTACTTCTCCTTTTGTGATGTGTGTCCAATCACGTCTGGTGCCGTAATTTAGCGTGATGTGGGCCATATTGGTAGTAAAGCTATACGATTTGCCATATTAGTTCATCCCACTGCTTCATTAAGCTCAGTGTGCTGCCCGTGGCCGTGGCTGGGTTTGAATTTTGATGTTGGGAAGAACAAAGCCTTTTACATTATCCCTCCAAGTCCCGTGAGTCAGGTAAGGGCACATGCCTTTGTGGGGCTGGAGAGTGTTCATCTTTGCAGATAATCAGCACATGCCCCAGAGCGTGGGGTTTTCTTATCCGCGCGGTTTGCTGAGTGAGCAGACGATGTTCCAAGGTGTGCTGGGATTTCAGCAACCCCCTCCTATTGCCGCAAAGCCTCTGGGTTGGTCAGAGTGCGTATGTTGCAAGATTGAGCAATTCCGCACAACCCATCAAGAGAGTACATGGAGATAAAAGACAGAGGAGAGGTTTGCTGTGGGTAAAATGTTGTTTCATTTAAGCTTGAAAACAATCTTTGGACAAGTGTCCCCATGTTAGAGTAGAGGCGACTGAGGCTCAGACGGATGAACGGTTTGCCTGAAGTCCATGCAACGAGGAGGTAAAGGAACCCATTTGCGGCTAGATCTCTCTGATCCCAGGTCCTGTCTACATGCTTCACACTAGACTAAGCTACTCCCTACTGAATGGTGTGTCTTCTTACCAAATACCGTGTAAGGCTTACACTGAAAGACATCATCCGACAGAGTCCAGCAGAAACACTCTTAGGTTGCCATGGCCATACCGAGAGGAAGGAAGGAGGGCAGAAGATGTGATACAGTAAGGAGGGGGGTTGGAAAGGCAGAGGAAGCTCTAGGTCTTCACTCCCCTTCTCTGGCAGGTGGGAGGTTGCTGTACACAAGGGTTCCCAGTGATTGACTAGGAACATTTCCCTTTCTAAGGAGAATGCCAGTTATTCTGTGTTTTCCAGATACAAAAAGGTAAAGACTAGGTGAACTTGAGGGACTTTGTGTGGATTCATCAGAATGCAATTCTAGCTCATAATTTGGAACAAGCACTCCAATTTTGCAAATGTCTCCAAATCGATGAGTCGTCCCATTAACCCATTTCACCTCCCAGTGGGCTTCCCTGCATCAGAAATAATCATGACATTGCTGGTGAGGAAGGTAGTTACTGTCTGTCCGCAGTTAGAAAGTGTCAGGCATTGCATTTGAACGCTTACATGTATTTTCTCCTGAACAAGACCTTGAGGGAGCTCCTCTTATTAAAACCCCAAGTTTACAGACAAGGAAATGGAAATTAAGGAGGCAGGACAGCGTTCATGCCATGACTCCTGACCTTATGCTCTGAACAGACCTGTAGTTTTACCTCACTCATGCATTCAGCTGCACGTGGACCTTCTGAACACGTTGACTTGCTTGGCCCTTCCTGCACACGCGTGAGTTTTCTCCAGTTCATTCTCCTCTCCCTGGGGAAAAAAAACCGCCCGAATCTCAGCTCACTGCCAAGGCCTACCTCATCCTCTGAGACCCAGCTCGGAGAGCACGTCCATGAAGCTCTTTCTCAGCATTCTCTTCCCCCTGAAGCCTTCATTCCCCCATGATTTTCAGCATGTTGGCTTTTGACAAAGTTTTTCCTCCAGAGAAAGCTTTTCTGTCCTTCTTCCATCAACCCGAAATGCACTTAAATACCTCTCTTCCTTACTAGATTGTGTTGTAAGTAGAGACGTGATGGCAGGGACTGTTGTCTTGGGCATCGTTATATCCTCTCAGAGCTGGGATGAGAATTTACTGAAGAGTTGTCAGTGTGCCAGATGGGAAACGACATTAATTACATGACTACTCAGTGCAAGCAGAGAGTATGGTGAGAATACAGGATTTGATGAGGTCGGTAAAACTCCCATTTTACAGAAGAGGAAACATGAACTAAGTTCAGAATATGTCCAGGGTCACCCATCGTGTAAATGGAAGAACATGAATGTTTAAACTTCGCTCTCAATGGTCCAAAGCCCAGGCTCTTTCTGCCATCCATATTCACTGTTTCCCAGAAGTGGCTGTCAAATAAAACCCCAGTGAAAAGCTCAGTTCCTGGGGGTCTGTGTCCTGTTGGTACGTGGCAGCAAGATTTGCAATTTACTTTTACCAAGAATTTATATATCATCATTGTAGATTCACTTCCCTCAGATGGGGGACTGTCATCACTTGAGTTTTTCGGTTCCCCTGACTGGGGATACCGCTCTAGGGAGAACTTGCATTCCGATTGTTAAACCAGAGGCAGGAAAAGCCACGCAGGAACTCTCTACCCTGGAAGGAGCCCAGCAGATGATGAATAGCAGACCTGAATCTTATCATGTATTTCAGGATGATGTACGGGACTGTTGGAAACTGCCTTTGACAAATGTGCACGGGAAGGGGAATTATCTCCAACAATGAAAAATGTTCTTATTATGTGATCCTAAAAAGGATCAGGACCCCTATCATTGGGAAAATGATCATCCCCGTATCCCTTATTAACAGCGATATGGAAGCATGTGCTAAAGACATTGGACGTTGGGCTGAAGCTGTGATGGATAGCCGTGAGTGCTGGATCACGTTGGACTTATGAAAGGTAGCGTGATGCTTGATAGCAGGTGGGAAATGTGCAACTCGCTAAGGTCGCTTTTAGCCCTTGCTTCACGAGGCTCTGCAGGACTTGTTCCTGCTATCTTAGCCAAGTACCCAGCAGCTTTTGGTCAGGCCCAAAGCTATGATTCAAGAGTAGGAGGTATGCGATACACGTTTGTAGGAAATGAAACCATTTCCATAAGGAGGAGAAGACAGGCATTTTAAATATTTAATCTTACTTTATTTTCTCATTTCACACGCTTATGTGGAAACCTGGCGTCATAGAGATTCACCAGCCTACCCGAGGCTAGAAACCGGCAGAGTGCAGATTTGAACCTGAACAGTTTGATTTCAAAGTCTATATGCTTTGCAGACCTCGGTAGTTTTTGGTAAATAAGCTCCTGGTTGGAGTTCAGAATAATAGAAATAGAAACAACCGAATGTGTATGTGAAGTGTGTACTGCGGGCCCTAGCACAAGGGTAGATGTTGAAGAGATGCGAGTCTTCCTGCCTTTCCTCCTTCCCTCTTTCCCTCCTTCTTTCCTTCATTCCATTCTTGAGTGTTTGAGTGTTTTCCAAAACCAGGCAGAGTGTTGGCCACAAAAGATTATAAACAAGTCCTGGGCTTAGGGAACTTGAGATCTCTCCCAAAGACAGACAACTAAGAAGCAATTTGAGTTCATTACAGTAAGTTGAAATCCCAGAGCAGAGATAAGCAACCACCCAAGGGCTTCCCAGAGGTTATGTCATTTAAATAAAGATTCTTGGAGTGCAGATTTATTACTTTTTTCAGTTCAATGGGTGCTTTGTGAAATGTCTTCTATTATTATAGACACTGTCTACCCATTAGATTTAAATCCCTAGTTGTGAAAAAATAAATCCTACGTTGTCCTCTGGTGAAAAGAAGATCAGCAGATCAGAAATCTTGCTGGGCCAGCCACGGCCTCCCCCCGACTTGACTTCTAGAGTAAACGGCCTCTCAGGTTGTACACATATTTTATTCATGTCCTATTACATGTAGGACCAGGCACATAGTATGTGTTCATTAAGCACTTGTAGAACAATAGAGTAGCCTATATTAGATAGGTAATTCTTTGGCCTTTGGCCTGCATTTTGCTAGAATCAGTAATTTATATTCCATTAGTTTTCCTTTGATGTTTTCAAGTAATGATTACTGTGGCTTCTCCTCCTGCTCTCAAAGTTATAGATTGCAAATAGATTTTTGTGTCTTTTGCCAATGCTGGTCAATTTTAATGGCTGCTTCGAGCACTCTGTGGGGGATTCTGAAGTAATACCCTGGCTCTGAGCAAGAACCGTTAACATTCAGGCGTATTTTCTTTCAATCTTTTATTTATTTATTTATTTTTGCACACGAGTGTGTGTACACAAACATGCAAACACATGCATTCTACTTTGATCCTACTGGGTGTTTAATTCTGCATTACTTTTCCACTGCATCTTACCATCTAAGCTGTTCCCATGTCATTATAAATTGTGCAATTATCACTTTACAATAAGCGAGGCGATCTCATTTCCCTGAGCTTTTACTCACAAGCTCTCCTTCCAGACCCTTATGTCATTGTTGAGTTTTTTTAGTAGTTCATTCCTAAATTTGTCAGATCTCACTTGAGCTGTGGCACACAGAATTGCTTTCAGTGGTTGATGATTCATTTCTCTTTTCACCCTTGGACTGATGCAAATGTTTGTCGTCAGTATTTTGTGGTTGAGGGATGATGCTAACTTGTTTCCCCACAGCAAGAAGAAAAGGAGACCTTGGGAGTGGGCTCCCCTCTGCGGGCGTGTCCCCAGCAGGGGCCGCCACTCCGGGAGAGCCTTGAAATTCAGATTTGCCAATGGATGCCTCTGGATGCCAATGATTCTTGCAGTTCACATCTTTTAACCTCAGCTTTATCAACTTTAATATGTTGTCCTGGTGCCTTGATTTTTTGGTTCATCTGTTTTAATGTGATGAAATGTAAAGACGGAGCTCAATCTTGTCCCCTCACAGCGACTGTAGGGGTTTTCAGCTGATCACCTATCCTCCGTCTGTTAAGGATTCGAATTTTAAGCAGCCAAAAATACATTTTCCTGGTATCTGTCATCAAGTGATTAGTGCAACTATTTAGTTCTGGTCGTCTTTCCTATTCTTGGTAGATTTATTTTCTCTTCTTAGAATTCTACTGCCGCCCTCTCTGTCTGGGAGACTGGAGATGTCATTTAAACATTGCTTATTAGGATTCCAATATTTGTCTCTCATATACAGTCAGCTAAATCAAAAAGTCAGACAGTGTTTTTAAATTGCAAATTTAAATGACAATTTATAGACCAGGTCTACTGGAAATTTTCTGTCCTTGGCATCCATCACTGCTTGCGTGTACATTGTTTTATGCTCCTCTCTTTCTCTCTCTTTTTATCTTCTTGAGAGCACAGCACACATATCCATCAGAAGGATCAGAACTGCTGCAGTCCAACAAAAATGCAATAAAGATCTTGAAAGGAAATGAAGACAGACACCGTATCCCAGACCTTCTTTAGATACTTGTTCTCTTCCCCACCCCCACCCCTGCCTCTTAAAGAGGAAACTTGCATTCGTCACTTTTTAAAAAAAGTATTGAAGCACCTGGTTTAGTTTCAAATAAAATATTCACCAAAGGCCTGAAAAATGCCAAATATTGTTACCTCAATTAATTTGCACAATAAACCAATGATAATGACACTATTATTAGGAATGGTGTCATAGCTGATATTTACTGAGCACTTACAATGTACCAGGCAACATTCTGTGGGTTTCCGGTGCTGTTACTCACTTAAGGTAATAAGATGGTTGATTTCTAAAAGAGAAGACAGAAATGCATGGGAGCCGGCTTGCTCGGGGCCCAAAACTTGAGTGACTGGTGGAGCGCCAGCTTCTGATGCAGAACCCTGTCCACCACACTAACTTTTATTTGTATCTTCAGTGAGAAAACTTGGGGCCTACTTAGTATCTCTATTTTGTAAGAATGACAGATTGAAAAGTCATCACACCATGCTTTACTGAGTTTAATTTTTAGCAGATTGGGTTAGAAGGGGTGGGGGTGGGGCTGTAAACCTTGAAATCATCTTCTTCTACCGGTCCATTTTCCCTGGGATCAGAGTAGATTGGCAAAGCATTATGATCTTCCATTTCAGAGCTGAAGTATTATCCATCTCGATGGGGGAAATCATCTCTAAAATCCTTCTGAAGCCAGCTGCTGCAGAGGTTGGTACATTTCAGAAAATGCTTGCAGTACCCAGTAACTTCGCTGATGGAAATGAACAGAGTCAAGTCTGCATCTGGAGGCCCATACTGAGTATGCACTCCCCCCCCACCCCCGCATCCATATTGTGTCCTGTGTCTCCTCTTATCACAGAGCCGGGAGGTCTGCCTTTCAGCATGTGCTCACCGGGCTCCAAAGTCAGCAGCAGCTGGGGGGTGTCAGGGCTGCTGGGGTTCCAATCAGACAGAGGAGGTGATGATAGGGAGAGATGGAAGGACTTTGTCTTGCCTATGAGAAGACATGGAGAAAGAGCCAGAGGAGGCTAGGGGAGCCATCAGACCACAATGCAGGTTTGGTTCCTGAGTGAAAGAGGGAAGGAGGGAGGGAGGGATGGAAGGAAGGAAGGGAAGGTAGAAGGAACATCTCAGACTTCAGTAAGGTCATTATGGAGTCCTTGAGCCAGAGTCAGTCATCAGAAGAGGCCCCGCCTCCTGGGAATAGGCCTACTTGAATATCCCTGCTTGCTCCATCATTGGCTGGGAGCAGCCTGTGGGAAACATGGTCTGGCTGTAGACATGGAATGGATTTCTGAGTGCGACAATTGGAGCTATTTCCCTTCTTTACAGCTAGAAGTCTACCAGTTGCATTCTCATCCCCCCACCCCATCCCGCACCAAACTGATAGTCAAGGTACCTAAATCATTCACCCCTCTAAGTTCTTCAGTTAGGTGGTGCGATGAGCAGTTCAGATTCCTCCCCCCATGTTACCCCATATGGACACATGTTGGTTACAAGGAGGTGCCGATTGAGATTGGGGCCCTGGATTCTCTGGCCAGTTTGTCCAGCAGTCCTCAGAACATTTTGTTCTTTCGAAGCCTGTGAGGCCTGAAATGAGGGAATTGAAAGCAGCTATTGGGTTGGTAGCCCGAGAAGGAAGCCCTCTTTGTACCTGGTGATCTCCCCACACCTCTTTTTGTGTCACAGGCAAAAGGGGAATGTCCATCCCCTCATGCCCCTGCACCCCTACCAATGCCAGGAAGGCCAGAGTGCCATTTCTGGAACATCTTTCTGATGGCCAGCATCCTAGGGTCTTATTTAAGTAGATTCCATGAAAACGACCAGTAAGGCCATATTCTTTGGAGCATAGCCTAGTGATTGTGTCACTGTCTTCAGAATTCCAAACTGACCCATCATAGCTCTACCATTTATCAGTGGCAGTTACCTTGGGAACTTCAAGTCCTGTAAGCCTTCGTTTCCTTACCTGTAGAATGGGAGCGATGGGACCGATCTCTAAGGGTGAGAATGCAGACCAGATGTAGTCATCTGTATAAGGGCTCCAGATGGCGTTAGACATAAGTGTGCTAGCTTGCTGCCCTTCTGACTATGGGAGAACCAAAGTCCGTGTATTATGGCTGGTTCGTGAGACCTTAAGTCTCGTGGAAGGTGGGCTGGATGAGCCTGTGTGCATGCGTCCATCCCTGCCTAGCTCTGTGTCATAGGTGGTGGGGGATGAGTGGGGGCACTGCATCTGCCCCTTTCGTGCCTTCTAGAAGGTTACAGCTTAGCACTCAGTGTTACTCGTTGGTCCACAAACACTCCATGCTACTTTATGCTTCCCTGCTCGGTCTTCACATTGGCCTTCCTCCAGAATAATTTGTTGCTTGGAGCAGACCGCACTCATAAAGAAGCAATCTGGAAGGCTGGGCACCCTGAGAGCCTTGAGCCGAGCACTGAAAAGGCAGGCACTCACATATCTTCCTCTCATCTCTCCAGAGCTACTTTGCTTTTTCCAGACTAGCTTCTTGTTTCTCCCTCTCTGCAGTCAGGCTTGCCTTGGTCACTGTGCTCATGGCCAGCTTTACTGGCTTCTGCATTCAAAATCTCAATGAAGACTGAGTCCCAGGGTCCCCATTCCAGATCTCAGGCAGGGAAAATCTGTAGGCTCATCCCACCTGACAGTGGGCTGTTCAAGAGTTAGAGACCTATGACGGAGGTCCGAGAGCCCACGCTATGGGCAGTGGGAGGGTTTTCGCTATGCAAAGTAGTGAGGCGTGGTCTGAACAGACACGACCACCAAAAAGATTCATCTTAGATGTTACTTCCTCCAGGAAGTCTTCCTCTCCTGGGCTGTTCTGATTCTGGGCACTGGCCTCTGTTGTGCTCTACTTCCCTTAACCCTACATCTGTCTTCACACCTGATGGTGCATCCTGAAGGTAGGGACCGGACCTGCTTGGTCTTCGCAGACACTGCCAGTGTCCAAAATGCCTGCCACCCAGCAGGTACTCCGTAAATAGTTTGGACACCTAAGTATCATCTGGGAAACTGACATGTAATTGTACTGCAGAAGAAGTACTTCCCAGTAACAGCATGAAGCATCTGCTTTGCAGAAAAACAGTTGTCCTCTCTGCCCCACCCTCACGCCCGCCCCCAAGGTGCGGTAAACATCCATGGGGACAGAAGCAGGGCTCGGGCAACTGCCTTTCATGTGCAGTCATGCTCCGTGTCTTTGATCCTGATCTCCTTTAGGTATTGAATCCTGAAGGGCCTGCTGCAGCTCCCCACAGAACAGCCATCCGCCACCCCACCTATTAATGCCAATTAGCCTGGGAAAGATGAAAACTTTGGGGACTTAATGAGCTGAGTTGGCACCTGTTCACTCAGCACTCCAGCCTGTGTCTCTTCAGCTGCTCCCACCAACTGGATGGTGTCAGGTTTGGCCTTTCTGGGGAAAGGCTGACAAAGGCATTTTTACCCTAGTGTTTTCCAACTTGTCCTTTACTTTTGGGTGGCTGACCTCAAGATTTTTGGAGCCACACTCTTCAGGAGCCTCGTTTGAGGCCATACTCGTATCCCCACCCATCCCAGACTCCGCTCCATAATGCAGAGGGGCTGAGACTAAGGCCTTGTGTGAATCAGGAAGACAGCACCTGTGTGACATCCCAAAGCAGCCTTTCCACTTAGGGGCTGTGTGATAGGGCCGAGTGTGGTGCGTGGCGCTAAGCAGCTCTGTGAGTGTTGGTGGAAGGACTGTCGCCCAGCACGCGGCTGTGTCACCGCGTGTCTACTCCACGAGCACACCGTAGTGCCCATGATGGCATGACCGGCACCCTTACCAGTGCCCGTCCATGGTAGTGCCCATGTAATACCTGTTGCATGAATGAATGAACAAATGATGAGTCGTGCTTAGGAGCTCTAGTGGGAGAGAGACCTGGATTGGAACCCCATTGCTAGCACTTCTGTACACTGTGAACATGGGCAGTTTGCTTCCATCTCTCTCCAGCCCTGGTCCTTTACTCTTATTGGAAGGACCAGTGCTTCTCATGGTTTTGGGCTGACATGTAAAGTGCTTACTTAGCCCGGTGTCTGGCACATAGTAAGTAGTTATTCTTTTATTACTGATGGAGTAACTTTAAATAAAGTGCTGGATACCCACATCTCAGTGCCCTCATTTATACAATGAAAATGCTTCTCTGTGCTGTACGGGTTCGTATGAGGAATAATTTGATACTGTGAACAGCACGGCCAGGTCTGGGCTCAGAGCTCCATAGATGAGAGGTGATGCCAGCCCCATCACGAGAAGGCTCGACGGGCTCAGGCAGTGACCACCCAGCTCCCAGGGCCATGCCCAGGAGGAAGGGGACAGGTTTGGAGAGAGGCTCTTCTGTAGCTCCCCGACATGACAGTCATTTGCGTGGTCAGACACACAGGGCTCTGGTCTTCTTTTGCCTTTCACCTTGAAAAAACTCGGGCTTTTCAAAGGGATCCTAGGCTATATTATCAGACTTTCACCCAGCAAGCTGTTCTTTTCAGCAGACTGACTTTTATAATTCTCATGACCAAACGCCAGCCCTTCTTTACCCAAACCCCCTTAATCCTTTGATCTTGTCTCAGTCACAAGAAATGATTGTCTGCTACGTCTTGCCATACATGATTTAGGGAGGATTACTGAGCAACCGCAGTCCATCCCTCACCTTCCCCTCCCCCACCAGCAGTCACTTCCTCCTGTGAAATCCTCCCGGGGCCCCAGACCCCGGGAAATATCCTTGGAAAGAAAAGAGCCAGGCAGGGCAGCTGGGGCAGAGGCAAGAGGTTGGTAAGAGGTTGAAGGGAATATTCCAGAGGAAGGGAGGACAGGTGTGAGTGTGGACGTACTGTTTTGTGAAGTGAAAGAAAGCCTGTTCCTGCGGCTCAAGGTAAGCAGACGTGCACCTGGGCCTCGTCACCCTGTCACCCTGCACGTCATCCGGCATGACTCTCCAGTGAGGTCTCTGAGGCGGCGGGACTGCCACAGCTACTCCCGGGTGCTCTTCCAGAACAGAACCACAGGACCCGTGTGGCTCGCCTGTGGTCACAGGGTGAGCGACGGCCTCTTCCAAGACTGGACCCTAGCCTCCTCCAGCAGACCCGCTCAGCCAGATGCAGGGCTAAAACGCTCAGTCAGGTCTGGTCCTGTGCCTGTTGCCGTCGGATTCATTCTCCAGCCGGACACGGCAGAGTGTCCTCTGTCACCCAGGGAGCTGCGCCTTGCGATCCCATTCTCCCCTAGGCTCTCCTGACACGGGGCTTCAGGCAGGGCTCAGCCCGTGGGGGGCACTGGGGGGAGATGGGAAAAGTGGGGCAAAGGGGGATGTGGGGGGCCCTTCTCTTCCTCCCTCTCCTTCTGGTTGTGGTTCTGGCAGTCGCCACATCCTGGGGATGCGGGTCCTGCAGGATGGCTCTTGTCTTGGCGGCTGCAGCCCTCCAGGGCAACCTTGCGTCATTCCAGCCACCTCTCCACAGCCCCGTCTCTCTGCTCTGGGCACTGCACCTCCTCCTTTTGTGGGTCTGTTCTCAGGGCTGGTGGCAGCTTCCTGCACTCACTAATCCTTGGATCGCTTCCTTTTCCCCTGGCTTTTCAGCTCTTCCAACACCATTGTAAGGGTTCCCTGCACTAAATTCCCTCTTTGAATAGCTGGCAAGGGTTCACTTTGTCTGATGGGTCCTTGACTGATCCTTTGTTTGAAAACTGGCTCCCCTAATATGTGAGAACTAGAACTTCGGGTCAGCTTCTTAACCTGCAGAGCCTCTTCAGTCACCTGTGAAAGGGAGATTTTAGATTTAGAGGTTACATGTGTATAGAAGCTAACCGAGGGCTTGGCGCATAGTAGGTGTTTAATGAATGGTAACTCTTTTATTCCAAGTCACTGAGGAAGAGAGTAAGGCCCTGTCAGGGAAGGAAGCTGGCCTTTTAATTTTCAACTCCTAGCAGGATACCACACACTTAATAAAGTAAGTAAACTTAATAAAGATATATATATATATATATATATATATATATATATATATATATGGAGAGAGAGAGAGAGAGAGAGAGAGAGAGAATATTCAACAGAAGGGGTTGGATGAATTAAGAGACCACCACTACCATCCCAATAATCCTAGGACTTTGAAGAAAAGATTCAAAGAGGAATTTTTGGATTTTCTAGTGCAATTCTGTTAATAGTTTCATTTTGGAGGCCCGTTTGACGCGTTAATAACCATAAAGTCAACAAACGGAGAACATTCCGGTAACCTTCGGAAGGTACTTAATTGAAACAACGCAGGTTGTGTCCTGTGTCCTGTCTCCTTTGCCCTCCTGCAGTGTCTCTTTCTCTCTCTCCTTCTTGGTCCCCGTTTCTTCTCTTTCCCCCAGACAAGTTGAAACTGAATCCCTTAATAGTTCTCAGCGCTCTTGGCTGCACCCCTGGTGCACACAGACATTTGCCTGCCTCAGAACTCTTGAAGGAGTGGCCAGATGCTGCTCGCTTTGGGGAGGGGAGTTGGAAGGTTTCATTAGTCACACTTGCTAAAAGTGTAAAACCTCTGGTGGGCTTGTTGAACATGGGGAAATCTCTGCATGTAAATATTTATGGATTAAGAATCAAATATTAAATATTTACTTCAGCTTCTTGGAATTATAAATGATTTAATAAAACCTATGGGGAGTTGGAATGGCTTTGGTTCAGAACCAGCCCATATATTTAATTGTTTCCCCAACCCCCACCCACTCCCTTATGGCACAGCAGCATGGCAGAGTGTGGGGTGCCCGTGGAAAAGGAAGAGAGCTTGGCTTTCAAGTTGGGGTTTGGTTCATTCTCATTTTTCCCTTCTGTGTTACAGGATATGAGTTTCAAGTAGGCATTCCTACAGGCCTGTGAGGGTGAAAACCCCACCCTTCGGGGCTGTATTTCTCAGTTGTACCATGAAGCACAACCCCTTGGGGGGTTGGTTGTCAAGAAACACAGGTGCCATTGCCCTCCCAGTGATCAGTCAGTGGGCATCTCCGCAGGGAGGGCCTGGCACCTGTATGCCTCAGGAGCTTGAGCTAAGAACCATGGGAGGCGTCTCTGAGGCTACTCATGGGAGAATCTTGACAAAGACTTTGCAGTAAGATAGATTCTGATCTGAATCTCATCTCTGCTGATGAAGAGCTACGTGCCTTGGAGAAACCCCCCTCCGCTCTCAACCTCGGTGTCCTCATCTTTTTTTTTTTTTTTAAAGATTTTTTATTTATTTATTTGACAGAGAGATCACAAGTAGGCAGAGAGGCAGGCAGAGAGAGAAGGGGGAAGCAGGCTTCCTGCTGAGCAGAGAGCCCAATGTGGGGCTCGATCCCAGGACCCTGAGATCATGACGTGAGCCCAAGGCAGAGGCTTAACCCACTGGGCCACCCAGGTGCCCCAGTGTCCTCATTTTTATAGCAGACACTAGAGTGCCTCCATGGACTAGTTTTCTGAGGGTGCTACAACACATTACCACAAACTTGGTGACCAAAAACAAAACTGGAAGGTTGCCTGGGTGGCTTAGGTGGTAACATCTGCCTTCAGCTCCGGGCATGATCCCAGGGTTCTGGGATCGAGTCGGGCTTCTTGCTCAGCGGTGACTCCGCTTCTGTCTCTTTCTCTCTCTCTCTCTCTCAGCCTGCTGTTCCTTCTGGTTGTGCTCTCTGTTTCTGTCTCTGACAAATAAAATCTTAAAAAAAAAAAAAAAAAAGGAGAGAGAATAGAAATCCACTCTCTTACAGTTCTCACATTCTCTCTGAAAGTCCAAAATTTAGGTGGGTTAGCAGGGCTGCTCCCCCCTGTGAAAGCTCCAGAGGAGAATCTGTGTCTTGCCCCTTCCAGCTTCTCATGGTTGCTAGTTGGTGCTTTTGGTCTGTGGTCACGCCTCTCTCCTCCAGTCTCCTCATCTCCCCGAGTGTGGGTCTTTCTGTCTTCAAATAGCCTTCTTTTCTGTGTGTCTCTTGTAAGGATGCTTGTTACTAGATTTCAGACCCATCCAGATGATCCAGGATGATCTCCTTATCTCAAAATCCTTAACTTATTTATGTCTACAAAGATCTTTTTTTTCCCCCCAAATATGGCCATACTCACAGGATCCATGGATAAGGATACAGCATTATCTTTTCAGGGCTACCATTTAGCCCACTCGAGTATCTCAAGGGATGATGGTGATGTCACCGACAACAGCTCTCATGGGCTGGTGCCCATGCCCTAAGTTTACTTTAGAATAAGTTTACTTTGTGTGGTTTGGGGGATGATTGAAATTATACTCCTGCAGAAGCTTATTTTATTAACATTTACAAGGTATTGACATGTATTACTCATTGTTTATTTGAACATTTATCCCTTCATTCACTATTCATTCCTGTGAACAACAAGTGTATTGGAGTATCTGTCTATAAGGGGCCAGTCACTAGGCAGGCCCTGAGGATATAATTAGATAGATAAATAGATAGATGGATGGATAGATTTCTTGAGACATGAACTAGATATGAAGATAAACGGGGAATCTACTATAGTCCAGTGTGACCAGGACCTCAGTGGATATATTTGCCCGGGATTAGAAGAGCCAGAAATGTGCCCAGGAGACTAGAGGAAGCTTCACAGAAGAGGTACCATGCAAGCTAGATCATACGAGTTGAAAGGAGTTTATTAAACAAGAGGAAGACGTGCAGGCACCACCTGAGACGCTCCGTGTATTCAAGCATAAGAGATCGTAGTGTTTTGGAAGAATGGTGAGAAAGTTAGTGTCCTGGAGCTGCAGGGTTCTCGTAAGGAAGCAGTGGAAGTGAGACAGCTGTAGGAACCAGAAGCCAGCTTTTATTTAATGCTCACAAAGGGGAAAATAGTATTAATCCCATTTTACTGGGAAAGAAAGAGAAATTAGCTTGTCCAGCATCACACACCTAGTTAAAAGGAGGACTTGTGCCCCGTTTTCTGCCTCTCCTTGTGTCAGAGAGCAGCAGGCAGATATCCCTCAGTGCTCTTCTCCTATGGTCTTCAGGTGCTTCTTTGCTTGTGTCTTATTCCTCCAATATTGGGAGCAGCCCTTTGATTTCTAGGAGACCTACCTTGTGCCTAGCGTGTGCCCCTGGCCTGCCTCATGCCTGGCGCCCCACAGGCATCTAGGAAATCTTTGGTAGCTGAGTTTTATCACAGGAGAAATCCTGGATCAAGCAGGAGAGCTGGATGAAATTCTTCCTGAAGTCCTCTCTGACCTCAGGCTTCCAGACTGAGTTTGCTTACATGGGAGGCTGAGATTTTCTTCTGGAGTCAAAATACACGGATACTGCCCGAACCTATTGTTACTTATTTCTCTGGGGGCAGGGACGTATTTCCACACATAGCCTGCTCTCCGTCTGCCACATGCTTTTTTATTGGTTTACATGGTTACATCTATTTACGTTTGCCGTCCACATGAGTGCTGCTCTTTCATAATTCATAGAAACGTCGCACAAAATTAATCTGCAGTGAGAACTCGAACTTGACTAAAGCCAAGCGCCCTGCCTGTGAATGTCTTTGTTCCTGACAGCATATCCTTTGGAGCCCTTTTCGGTGTCACGTAGGTTCCAAATTCTCCTTTAAGGAGAGCCAGATTGAGGAAATCACTAATCTCTGACAGTTGTGTAGATATAATTAAAGATATACGAATTTAAAAATACCTGCTATCTCAAATTACTTCCTAAAAGAACAGGGAGGGGAGAGAGAGAGTTCTATTTAAAATGTCAGATACAGACGCATTAGGCCGGGTAGTCAAAGCACTGTATGTCTGTCACTCATGAAAACTGACAATTAGGTCCATAAATAGATTTTACAGGCTTCCACACAAGAACACACATCCTGCACATCTCAGCCGCATAAAGATGAGGAGCGGGGATGGCAGCCGCTGACTCATGGGAAGGGAGCAGCCATTGGGAGGTGATAGTGAATGAGATGTTTGGAGCAAATCCACTGCGCCTAGAGGCTGGGTGTGGGGCTCAGGGGAGGAGGGAGCGCTCAGCAAGGTGGGAGAAGGGTGTAGCATCCCGTCACGGCTCTGCCACGCAGCACCTACCTGAACTCTGGCCAGTCTCCTCATCTCCCCAAGTGTGGGTCTGTTTCCCCATCTGCAAAATGAAATAAGTGACGACTGTCTCAGCTGTTCCTACTTGCATGGGTGATCGGGGGAGCAGATGAGGTTTGAGCCCACATACGTAAGCTGTTGATCTGTTCCTTGACATAGTCAGGTGTACACCAAGAAGAGACAGTGCAGGTGATCAGAAAGCGCGTTAAGACTGCATCAGGGAAGCATAGAGAAAATGCCTGAGAGTAAAGCTGGACTCGGCCTCAGCTTTGATAGCAGGAAATCCAGACAGGTGAGCAAGAGCCTGGGAGGTGGTGGGGACAGGGCCGGGAGGTAGATCCGTTGTAAGACCTGCTCTCAAGATCTGAGCTCCATGCTTTGGGGTCCTCACTCTCTAGATTGAACCCTATTCAAGGCACTTGGCATCTCTGACCCTCAGTCTCCCTCTCCACAAAATAGGTGAGAAGATTCTATAATTACTTTCTCCACAGGACTGCTGTAAAATCAGCTAAAATCACATTTAAGTGTATGGAAATTGTGGTGCCAGCGTGAAGTTTATGACTGAAAATATCATGATCCCATTGGAAAGGATCAGAGAGGCAGGTCTGGGTACCCATCCTCTCTCCTAATTATTCATTCATTCATCCACTTACCTTATCGATAATCCTTTTTAATTTACTTATTTCTTACGCTTCTTGTTTATTATTTGTCTTTCATCGATGGCGTGTTCCAGGTAGGCAGAAATTTTTGGGTCTGTTCTGATCATTTAAATATCCCAAGTGTCCAGAAGAGCTCCCATCACCTAGTAGGCGAAATTTGGTGAATTAGGTATGTTGTAGTTTAGGCATTATGATGGGAACAGGTACTGTGGTACCGAGGAAAGACTCTTTTCCTCAAAAAGTTCATAGTTTGTTTGGGGGTATAGAGGGGAGACATAGGAACCAATGGGTTTAATGTAAAATATTAAGCACAGCGTGATATGTACAGAAGATATGCTCCCCAGCTCTTTTATAATGTATGAAAGAGGGTTTTCTCCCAGGCAGGGATTAGCCAGGTTGGTGCCTTCAGGGAGCTGGTGTTCCTGGTAGCTACAATTGGCCCCTGGTGGTATAGGGCAGCAACCATGGTATTGGAATGAGGTACACTTGAGTTTGAACACAGACCCCACCACCATCACATAGCTGTGACCTTGAGTAAGTAATCTCTCTGAGTCCCCTTCCTTCTCCTGAAAAGCTTTGTGAAGATTCAGAGAGAAAAAAAATGTAACAAAAACCATTGACACAAAAGCCGGCTCTTCTCGAATGGCTTCCAGTCCACCCACCATTCCTTTGCCTTTCTCTCCAAACCTGAAAGAAATACAGCTTTTCCAGGTATTTCGTCTGTGAGATAGTTTTTCTCTCTGTTTCTCATATTATCAGTGAGGTCTAGCATCTTTTTTCCTTCTCCTGCTGTGGCTGCTCCCACCATCCCTAATTCTCCTAGAACACCCCCACCACGGCCGCCATCATTCCCGTGGCCGCCATCGCTCCTGCGCCTTCCCTGTCCTCAGCTTCTCCTGGGAGCAACCCCCATGCCCTCTGCTATGATTACCGTCTCCTGCCCCTGCCACGATCAGCCCTTGTTAATGAGCACTTACTAGTCTAGGCATTGCACAAAGCATTTCGTATTAATCATTTCATTTAATCATCACAGCACTTGAGGAAAAAAGGTGTTATGTCTCACTCGACAGACGATGAACCTTAGACTCAGTGAGTTTACTCATTTCCCAGGTCACAATGCTCTTGAGAGATGGATGCCAGCGAGAGCCCCTCTCTAGTCCGTGATCTCTTTGAAGGAAAAGAACCCCTTACACTGGCACATGCGTGGACCTCACGACATTCTTACTGCCTGGACAAGGGCACCGTGCTCAAGTCTGTGGTGCTGAGACACCTGGGAGGTGGTACCTGTATTTCTAGGATCGGAGAGCAGACAGTCTCAGGGACCTCCCCTCTTACACTCTGGCTGGGAGCAGAGGTGTGAGGGTGATGGGCTCCTGCCCACTGCAGCCAGAGGAAGAGGCTCTGGGTCCTCTTGATCCCATTTTACATTATGGGTTCAGTACCTTACCATGGGGGAAGCCTTGCCCCTGTGGTCAGACTAGATGCAAATGAGCCTCTTAGAGATGCAAATGAATTTCCTACAAAGAGCTCTGAATCAGAGCTGAAAGGATGTGTGTGACTAAAAGCAGGGACTACTGGGAAAAAAAAAAAAAAAAAAAAGAAAAATTCCTTTGGGGACTTGCCAGCTAATTAGCTACAGCAGCCCTCCTTGGTGGCCAGCCTGCTGATGTGGGCAAACCTGTGGGTTTGGTGCTTAGTCTTCATCCTCACGGCCAGCTCTGGGGAAAAGCATCTGGGGCAGGAGCACAGGCCCTGGGCCCAGAGGTTCTTAATCACCTGTAAGAGGATTGGTAAGAGTTCTAGACAAGAAACAAAACTTCCCTGGGACTGCCTCGTCTAATTATTGTATCTGATGTGATTCCAGCCCCATATGCTTGCTTCAGATGTGGTTCTGCCACATAAAGCTGTGTGACCTTGGGTAGGTCATTTTAATCTGTCTGGGCCTCAGTTTCCTGGTTGGTGTAATGGGAATAATAATGCTCATGACAAGAGTGGTCATGAATATTGACAAATAGAAGCTGTGTGTTGACATCCTTTTCTCCCCTCTCTGACAGTCATTCCAGGATTCCATCTGTTTTAATGGTTCCTTCCTCTGTTTACCTGCTGAAAACCAACCCTCACCCCCAAATCCTTCTCTCTTCCTCCCCCAACCAGTAAACCTGCTTGAGGGTAGTGGCAGTGCCTCGATTTCCATTTGCTCAGTGCACGAACTAGATAGGTGAGAGATGGCTAATGAATGAGTTGACTGTTGGTGTCCCCGCCATTCCATACTTAAAGGCCATGATAACATTTCTGTACCGTGCTTCTGTTCGGAAAAGTATTTTTAACGTTCACTTGTTATGTAATTGGCATAAGCATCTGTGATAATGTTACTATTTTGCAGGTGAGGAAGTTCCAGTTTCCTGAGGTGGGTATGGCTTGTCCAAGGTGGCCCTGCTGGTACCTGGCATGGCTCACACTTCATTCACTAGTCAGCAAGTGTTCACCGGGCACTTCCTGCTGGCCAGTGATCCGGGCCTTTCCTTTTTTTTTTTTTTTTTTTTTTTTTTAAGATTTTATGTATTTGATAGAGAGAGAGAAAGATCGCAAGTAGGCAAAGAGGCAGGCAGAGAGAGAGGGGGAAGCAGGCTCCCCACCGAGCAGAGAGCCCAATGCTGGGCCCGATCCTAGCACCCTGAGATCATGACCTGAGCCAAAGCAGAGGCTTAACCCACTGAGCCACTCAGGCACCCCAAGGTGGTGCCTTTATTATTCTCTTCCTTCTTTACAGCTTCCCCAGGGCAGCTACATTCTTCTGGGACCAACACCTAAGTGAGCAGTTCCCGGCTGCTTGGGACCCCCTGTTGTAGATGGGGGCTGCTACCTTCATGGAGCTGATATTCTGTAGTGGAAGCAGAGAGCAGACAGGAATAGCACATTTGTTAAATAAGTAAATTATTGAGAATTTTAGAAGGTAATCCCTGATATGGGGGCGGGGGAGGGAAGGGACTCCGAGACCTTTGGAAGGACTCTTCATCTCTAGCATCTCTTATTAGAAAAAGAATGTTACTTTGTCATTGATTGTGTCCCTCTCCACACTTCGAGAAAATGTATGCCTGGTCCCCAAGGATTTCAAGATGAAGAATTCAGTCTGTAGGCTGACTGTGTTTCTTGCAGAGTTAGAGGGGGCTGGTGGAGGCTGCAGCAAACTACAAGAGGGCCAGCATTTACCAGTGCATGTGAACAGATTAGGAGGGTAAGAACAGTAATCTTAAATACAGCTAACAGTTATTAAGCACTTACTACATACCAGCCACTGATCCAAATTCCTTATACATAGCAACTCATTGAATCCTCACAGTAAGCCCTTCTGATGGTGCTTATCATGGCCCTATTTCATGGAGGGGGAGACTATGGCACAGAGAAGCTAATAACTTGCCCAAGTTCACACAGCAGAAGATGGCAGAGCAAGCCCAGGGTGGTTGTTTCTTGGCTCTTTTAACCATGCTACTATGCTGTAGGGTGAAAACTAGCTCCCCTTTAATCAAAGGAGCTGGCATGATGTGGCCTGAGAACTGCCAGGGTCCTACTGACAGGATGGGCCATGGAGTAATGGGGGGGAGTAGATGTACAGTGAAATCAGTTCAGATATGAGAAAAACCAAGAGCACTGGATACCTCGAATCATACTTTTGGCCTATACTTCCCTGTGCCTTGGTTTCCTTATCTGCACTGTGGAAGGGGATTGGCTTAGAGGATCATCTAGAGGCCCTTTGCCATGGAGCCTCTGGAACTAGGAGGGCTGTGCCATTTCGTCAGCTCTGGACCGTCAGGTCCTAAGCCGTGAGTGCAGACCAACTTAGTTTGAATTGTGGCTCTCCCTTTTGCTAGGGGAGGGCACATGGCTTGAATAAATAGCTTATATTGAACAATTCGAACCTCAGTTTCATCATCTGTTAGATGGGTGCACTGAAAGAGCCCTGGCCACAGGGTTGTTGTGAAGATAAAATGAGGTCATGTGAAGGGCCTCTGTACTGTACTGCCTTGCTCTCAGGCCCTGGTGGCTTGATCTCATCATAACATTGTGAGGATTCTGAAGACCAGCCACTGGCAGGACAGTAATTAGCAGAGAAAAGAGTTTCTCTTAAAACTGGCTAATAGTTTTCTTTACTACTTCTTGCACACTAGTTTCACTGTGACCCAAGTACATTACAAATTACAGCACCTTCCTACATGTGCCATTTACTCTTGCTCTGCTCTGCCTCTGTTCTCCAGGAACCGGCAGGGCCTCAGACCTCCTAGAACTTTCCCCTGGCTTCTCACCCTTTAGGTCTGTGTACATGTCATTTGCTCAGCCTGTAATTTTCTGTGTCTCTCAAGGCCACCTTAGTCCAGCTACTCATTCTGGAATCAGATGCTCTGATGGCTTACCCCAGTTGAATTAGTCACTTTGTTCTCTTCTCTCCTAGGGTATTCTGCTTCCCTCCCCATAGTCCTCATTTCACTGTGCTTTAATCACCTCTTTACTGCTTTGCCTCTTGTCTAAACTGTGAATCTCCTGAGAACAAGGACTGGATCTGTGTTCATTATCTCCGCTGCCAGTGCTTAATATGTTTTGTTGGCTGAATGGTCCGCAAACCGAAAGAGGTCACACCAGGGCTGGGATGCAAAGAGCACCCTACATGGGGAAGGCAGGGACCAAAGGACAGAACGGTGGCACAGGGAGTTTTGACTCTAGCCTCTGTTACACAACAGCTGAATGTGTACCATCCTCCAGATGTCAATTGTCTGTGCTGTGTCGCTCTCCGAGGTGCTGAATCAGAACCATCTCATTAATCCTCACAAACATCTTCTAAGGAAGTGAGAAAGTAGAATTCATTTTTTGTAGCATGAGAAAATGAGACATCAAAGGTGCTGAACCTGCACATTCGGGGGTTGATATAGTTCACTCCCCAGCTCCTAGGGAGTCAGTACAGAATACACCCTTCTCACCATGCCTGCACTTCCCCTTCTCTTCTGACATCCTTCTGACATGTCTCTGCCACCCCCGCCCCACCTCCCACCTTCCCACTCCCATCTATTTATGACTCGCTGTGTCACATTCAGGTTCACAGATGATTTTAGAAGCGGAAAGTGAGCAAATCCAGTCGAACAATTTAACCAGATTCAAACGGATTTGGATCATTTGCGTAATTGGGCTAGCAGATGGCAAATGTAGTTCAAAGTACAAAAATGTAGAATAATTACAAGGGGAGAAAGCAATGCAGTTTATAGATGAGGGAAGTGATTTGGGAGAAAAGCTCATTGAAATCATTACCTCAGTGTGTTAGAAGGACAAACAGCACAACTCTGGGTAACAGAAGCAGAGCACATAGAGTACTCCAGTACTTCTATGGATGGAATGCAGGAGAGAGGACCTGTCTGCTAGAAGTAAGAAAGGAAACAATTGGTGAGGAGAAGGATCTGGGGAGGATGATGCTTGTCTGGGCAGAAAAGCCATCATGGTCACTTTATGGGTTCACATTTCTGTTCCTGTCTTACCTATGGCCCCTTGGTGAGAATCTGTTTCCCCTTGAGTCTCACTTTCTCTTGTTGTAACATGAGCAGACTGGTGTATACATGGTGTATACACAATGCCCCTCCCCCAAATCCAGTGTTTTCAATGACTGGAAATTGGAAAGGGGTTGTTTGCTAGTGTGATAGACCAAATGATGACCCCCTCCCCCAAAATCCTTGTCCTAATCCCCAGAGCCTGTGAATGTTATCTTAGATGAGACATGGCAGATGTGATTAAATTAGGCATCTTGAGGTGCAGAGATTATCCTGAATTATCAAGGTGGGGCCGAAATGTTGTTACAGATGTCCTTTTAAGAGGAACACTGAGGGCTCTTTGACATAGAAGAAGGAGATTGGAGTGATGTGGACACCAGCCAAGGAGTTCCAGTAGCCATCAGAAGCTGGGAGAGGCAAGAATAGAATTCCCTGCCTCTAGAGCCTCTGGAGGCAGCAGAGCTTTGCTGATAACTTTGATTTTGACCAAGTGAAAGTGAATTTAGACTTCTGGCTTCCAGAACTCTAAGAGAATAAATTTTGCTTGTATTAAGACACCAAGTTTGAAGTAATATGTTATCACAACCGTAGGAAAAGGGAATTTGACCAATACAGAAGAGATCTGGATGAAGTCCAGGCTCTGGTTTTCCTTTCTGTGGAACCCTGGGTCATATCTCTTGACCTCTGTTTTTTCATCTTTAAAGTGGAATAATAATAGTATATTTCTTTATATAGATTATTGGGAAGTTGCAAAATAGATAATGCATGTACCCTGTCCACCACAGATATATTTAAGAGAGAAAAAAAAAAGCTAGGCATAGTTTTAAGTTTTGAATCAAGCAGTATTTAGTCAGCACTCAGAATTACAGAGAAGCTGACAGGGTACAATTTTGGAGTATGAAGATAATACTCAGTATTAAGGAGGCAGCTGGAGTGTTGGTGACATCTTGACAGTGTGTCTATAGGAGGCAGGATGATGGCCACCAAAAAGAGCGTCAAGTCTGGCTCCTGTCCTAGAGAAGGTTGGGGTCCTAGGAAAGGCAATCCAGCAGAACCTAAGAGCTAGCACCATGACTGAGAGAGAGGGATATCTTAGGTTAAGAAAACAGGATTTTGGTCAAGGATGTCATCCTGGGGATGCCTGATCTCAGGTGTGGTTACCAGTGAAGAAAGCTCAGGTAAGACTGCTGGGCCCAGATCCCAAGTTTCTAAGGACATCATAACACCAGGTCCTAAGATTCTGAATTCACTGGTATAAATTCTGCCTCCATCAAAGTGGGTCTAGTCCAGGAACAGTGGCTGCTAGGATGTCAGAGATTACTCAAGGCTGCTTTAGAAATTAGGTCACCAAGTCAAAGAAATCTGAGCTGAACCTAGGTGCTTCCAAGGTGCTTTTCAGAATCTGAAAAGACCAATGACATCTAGAAAGTTGTGCAAGATGGGTACAAGTAAGAAGTTCTAGCTAAGACTATGGAGAGAGTCAGGGCCTAATGAACTTGGTGTTTATAAGTGTGGTGCTCACTATGGCATAGGGAGGCTCTGATAGATAAATATGGATAATGAAGACCAGAAAGATTGAACAACTTGCTTAAAGACTTGGCATGTTAAGGACAGAACTGGACCTAGAAACTTTATCTTTTGCCAGATTCTTAACCTGATCAAATATGACTCTGTTGTAAGGTCTTACAGACTCTTTGCTCTTGAATTTAGAAAGATTTGTTCAAGATCCCATCTATGTTGTAATCAGTATCCAACATTTAACAACTCCTGTGCTCTATGATTATATGGTAAGTTTTTGACCATCATTTAAGGAAAGAATGTGCAGGGAGAAAGGGAAGATTCTAGGAATAAAAAGTAATTAAACATAATAAGTCTCTTGAGATTAGCCATTAATTTGGATGAGAAATGTAAAATTGCCTTTAAAGTAATAAGGGATAATATCGAGTGATTGTAATATCCAGCCTGGGAGGTAACATGCTGATAACATTGCACAAGGCAGGATAATACATGTGGCAGTTCCCTGATTTTTGTAGAATTAATGATGTTGGTTTCATTTCACTGCTGATTTAAGATACGCATTTCATAAATGGCACATTAAGGCAAATGTATCAGAATTGCACCTAAAGAGCTGAATAGCCAGGAAATGGCAGCCCCTTGAACACTGCGGTTTTATGGTATCTTAGATTTAATGCTTAATCAGTATATATTTACTACTGTTTATTTTAATGCCTTGAAATGACAGTTCATCAGAATTATTGGAAATATTTTGAGAGGGGCCTGGGAGTATGCTGGGGTAACATTCTGATACAGATGGTAAACTGAAAAAGAGATCAGAATACTCTTAGAAGAGTTGGTACTTTTTTAATAGGAGAGCCGGGTGTTACTTCTCCTGTCAGAAGTGCTGTGTTGTTTGGGTTTCATAGAAAATATATCTATAAAGTATATAATAGAGTGAGTTAAGGCAATTTCATAAGCAGGTTTGCCTCAGACTTTATTAACACAATGAATTATGATGATGGAACCTGCTTCCAAAATAGTGGGTTCTTGAAAAAGAAGCTGTTTCCAGGGAAAAAGCATCCAGTCATTCATGAGCTTATTGCTTCATTCATTCATTCATTCGTTCATGCTATTTTGTTTATCTGTTCATCACTTGCTTACTGAGTACCTACCCTGTGCCAGGCACTGTTTTGAGTGTTGGGACTCAGTAGTTTTAAAAAAGTGGTCTCTTACATTCTGTGTTATGGAAATAAGATACAGTGTTGTGTGCTAAGTTTTTTTTTTTTAAGTCATTAAGGACTTGACAGGATGCTTAGGATCTAAGTGAAAAAGCAGAGTGAAAGTTTCTGGTTTTAGTTTTATCTGTGTGTGTGTATTTGATAAGAGTAGAGGAATTGATGATTGCACTGAAGTGACCCACATAGTTAATGTGTATGTCTCTGATTTTGCAGATAAAGCATACGTTTTGTTTTCGTTTCCATATTTACATTAAGTTTCCCACAATAAACATTCAGGACTTTGCCAGAAAAGAAAAGCAAATAAGTAACCAGCGTGGGCACTGATCCCACAACTGAGCAGCATGGGTGAGTTCTGGGTTTTTAGTTCAGCTATGTTATATAGAAAACAGTGTGTGAAACAGTAATCCATTTGGATTCTTTATTATCCTGAATTTGTCCTTTTAAAGCCAAGAAGTCTTCTGTCTTGTTTGGCATATTCTTCCCCCTAGCAGGAGCGATGATTTCTGACATGATGAAGGGATTTCATGCTAGTGAGGGATTATTAAAAAAATAGCTGCTTTTGGTAATTGATTATTTTGTGTGTGTTACCCCTAATGATACTGTCTGAAGGATGAAATATCTTTTCTCCATTTTCCAAAGCAGCCTCGGTAACCCCCGGTGACACCGGGTTTTCCTCACTGACTTTAATTACTCTACGCCGAGGCTCCTGTTCTGAGTGTGGGTGTGCTTTGCCCACAGTGGAAGGACCCGGCTGATGAACTCCCCCACGAGAGCGTCCTGAGCTAGTCACGGAATTTGGAAACCATTAGAAAGCTGGGCGATTTCATTATTCATTCACTTGAAATAATCCCGGGACTGCTTTCAGTGACATGGTTCCTTCAGCAAATAAAAGATAAGCCAAATCCCTGGGCACTCAAAGAAGGAGAAGATTCTCTAAATTAATTCCAGGCTCAAATAATTCAGTAGTATTTGTAATATTCTGTGCATAAATTGGCAATTTGCTAGAGAGATCAGGAAATGATAAAGGCTTTCTTTCCCCTCCCCCTTCTCCTCTTAACAACTGCTGAGGCAGCGATTGGGATCAAAGAAATGTTTTATCTTTAATAAATGTCCTATCAGGTAATGCACTGATTAAGGGTGTCTAAACATGGTGGCGCCCCCCCCCCAAACTGTTATTTTTTATCAGCGAACCTGAAGTATATGCAGCCTGGAAGACGGTCTTAATATGTTTTTCAACATAAGAAAGATTTATATGAAAGATAAATACATTAACAATATCAAGAAATACAGAAATAACAGTGCTGACTTCCAGGGTTTTTTCTTTTTCGTTTAAAAGTGTTTCACGTGTTTTGTCTCGTGGTGGTTTTGAAAGATCGCTTGCCCTTACATGCTGATGGTACCACATCTTCAACCCAAACATCAGCGTGTCTGGTGTCTCTCTCCTCCTCATCCCCAAGGTCCTTTGTTGGGTTTGGGCTCATACTGGGGAATCTCTGGGAGGGTTGGCTAATGACGCCCCCTCTCCCCGTGCATTTGGAGCCAAATACAAACCAGACACAGGGACCAGATAAAGATAAAATACCCTCATGTTGCTGGCCACGCTGGACTGGAGCATGTGGTTTGGCTGGAAGGCTGGAATCAGGCTGCCTCCTATCAGTCCCCTTGACCTGGAGACCTACTTGAGTCAAAATGAGGTCTGTAGAGCTGGAAGTCATCCAGCCCCCCACCCATCATAGAGATAAGGACAGCGCCCCCTTTCTATCCTCTCTGTGTTTCCTCTACTGTGCACGCACAAGGAAAGGGCTTGCCTTGGTTGGCTGGACACTAGTGTGCTCACACCCCTCTTGCAGGTCCAGAAGTGGAAAAACCCCACATGGACTGAGCTCCAGTCCTCACAGCTGTTCCCAGTCTCCAGGATCCCATAACTCACTCCTCTTCTTAAGGGAAGCGGCAGGAGGGAGGGAAGAAAGAGCCAATACCACCTTCCCATTGTTTGAAAGAGATGAGGGTCTCCATTTTGTATGGACTGCCAGCCTCCTCCCTTCAGACTCCATCCGTCTGTCCATCTGCCTGGCCCTCGGCTGTCTGATTTCATGTGCCTAAAACACAATACTCATCCCTCCACTCTCCTGCTTCCCAGTCTTTCAGGTTAGCATGGTTTTAAGCTCCTTAGTGATATGCCTACCATCTTCTCCTCTGTTTCATGGCTACACCCCAGTCCTTGTCAACTGTTTGTTGATGGTGCCTTAAACAGAGCCTGCTCTCTCTCAGCCCTGATCCTTTGCCTCTAATGCAAGCCCCCATTCTCCCGGTTAAGGTGCCCTTCAGCTCAGAGACCAAATATTACTCATCACAGCATTTCCCCACTCGGTGTGTGTATTTCTCTGTCTCTTCAATTAGATATGTGAGACTTCACGTTTGGCATATGTAGGTACTCGTGAATTTTTGGTTGGCTACGTCAGTGAATGAACATTTGGAAAAAATAGAGCAATACGCCTTCCATTGAGTCCATCTAAAGAAGGTTCTCAACGTGATTTTTAGGTTTGTTTTGCCTTTTTGTTTTCATGGAAATAAGTTTCTTAATGTCACTTTTCACCATTTTAAAGATTTCTTTAAAATAGTCATGAGTGTTTCCTTTGCTGTGCAAAAGCTTTTGATCTTGATGAAGTCCCCAAAGTTCATTTTCGCTTTTGTCTCCCTTGCCTTTGGAGACGGGTCTGTCAAGAAGTTGCTGTGGCCAATGTCAAAGAGGTTACTGCCTATGTTCTTCTCTAGGATTTTTATAGATTCCTGCCTCACGTCGAGGTCTTTTATCCATTTAGAGTTTATCTTTGTGTATGGTGTAAGAGAATGGTCGAGTTTCCTTCTATACATAGCTGTCCAATTTTCCCAGCACCATTTATTAAAGAGACTGTCTTTTTTCTCACTGGATATTTTTTTCCTGCTTTGTCAAAGATTAGTTGGCCATAGAGTTGCAGGTCCATATGTGACCTCTCTGTTCTACTGGTCTATGTGTCTGTTTTTGTGCCAGTACCGTGCTGTCTTGCTGATCATAACTTTGTAGTAAAGCTTGAAATCAGGCAACGTGATGCCCCCAGTTTTGTTTTTCTTTTACAACATTTCCTTAGCAATTTGGGATCTCTTCTGGTTCCATACCAATTTTAGGATTGTTTGTTCCAGCACTTTGAAAAATGCGGGTAGAATTTTGATTGGGATGGTGTTGAAAGTATAGATTGCTCTGGGCAATACAGACATTTTAACAATGTTTTTCTTCTGATCCATGAGGATGGAATGCTCTTCCATCTTTTTTGTGTCTTCTTCAACTTCTTTCATGAGCATTCTGTAGTTCCTCCAGTACAGATCCTTTACCTCTTTGGTGAGGTTTATTTCAAGGTATCTTATGGTTCTTGGTGCTATAGTAAATGGAATTGATTCTCTAATTTCCCTTTATGCTGAGTAAAATAAGTCAAGCAGAGAGTCAGTTATCATATGGTTTCGCTTGCTTGTGGAGGTAAGGACTAACATGGAAGACACTGGGAGATGGAGAGGAGAAGGGAGTTGGGGGAAATCGGAGGGGGAGACGAACCATGAGAGACTGTGGACTCTGAGAAACAAACTGAGGGTTTTGGAGGGGCTTGGAGTGGGGGGTTAGGTGAGCCCACTGGTGGGTATTAAGGAGAGCACATATTGCATGGAGCACTGGGTGTGGTGCCTAAACAATGAATCTCGGAACACTGAAAAAATAAAGTTTAAATATCCAAAAAATAAAGGAAAAAGGAAAATAGTTGTGAGGTTTTTTATGATGATCAGCGGAATCAAATAGAATAAGAGCCCTCACTTCATGTAATGTCCTTCAGAGTAAGCTACATGAGTTCTTAATCCAGCACTTAAAAAGAGTACGCAGACTGGTTCTACTCAGCCGTGATTGCCTCCTCTCTGCCACAAAATCACATAGGGGACTGTGGGCCATGGGCCAGGTTTGCACAGATAATTAGTCAGCAGTGGATGGAAGTTTTTTTAAGTATAAGGGGAAGGATGAATGAATGTATCTTTACAGCAGGGATAAATGGAATTTCCCCTTTTACTAAATCTGCTCTTTTAAGTGCTAGAGAACTCTTCTTTGAAGTCTTTGCCTCTCTGATACTGGGGAACAATGGCTGTGATTATCTTTAAGGACTTAAAGGGAAAGCAAGACTGCTTGAGGTGTGCCTCACTTTCATCTCCTCTCCTGACTGTTTGTCCCTTCCTGGGCCTGTGGTCTAGGAGGTTTCCTTGGAGCCTGCAGGCTGCAGGGCTCCTAGGACCAAGGTCATTCCCTGTTAGGGCCTCTGCATCAGCCTGCCCCTCCCAAATCCTCTGATCACATAGAATTCCAGGGTTTTCTGTTTCTGAAATCATTGTCTCCAAACAAAGAAAGAAAACTTCTCTCAGCAGGTTTTGTTTGGAAGAAAAGGGTTTCAGGGTCCAGAAGAAAAACATTTTCTTTTAATTTCAATAACCCAGTTAAGAGGGAAGGTTTTTTTGTTTTGTTTTGTTTTGTTTTGTTTAAATTCTTTTGCTTTGGTTTCTGTTGAAACTGATCTTTTCAAAGTCCTGAAAGGAGGGCATCCAGGGGCCAGCAGTTATAAGCAGATGTCTAATGATATCTCTTTTTGTCTCCTCAAGTGTGTGTTTACACTTCTTGCTGGCGGCTGCAGAGTTCTTGATGTCAGTCATTGGCTATATAAAATGCTAAACCTTTAGATTCTTCATTTATAAAATTATTCAGCTCTAGCAGGCTGGATAGTTTTAAAATGTTGGTCTAAAGGAGCCAGCTGGTTATAAGATGAAGCTGTGTACCTCCTCACAAAATAATTCCATCAATTTTGCTATTTCAATAGCTTCTAAAGACACTTGATGAATAGTGAGATCAAGGCAATATGGTACCTGGCTTCTCAGGAATGGCCATGTAAGCTGGCAGCCCCAAAGCCATTCTTTTTCTTCTTGCAACAAGACCTTCCAAAGATGTTTCAAGTTTACGCAGACATTTGACTGTTTAAGCTAGCATATTCTAGCAACTGTCATTCACAGTAAGATTTGGAGGCTTTCTTTGGTGGCCAGCCCATAGTGACTTCAGGCCAACTGCACATCTCAAGGTCTTCATTTAAAATAACATATGATTTTTTTCTGTAAATACAATGATGGCACATTTTGTTTTTCCAACCAACTAATGCTATCCCTTTCCTCGGCTTCCCACACATACACAGCGACACCACACACACAACTTCTGAGCTCTGCTATGGTAAAAAGAGTGTGAACTTTGAAACCAGGAAGACCCACATTTAAATCCTGGGCCTGAAAAATGCTGCCTGAATGACTTTAGTCAAGGTACCTCACTTTTTTGGGTTTCAGATTTCTCATCTGTAAAATGAGGAATAGAAGTATTCTCCTTAAAGGGATAACATAAAATTATACATATAAAGCACTTCATAATTTATTGGGATAAAAAAAATTAAATAAATGTATTTTCTAAAATAATGAATCAGTGAAGAACTGTTGACTGGTGCATGAATCTTAGCTTTGGGCCCAATATTCTATAATGATGAACAAGTACAAGCTATAAAAAGCTATAGATTCTTACTAGAATGTAAGGAAATAGGAAATCTTGGAAAGATTTGCTGGAATGAGTCTGTTTTAAGTGAACTTTATTGGAACCCAGCTTTTTGTGCTGTGCAATAGGAAAGTCTCAGAAAGAACTCTGAGTTTTCCCTTAAAAGATTTTAGAATATGGTAAAAGGAAGAAGATAAATATTAATAGTTTTTAATATATTTACTGGTCTCCCCTAGGTCCTGACCTCCATACGTAAGTACTTCCTTTGTTTAAGAAATTTCATTTCTTAATAGTTGTAGCCTGAAAACAAAAGATATTAAAAGTTTATTGGCATAAATAATTACCCTACCAAATGTAGACAGATTGGTGTACAATATTCTGCCAGTTGAGGTGAGGAACTAACATTTATCTCCATGCAAAATTCCTGCAAGCCACATGGTCCATGGCGATGAATTTGATGTATCTGAGCGAGGGCATGGATCTAGTTCAACTGCGCTACCAGCTAGTTCTGTGGTCTTGAGCGAGCACTTTTATTTTGACTTCCTTTCCAGTTGAGTTCATGACAGCAGAAGTTTCCTGTGTTATTGTGTGCCAGTCCTGATTCTGGGCACGAAACCTAAAGGCAAATAAAGTAAAGGCAAATATCTGTACATTCCTAATTATAACATGACAAATGCAAAAGAGAAAATCAATGCAAGATACGCAGAGTAGGATACGTTTTAGATTAAAACATAGATTATCAGCGCAGTGCAAATAGAAGAGGAAATGCCTGGGCACAATTTTGAATGGAGCCAGAAGTTGTCAGATGCAGAAATTTGAGTTGGTGGAGGAGGAAGTGGAAAGAGCACTAGGACATTCTGGGTAGAAGGTTAATGTGTGCAAAGTAAGGAAAAGGCATGGTACATTCAAATCAAATTATTAAGTAGAACTATTTGATTAAGAGCTTCATGAGAGTGGGGAATGTTGTTTTGTGCAGGGATTTATTCTATCTCCTAGCATAAGGCCTGGGACATGGTACTCAATAAACAAATAAATAATGGAGTAAATAAATTGGCATGTATTTTTCTCTGTATATCCAAGGTCCTTATCAGAATTCAGTTACTGTTCCTTTGATGATTGATCTAATTTTCCCAGCTAGACCGTAAGTTCCTCAGCAGCACAAAGCTCTTAGAAGGCCTTCTCTAGACACCTGACAATTGAATAGTTGATCCAAGCCTGAAGTGCTACTTGAAACCTTGGTGGAAGGTCTGACTTGGCAGTGTCCACATCTAGGGATCACGAACTTGACATACCTCTTTGAGGGGCAGCAGAAATCAGGTGGGTTAATTCTGAGAATTGCCCTGGGAAGTACAATAGCAAAGCCAACACAGCATCTGTAAGAAACGCAACTGGGTTTCCGAAGGAGGAAGAAAAGTGTTAGGGGCTCGTCAGAGATTAAATAACATCCATACGCCATAATGAGGGCCTGAGCAAGCCCAGAAACCTGTGGTTAAAGAAAATCACAGCTTCTCCACACCCAGCACAACTGTGGGCGTAGGGGACCTTCCTGCTTCATTATTCTGAGGAATAGCATTATCGGGGAATTGCCAAGATTTGAGCGTCTAAATCAATATGTGCTGAGAGTTACCCGGCAGGAAAGCCAGGAACTATAATACTTTGAACACTGTTTTTAGAGTCAATTTTGAGAAAGTCCACGCATTCAAATTCAAGGACACGTTTTCAGTGCTGGCACTCGTTAGCCGATACCGTCATGCATTTTGTTCTTTTCTCTTTCTTTTTCTTTCCTTTTACAAGTGTTTAATAAGTCTACACTATTTGCCAAGCACTGTCCTTGCTCTGTGGCGTGCTCAGTATGTGGACCCTGCCCTAAAGGAGGGTACAGTCGTGTGAGGGGAATTCCAGCCACTCTCAAATGTGTAACCATTCAAGAAAAATTGGAGTTAACTTCCTGCTCGTGTAATGGTTCCGGGCAAAGGAACTGCTTGGTGAGCATTTCGTTTCTGTGTGGTCATCCAGGAATGCAGACCTAAGGAGGCTCTGCTGTTTTCTACCAGTAGGTCCAAGGGATCTTCCTGGGGCTGGTCTCCATTCCAGATGGTTAGAAGAGACAAAGGGATGAAAAAAACATCCACAGGGGTCTTTCTGGGCCAGGTTCGAAGGCAGCACTCATCATTTTCACTGGTGGCGCCCTGGGGATTTGGGGGGGCCCTGCAAGTCTCTGCCATCACGGTCTACTACAGAGAACTATAGATTAGGTTCAGAACTCATGGCAATACAAGAGAAAGGAGAATCAGGTAGATTTATTGACTACGAGGTCAGCCGTTTGCTTTATACTTCCCCATGAATTAGAGCATTTTGGTCCTCAAGGCAAAATTTCGTGGGTTACATATCATTATCCTCATTTTACAGAGGAAGAAAGGGAGACTCAGAGTGTTGCAAGCAACTTTTGATAGTGCTTATTTGAAGCCATAGATGAAAAGTAAACAGAACATTTGCAGTCCCCATGTCCCTAATTTGCAGGGAAATTAATAGTGTTCTCATTGGTCAAAAATAACAATGCAACAAATACTTCTCCAGGCAGAGTTTTCAGCTAGAGATCATCATTCTTGCTCTAGCCTGCCCTCTACCACGTTTTTGGTGATGTATGACTTCCCATAGATGTTTACGTGGTGATACTCAGCTATAAAGCATGGACCAAAGACTCATCACTCTGTCATTTATTTGCCCATCTATCCATCTTTCCTTCATTGGTTGGTCCATTCCTTTTTTTTTTTCCCCTCCCTCAATCACATCTAATATTTACTGTGCCTATTGAATGTGCCTGGTGCTGTGGTAGGTGTTTGAAACACAAAGACAGAAACTATGGTGCCTTGGCTTGGCAAGCTCACTGTGTAGTCGAGGAATCAGACATGAAAATGGGTGATTAGAGTGTAAGGTTTTTAGAGGGTGTGGGACAGAAAATGCAGTTGGACTAAGAGATGGGAGAACCGACTTTGCCAGAGACCACAGTCCAAGAAAAGACCCACAAAAAGGGAATAAACAGATTTGGGCAACTGGAAAGTATTCCCAGGTTAAAGAATCAACAGTCAGAACATCCCAGATTAAGGAGACAGCACAGATAAAGGAAAAGAGGAATTTGAAGTTGGGGTATGTTTAAGATTGGTTAAAAAAAATAATAAGCCAAGTGGAAGGTTACTGCGGGGAATAGGAGGAAACATGGATGGGTGGGATCTCAGTGTTTTAAGAAAGGTACTCCCCCAAAGCAAATTTGTTTTGTTTTGTTTTGTTTTGTTTTTTTCTAGTGCCTCCATGATAAGTCATGCTTTGGTGGAGTTGTCCGGGTGGCTCTATGGTGTGGGGGAAGCCTTCACTGACCCCATTAATGCCATATAATAGGCAGAGTCTGGATCCATCTGCCACCAGCAGACCTCTCCGGAGGCACAAGTGAGGACAGGAACTGAGGGAGGAGTAAACTTGCAGTGCCTCCAAACCCAGCTTGGTCTGGCAGGAAAATCAGACATGCAGAAGAGAAGTCCTGGGGGTCAGAGACTGGCTAGATGCAAGACCAGAAGTGTCTGTGAGCCATAGAGCAGGGATAAGGGGGGATGGGGAGCCAGGGCTTTGGGTTTGGACATGGTTGACTGTCTCTTCCCCATTCCCCCACCTTCTTAACTTCCTCCCCATAAAACATACACATACAGACACACACAGAAATGGAGATGTAAAATGAGAGAATGAGATTCTGGTTATTGGGGGTTTGCTGGATGTTTAGAATTTGGTTAGCTTAGTTGTAAGGAAAAAGCCACAGGGTTAGGGGCAAAACGTGTTGGGTAGAGCTACTGTGCACATGAGAGTTTGCGGGAGGGATGCACCATTACCCGCTAATTCTCTATGGATTTTTTCCAAGTACATCTCCGCTGTTCTATTCATTCACAATGATGTCAGGGACCACTCATAACTACACCGAGTAAGGCAGCCTTTAAGAATGATTCAAATAAAAATAATAATAATAAACATGTAAGTATTGATCCGTCATGGCTGATCAATCGTATCTTTTCCATTTAGCTAGTGGATAATTAGTGCCGTTAGCAGGCTTGATGGCTCACACATCAGCTGGAGTCCTTCCATCAAGGGGAGCCTCACAGCACCCATGCTGGGACTCTAGCAGCTGGCAGCAACCCATTTCAAGTGAATTCAGCAAGTATTTATTGAGTGTCTACTAAGTATGTGAATCGTGCTGCTAGAATAACAGTGATCAAAGGATACCAGTCTGAAATTGTCCTTCCTGGAATTTTTCCATTTGGTTTGTTATGCTTGGAACTGTGGCTCTGGGGAGTAACAGATGAGACTGTCTAAAAAAATAGCTCTGCTTAAATGTGCTTTGAAATGCTTAGAGGGTGTTTTGTCTCTTTCATAAATGAAAAGCAGGTTTAAAAGTTGCTTTAGGAAGTGGTCCATCGATATCGACCTTTATTATTTGGTAAATTTTAGGATTTTTAACAACAAGTTACTTCACAATTGTGTAGAGAAATACCTAAAAATTATAAAGCAACCAGCAGGAGGTTACACCTAGACCCAAGGAGTTATATGTATGTTGCTGTTATGCTTGTGTATGTGTTTAGTTTTTGTCTTCCTCTTGTTTCTGGTTTTTTTTTTTTTTCCGCCTTTCTCTTGAGAAATGAAAATAAGGAAATTAGAAGGGCCAGTAGATTCTGAGATAATGCCTGTTTTGAACATCTCCTTTAGAAACACGGGCATCTGCTGTAGCCCCCTGAAATACACCCCCCACCCCCACCCCATCACCCCAAGAGGGCCTTGACTCTTTCCCACTCCAGGGGAGTCTTTTTGTCTCTTTATGTCTGTGCCCAAGGAAAATCCTTTATGATCCCTTGGCCTAGAGTGAGAAGATTAAAGGCAGAAGAGAAACACCTGAAAATACTTCTGTCACCAAGATGCTATGAATTCCTAAAGGGGGAAAAAAACTGTAAAGATGCTTTTACCTCTTAGAAAACATTCTGGGTAAGTCAGAGGTTGCTTTATCTAGGACCTTGAAGTCAGGTTTGTGAAATACGCCAAGCTGTTGTCCATCACAGTCTGATCCATAAATCTATGACCATTTACTTGTGTTGTCTTTTCACAGTTAGTACCTAGAAAAGATAAGCTAGCTCCCTCAAACCCAAGACTACATCGTTGTCATTGCTCAAGCAGGCTCTTCTACAAGATGTTCTAGGTCTTTAAGATTGAGAAATGTAAGAATTAGGGGAAATTATTTGTGGCTGAAGGCATTAATAGGAGGTATGCGTATAGCTCTTGGAAACCTGGGCTTTCCTGCAGCAGGTGTCAGAATGCAAAGGGATTATTTCAATGGTAGATGGGGCAGATGGTATAAACAGGGGGTGTTTGATGCCCCACAGGTTAGAGGAATAAGCCCCATGGCACCTTTCCATGATAAAACCCAGCCAAGAGCTCATAGTAAAGGAAGTGTAAGGTTTTAATTCCCCAGACTAGGATCTGGCAAGGGCTAGACTCAGAAGTCTCTAAGTGGGTGGCATTCCCAGTTCAGGTGAGGAACGGTGGACAGCTGCTAACCAACTTGTGCATGACCAAGTCCACAGAAGACTAGTAACTCAGTTACTGTCCAGACTCCACTCTAAGCCCCACAGATACAAGGTATAGGACAACATGATCAATTCCAGGCCCTCACTGCCGGTGAGGTTCAAGATCCGTTTTCTGCTCTGGCCGATAGGCTCCAGACTCAAGATACTGGAACCTAGCTGTTGCCTACCGAGGTCCTAGGTCCCTATTAGAGAGGGACTGGAAGAGGAAGGGGCAGGCTGGCAAAGCCATGATGTTATAGAACAGTGTCTTTCTGCATTCCTTATTCCCACTCTTCCCAGTCCCTCAGTTACACTGCCTCTCAGTGGGTCCCTTTTTGATGCGGTCCCTGTGGTGTGGCAGAGATTGTGTTGACTGATAGTTGACAAGAAAAAGAAAAGCAGCTAAGATCACTAACACAGTACACAACTCCCTAGTACCTACTCCGTGCCGGGCACCTTGCTGGGTGTTTTGGATACCATGAGGAATAAGGTATCTCTACCCCATTTCTGCATCCCACCTTCAGTTTTCTTTCTTAGCATACCCACCCAGCTTGTAGATGCATAGATAGCCCGGAGACACGCACGTGTAACCATTGTCCATTCTTTCATGGACCCGGATGTGCGGAGCTGGGAAAATCTGCCCCAGGAATGCGAGGAGGGGAGAGGTCTGCCTCTATCTGAAATAGGACCCTTCTCCGAACAAGAGAAAAATCCCAGAGGGAAGGTTGATAGAATTAGCCACGCACTCATAGTAAGAGTGGTCCTTGTGGTTTAATCTGCAATAGTAAGCTCAATTTAATGACTAAAATTTTAATTTCCTTTGTAGCATCCTGTCCATCCTTCATTTTCCAAGCCCATCCCCCTCCCCTGATTCTAGCCCATGTTCATCATTCTTGCTTTTTCATTAGTCAAACCATAAAAATGGAGGCAGCGTTGTCTGGTGGGAGCGGCAGAGGGCATACAGCCGGAGGACCTGAGTGTGAATTGTGGTGCCTTTAATTACTTGGCGACCTTTGTCAACTTCCCATTCTGAGCCTTGGTTTTCTTCATGTGTCATGGGGGGTTAATACTGCTGGCATTTTAGGATTGGTGTGTCCAGTTAGATGGTGGGTGGAAACCGCTTAAGAATTCAGCTGTTTTTTCCTTAATCCCTGGCACCGTGTAAGGCACACCATAGGTGATTACTAAATGAGCACAGTGAAACTGTGATTCAGTGTTTGTGTTGTATGAGGTTCTAATTGTGTTTTTGAGTGTATTCTTTTTTTATTACATTTCTTTTCTTTTTTTCTTTTTTTTTTTAAATGTCTTGTCTCTCTAATCAGATTCTCAACCCCTTATGGTGCCTTTTTACTGTATTTGTTGTGTCCTCTTTGTTTTCCCTGTTCCAGGTCTGATCACAGGATAGGGCTTTAAGAAATGCTCAGCAAATAGTAATATATTGTTTCTCTTTTCTTTTCCAGCACCAATTAATAAATGCTTGTCATCAGTGTGTATAAAGACATTACTTCTGGGGGCTCAGTGCACTTGGAGGGTGGGTACAGTGTGCCACAGACAAATGAAATCTAAAAATGAGTAACGGCTCAATTCCAAATAATCAGGGTCAAGAGACAAGTAAGCTTCTCAAGGATAAAGGCTGTTTCCTTTCTCATCTATGAATTTCTGGTGGAGGGACTGGCTCACAACAGGGGCTCCTTAAAATTTGTTGGTTGGTTGGATGGATAAATTAATTAGTTAAGTGACAGATGACCTGACAGCCAATAAAAGTCTTTGAGAATCAGAAGGCAGAGAATTTGCTAGTGAAGTGGAATGTTTGCATTTTTATCTGACGAAGAACCTCATTTGATCTGGGTTCTTTCAGAATGAAATAATCTTTTGGGTAAATAAATAGAAAGAAACAAAGAAGAAGAAACAGAGTTATGGGACTCCAGGCAGGGAAAACAGAGCAGGTGGAGCTTGTACTTTTCCTGAAACGCCTTTCTCTTTATAACTTTTTTTATGTCTAAATCGAATCTGTTCTTCAAGATCTATATATAATTCATCTTCACATTGACCCAAAGTGTTTCCCTTACACATGGTAAGTGACAACTTTAGAATAAATCTGGTTTTCAAATCTCATCCCACCTCTTAGAACCTATGTGTGTTCGAACACTTTGGATAATCTGTGAACCTCTACTTCCTCCTCTGTAAAATGGGCATGAAGATTTAAAACTTACAAGGCTCTTGTTGGGATCAAGCCCATTGTGCTTGAGCAAATATTTCATAAACCTCAAAGTACTATTAAACACTAGTTATGTGAGTTATTATTTTTTTTCTTATAGTATTTCTTATAGTTAGGAATATTAGAAATAGAAAAGTTATTATTTATTTGATATCAGAACATTTATAATTAATGCCCTTGCTTAGTTAGTGGTAGAAAATTAGAGTGGCATTCCTAGAGAGGAAGAAAATCTGCCTACTTTGCACAGAGCCCTGATACTGAGAAGTAAGAAATACTTCCGGGTCATTCAGAAAGCCTCAGAAATGGTTTGTGTTTAATTGTAAAGCTTCCCCCAAGAGAAGATGAATTGTCTCCCTGTGTGGAAAGGTTATCTTTCATCTGGACAGTGTCTGCTTCAGCTCAAAAGACCTTCCTTGAATCCGGTCCCAAGCTAGGCATGTCAGGTATACAGAGAAAAGACACGGTCCCTCTCCTCAGAGAACTCAAATCCAGTGGGTGACCTCTTCGTACATAGAATGTCCAGAAATGTCTTCCCCCGCCCCTGGGACTATCTCCTCTCAAAGGACTGGGAGGCTAGAGCACTGGAGAGGAGGATAGGAGAGGGATTATTTGAGCAAATTTTAACTCTGTCTTCTCCGAGAACTGTTGTCACTTGACACATGTGGCAGCGTTACATGTAAATTTAAATTGAAAATCCAGTTCCTCATTTGGGGCAGCCACATTTCCAGTGCTCTAGGGCTACCTGTAGCCAGTGGCTACCCTGTGAGCATAGAATCTTTCACCATCGTAGAGCGTCCAGTGGGGGCAGCCCTGGGAGTCTGGCTCCTGTGCGATCCCTAGGAGGACCTGCAGGCCTGGCAGAGAGGTTGAAGTCAGTCTCTAGCCAGCCCTCTGCCCCTGTAGTTTGACTCCTCCTACTCTGGGATCACAGAGATCTCTTCTACTCAAATATCAGGATTTCCCATTCTAAATAAAAACCAGTGAATGAATGCATGCATGAATGAGTGAATGATAGAAAAAATTACAAACTTGGGATGCCTGGGTGGCTCAGTTGGTTAAGCCGCTGTCTTCGGCTCGGGTCATGATCCCAGGGTCCTGGGATCGAGTCCTGCATGGGGCTCCTTGCTAAGCAGGGAGTCTGCTTCTCTCTCCGCCTCTGCCTGACACTCTGCCTGCTTCCGTGCGCGTTCTCTCTCTCTCTCTCTCTCTCTCTCACTCTCTCACTCTCTCACTCTCTCACTGACAAATAAATAAAATCTTAAAAAAAAAATTACGAACTAGACTCCCCAGGCCAAGTGACAGTTAAAGAGCTTAGCAAAAAGCTTTTGTATCTCCAGTCCAATTCTATCCTCTCCTGTGCTGTAAAATTCTGGGTGATCTCTCAACTTCCAGAGTTAAGTACCTTTGAACTCAGGACGTTAACCTAGATACTAGGGCATGGCACCCAAGCGTGAGTTAATCATCTTAAGAAGAATGCAGGTCAGGAGATAAGGAGGGCTGCTGGCTTCTGCTTAGACAGATGTTGCTAACAGGCTCTGTGTGTACTCCTAATGAAGTGGGCTATAAATTCTGGGCTGTGCACGCTGCAGCAAGGTGGGACACTCGCGTTGTGATGACTCTACATTATTCTGTGAGTTTAGTGTGAGCGGGATTAAAATGTAAGCCATTAAATGGTGCTTACGATGGTGGATGCAACAGACGTGACTTAGCCACACACAGGGCGATTGTTTCTTTAAAGTCTGGGGTGGAAACCACCCAACTAGGGGCTAAGACAGAGTAGGTTGACTTTTGGCTCTGCTCTCATTTAATGAGAGACACTGTGTTAAGTCCTTGAAACTTTGTTATCTGTAAAACACACGTAATAATAACTCACCTACCCTATCGGGATGCTGTGACGTTTAAACAAGACGGCTCACTGCCATTTAACCCATAAACTCTGGGAAGAAAGGAGCTAATGTACATCAGGCACCTTCCATGGGCCAAAATCTCTTCAAGGCCTGTTAGGTTCTTGGTCGTATTTATTCGCCAACACCATCCTCAATATGTAGATGTGATCGTTACCACAAAAGAGCATCTTTTGTTTCCAGACCCTACTATCCATTTCTGAGCACAGACTATGTATCACACCTTATTCTGGTTAGTTTTATAGATGTGACTTCTGTAAATCTTTCTACCTAGTAAACTAGATAATAATGTCCTCCCTTTGACTTACCATGCTAGTGAGGTTCAGAGAGGTTAAGTAACTTGCCTAGAGGCAAACAGGAAATAAATAGCAGAGTGGAAGTCTCACCCTTTTATCACAACTAAGACTCTGAAAACTCTTTGTACTCATTTTGTTTGCTATAACTATGCGAGGCAGAATTTCTAAAGTGGGCCCCAAAAGATGTTATATCCTAATCCCTGAAATCTGTGACTATGATGAGGGGCCACACCTATGATTACATTATGTTATACTCACAGTTTACATTAAGAAGGGTGATTACACAGTTGGGCTCAGTTGAATCACATAAGCCCTAAAAAGTAAGAGTTCTCCATCTGATGGCAGAAGTCAGAGGGATTTGAAGCACAAGGGAGACTCCTGGTGCTGTTGAGGCTTGAAGATAGAGGGTCCCCATAAAGGGGATCTGAGCAGCTCTAGGGGTGGTGAGCAGCCCCCACTGATCACTGCAGCCACAAAACTGAATTTTGCCGACAACCTGAATACACCGGAAAGTGGGCTGTCTCCAGAGTCCCTGGATGAGAGTGGTGCTGACCGGCACTTTGACCTTGGCCTGGTGAGACCCTGAGCAGAGAAACCTGTTGAGCCTGCCTGGACTCGTAAGCACCGAGCTGTGGTATGATCAACAGGCATGTGTGTTCAGCTGCCGAATTTGCGATGACGTGTTACACAGTGAGAGAAAATGAATACAAATGCTTTACATTAGTTTACATGTGTTAATAGCACCTACCTGACAAGGTTATTTTATGGACTAAGTGAAAAAAAAAACAAAAAACAACACAGCATTTAGCACAGTTGTTGACATTTAGGAAGCATGTAAAAAAATGTTCCGTCTTATTTGTGCCCATTGTACAGGTAGGGAGACTGAGGCTCCCATGGCCAAATAGCATGCCCAGGGCCCTGGAAGAGGTGGGAGTCAGGATCAGAGTAGGCACTAAGGGCTGCTGCTCTTCCCCCGTAGACCAGGCGCTTAGACGTGAATGCACATTGGAATTACCTGCAGAACTTGCTAAAATGGGGAGTCTCATGTCCTGATCCCAGTGATTATGATTCAAGGTCTTGGGTGATCTTGAGTAACTGTATATTTAAAAGTATTACGGATGCTTCTGTTGTACACGCCCATAGAGTGACTGCACTGGACTGCGAGTTTCTTGAGCCAGGGGTGTTCTTGTATATTATTTGTGCCCACAGCGGGCCCTGGGACCTACAGTAGAATATAGCCATCCTTCCAATGGATTGTCCAGCCTTTACTGTTTCCGCTACAGCGCCGTTGACCTTGGAGTCATTGCGGGTGAACCTACATCCCTACCGTCCTCCCAACACAGTCTCCCATTTTGGTGGCTGGCAGTGAGCCCTGCATTTGTTCTGAGAGCTCCCAGAGCCGTGAATCAGCTCCCCAGCACCCGCCCAGCCCGCTCACATCCAAGGATGTAGTTTCTCTGTCTTTTCTTAGTCCGCGGAGGAGGCATTGCCACTCACCTGACAGCAGCAGGTTTAAAATAAGTTGGTGAAGGATTGGAGCAGAGACTCGAAGCCACGTTGCTGAGCGGGGTGAGCCTTTCCTGAGTGGGCAGAGCTGCTGGAGAAAGGCAGATAAAAGGCCGGTGTGGAGAAGGATCACGCTAACGCAAGTGGGATCCCAGCTTGGAACACCCGCACGCGGTTTTTCTTTCTCGTCTCGGGGGCGGGTGCCAGTGTCTTTCTGTTTTTCCTACTCAGCTTTTTTTTTAAAACCCGTTTGCCTTTCTCCAGACAGCCCACACAATTCTACTAGTAAGGTATCATGCACTGAAAACCTTCAGGGAGACAAAGGAAGGCAAGAGAAATTCTTCAGGAGCGTCGGCTGCCTGCTGAACATTTGACTGGACATGGTCATACTAATGACAGTCCCATTCTAAAAAATTTATATGGCTCCTGCTGTCTTTCCAAAGAAATTGCACTACACTGTCAAATTAGTTTCCACTGCTTCTGGTGGAACTGCTGACAATGGAATTGAGGACTTAAAAAAACCAAAACCCCCTCCATTCTTTGAATGCCAAGCCATTTGAAATGTCCCTGCTTTCATGGCGCCTAATAAATGTCAGCTCACATGTTGCTCATCAGATGGGCGCCATCTGGTGTGCTGGAAAGAGATTTCGATTGGGAATGGCCGAGAAAGTGCCATTTACTGGCTGTTTGACTTCTGGGTCCCGCTTTCCTCCCTAAAACTGGGAGAGTGTGTGTAGGTAATCTCTAAGGTCCATGTTGTCTGTCAGAGCTCAGACAGTATATTAAGAACGTAAGCTTCACGGGGCAGGAAAACCATCCGTCTTGGTCACTGTTGTGTCCCATCGCATCGCACAGATCTCGGCAGGTAGCTGTGGCATAATGAGTATTTGCTGAATAAATGTCGGACTGGCTGGCTATACTGATGTCAGTGAAGCGAATGAAGAGATCCTCACCATGTCTGTTACTGTGTTTTACGCCCATTCTGATGGGGTTTATGCAAAAAAAAAAAAAAAGAAAGAAAAAAAGAAAGACGGCTGATAACACTGCTTTTGGAAAGTGTATCAGCTGTGGCAGTGTGGGAGTGATAATGGATTTGTTGCTCTTGGGCACGTCACACCCCTAGACAATTAGTCTCATTATCACTCTTGCGTGGTATGTAAAAACCCAGGGTAGAGGCCAGACCGTGAATTACATGTCTGATGGGGGATGGTTGGCAATGGCCCCCAAGAGTGCCGAGAGCTCAGAATCCAGAGATTTCCTCCGTACCTCAGGTTCTAGCTGTTAAGGGTTGACATTTGGGGAGGTCGTTTCAAGTGAAATAGAGCAACTCTGCAGGCTTGGGCAGGTGGTGGCACAGGCCAATGGGTGAGAGACTGGGGAAAAGCAACAAGGACATAGAGGTTTGATATCTGATGTCAGGGAGGAGGCTGGATAGGTTAGAAAGGATTAGAAACAGATGCTTCATTTCTGGGGTCCTAAAAATGCCGATTTCCCCCAACTAGAATTCATTCTATAAGATGGGTGATAAAGATGAGTAGAGAGAACCAAGGGTTTTAAAATTAGAAAAGTGGCAGCTCCTGGGTGGCTCAGTCAGTTAAGCATCCGACTCTTGATTTTGGTTCAAATCATGTTATCAGGGTCATGAGATGGAGCGCTGTGTCGAGCTCCGTGCTCAGTGCTCAGTGGGGAGTCTGCTGGAGCTTCTCTCTCTCTCCCTTTGTCCCTATCTGCTCCCTCTGTTCTTACCTGCCCCTGCTCCGATACCTAAAGAAATCTTTTTTTTTTTTAATTAATTAATTAATTTATTTATTTGACAGACAGAGGTCACAAGTAGGCAGAGAGAGAGGAAGCAGTCTCCCCGCAAAGCAGAGAGCCCGATGCGGGGCTTGATCCCAGGACACTGGGATCATGACCTGAGCCAAAGGCAGAGGGTTTAACCCACTGAGCCACCCAGGCGCCCCTAAAGAAATCTTTTAAAAAATGAATTAGAAGAAAGTGAATTTGAAAGCTAGGCCATCATTCATTTACTATATGAATTTACTACAGAATATATTCACTGTTTATATTGAATGCTTTCTTTCTCTGAGTCTTCCTTTCTCTATCTTTTTTTTTTTTTTAAGATCTTATTTATTTATTTGACAGAGATCAAAAGTAGGCAGAGAGGCAGGTGGGGGTGGGGTGCAGTGGGGAAGCAGGCTTCCTGCTGGGCAGAGAGCCCAATGTGGGCCTTGATTCCAGGACCCTGGGATCATGACCTGAGCCGAAAGCAGAGGTTTAATCCACTGAGCCACCCAGGCGCCCCCGTTTCTCTGTCTTTAATACACAGTGAATAACAGTGCCTATTTCATAGTGTTATTATGAGGACTGAATTCAGTGTTAGGTAAGGTGCCTAGCTCTGTGTCGGGGACACAGCAGGTAATCAGGAAGTACTTGTTTTGTTTCATTCTCATTCCTAGTCAATCATTAAATATTCATTGAGCTCCCAGTCTGGTAGGCACTGGGCTTGATGTAGGGATAGAGACAGGAAAGACAGCCTCCTGTCCTGTGACGCTCATAGCTGAGGCAGAAGAGCAGTAAAGGAAAGAGTACATGACAGTATGGTAAATCTATATCAGAAATATAGAAGCATGAACCGTTGGTGTCCGGAAGAGGAAATGCCCAGTTCTGTCTTAGAGAGTCAGGGAAGTCATCCATTGTACTCCAGCTCAAACATTTTGAAGATGTCTCTGCTAACCCAACTTGGGGAAGGAAAATGTTCTTTAGTATTTTGTATCTTGATGTATGGGCTCTCCTTTTGGAAGTGTCAATTCCACATTTGAGTTATAGGAATCAGAGACTGTTGATTGATGATCCATTGAAAATAGCTACAAGGTCTCACATGTGTCATTTATGTGTGTCAAGTGATGACACTAATAGCTAATATTTATGACAGCTAAGAATAATACTAATAATTATTAATTCATGTTTTTTATGTGACAAGCATTTTTCTGAGCACTTCCACTCATCGTCTTAGTTAATTCTCCACAGATTCCCATAACGTGCATTTTATTATCCCATAACACTTTTATTATCCCCATTTAACAAAAGAGGAAACTAGACTTTAGAGAAGATAAGTAACTTTTACAAGGTCACCAGTTAATAGTTAGCAGAGTTGGACTTGAACCTGGTTCTTTCTGTCTGGTTTCAAACCTCATGCTCTATAGGAGAATATTCTGTTGCCTCCAGAAATCTCTTTATTTAGAAAGGAGAACTAGGGTGATTGAGTGTGTTAGCTGCAAATCCAAGTTAGAATATTGGAAATGATGTTCGTTCATTTCTGTACAATTGTTTAATTTTAAGGACTGTATTTCCTTATCAGGGTGACATTCTTTTTGAAGATCAGATAAGTGCACTTGATATCTCTGATGCTATTTAATTCATTTAACATCTGGAGCTGCTGTTTTATTTTTTTATGAAGAGTTAGTAGCTGTAAACTTGAGGGAAGTTTTTTTACTCCCTCCGCACCCAAATCTCCAATACTGAAAGAAAACATATGGTTAAAGCAGTCTCTGAGTCATAGCTTACACATTTACAGAGTAATGGTTAGCTTGCAGAAAAGATAATATAGACACTGTCAGAGGAGAGTTGAAGAGCCCAACTTGAGGTTGCTAGGGGAATCATCCATAATCATGAGAAGGATTATTTGGGTGTTCATTGAGTTCAGAACTGAAGTTCAGACTGCTCCACAATGGTCCAATATATTTCCTGCGTTAAGGAGGGGAAATGTACGCTTCAATCAACAAGTCTCGATTACAAAGACCAAATAAGGATGATGGTGAGAAGGTGCCTAATTCAAACTGTAGTCAGTCTCTGATAAATTTCCCTCCTGATGATTAGGGAGACAGGTTTGGGATATCCAGTCAGGGGCTCTCATTTCCAGTAGAGGCCAAAAGAAAGATTCCTATTTAAGTTAAACTGGCCCCTTGTGGAAAAATGGCAAATTCAACTTTTCTGACAATGAGAGTAATACATGGTGTTGACTCATACATGGGAGCAGAACCTTAACTTTGGGGAGACTTATACAGTTCTACAGATGGCCACCAAAATGTGGAAAAAGTCTCACAGCCCAGCAAAACCATCCTGATGTTTTATCATTGCTTTTTAAACTATGACTATTTTAAGCATATAGGTAAATATAAAGAGTAATATAATAGACCTCACTATACCCACTACCCCGTTTCAGCAAAGCTTAATGTTTTTGCGTTATTAATGTCCTATTTCTTTCTTTCAGAATTAAAACAGTACAGACACCATAAAGCCCTCTGTGGGATTCCTGGTTGAACCCATTCCCTCCTCCTTTAAGTGGAAATTGGTATTTTGAGTTTGGTGTTAAACATTCTTAGAGGGTCTTTAAACTCTTACCGCATATTATACATCTGAAGCAAAATGTCCTGGAGGTGACGACGTGTTTTTTAAAACTTTACAAAAATGCATTCATGTTGAATAGGAACATATCTCTTTACTTTTGGCTCAATATCTTTTGGAGATATATCAATGTTGGTAGAAGTAGCTCTAATTTTTTCATTTTAATGGTTACTTAGTATTTAGTTGAATGAATATAACAATATTTATTTACCCAGTCTTCTGATGATGAGCATTTAGGTAGTTGACAATATGGGGCTATAACCAAAAAAGCTTATGTAACTATTCCTTTATCTATCCCTTTGGCCTCATGCGAGAGATAGATATGTTGCAAGATAGAATATCCAGGACCAGATTGTTGGATCTTACTTTCATATGCATCTTCAGTCTTGGTAGATAATTGCCAAATTATACTTTATAGTGGAGTTTTCCAATTTATATACCCACCAGCAGGGTATGAGTTCTCTATGCTCCATATAAAACGCAATAATTAAATCATTTAGTCCTGTTAGGCTTTTAGTTTTTGCCACTCTGGTGGGTATAGAATGATTCCTCCTCTTTGTTTTAATTTGCATTTGCCTGAGTACATTCTAGGTTAGGTTATTTTCCTATGTTTATCGGCTGTTTGGGTTTTCTCTCATAAGTTTCAGGCCTTGCCCTATTTTTGCCCTATTTTGAGTGCCCTATTTCCTTTTTCTTACTGATACGTAGTTCTTTCTGTATTCTACATGTAAATCTTCTCTTGATTACTTTATAAATATTATTGTTACTGTTTTTGTAGATGATATAGTAGATTCAGTGCAATCCAGATCAAAAATCCTAACATGGGTGGGTGTGTTTGTCTGCAGTTTGACAGATCCCAAAATTTCTATCAGAATGCAGATGGCCCTGGAGCGGTGAAGACTGTTTTGAAGAACAGAGAACAGACATTACACTCCCAGATACTGAGATGGGAGTGTGCCCTGGGAGCCAGGCATTTTTACAGACTCTTTGTTAATAGGATGAAAAGTAAGAAGCATCCCCTTCAGTGTGTCAGGAATAAGAAGCATTTCTGCGGCTTCTGTTCCAGGTTACGTGCCAGGTGATAAGTAACGCTTCTGACCCAGCCACTTACTGTTAGACGTGATGCTCACTCCCGCCACTCACCCCTCATTTACTCTGCTTTAACAGAGCTGGCCTCTTGCTTCTGCTTCAGTACATTAAGAACACCCCTATCTCTGTTGCTTTGCAGTAGTTGCTTTCTCTGGCTCCCCATCTTTTTACCCAGCTTTATTACTGTTTATAGCTTATGACCACTGGCCATTGCCGACTTGGTTGTGTGTCTCCCTCATTAGACCCTAGGCTCTGTGATGACCTTCGTTTACATTTATTCCTGAATCACTGGGTCTAGATTAGTGCCAGGATGTCCTATGTTCTTTTTTTTTTTTTTTTTTTTTAAGATTTTATTTATTTATTTGACAGACAGAGATCACAAGTAGGCAGAGAGCCAGGTGGGGTGGCGGGGGGTGGAGAAGCAGGCTCTTGCTGAGCAGAGAGCCCGATGCGGGGCTCGATCCCAGGACCCTGGGATCATGACCTGAGCCGAAGGCAGAGGCCTTAACCCACTGAGCCACCCAGGCGCCCCGTATGTCCTATGTTGTAACTATATTTGTGGAGTGAATGAATGATTGAATCTATACTACACTTTGAAATCTTGTCTAGATGAAGTGATATATTTCAACTCCACTTAGGCTTTGGATGTCAGTGTATTTTGCATCTAAAGCACGAAATGGTTTCTTGGCAATATGGACTCTGATTAAGAGTATGGGCTTTGGATTTAACAGCAGGTGGATTTAAATCATTCTTATCCTACCACCTACACTTACTGAGGGTGTGACTGTCAGCTTAACCTTTTGAAGCCTGTTCACTCCCTTGTAAACACTGACCTAATCTTAGCACTCTTCAGTAACAAGATTGGCTTGGCTCTGTTGAGGATCGTTTGAGATGAGGGAGTGCGCATGGGAACAAGGAAACAGTGCCAGAGATGAGTACAGCCTAGATCAGAGCTGGGGCAGTGGACGGGCTGTGAAACAATTTGATTCCACATGGGTTTTAAAGACAGAGCCTGGTTGGGAGTTTGGCTATAGTGCATGAGAGAAAGAGCAATCCAGAATGTCTCCAAGGACTTGGGGATGAGAAGCTGGTATGACCCTGAAAGAAACAAAGGTTGGGGAAATATTAGTTGGGACATTAAGTTTGAGATGAAGGGTAGATGCCAAGTGTCATTGTGAATTCAGCAGATGGATAAAGGAATGTGGAGTTCAGGAGAGTGGTATCTGCAGCAAATGGCAATTTGAGAGACTTTGTCAAGGAGATGCCACTAGAGGCCATTAGGATAGAGGAGAGAACCTACATAATGACTTTGGGTGAAGAAGAGGAGAGTTTCAAGGTCTGAGCTATGGGGTATCTCAACATTTGGTAGTTGGGGAGAAGTGAAGGAGACCGGATAGGAGTGGCCACCGAGGGCTGAAAAATCCAGAAGAGTGAGAGGCCAAGAGGAGAAGGGTTTCCAGGGAGTGGGAGTGACCACATGTGTCCATTGCTGCTGGCCTGAGGGTAAGATGAGGACTAGGAGTTGATCAATATTAGACCACATGTCCGTAGTCTTATACATTATATTAACAAGGTATGGTGGAACTTGACCCAGGAATCTTCTGAAAATTCCTCTTGTAAAAAAGAAAAACTAAAACAAAAACCTCATCATTTCTTCCCCACTGATCTTCTTAAAATGTTAATGAATTGTGATTTTAAAGAGGATTGATTTGCATCTAGACATTGGAGAATCTGCTCTCACTTAGCTGTGCTTTTTGTTTTAAAGACTGTTTCTTTGGAGCAGGTTTAGGCTTACGAGCAAATTGAGAGAAAGGTACAGATTTACAGCCACACATGCCTGACCTCTTGCCTTATCAGTGTCACTCACCGAAAGGTGCATTTTTACCAAAGATGAACCTGTTCTGACACCTCACCCACAGTCCATAGTTTACCTGAGGGTCCACTCTTGGTCTTGCCCATTCTGTGGGTCCGGACAAACGTCTGACATACATCCCTCTTCATAATATCCTAAAGGGTACTTTTACTGCCCTAAAAATCCCTTCCTCTGCCTGTTTCTATCTCCCCTGCCTCCCAACACATACCCCGGACCCCCACTGAGCTTTCTTTTGTCTCCATAGCTTTGCTGTATGAATGGAATCAGACACCTTGTGGCCTTTCAGACCAGCTTCTTTCACTTAGTCTTACGCATTTCAGGTTCATTCTCTTTTAACTGAAAAACACTCCGTGACTTTAATGTACCACAGTTTATTCATCCACTCACCTACCGAGGGACATCTTGGTTGGTTCCACGTGCTGGCAATTTTGAGTAAAGTGATAAAAACATCCATGTGTAGGTTTTTTTTGTGTGGACATAAATTTTCAACGCCTCCGAGAGGTTGCTGGGTCAGATGGTAAGTGTCTGTTTCGTTTTGTGAGAAATCTTCAAACTGTCTTCCAAAGTGGCTGTGCCATTTTGCGTTCCCACCAGCAGTGAATGAGGGTGCCTGTTGCCCCACGTCTTTGCCAGCATTTGGTGTTGTCAGTGTTCCAGATCTGGGACATTCCAGTGGTCATATAAGAGTATCTCATTGTTGTTTAATTTGCATTTCCCTGACGGCATACGTGGAGCACCTCCTCACGTGTGGCATTTGCCATCTGTGTCTGTCTTCTTTAGTGACACGTCTGCCACGGCCTTTAGCCCATTTTGGTAGCTGTGCTCTTTAGGAACACATCTCGTTAGCCCCATCTTTATCATCAGTTACACACCCTTCTACCCCAATCCTATGACTTTATTTATAGTGAAATGACCTGTCATCATCTCTAGCCTGTGTCATAAGCTCCTTGGGGGCAGGAACTGTGGCTGACACATCTGTTTCCTGCATACCTCCCACCTGCTGATGTGGCTGGCTGTTGGAGAAGGTTTGGTTGGATGGACCTGAGCAGGCCAGTTTTGAGGGGTGTGCTGTATCCTTGATGGTAAGGATGGGTGGGACAGAGTGGACTCTGGGATTCCCTTTCAACACCAGTTCTCCAATACCAACTGGGTCAGTTCATTTAACACAGACGCCACAAGTGAAGAGCTCAGTCCTGCAGACGGCCCCCATTTCAGACCCCAGGTATCCCCAAGCAATCCACACTTCCACCTTGCTGACTATAGATGCAGGGGTTCCCATGACCCCTCGGGTTCAGAATTTGCTAGAACACATCACAGAACTCAAGAGAGCAGTATACCTGTGATTGTCTTTTTTATTATAAACGATCCCAATGAATAGCCAGTTGAAGAGATACCTAGAGTAGCAAGATGGCGGATGGGAGGGTGCAGGAGCTTCCGTCTCTGTGGAGTCAGCACGTCGATATGTTCAACTCCCAGGAGTCTCACTGTTCCCAGTTTTCATTGAGTCTTCATTACACAAGCATGATTGATGACATCGATGGCCACATGATTGAACCCCATCTCCCCAGAGGCCAAGGGGCCCAGCTGAAATCTCCAGCCTTCTAATCATATGCTCTGCCTTTGTGGTGACCAGTCCCTTCCTGAAACTATCCCAGGGCCCTGCAGGAGTCACCTTGTCAGCATAATGGAAGACTCTTATTACTCAGGGAATTCCAAGGGATTTTGAATTCCGTGCCAGGAACTGGGGATAAAAACCAAATATATATTTTTTATTATGCCCCAGTGATGATGACACACAGGACCGGGGGAAGTGCCTGAGCTCCAGATGTGCCCTGAAGGGAGGTTCTTTCCAGAAGAATACAGAGGACCCTGATGTGACTCAGGCGGGCGCTGATGACCAGGGCAGCCCGACTGCTGGGTGGTGTTGGATGGGACATGGGTGGGACTGACTAGTTAGCTGGCAGTGTCTTGACTCAGACTGGTTTACCCTTTTGAAGCAAGCCTTCTACTGCTGCCAAAAGGAAATCGGTTGGGAACTAGGCTGGCCCTGTTCTCCAGAGGGGTTGATAAGTAGCTTGTGATGGGATATAATCAAGGATGGCAGCAGAACTCAGGAGGTCACCAGGGAAGAGGAGGGGCCAGAGTAAGAGGAGCAGCTTTTTTGAAGGGCTCAAACCATGGACAAGTTCTTTACATACTCCACAGCCATCCCTGGAGGTAATGATTCAGTACCAGTCTCCATAAACTTATTGAACTGCTACTAGTGGCAGGCACTGTATCAGTGTAGGCCCTGGGGATAAGACTGAGTAAGCCTGAGGTGGTGCCTGCCTCTTCTGGAACTTTCAGTCTGGTTGGGGATAATTACAGCCTGGCGAGAACAGTAAAATGTTCTAAGCATGATGCAGGGAACCTTGCTATGCATGGAAGGAAGGCAGTATTACAAGAATCAGGGAAAAGTAGGTTAGCTAAGCTACATACTCATAAGGGGTGGAACCAAGAATTGAACCTGGGTTTTTCCTTTTTTCCCCCTTTAAGATTTTATTTATTTATTTATTTGACAGAGAGAAAGAAAGAGAGACCCCAAGCAGGGGGAGCAGCAGAGGGAAAGGGAGATGCAGGGCTCCCCGCTGAGCAAGACCTGAGCCACCCAAGCGTCCCAAACCCAGGTTTTTCTTACTCCAAAGCCAGTTCATTGCACAGTATTAACACTGCGTAATCCGAAGGAGCACGGTGGGGCAAGGAGGAGGCATGTCTGTTGTTCATGGCTCACCCATGCCAGGGGCTGTGGAGCTAGGATAACTCCAGCCCCGCCCAGTGGGTGGGGTGTGATGGGCAGGACAACCCAGCGGAGCCCAGGGAGCCTCCTGAAGAACCTCTTTGTGTTGGCTGCTAAGTAGGGTCAGCCCCGCAGAACCCATTGAAGACCTCTCTGTGAGGTTCCTACAACTCCTCCCGTAGCACAGGTGCTGCTGCATCATCGGCCTGCCCCTGCCGGGTGCCTCCTGAGGCAGAACATCCCGGGACGGGCTTGGCTTCCATCCACACTGCTAGCAAGGAGGTGCGTGCCCTGACGGACCGTTGCCTCTGTCTGCTTAGTGAGTGCCTAGCTCTGCCAAGCAGACAGACGGGAGACAGGGCTCTAGTCTGGTCACTCATAGCTCAAAGAGGAAGTAGCAGACATAGGACTACAGTGACCTGCTGTCAGTGTCTAAGCCAGCAAAGCAAGTTTCCAAATTCCGGGGAAGGACGTGGGCCACGTGGTCCTGGCACATCCTATAACTGTGGACAGAAGTTTTGCAGTTACCACGTAAAACACCCTCTTCTGTAACACCTGCTATTTTGAAACCTCTGTTTTCAGCTCCTCTTTCTTTTAAAAATAAAATCAATTCTTAGTTGGTTAAGTACCTGTCTTGGCTCAGGTCATGATCCCAGGGTCCTGGGATCGAGCCCCAGGTCAGACTCCCTGCTGAGCAGGGAGTCTATTTCTCCCTCTCTTGGCCCCTCCTGCTGCTTGTGCTCATGCTCTCTCTCTCTCTCTCAAATGAAATAAAATCTTTAAAAAATAAAATCCATCCTGGAGGTGGTCACGGAATGTGCTTTTGTAATCTCTGCTGTCCTAGACGACGTTTATTCCGCATGGCCCCTTGGTGGCTTCTCCCTTTGCTTCTCTAACAAATGACTGCATGGACCGTCCTCTGCACAGCCCCTGCCTTTGCTTTCTCGCTAGCTGAAGCCCGAGAGAGATTGCTGGGGCACAGAGGAGTTACTTGAGGAGTTCTGCATATGGCAGCTGTCGGGGAGCTCCTCCTGCAGGAGCCTTCAAAGGGAGGACCGGGCTAGGGAGATTTTAGCCCGCCAGGAGTAGCTCTGCAGGGCTCCACAGGGAAGCCAGGCACCTGCCTTAATGCCCCAGGAAGTGTCTAGTTTGGGGCAGCCCCGCCCGGACTCAGGTGTTACATGGCTTAGGTACAAGTCACTGCTGTTAATAATAAAAGATGATCAGTTGTAAATTCTTCTGAAAAGAAAAGTCAGACTGGAGATAGGATTATTCCTCTCATTAACTGCCATAATACTCGATTCTCTTACTTCTTAAGGGGGGAAACGGAATAGAGTTCCAACAAGTGTGCAGGGCAGTGAGCTGAATTATATATACACCTGTGAGAACAGGTTGCCCAGGGGAATGCCTTCCCCCTGCCAGTCTCTGAGAAGCAGACCGTGTGAGCCTGGGCTGTGGTGGATGGAATCCAGATCACTTAGCGTGGCATACCAGCCCCCCGCCTGGGCCCTCCTCTCTAGATGGATCTCTGCCAGTCCTTCATTCACTTTCTGCACCCCAGGCATGCCGACCACGAGCTGGCCGTGTGCCCAGCCTACTCAGCTCACCTGCTCCTGGACCGCATCACTGGAAGCTCACCGGGCCCTGTGCCCCACTCTCTTGGAGGACTGAGCTCAGCCTGGCTCACCCTGACAGCTCGGTATCCCTGACCTTCTCCACACTAACACTGTCCCTGTTTCTCTCTGTCACAGCACCTGGGACTTTGATATTGTTCACTACATCGATGTTCCTTAGCATAGAGCTGGAATTTTCTATCCCTAGCGGCAGAGACTTTTCATGTATTTGGAAGGAGGACAGAAAGGAGAGGGGGAAGCACAGACAGGCCAAGGTGTCCTGTGTGTCTGGCTCTGTCACAGCTTTACTGAGTCATCGCAGGAAACGTTCTTCAGTCCTTCACCCCTTCTTTATTCCATTAGGAAAGGGAAAAAAAAGAACAACAACAACAGTAATAATATTTTTTTATTGATTTGTTATAAGGATTAATGAGAAAACATTTGTAAAGGCCATAACGGGGTTTGGCCCTTGGAAGACATTAAGTAAATGCTAGTTCCTGGCCTGTTTCTCCCCAGGGGTCACTTTGGGCAAAGCAAAATGGAGAGAAATTGATGTGAAAGGAAATAGGAAAAGTAATCCGTAAGACAAAAATCAAAGCTTAACCACTGCCCATGTTAGGGTAGACCATTTCTGTCCTTGAACTATGAAGCGGGGGGCGGGGGTCATGCTGCGGGTGGGAGACAGTAATTGGGGCATTTTGTGACAGGAGGGGAAAAGATAACACACTTTTTGCATATCCTCCTCTGGGAAAATTGACCACAGATGTTGTCTCTGTTTCTCAAGGCTGAGCAAAGGAGGGTGTGATTCTCCAGAAAGCACAGATCCGTATCCTTGTCATCCTCAAAGGTCTTACCTCACTTACTAGCTCAGTGGGGCAGGGCATGGAGATTTAGGATTTCCTATAAATTGTGGATTCAAGCCCTGTGTGGGCTAGATAGTCTGATGCTAGAGCATCATTATTTTCTGAAAATATCACTCAGTTTGGGTAAAAGAAATGTCTCTGCTGTTACGGAGCAGGTGACCTCGGGCCCGTCTTGCAGCTTCTCGAGACTTCAGTTTCCCCGGCTATACAGTGGATCCACTATTACTACCCTGTGTGGTATCAGGAGATTGCTAGAAAGGGTCACACTCCAGGATGGGTGGGAAGGCTTTTGGGAAATCTGTGTGTTGTGCAGTCATCCGTCCTGGTTATCATGGTGACCATCCATCCAGCCCCACGTCAGGTCTCACCCCGCCCAGCCCGTGGGGGATTTTTGTCTTGGATTTTGGGATAAAACAGTGCAGCTGAATATCTGATTTATAGCTCAGGACACACAATCTGTGCATGCTATTATACTCGTGTCCTTGAAAGATCCTCCTGGCTTTTGAGAAGGATTAGCACTATGATGCAGCCCAGAGGAGCCCCTCACAAGAACTTTTGGATCCATGAAGAACAACATGTCATCGCCCCAGCTGCACGCGTTCCCAGGTGTGGCAGCCTGAAAACCGGACAGCTGTTCCTCACAGCCTGAAATCAGGGTCAGTCCAGTCGGGCCTAGAGTGTTTCTTCCCTCACATGCATGTGCAGACAACCATTCTAGGCCCTCTGAGATCTTCTCTCAGGGAACTCGTGGCACAGTGCATTCCTTAGCTACCGCTGCACCATAACTACCACACTCAGTGGTTTGACACGATACACTGATGATCTGGCACTTCCCACGGGTCCGAAGTCTGGCCTCAGCTTAGCACAGTCTTCTTGGGGTCTTACAAAGCTCCAAGGCTTTGGCTGGGCTGTGGTCCTTTCTGGAGCCCCAGTTCCCCTGCAGGCGTCGGGGGTCTCGGGCAGAATGGCGTTCCTGTGGTCGGAGGAGACTCTTACTTCAGGCTGTGAAGAGGGAGGCAGAGAATTTGTGTGGTCATGGGAGCGGGCGGCCAACCCATCATCTTTGCCATATTCTGCTGACTAGAAGCAAATCCCCGGACCTGCTGGCTCTTGGAGGGGAGGAAATGATACAAGGGTGCCACCTGAGGGCGGGTCGGCCACAGTGGGTACTGGAGACACACAGGGCGTTACTCCAAGTAAAGAAATTTTAAAGGACCAGTTTGCCTGACCTGAACTGGTCTGCTTAGAAATGAGAAAAATAAGAAAGGACACTGTGGGGCTTATAAAGCCAAACTGGTTGAATGTAAAGGCTCTATCTTTTATTTTTGAGGTGATCCTTCTGCGTTTTCATGTTGAAATGGTTTTCTTCTATAAAATGACAATGATAATGGATATATTTTTATAAAAAATATTCTTGATTGGTCAGGTAAAAAGACAGCAGCCCTGTCATGGTCCCTGTGTGTTTCGTTATTTATTTATTTATCTGTCAGAATTTCACTGATCCATTAAAGTCCCCAATCCAAGCTGATCTGACGTATTCACTTCCCAATCACCGTCCCCACGAGGGGAGCCGACCGACCCTTTTACATCAGCGCGATCAAAGACAGAAAGCTCCGCATGGTTCCCTCAACTTATTCCCTAGCCAGGAATTTTTTCTCAGGGCCTGTCCCCAGCATGCAGAGTTTTACTGTACAATTTTTTTTTTTTTTCCCTGTACAGCTCCAGGCCAGAGCAGGCAACTCTGATCCGGTTCGATAGGGCCCTCCCCTGCACCTCTGTCAGCATCGGAGAGAGAGAGACAGGGACGAAGGCTCTGGCGCCTCTTCTCTCCGCCAGGGCTGCTTTGGGAAGGCAGCACCTCCCCTCCTGCCCCCCATGTTAGCACACACCTCTCTTCACGACTCATTGTCTTTGTTTTGTAGTCACTGTGAACACAGCAGACTGTGCAAGGTGCTAAAATGTGGGTTCGGGAAGCAAAAAGGAAGGAAAAGATGACTTTACCTGGGATGACAAGCACAGAAGATTACTTACAAGCGATGTTACCTGAGCAGCATTTTACAAACGGGGTGGGATTTTAAGCCAATTATTTTTAAGCCCATACATTTCCGATGTAGCGAAGTGGGTGTTGGAGGTCATTGCGGGCGTTGAAGCCAGATGGTGCAAAGCTCGGGAACAGTCTTTCTCCTGCGTGCCTTTGCCCACTCTGTGTCTTTTGACCTCAGTGCCTTTCTCTGGTCTAGTCCCGCTGGTGAATACCATAATCGACTCTCCTGAGGCAGCTCAGACAACTCATCAGGACACCCTCCTTTGCATCCGGAGCACGGGGTCATGCTGTCCCACGTCTGTAATTACAGTCTCCCTTGCTAGACTGAGCTCCTAGGGGCCAAGGTCCATTATTTGTGCTTTCACCCCCAGTGCCTGGCCTTGCCTGACACCCGTATCCAGGTCTGGATGAGTAAATAATGGACGTAGGGGGATTAGGCCCTTGCAACTTGGGTATAAGCTGTCGAAGGAGATGTAGCCAGGTATGGGGGCCTGGGGGTGGCAGATGTGATCAGACCTCAAGGGTTCCCATGCAGTCATTCATTTTCTTCCTCAGCCAGAGGTGTCATTGTCCCCGAACAAGATGGTGACACCATCATATCTCTGACTTAGGGTGAATCATTTTATCAGGAGAATAAAACAGGACCTCGAGCCTGCACCTTCTATGGCCCCGTGAGTCCACGAAGTGAAGCTGGAGGTTTGCCAAAGAGCGTCTGCGCTCTCTCCCTGTCACCTGCTCCCGTTCTCTGGCTGCTTTGGGTTTCAATGCTGGGTTTCTGTGTTTTCAGGGCGTTTCTTCATGTTCTCCTTTTGGGCGATGATACAGACGGGAGGCAGCTCAGGGTCATGTTGAACCACTAGGGACATGCTGCTCCCGGCCTGCGCTTCACCCATCCACTGCCTGGCTTTGCCTGGTCCCTTCTGGCACGCTGACTTTCCCACAGGCGTCCTGGGGTTGAGCAAGAAGTCCTCGACTGAGGATCAGACTCCTTAATGCCCTTCTGCGTAGAACTGAAAAAAAGAGAGCTTTTGATTTAAATATTGCTATCTTCCAGGAGCTTTAAAAGCCTTTAGGATACTGGGTCATTTTAAGCACTGTGAAGGAAATAATGCGTATTTCAGAAGGAAAGTGTGATGTCTCCTTACTGAAGGCCGGCTTTCTTGCTTGGATATTTTGCCAGTAGGGGCTATCTGGGTCAGACTGAGAAGGCCAGTTTTGTAAGCCATGAAACAGAGGCAAACCCACCTGAGATCCAAATGCTGAGCCCATGGTGGAGTGGGGAGTGCCAGCATCATGCCAGACACCAAGGCCCTAGGTAGGCCAATATGTATCTGTTGAATGAATGAATGAATTTCTGCTGGAGCCTCTCTAAGGAGGAAAGCAGAAGAGACCCTGGTTTTAGAATGAGGAACATACAAGTAAAAACCCCAGGCCTGCTGTATATATATCAAATACTCTTGGTGCGTGGGCGGTCTCCAAAACGTTTCTGATTCCCTGTTTTCTCATATGTAAAAATGAGAAAAATAAAATGTTTTGCAAGGCTATCTTACAGGGAAATGTATATGAAAGTACCTTGTCATCTATGAAGTGGATATAAAAGGACCAATTATAAACATACTCACTGTATCTTATTATCTTGTACTTTATTATGGGTATTTCTGAATATGCCTTTTTCCCCAAACTAGATTTAAACTCCCTAGAGGTCAGGGACCTTGTTTCTGAGCCTAAACCCATGGTGACCATCTCACCCCGAGCTCAGAGTGGCAGTGTGTCATCTAATAAGAACATGTTTTACATCTAGGGAAATTAAAGAGAAAATTTGAAAATACCTCATCCTAGGAGATCTGGGACACACGCGTAACTCTGTGTCCCTGAGGGGGCCTGGCATAGTGCCGTAATCTACATGAAGATTGGTGGAATTACAGTATTATATAATTGTACAAAAGTGCCACATTTCTTGACTCCCTGGCATGCCCCAGACACCCTGCTAGAGACCTTACCTATATGTAATCCTTGCAGCAATCCCACAGAAAAGAAACATCCACTCTGTTTTATAGCTGAAGTATCTGAAAGGATCAGAAAGGGTAAGGAACCTTCCGAAGGTCACACAGCAGGTAAACCAAAGAATAAAAGCTAAGCCAGCGTATTTGATTTTTAAAGGTCCTTGTTCCTCCCTTGGCCTCTCTAAGGGTCACAGCTCCCCCATGCAAAGGGCAATGGGAGTGGATAAAATGCTAAGAATGGGTCAAGGACATCTGTTTCTGGAATTAATTCTGCCTAGTTCCTTTCCATCTCCCAGCTCTGGTCTGACTTACCTGCTTTTCTGATCAGTTGGGTCCTGCACTTAGATCTCAGAGGGGTCTTGGAGTCTTTTGTGGACACATGCTGATCACAAACAGGGGAGAGCATTTCACCCACTTGGGCCTTTTCGAAGCCAGCGGCCAGTCTGGTCTTGGCCTTGTCCAAAAAAGGGATTTCCTGAAATACACAGACACTAGCCAGTATGAGTCTGAATTTGGGCAGAAAAAAGTAGGGAAGAAACCAAGTGTCTGCCTGGGTCTAGTTGGGGATGAATACTAGAGAAGGAAGGAGGCAATTTTTTACCTTCAGTGATCATTGTGTTTCCATCAGGAGTGGGATGACCTTCTCAGAAAGGTGATAGAACCCTGATTAGAGACCGTCAGAGCTGACTAGACACTGGATTAATGGGGATTTGATAGATTTCTATAAAGAGCGCTTGAAGGCAGAATTCATGGGCCAACACAAAGACATTTTTCCAAACTTCAAAGACTATGCACTGAGAGAGTTTCTGGCCCTAGGAAGCTGATATTGGACATAATTCAGGGTGCAGAGCACGCAGGTAAAGCTACCTCGGGTAAGGCGGGAAGTCTTGGAAGGTGCTTTTGTTTCCTTTTCTCCCGCATTCCAAGGACAGCATCAAATATGGAAACAGTTGGTTTCTTCTAGCAGGTCCCCATGGGGGAACAAATGGTTCTTTGTTTTTATTAAGCCTCTACTTGCAGATTCTTCCCTGATTGCCTTTACTTTCCATCTGATTTGGAAAACATTGCTTTTTCCCTGCATTTTTCACATCAAGTTAATATCATGCATCTGTCAGTGTGGGAAGCCGTGAGCCCGTTGCTCAGGATCAAACCCCAAACGTAGCAGTCTCGGTGGGCTAAATGGACCCTCACAGGGCAAACCTTTGTGGGGGAAGAGCCTGTGATAGGGTCCTGAGAAATCAGAGATACTCAAGTGATTATTTACTTCATTGTCTCCCAGTCTGAAATCCTGCATTTCCTGTGATGTGCAAATATAATGAATCCCCAAAACTATGTTCACGTTTTCACCATGCTTTGTTGTTGTTCTTGTTGTTTGGAGCCCAGACAGAAATCATGCTCTCTCCTTCTTTTTTTTTCTTTTCTTTTTTTTTTTTTTTTTTAAGATTTTATTTATTTATTTGACAGAGATCACAAGTAGGCAGAGAGGCAGGTGGGGGGGGGTGGGCAAGAAGCAGACTCCCACTGAGCAGAGAGCCTGATATGGGGCTCCATCCGAGGACCCTGAGATCATGACCTGAGCCGAAGGCAGAGGATCAACCCACTGAGCCACCCAGGCGCCCCATGCTCTCTTTCTTAGGCTGCTTTGCTTTGAAGTGAAATTTCTCAGCTCCCCGTGGCCACCCCGGATGGCTCTTGCTTGTCCCGGTGAAGAAAGCCAGGAAAAGAAATTATGCCTTAGTAAGTGCAGCGCAATAGACAGAGTCCTCTGTTGGGCTCTTTCTGATCTCCCTCAACCAAAGGGTGGTCAGATGTTCTGTGACCCCATTATACATTGTGTCCGTCTGTGTTACAGTTAGCTTTTTGCACATCTTGTTTCCTCCACTACACTGTATATACTGAGGACAGAAACTGGTCACTCTGAGCCCCCAGGTCCGAGCACAGGGCTTGTCAATAGTCCTGGCTCAGTGAATGGTGGAAGTTTATAGAGAGGGAGGATCAGAGATATATGTAAGTCAAGTGTGTGTATGTGTGTGTGTGAGAGGGAGAGAGAGGGAGGTAGGGAGAGGGGGATTTATAAGGAATTAGTTCATGAGCGTACAGAGTCTGAGAAGTCCCACGATCTATAAGCTGGAGTCTCAGGAAAGCTGGTGGTATCACACCAGTCTGAGTCCGAGGACATCAGAACCAGGAGTGCTTATGCTGTAAGTCCCAGTCCAAGGGCAGGAGAAGACCAACGTCCCAGCTCAAACAGGCACAGAAGGAGAGAGAATGCCTTGTCTTCCTCCACATTTTTGCTCTGTTCAGGCTGTCCTTGGACTGGAGGAGACCCTCCTGTCTTCCAGAGGGCGGTCTGCTTTCTTCAGGCTACTGATTGAAAAGCTGATACTTCCTAAAACATGAGAACAGACTTACCTAGAAATAATGTTTATCCCAATATCTGGGTCCTCTGTGTCCCAGTCAAGTTGACACATAAAATGAACCATCCCTATAAGCAAAAGAAAGGAAAAGGTTAGTGAAATCCTGCAAGGGTTTTTGGGTTAGTGGGGCCACCTCATTTTGTAAGTGAAGCAATAGGGTCTCCTAGAGCTTACCTGCCTGGAAGGTAATGCTACCTAAGCTTTGTTCTATAAGTGTTAGGGGCTTCCTGCTTCCTCTCGTATTTGCTACCTAAGGTGAGAAGGATGGAAGGAGGAAGTGTACTAATGCAACAGTGTTTTCTTGTTCCTCCTCCTGTATGTACACCGACCAGTATAGTCTCCACTAGCCATATGTAGCTATTGAGCACCTAATGTGTGGCTAGTCAAAATGGAGAGGTGCTATAAATGTAAACTACACACCAGATTTCCACATCTTACAACAGCAACAATAAAATGTGAAATAGGTTACTGATAATTTTCTATATTGATCACATGTCGAAGTGTTACTACTTTGGATATATCAGGTTCCATTAAATGCATTTGTAAAAGTCCACCTGTTTCTTTTCACCTTTTTAAATGTGGCTACAAGAAAATTTCAGATTCTCTCTCGAGCTCGCTTCCTATTTCTTCTGGACAGCGCTGCCCTAAGTCATCCATCCCAGGCCCTTGGCGTCTCAAGTTTGGACTCGTCTCCCACCTGCTGCCCCTCCTGTTCTCTTGTTCTCCAGCTTGTGGTAACTTCCTCCTGCCACATGTCAGTGGCCAGATCCTTAGGCCCCCAGGGTTCCTGTCTCTGTGCCTTATAGCTGAGAGCAGGCTGGCGGAAGGTGATGTGAGTTTGAGGTCGGATCTAGCCTTGAGTCCAAACTCTGCCACCAATTAGCCACTGAACCTTGGGAAGGTCAGCGCTCCTCCTTGAATGATGGATTCCTCTTGTTTAAAACGAAAGTCATGGGGAGCCTGGGTGGCTCAGTGGGTTAAAGCCTCTGCCTTAGGCTCAGGTCATGATCTCAGGGTCCTGGGATCGAGCTGCGCATCAGGCTCTCTGCTCAGTAGGGAGCCTACTTCCGCCCCCCCACCTCCCCTGCCTGCTTCTCTGCTGGATTGTGATCTCTGTCTGTCAAATAAATACACAAAATCTTTTAAAACAAAACAAAACAAAACGAAAGTCACAGGACTCCTGGGTGACTCAGTTAAGCATCCAACTCTTGATTTCAGCTCCGGTTCTGATTTCATAGTTTTTGAGAGCAAGCCCAGCGTCGGGCTCCCTGCTCAGGACAGAGTCTGCTTGAGATTTTCTCTCGCTCTCTATCTGCTCCTCCTGCTCACTCTCTCTCAAATAAATAAATCTTTAATAAAATAAAATGAAATGAAGTGAAATGAAATAAAATGGAAGTAACAATAATACCCTCCTTCTCTCATGGAGTATAAAAATCGGAGTCCATATGACTGTGCTTTGTAAATAACAAAATAGTGTGTACCTGTTAATATTACCAGTAATTATGTTTTAGTTTTTCTATCATAATCATTTATGGTCATTATTCAACCCCTGCCTACAGCCCCCTGAATTTAGACCACTTAGTTCACTTCACTGAGCATCTGGTCATCAGTAAAGTAAGAGGATGGACTGGGCATCCCTCAACACAGAGGACATTAGTTTGGGAAGCAAACCACCAAATATTAACTTGCCCTTCAGATCATTTCATGTGTCTTCTCTGGGGCAGCCTGGATAGAGGACTCCTTGTACTAATGGTCATGATCACAATGAAAAAAAAAAAAAAAACTGTGTAAGTATATACATGATAAAATGAAAACCTTATATAGCTCTGAGAATTTAATTTTTGCATACAACATTTTTTTTGGCTATAGGAAGCTTTATTTTTACTCTCAAACTGCTCGCTGCTCAGAGATGGCAGAAGTCCTTATAAGTACTCCACATCCATGCACAGCAGAGTGAAATTTAATGCCCCCACCCCCACTTCGGAGAAAGGGAGATCGCACTTCATACTTTGGGAGACACCCAAAGGTTGTCTGGCACTTTGGTGGTCCTGAAACAATTTGGTCTGATTTCTTGCTGGCTTCGGATACTGGAAGCCTTAAGAAGTTGATGGCTCAAACCCCTGTGGCTGAGGGTAGGACAGAAGGTGGGCTGGGACATGATTTGGAATGGATGGACAGAGCACGTGCTCCAGCTCTTGTCAACAGGGTGAGTTGGTCCTGGGTGGAGATGGCAGCTGCCCAAATGGGTAGATGCTGCTTTGGTGGCCCTTATCTGCACATGATACCAAGTCACCACTCTGGAACCACAGCTGGGTCTCTTTCTGGGCTCCTCCATGGAGTCACTGGTGTGGATGACCTTCTTGCTGATGGGGACCTTGTAGTCTCCTCGGATGGTGCTGGGAGTGGCTGCGTCCAACCTTGTGTATTATATCTTGGCCTTTGAGGTATGGGCCATGCTGGGGCCTTCCCATACCATGGATGCTGTCTGGTGCCTGCAGACCCTCATCTCTACCAGCCTGAAGAGCTACTGATGCACCCTATCTAGTTTTGCCACCACTGGGGTCCGCTCCTGGGTCTAGATGGGCTCACCTGATCTGGAAGTGGGCTTGGCTTTGGGCCCCAGGCCAGGGGCTGAGTGCAGAGAGGAGAGCACCCTGACCAGCAGAGCCCAAGGGAGGATGGGAGGGAATGTTGGGGGGGCCACTTAAGACATTGTTGATTTGACTTTTCCACCACACTTTGAAGCAAGTCTTTGTGTAAGTAACCCTAGTTTGCAGATGACTAAAGGGAGACACCTGATGGTGAGTGATGCCTCAGGGTCACCTGTGTGTAAGGTGGGAGCAGGGATGTGAACACAGGCTCTCACCCTTTCCTGTACATCATGTTATATCTGATGCAACAAGAAGATAAACAAATGTCCTTTTAGCTAGTTGCCTTGTCACTTCCACCTCTCTTAACACCCTGGCCTCTGTGCAGGGTCTCCTTCAAGAAGATCCACGGGGTTCCCCCAGTTTTCAGCACAGCACCACACTTGGAAGGCTGCAGCTTTTTTCTCCAAAAGATCCCTCATTGAAGAGCCTAAAAGAACTCTGAGTGTTTTCATTGACTTTTCTGATCTTCCAACTCAAGTTAAAAGCATCATTTTGCTTCACTGTCAGTCAATTTCACTTTTGTGAGAATTTTAAAGATGTATAAGCCCCTAAGGTGACAGTCCCAGCCTGATGCTGTCACGCTGAGCTGTGTCATATTGAATTCTGTCACTGAAGAGAAACAAAATGAAATGCACCCAGGTGTAAAATTCCAGGCCTTGTTCATTCTTATCAATACCAGATTAGAATGGCAGAGTCTAATATTATGAAATTGATATGATGAAGATTGATGTTTTAACTTTAATGGGCTGGTAGCAAAATGTATCATTTGTATATTCATGTATTCATATACATGCACAGACTGTGAAAAGGATTTCCTTTGGCCCCATTTTTTTTTAAATTTTAACTATTTTTTTAATTGGTAATTAGACTTGTTGAAATATACATACTCCCTTGTTAGCCTAAAAATAAAAGAAACAGTTATTTCATCAGCAGAATGGGTTTATGTGGGAAGAGCAGAGACTTGTAACTTGAGTCACAGGAGCTAGGGCAAAACCATAGGCAAGTCTGGAGAACAGAAGAGAGGATCTTTTATGACAAAAAGGGGAAGTTGAGAGAAGTTTTTTGTTATAAACAAAAAGTCCGTTGGAGTAAACCAGAATTCCAAAGTGTACTGGTTTTTCATTGCTTGAGTTGTGATGATCTCATTGGCTGGGCTGTTGCTGGGCAAGAAGAAAAATCTTCCTCTCTTGTGGTTCCCCTTGGGAACTCAAATTACTTTGATTGCTGCTGAGGTCTCTTAGCGGTAGTATACGAGAGCGCCCCCTTCTGGTCTCCCGACTCTGTTTAGAATGAGGTTTTTTGTTTTTTGTTTTTGTTTTTGTTTTAAAGATTGTATTTATTTGACAGAGAGAGACAGCGAGAGAGGGAATAAAAGCAGGGGAACGAGAGAGTAAGAAGCAGAATTTCGGCTAGCAGAGAGCCCCATGTTGGGCTCAGTCCCAGGACCCTGGGATCATGACCTGAGCCGAAGGCAGATGTGTAAGGACAGAGCCACACAGACCCCCCTAGAATGAGGTTTCCTTTATTCAGTGTCACATTATCCTTTGCCATCCTTTTGAAAGCCAGTGAATTTGTTTGCAACCACATGGTGTTTTCATCAAATAGTGATGCGTCTTTTGTTTGAGATGAACTTTCATATGCATGTGTGTATGTGTGTGTGCCTGTGTTTGCGTATATATTCTTACAGTGTTCTTCAAAATGCACACTATTTTTTGAGACAGCAAATTAACAAATGAAGCCTTTGGTGTATCACACATGTGATACAGTAGTCTAGGAGCCATGAGGCTTTTATAACACTTACTAAGTAATTGCTATCCCTCAATATCTGCCCCCCCCCCCCCCCCCCCGCAGAGCTCCTGCTCACTTCACCTACAGGACACAGTCTGTAATGTTTTATTTATTACTTAGAGTTTTATCATTATCTAGTCCAGTAGTTCATTCTCAAGTGTTTTATGGCAGAAAAATATCAGATGACCGTCCTTTCCTATTGTCCTTTTCAAGTATGGTTTGGTTATGTTTTAACATCATAGCCACAGACACTGTTCTCTCAGATAGTAATGGAAGTGCTATGTCTTTAAATTACACAATAATGACTCTAGCAACACAATGCTTATTAATATTAATACTAGTGCTAATGAGAGCTGCTACCATAGGTCAAGTTTTTAAGCGCCGGTTCAGATAGTTTTTTTTTTTTTTTCCTTTCCATTAAATCTTCACAGTAATCCTAAAAGTTAGACATTATTATCTCAGTTCTCTTAATGAGGAACCAAGGCTAAAGGAGGTTAAGTCATTTGGCTAAGGTCACACCATTTGTAAGAAGCTAAACGGAAATTTCAGTTTGGTTCTCTTTAGTCCAAGTGTTGAGGCTTTTATGTAATCTTATAAATACCTTTTCTTATGAAATTGTGTTATGCTTCCATTCCAATAGAACAGGCGTGTTGAGAGAGTGCCTGGTATGTACGAGGGGGAGGTACAGGATGCAGGCTTAAAGACCAGAGGAGAGGAACAACAGAGAGCCGTTGAATTAAACAACGGTAAGAGAGCAGTTGTGTTGTGATCTAGGTATTATCTACATTGGTTTCTCCCTAGTGTCATGTACGTGGGTTTCTCGCACTTTGCAGTTGCTGGTTATCCAGTAACAGTAGTCAAAGTTCAAGAGCAGATTAAGGTCAAATAAAGCAGCAAAATGTTAGCTGTCAGATCTGTTCAGCTCAGGGATGGGAGATGTGAGTTATATTGCAGGGTGGTCCTCTTTGCTTGCAAAACAAAGGTGTGAAGTAGAATTGAAGCTGACCGCCAGGCATCCATCTTCCCTTGTGATTAGGTAAAGGGCATTATTGACAGCAACAAGCACACCCTGCCGTGGAGGGACAGTTGTCATAGAAGGTTTTATGACTGCTAATACCCACCCAGCTTCAGTGTAAAGTACAAACTTCCCCCAGTTCATTTGACTGTCTTTACAGAGGGAGAACATGTATTTGAAATTTAAACAGAAACAAAACAAAACAACAAAACAGTGTGTTTATAGCATAAGATTTGGGGTTGGGCTTTCTGAGTGTTGCTTAAAAATATGGATGTTCAGTAAATGCTGGTCTAGTGAATAAAAACCCAGTCCAGAGACACTGAGTGCAATAATGCCAGTTCCGGGCGGAATCCCTCAGAACTCTCATCCTGGGCATCCCTTTGGTTCATTCTGCCATTTATCTCCTAGTCTCTTATTTAGCTTGCTCTGTTCAGTTAGCTGCCGTGGGACCCTCACTCTGTGCCAGGCCCTGGGTGATGTGCTGGGCATCAGGGGAGAAGTTTCACAGGGTTCTGCCATCTGGAGCTCACCTTCTCAAGGGAGGACCTAGCAGTTGAATTGTTTTTCCTGTAAGGCCCCAGCAACACCCTGTGACCCTGTGCATTCCCCTCCAAAGCCCAAGATGAACTCAGAATTCCTGGTAGCCTTAATGAACCTACCCTCTGTAACCCTCCAGCTCACTGAATTGCAGTCCTGCCTAGATGAGGACATGGCTTTAGAATCAAGCAGTCCTAGATTTGAATCTCTCTCTTGCCATATTTGAGCTCTCCATCTTTAGCTCTTGACTCGTCTGGGCCTCAGTTTCCTCATTTGTAAAGTGGAGATGAAAATAAAGAGGGATATCATGAAAACTAGAAAAAGGAAATGCAGTGAAATCACTTGTCACAGTACCTGCCTTTAAAGAGCACTCACGTAAGAGTGGACTCATTATTTTAAGGAAATGTACCGAGAGTTTATCATGTGCCAGATTCTGTTCCAGAGGCTTCCACTACAGAGACGATTGAGATGCCTGTGGGTGTAGTGTATAATGCTATCAGTAAGTGGTGTTAGAGGATGGACGCTTAAGGAGATGGCTCCTGCAGGGTAAGAAGGAGTAGGCAGGGGAGAACATCACCAAGATTGTTGTTGCTGGCTAAGGAACGATGTGGTCCATGGCATCTAGACAAAAGGCCTTATGAGGCCTAACCATATCTGTCGTTCTCTGCCATTCCAGGGCCAGTTGCCCAGACCTACATTTCTGTGCAGACTTCTGTGGAACTGAGGAAGGACATTCTGCTGCTCAGGGTTGTTGACATCTCTCGGGAGCAGCCTCTGACCAGAGACTCCGGAAGTTAGTGTATAAATATCCCAGCTCCTTCACCTTTCGGGTCGGATCATTCTAAGGTTCTATGTTTATCTTGCTTTATATTTTTTGGTATTTTGGTGTCATCCCTTTTCATCAGCTACCTTCCCTTTCTTCGATCACCTCCTCACTCCCCTGACAGGGCTTCCTGCATCTTCCATGTCACTTACTTGCCCTGGAATTCTCATTCCAGGAGTTGGAGGGCAACTCAAACTAAGACAGGAAGTATTTTCCCGGCTTGGTTTCCAGGAAGGTCGTGTGTCTGTCTCAGTGTCTTTGACCTTTGTAGACACTTTCTCACACGACCAGACCCAAGTCCTCCATCAATGTGCTTCAAACTGTGGTTTTACTGAACTTTGAAGAATCAAGCCCTTTGAGACATAAATATATACTTCTTTCCTGAGACTCAAAGCCTTGCCTGAGGAAATAAATGTCTAACAAATGCGTGTTAGGCTCCATTTGGAAAGAGAGAGCTGTAAAATAATTCATTAAATTGTGTTTATAAATGGACATAAAGTTTTCTCTGCTTTTCCTTTGGGGACAGCTCATGAATTGAAGATCCGAAACTTTTATCCATCTGTATTTCCATGATATCTGGAGCAAATAGCATTTCTTAATAAAAATAAGAATGGCTGGACGCCTGGGTGGCTCCGTTGGTTGGGCGTTTGACTTCCGGTTTCGGCTGAGGTCATGATCTCAGGGTCGTGGGATGGAGTTGAGTCAGGCTGTGCATTGGGCGTGGGGTCTGTTTCAGATTCTCTCTCTCCTTCTCCCTCTGCCCCAACCCCCGCTCACGTGCATGCGTACACTCTTTCTTATAAATAATTCTATAAAAAAATAATAAGTATGGCTGTCATTGGAGAGCCCAGTGTGTGTCAGACATCTTACACACAGAATGCCACTGAGTCATTACAGTGCCTGTATCTGATCCAAGAGACTCACCAGAGTCAAAGGAGAGGCTCTCTGACTTTTGCAAACATCTACACGTTTCCCTGTTTCTACTCCCTGCCTCTTGATAGATTCCCTTGCTTGGGACTCTGTTCGGAGCTGTAGACACGGCCCAGTGAAAGAACCACAATGACCAGGGTTTCAGAAGCAAGACAAACCGCGTGAAAGTCAGACCTGAGCTTTGACACCCTGTTTTGAGGTAAAGAAAGAACCAGGAGTCCCACAGGCTGACACACAAGATCAGCCATTTGTTTTGTGAGAGGAACCACAAATGGGAAGAGACGGGTCTGGGGGCTGAAATTTTAACTTGAGTACAAAGGAGTGGGAACAATAGGCATGATGACGTTGAAGTCTCTTGCCTTTTGTCATAGGCTCTTAGACTGTACCCGTGTCACAGGTCTTACTGACAAGGCAGCCGGAGTTAGGAACCCAGGGAGCTGGAAATAGAACCCACATCTTTTGACAGCGAAGCCTGGCTGGTCTCTGCTTGGACGGAGTTACCGTTTCCTCCAGGCTGGAGAAAGGGTGCTGATGGAAGAGTGTATTTCCTACTGCTTTGCCTCTGGTTCCCTTAGCTAAGCATCTCTTCCTTTCCCTCTCCCTCCTCCCAGCCTTTCCCAGCCTCCCCCTGCTTTCCCCCAAAGCCTTTCTAACAAGCTCTTAGTTACCTAAATTAGAGAATAAAACCCGCTTCCTGCTAACCCCTTTGGACTTCAATTAAAGACATATTCAAATGCATTCCATGCTCCAGCACCATCAGCACTGAATAGCACATAAGCACTTTTGCAGGGCTTAATGTAAACTTGTTGAAAAATGTACATTATTTTTCATTGACTTTAAATTGGATAAATGCTCATTGAAAAGAATAAAGTGAATTGGTATTGGAGAGAGCATTAAGAGAGAGAAAGAGAAGTGCCAATAAAGACATGTGGTTTCTAAATGGAGAGCCACTAATTTCTCTTTGCACAGCCATTTGGTGTGTGCTGTTTGGATGTACTTGGAGATATCGTACATATTAATGAAATTAGGTGGTAAGTCAGTATGCAGGAGAAACAAGCCTTGTGCAAACACCTTGGCTTTGAGATCAGGCGGTGTTGGGTCAGCCACTTTGTCATTGCGTGAACTTGAGCAAGAGGGTCTGGTTCTTCCTGGGCTCAGGGGTCACATCTGTAAGGCCAGAGGGGTAATACCTAGCTTCTGGGGGGCTGTGAACTTCAGACAAGAAGTGTGTGGACATGTCCTGTGGTTTCTGACAAACTGGAGATGCACAGTTGCTCTGTTTCCAGATAAGCAAGCAGCTGATGTCTTAGGCAAAAGACTCTGACTTTGGGGCAATAAGGGGAGAACCTTCCTATCCCTGCTTGCCCCTTAACTCAGCCCGGTGAGGATAGGGACTGTGCCGCTTTTGTTCTCGACTCTCCTCAATGCCTACAGTGATTTCGCTTTCTAGGGACTCTGCCTCTCCTTAGACGGTGACACAAATTCTCCTTTGTGTTGGGTGTAGGGGACATCTCCCCCACCCCCACCGCCCTGTGCTTTACGGTAACAGAGGGATGCCACAGCAATAAGAGAATACACGAAGGGTCCTGATGCCTTCAGAGAGGGGTTTCTTTTCTCTGACATTCCATTAACACCCTCAAATGGGCGGGCTTTAATTTCCCACCAAGCAGCCTTATTTTGAAAAGGTGAGAAGCTCATGAGAAATCGTTTCAACCATCTTTTTCTCTCTGCATGGAAAGCTCTTTAAAATTAGTGTTGCCATTTGTATTTTCGTAGGGGTGGGGATTGAAGAATAACTGCCATTTTTCAAAGCCTTCTAGGCATGGATTTGATCACAATGAATGAAAATCGACTTTGGTAAAAAGCGCATGGCAAGAATAAGTAGCGTGTTGACCTTAATCACAAATGCTAATTCAGCTTTTATTTGCTGCCTCTGTATTCCACGAAATTCTTTACCTACGTCTTTCCTGATCTACAGAGACAATTCCGGCAGAGTCTTTATCCATCTGCACCACAAATAGAAGGAAACTGAGGCTTCATTTTTTAAATTTATTATTATTATTTTTTGGATAGAAACTGAGGCTTTAGGAAGCTGGGATGGCTTCCCTGTGATCACGTGGTCAAAGAAGTGCCCAGGTCAAGAATCAGACTCCGGTGATTCCAAGTCTAGGTCTTTCCCCTTAATGTTGCTGGTCAGGCTGATCTTACAGACCAGCTAATTCCAACACTAGGCATGTCCCTAGGCTGTTGTTTTCATTTCTTGTTCTATGGAACCTTCAGTCTATGGAGGTGCCTCAAGAGTCAGGAGGTCAAGAGAGAGCCTAAGTCAGTGGCACCCAGTACCCCCTACTTCTCTTTAACTGTGTGTTACCATTTTTTTAGACTTGTTTTTCCAAGTGCTATTTCATTTGGGGGGGGGGATATATATATATCCCCCCCCACCGAAGCAGTGCTCTGAGAAGGCAAGCCAAATCTAGCAAGGCATGTCTCCTTGTCTATACCAATTGTCCAGAACCAGAACAGGTTGCATAATGTCCTTCAACAAACAGGCATTGAAACACAGAGATGAGAAACACCAACATGGGCTTGGGTTGGAATGGAGACTGTGCATCCGCTTGCAAAAGCCACTGAACACAGTGAGCTCTGCCACTGATGAATCCCTTGAGGGCCTTTATTCGCTGTCAGATGGAAGTTGTGTGAAGATCCCACTGGTCAGTTGGTTCTTGGTCACCTTTGCTTTCACTTGGACACTTGGGCCTGGGTGTCCTTCTGCTGCCATTGACACAGTCATGTGTGCCGCTGACAATAGGAACATGGGCAGCAAGGTGACAACCAGTCTCTGGAGTGACTGGTTCCCATCTCACCAGGGCCTCCTGGCTCCTGGTCTCAGGCAGCGGGTCCCCACTCGGATCAACCGTGCACCTGTACGTCAAGCCCCAAGTTTAGCTCTCCTTGCCTGCAGGGAACTTGCAGTCCGGTAGGAAGAGACAGATGCCCGTGCAAAGCTTAGCGGAGAAGCAGAGAAGAGGGGAATGGGAAGTGAGAGGGAACTGCCAGGATTAATAAACGTTTACCTCATGGAGAAAGAAGGATGAGATCTAGAACTGTTTGATTTTTTCCAGATCTTGGAATTGTCAGCAGTTGTGGGGTAAGTGATTCTGTGTGGCTCTGGCTCGGGGAGATGAGGCTCTTTCCCTGGGCTCCTTTGTAACCACTGTTTCTTGTGTCTGAGTCCATCCCTGCTTTACCCTCCCAGCCTGCTCCTCCCCATTTCACCCACTTCGCAGAGAGATGGCAACTTTAACCCCCTTTCCTTCCAGAGCCCCTCCTACGGGCCATCCTAATACGCATGTGCTTGAATTGATTGTCTGCCTGACCTCCCTCTTTGTAGTGGAAGATGATAGTAAGCAAGGACTGTGCCTGGGGAATGAGTGAATGACAGAAGCCAGAGCTCTAAAAGTGGGTTAAAGTTAGCTATGGGAAGCCTGGATTTTGGACATCAGCCTGAAAGCAATAAGGTGTTTCTGAACTTACTAACAGAGGGGAATTACATGATCTGATTTATTTAAAAAAATATATATATAGTACCAGTGTGATATCTTAATCACAGGGCTTCAATGAAGATGAAATAATGGATAAATATTAAAAAAAAAAAAAGATTTTCCAAACTGTAAAGTGCTTATCCAAATGGAGGGTGCAGCTAAGTTATTTTTTCTTTTTGAAGCCTGCTGTTCAGAATTCGTATTTCAGTGAATGAAAGCACCCCCCTTCAATTTCTGATCTTGATTCAACTGGTAATTCAGTGGTTAATTCCACTTCATCCCCAGTGAATGCAGGTAGAGGGATCCTACTTATAGACCTGGCCTCTCTTTGCATTTCAATGGGTTCCCAAGCAGAACTGCCAAATTCCAGTGCGCTATTAAAATGGGCCTCACACCAACAAAAATCTATCCTCATCAAAAATTCAGAAAAATAAAGTAAAAAGATGTAAGGCCACATTTTCAAAGGATTCAGTCTGACCCCCTTGTATTTTTTTGTGTATGCAAAGTATATTTTTTCGCACCTGCAGGCATAGTCTCTATAAGCCAACTATAGCCTCCAAATTGCCAGTGCTTAAAAAAAAAAAAAATCTGCCTTTCAAATTCAGCCCAGAAACCCAGCAATGAAACCAGGATGGATGGAGGGCTGCCTAAAACTATTTATAGGAATATTGGGGGAGATAATTACTACCTTGTGGCTTGTTCTGAAATACCTCTGTTTGGCAGAAATATGTGTACTGCACATCATATTGAAGGACCTCCTTAAAGACGGCAGATTACTTTAAGTTGTGACAGTGGCAGCCTGAATGCCTTCCTTTTCCTTAACCTCATTGTCCCATCAGTCTGTCGAAGATGCTTTGGAAATTCCAACTGCGGTCATTCATGTATTCCTTCATTCATGCATTCCTCTTTCATCTTAAGTTTCATCGAATTACCTTATCGAGTATCTCCCAGGTCTCAGGCTCTGTGCTAGGCTCTGGATTCAGCGGTGAATGCAGAGGCCATCCCTATTCTCCTGCATCTTCCAACTGAGTGTGGAAGACAGCCTGCCGATGGCCATTCAGATCATTCATGGCAGTCAGGATGAGAGTTTTCGGAGAAAATGCAAGTCTTTCTACCAAGGAAGTTGCCGTGAGGGCAGGGAGTTATGTTTGTCTATGATGAAGTTCCATTTCTCTTAACAGTGCTGGCATGGCTTCTTCATGAATTTTGAAGCCTAGGGTATATTCTCAGAGGATATATGAGAGGGTCCTAATGCCGGTGGAAAAGTCCAGGCAAGTGGGCTTGCCCAGGGAAATGACACGCAGGGTGAGACTGAGAGTGACGTCTAGTCGGCTGGTTAAGGAAGGGCACACAGAGGGGGTGGAGAGTGGTCTGGGAGAGGAAAGAGTTTGTGAGAAGATCCTCCAGGAAGGTGGCCGCATGCCCTTGAGGCACTGAGTCGTGGCTGGAGTCTCCCAAGAAGGGTGAAGAGTCAATCTGCAGGCGTAGGCAGGAGCCGGGTCACGTGGCATGTTGAAGGTAGCAGCCAACATGAGAAAGAACGGAAGGCTTCGGGTCCGGGATAGTCCTGCTACCAGACTCCAGGAAACTCTGCTTCATGGTGGTATCACATGCGCTGGGAGTGGCTCCTGGGAGGATTTGCACGTTGATAGAAACCATCCTTTGGCAAAGACTGCAGACACACTCTCACCCTGAGGCTCCAAGAAAGCGTGGTAGGCACATAGTGAGTGCGTTTGGACTAACAGTGGATGAATGAGTGCTTATTCATGCCCACCGTGAAGGCCTACTGTGTGCCAAGTAGGAAGGGGGTCTTATTTACAAAGGTACAGAAATGTGACAACAAGGGTGGGGGGGGGGGACTCTGCAGTGTTTTCAGTGGCTTTGGTTTAGGACCCCAGCCCTTGTTCTCACGTAGTTATGTGGCCTTGAGAGAGTCCCTAAGCTGTCTGAATTCAGTGTGGGAGATGCAGCTAGCTAGCCCTGTGGTGGTCTCAGAGTCTCTCTCCGTGTTTATTGACTCAACAAACATTTACCGCATGCCTGTCTGTACCTGGCCCTCGGTGAAGTACTAAGGATGCTGTCATCAGTTAAGACATTAAGAAGAATTTCTTGCTTTGCCCACCTATTCAGCTAGTTTGTTTTGATGATATGAGAATATGTAGGAAGATGTTTTGGAAACTGAAAAGTGATGTATTACAAACGTGTTGTTTTTATTCTACAAGCTTGCCTATTTATTGACCATCACCTGTAAGCATTAGCTTATAAAATTACCCATGAAAGGGCACCTGGGTGGCTCAGTCGGTGAAGCATCTGCCTTAGACTTGGGTCATGATCCCAGGGGCTCAGCAGGAAGTCTGCTTCTCACTCTCTCTCTGTAACCTCCCCCTTCTTGGGCTCTTTTTTTTTTTTTTTTAAATAAACATATAATGCATTTTTATCCCTGGGGTACAGGTCTGTGAATCGCCAGGTGTACACACTTCACAGCACTCACCATAGCGCTCTGTCTTAAAAAAGAAAAAATTACGAGTGAAATCCCTTGTGGACCTGGTCAAATGAAATTATAAAAATTTTAGCTAGCTTTTATTTTTGTTCTTCGTAAGTTCCAGGCACTGTCCTAAGCTTTGCACGTATGAACTCCTTTCGTCCTGACCACACCCCTGTGAAGAAACAGAAGCCCAAAAGGCACTTGCCCCAAAGTAGACTGGGGGAAGCAGCAGACTCAGATCCAAACCCAGGCACCCGGCCTCCAGAGCACGTGTTGGAAACCACCGCAGAACACATGGCATCAAGACTAGATTGTAATTTTCGTGTGAGACCAATCCTGGATTGCTTCCTCTCTTCCCTGTCACCGACTAGATTGTCTGTTATCTGAAAGCTGAGGCATTGTTGACTTTTACCCACTGTGCCTAGAACAGTGCCTGGTCTATAGTATGTGTTCACTAAACACACACTGTGTGAATGCTTTCTAACAGCTTCAGCACTATTTGACGCAAACAGATTGAGTTCAGGATGGGGTGCAGTAGAACTACAATTCTGAAATGCCTAAAGGTAGTGAAGCAGGGTTGGGGGAAAGGGGACATAGTCACTAGTAATTTCCAATCCGCTAGGGGACGGTCTTCAGAAAGAGGTTGAGTTCTTTGCCTAAAGTCCTTCTGGTGATCTAATATGAAAAAATGACTTGATTAAATAAAGTATTGGTTGATTTGCAGAGCCCTGTTACAACTATAGCATTGACAGTGATGAATGCTGGGAGACCGAGATCTCTTGGCCCCCTGCCCAAAAGTTGCAGGTGCGCTCACAGGTTTGGGTGACCTGCCTGCGGTCACACAGCTTGCTGATGGCAGAGGCAGGATGAGAAACCCAAGGTTTTGGCTCAGAAAATAAAGCAATGGTTTATTCCCACCAGTTTTAAAACTATAGTTTTAGGTTGTGCCTCCCATGTTTGCCCAGTTTTTAAACTTCGATTTGATTTGGAGGTCAGTTTGGTAATTAATGTGGGGACTGAGAGAAGGACAAGACAGAGCACCTCCCATTTGTTACTCACGTCTTTGGAGAATTGAGGCCATCATATTACTCCCCTGCTTTAACCCTCCCGCTGGCCACTCACGTCTGCAGGAAGATGTCCATGGTCATGTATGGGAAGACACTTCACATGCTTGCTCCTGCCTCCCTGCCCACCAGGTCCTACTCAAAGCACTCCAGTGTGTGCACTACCCTCACTCCGCCCTCTCCAGCCCTGCTCAGCTCCTGCTCAGACGTGACCTCTTCCAGGAAGCCATCCTAAAGTTCCCCTCCTTAGCTTTTTGGGCTAATAACCTTCCCTGTTTCCTCTCATACCACACGGTGCTTGCCTGAAGGTAGTACCTGATGTGAACTTGTTGAGAGAAGGTTCCATCTGGATTCTTCTGTGACTTCAGAGTGGATTTCCATATATGGCCCACCCTAGGGGCATGGAACACATAAGTAACAAATTGATGAATCTTCAAGAAGGCCAGTCATGATTGGGTTCGCCTTGTGTCTCTTTTCCTTCTCTGGGAGACTTTGGGTTAGGGGGCTTACCTTGAATCTCTTGTGTGTTTTCCACTCATTGAACCCTGATGCTCAACCCAACCAGACCTTCCTTCTGAAGACCCTGCACTTCCCCTTGCAAAGCCTTGGGTGACCCTAGAGGGCAGTCTGGGCAAATTTGAATCCCTTAGCCCTGCTTGGTCCTGGGCTAAACACCTTTCAAGTGCATTTATGTTACTTATTCTTTCAAACCATCCTGCGAGAGACTGGCTGTTGTCCCCACTTGACAGACAAGGAAACATGGGCTTGGAGACATGAGATGCTAGACTCAAGGTCACGGAGCTGATCATGAAACTGGTCATGGAGCTGCGACCGGGCCTTGGACTTTTGACTCCAAATCCCTTTGTCCCTTTTTGTCACTTCCAAATCTCTAGTTGTAGCAGTTTTATTCCACAAACACCCATGTTGCTCCATCAATAACATGATTTCACGATGGTCAGAGTTGTTCTTGTACCAAGAAGAGGTGAAGAAATGACCCATGCATAGTCCATCACCCTTCTCTTCCTGCTTACCACTGGCCAGCCTGCAGTGATGCTTCCCCGCTGTCCCTGTAATGGTGGCTGCTGGGGCATCTCAGGGAGGCCACTTCTCTCCAAGCCTTGAAGAGAAGGTGACAAAGCACCCCTTCCCTCGAGGTTGTGGTACAGTTCCCCGGAGCAGCCTCTGGGTGGTTGACCTCAAGCTCCAGGCAGTTCCTGCTGTCCCAGTCCTTGCTGAGGGGCCCTATATATGGATTTTTAAAAGGATACCTGTTTATCTCTCTTTAAAAAAACAAAAAACAAACAAAAAAACTCAGAGTTAAAATTTTTACTTTGCCAAGAGAAGAAGTTTTTTTCTTTTAAAGATTTATTTATTTGTTTATCTGACAGACAGAGATCACAAGTAGGCAGAGAGGCAGGCAGAGAGAGGGGGGAAGCAGGCTCCCTGCTGAGTAGAGAGGGCAATGCAGGGCTTGATCCAAGGACCCTGAGACCATGACCTGAGCTGAAGGCAGATGCTTAACCCACTGAGCCACCCAGGCGCCCCTCTTCTCTCTTGACTTTGAAATACCTCATCTCCTCCTTCAGATTCCAGCTGACACGTTGCTTCCTCTGGGAACATTACCTTCATTCCCATAGGAAAATGGATGCTCAAGTCTGTGTGTGTGTGTGTGTGTGTGTGTGTGTGTGTGTGTGTGTGTTGGGCCAGAATATGGATGGGTAGGACATTCCAGGTAGAAAGAACAGAGCGCGCAAAAGGGAAAGAGCTTGGGGTACTTGGAAGGACTAAGAGAAGGCTAACATCCCTAGTGTGTTCCTAGCAGGAGATCCAGCTCTAAACTTACAACCTTAGGGGCCGTGCACAGCATTTGTGGATTCTATTCTAAATAGAGAAGGAAGGTCTTGAGAGGTTTCAGTATAGCCTATTGAATTATCTTGCTTTAGGACCGTATCTGTCTTCCCTGCTGGACAGTGCATTCCTTGAGACCAGCGTCTCTCCTTCTCTCTCCTTCAGCTCCACATCCTTTGCTCTGGAACATGGTGCATGTTAGTGACTGTTCAGTATTTAGGAGAAAGGATACAAGGGAGGAGGGATGTGTTAATGAACCCAAGTCTGCTACAAGTTGCTTATATCCCTTCTCATTTCTTCCAAATCATATTTTAATATCCTTCCACCTACTGGTGTAGGTTTGGCAGACAGAGTTTATGGGAAAAGCAAGTTTTCATTTATTGTAGTTTATGTTTATTGTACGTACTATATCCTCATTATTTTATGTGCAAAGAATGTTTCTTACGCGATACTCTTTGGGGAGATAATATGCAAAGAGATCTTCTATTTCATTTTTACTAACACCCACTGCAGTTTGCTAAATCATCACCTTCAAACCATAGTTTAATTTAATCTGTTTTATTGCTTTCCAAAGCATTTCCCATGAGTAAGAATACATTCCTTCCCTGCGTTTTAGAAATAACTGACTCGAAAATACACAAGTAGAGTTAAACAGGTGTTTTGTTCCCTTCAGCCTTTTGGAGTCTGTGTGTCTGTCTCCGTGTCTGAAGAATGGAACTTCAAGAAGAGGAAGATATCCAAAGGGGATGTAAAACCGCATGCCATAGTCTGTGGAGTTGCAGTTAGATAAATGCGGCTCTACTAGTAATTAACAGTGTGAGATCCTGGATGAATAAATATTTTAAAGGCTTAGCTCCCCTATTTGTAAGATGAGGGTAGCTGAACCTAGTTCCTGTTAGGGTTTTACATCAGTTTTTTTTTTTTTTTAATTTTTATTTTTTTAAGATTTTTTTTTTTTTTTTTTTTTTTTTTTTTTTGACAGACAGAGATCACAAGTAGGCAGCAAGGCAGGCAGAGAGAGAGGGGAAAGCAGGATCCCTGCTGAGAAGAGAGTCCTATGTGGGGCTCGACCCCAGGACCCTGAAATCATGACCTGAGCTGAAGGCAGAGGCTTAACCCACTGAGCCACCCAGGAGCCCCTACATCAGTTTTTAAAAAGAAATTGCATAAAGTGCTTGGCAAAGGTCTAATACATGGTAAGTGTTAATAGTGAAAATGATAATTTTTACCATATGGCTTCAGTTAAGCTTCTGAGCTTTCTGTGCCTCAATGTCCTCATCTCTAAAATGGGGATGATGATAGCTGTCTACATAATAGGGTTGTGGTATGGGTCGGATGAGCCAGTGCTTACGCAGTGCTGAGGAGTTGGTCTGGCCTGTGGTAGGTAACTCCTCAGTAAATGTTAGCTTCTCTTATTATTAATATCAATTACTATCATGTATGGTTTCTCCCTGCTTTCAAACATGAGATAAAAGTGAAATTTCAGACTACATAAAGGCTCTGTTTTGCCCAAGCAAAAAGGACTCTTTTCAAAGATTAATGATCCCTTACTTACTGTGAGGTACCTGCAAATCAGAAATATTTACAGTTCCTAAATTATCTGAACACTTGCCTTTGTTGTGATAACTGTAATATTCTGGCCTCCATGGCCAGGTAGCTGGGTTGACCTGGTTGAAAAATGCCCAATGACTCGCAGTTCAAAAACTACCTTAATTAAACAAAATTGTCTAGATCAGTGTTGGGCTAAGACTGAGAGTTATTAAACCCCTTTAATTAACAAAAGCTTGTCCTCATTATCTTGTTCAAGACTTCATCAAATGATCAAAAAATGTTGGCTAAGCTCCCTGACTTGCCACGTGCCCACCTGCTCCTTCCGTCACTGTGTGACTGTCTCCTCCTGCCATGTGACAAACAGAGAGAGGAAAGAGAGGTTTGCTGAGATGGGAGCTCCTCAGCCTCCGCTCCAGTGCGGGACGTGGTATTGTGAAGAGGACAGGAGCATTGAGCTAGTGCCGATAAAAATGGGCCCCTCTTTCAATAGAGAATTCACACTCATGTGCCAGAAATGGTTTTGAGATAGCTTTATTGTGTGGTGACTAAGATAACACAATAAAAATAAATAAATACATATATATATATGTATATATATATATACATATATATACATACATAAAAATAGCTTTATGGAGGTATAACTCTTCCCTCGGTCAAGGTAACTCAACACCCATTACTTCCCTAAGTTTCCTTGTCCCTTCGTCGTCCCTCCCTCCTGGGCATCCCTTCCTGTCCTCAGGTAACAACCCATCTGCTTTCTGGCTCTGTAGATTAGATATCATTTTCTAGAATTTCTGAGAACTTCATTTTCTAGAATCTATGAATTCATATCACATGTACTGTTTTTTTGTTGTTGTTGTTGTTTTTGTCTGGCTTACTTGACTTGGCATAATCACCTTCTAATAGAGATATGAAGCCACACTGCCCACCTACAAAGTTGAGTACTTGGATTGTTTCTAGTAACAAACACCAATTACCTAGTGTTTGTTTTTTTGTTGTTGTAGGGATTCCATGGGTGAGTCTCTTTAAACCCTCACAACAACCCTTTATTGCAGCTCAGGGCCCATTTAGGAGATACCCTGACTTAAAGACTACTTCTCTCCACCTTGCTAGTGGCTGAAGGCAGCTCAGGTTCTGATGACAGCCTGACTGATTTCAGAGAGCACAGGCTTCAGTCCCGCACCGCGGTGCCTCCTTCATAAGACTTTGTGCAAGTTACTTAACTGCTTTTCACCTTAGTTTCTTTGCTGCAAAGTGGAAATGGGATGGTAGGAGGCCAGCTCACTCTGGAGACAAATAAATAAGTGGGTGCATTTTAGTGCTTAGCCCTACGCAGGTGAAGTACTCAATGAACATGCGATCTCTTTATTACTGTTAATGTATTGCAGTTCTTTAGTAATAGACATTGAACAAAAGCAGAAAAAGTCCCCTTCCGTAGTAAACAGACTGTTAGTATCCATGGATGCCCTATGTTGCGGAGTGTTCTAAGTGGTGAGAGCATGAAAAAGAGAATAGAAGGTCATGGTGAATCTCATGCTGCTGTTTGACCCAGCAGATGATTGGCTGGCTTCTACCAGACTCGGTAAACATTTGGTGAATCAATGTGAGGTGGATGCCAGAATGAACATGTTTGTTGACAGTAGCACCCCCATGATTCAGAGAGAGAAAGAAGCCCAAATCAGGCAAAAGTGTAGTATCCCCCCATATTCCATTGAAGGTACACCCTGGAAGGGTTTTTACTAGTCATTAGTTATTTTCTATTCATTATGCAAAGACCTAAAACCCTAGCAGTTATTATACTTTCCACTGTTACTAATTATTAGATGCATCAGTAGGCACCTGGATGATCATAAGCCTCTCGTCCTGCCATCTGTCTGTTGACAAAGCCTTAGGGTGTTGTACTGGTTGCATCTTGAGTGGTAGTCACTAGGTCAACGATGGATGTGGCCAAGTTCCATGATTTCCTGATGACTGGCTGGTAGATGGGCTTCGACCACATTGTCCATGGAAGCACGTTTTCTGCGGGCTCACAACTGCCACCAGCACCCAGGCCAGTGGGTTTCGGATGGGATGAGAATTTGAACCTGGCACTGAGACATGGATATATGCTTGTGGGGCTGGCTCCGTTGGAGGAAGGGATTGGGCACACCTAAAATGATTTTTTTTTTTTTTCTTAACAAACAGCCAAAGAGAGAAAGGGGTTTTTCCAGCATGACACAGCATGTGAGAAAGAGCCACGTCTGGCCATCACAGAGCAGCATTGCTTTTGCCTCTTGCATCGCTCATCAAAGCCTCTCCTTTTATCACTGTCTTTGAGGCTTTAGGAATATAGTCGCTGGTATTGTGATGGCGTTGCATGGTGACAGATGGTAGCTACTCTTGTGATGAGCATAGCCTAATGTATACAGTTGTAGAATCACTATATATTACACCTGGAGCTCGTGTAACATTGTGGTTAAACTATACTGCAGTTAAAACATAAAATACAGTACTTAACTACCCAAAAAATGATGGAGACCATCCTTATGGTGGGAAGCACTTTGCACATATTGGTTAAAGTCGATGCTGGCTTCTTCTATAATTGCCTTTTCTGCTCTTCTGTAAGGTCATGTTTCTCAGAATGCAGTCCCTGGACCAGAAGATCTGTCCCATATGGAAACTAGTTAGGAACTGAAATTCTCAGGCCTCTACCCTACACCTACTGAACCGGTGACTCTGGGGGAGGGGGTCAACAGTCTATTCCTTAACAGTCCTCCTGCCAGTTCTGATACCCACTCCATCAGGTTCAAGAACCACTGCTCTAAAGTGGCCTCCCTTTGGGGTCTGCTCCTGCTTCCAGATATTGAGCAGGGATGGACACTGATTTGAGCATTAAGCTCCAGGCTCCTATCCCTCCCCTGACACTAAATTCTATCCAGTTCTAGCATCAGCTGCTATGCGATCCTGAGGATCCTGTGGCATCCCTCAGGCTATCATGGGCCATTTTGGTGGTTTGTTATTGTTGAGGTGTTCTGTTTTTTGTTTTCCCTTTGCTATTCTCTGCCAACAAATGTTGAAACACTTCTGACAGCCAGCCAGGTACTTCTGTTTTGGACAAGTGTCCTTGTCTTTTTAATCGCCCTTCTGCTTACCTCCTTGCAATTCTTGTGCCCATCCCTCCAATCTTCCCTCCAGATGGCTGGTGGCTGAGCCCAATTCTCATTAGTGACAATGTGGTGGTGACTTTGTATCTTCAGGCTTGACATCATGACCTGCCTGCCCTTTTACTGTCAGAGATGACAGGGGGCTCAGGAAAGCAGGTGGCAAGAGCTTGGGAGAATCTATTAGGGTTAGTGATTCCTGCAAAACCATTTGCTCCAGACAAGATTGCTTACAAATAACTCTGTCTCAACCAGGCAGGGTCTGTTATCCACTAATTATTTTTGGATTAGGAAGGGCTAACAGGACTTGGCCTTGGAAGGTCAGAATGATTTGAGTAGATAACTAGGTTGCTACATTCCCTGAGGAAAAGAAGGATCGTGCACTTTGATTGAAGGGAAACCATGTTCCTATTTTCCTCTGATAAATGTTGATAAAGGACTATAGTTATATGATTTTCCAAATGTCAGCTGTTAGGTCTTGTGGTCAAACCACTTGGAGGATGAAGCACCTATGGCATCAGCCCCAACGTTCTCATGGAAGAGGAGTAGGTTGCTCGGGTAGGAGAGGGGTTGGGAAGACCCAAGATTAGGAGGCCTCAATCCATCTTCCAGATGAGCAGTAGCGAGAGCTGTGGAGTGGGGAGGGGGATGACAAGGGAAGTCCCACAGGCTCAATCAGAATTTCTGTCCCCCCAACTCTCACCCCTCCTTGAAACGGAGACCTTGGGCAAGTTATTTCACTTTTTTGAGGCTCCCATTTGCTGATCTCTAAACCGAAGGAAAATAAATAACAATATCTGTGCCATCACTGCAAAGATATAATTGAGAAAAATTTTAAAAATTTATTTTAGCTAAAGTAGTAGCACATAGGAAATACTCAACAAATGTTAGCTCTATTTTTCCTGAAGTGGTGGTAATGAGTTAATGTGGGGGAAGCAGTGAGTAAAGTCTAGGACTGTACCCCAGGATTCTAACTCAAGCTGGTGGAATAGATTTTGGTAATGAGAGAAACAAAATTGAAGAAAATCCAAAGACCAGAAAGGAGCAAGGAAAAGCAATGTTGATGCCGTATAAAAGCACTGGGGCTTTTACTGTCTCTCTGGAGATCTCACACACACACACACTCTTCTTTGAAGATGACATCAGATCAATGAGGTGTGAGACTCTCCAAATGACAGCTCTCTGTGCCACTTCTCAGGGTCATTATCAAACACTGTCCAATTAGCTGTGAACCAAATTCTGGTCTTACTTATTTTCATTTTTCTGGAACACTTTTTTTCTCCCCAAAGCCCCATTTATCATTTCTTCCCCCACCCCTGCCTTGCCCTGTAGATTGTACATACTGAGCTGTTACCATATAGTGATGACTCAGGATGAAAATTTCCAAATCAGAGCATCATTGGTTAAGGCATTTAGTTGGTAAGGAGCCAGACAGATTTTGAGTAGATCCCGGCTCTACCATTTATTGGACAAATCATTTTTTGCAAGTCAATCTATCTTTTAGACTTCATTTTGTAAAACTTAGGGTTAAAAACATGTTTTTATGCATCTAAGTGCCACATAGTTATAGAGTCTTTCTTGACGTCCCAAGCTGGGGTTAGAAATGCCGCCTCTATGTTCCCATGACACCTTAGACTTGCCTTTCATGGGGTTTTGCATATTTGCTTAGAATTGTCGATGTTTCTGTCACCATTGGATGTCTCTGTGGTGTATTAGTGTATCCCCAGCTTCTTTCTGGGTGTCCAGGGTGTAATAGATGCTTAGTAAAATCCAGATGAGTTGAAATTGCTTTACCCTGCCCCTCACACTTACCTGTTAGTCATCTACAATCTCAAGAAGTGCCCATGGAAAGATGCCTTCTCTACACAGTTTTACTAACGACAACCCCTTCAATTCGTGGTCCACTTCATTATTCGCAGAGCCCTTTCATGTCTGTGACCTCACTGACAGTGTATAGGTCGGGGCTCATGTAGCCAAACAGGGCTGAGAGCGGGTCTCAGAGAAGAGACATCTGGTCTCCATACTCACAGTTTGTATGTCAAGGAACTGGGATATGAACACGAGCTGGCATAACTCCACAGCCCGTGTTCTTTGGACCCATGTTACTCTGTCTTCTGATTTCTGTCTCTGGGTTTACTCCTAAATTTACCTCTATTGATTCTCCTGCCAATATTTCTTACCCCTTCTGTAGCAGCTGCATGGACCACATTGCTGTATGCATGCACCATGTAGGAAGTCTTGCTCACCCTAAGCAGGCAAGGTGCTCTCTGACTTAGAGATCAGAAGACCCACCTATTTCTGCAGAGATAAATACAGTCAATCGTAGAAGTATGGTGTGTTTTTTTTGTTGTTTTTTGGAAGTGGCCACGGCGGCACCTGAGTTAACAAAGGACTTTTTTCCTTTCCTATGGTTTTGTACTTAGTAAACTCCAGATGAGACTCTCCAAATGACAGCTCTCCATGCCTCGCCGGCTGCTCAAACTTTTTTCAGAAATGAAAGGTTTTATTCTCTACCGAATGTTCCTTGGAAGTGTTTCTGTGGTACTCCCCAGCCTTGGCTTGGAGATATCAAGGACACGACAGCGAAGCACTGAGAGTAATTAACCCACAGGAAGTATACAGTCTAAACAGGGGCCATGTGGCCCAGATTTCCCAAAAAGTTCCCAGTTTTCAGAATCCTGTGCTAGGAACTCACAAACACATTTATGTCTTTGGTGCATATACTTTTCCAGAATCCTATGCAACTTGCCACATAAAATGTGATGTTTTATAAGTAAGATGCTGTGTTTTTTAACCCTTAGTTTCTTACAAAGATGATGGGGGTGGTTTCTAGCAATACTTACATTATAAGGAAGGTTATTTAGATAACTACAATGAAAACAAGGTAATAAATGATAGATAAAATTATGCAACAAGGTCCTTTTTGTTTGGTGTGATAAACAATTGATTCTGAGTCCTCATAGTCAAAGGAAAAAAGGAAAAAAAAAAGTTTCAAGATTCACAGTGTCTCTAGGAAACAAATAATTTGGTGTGGAGAGGCCCAGAGAGTATGTGCTGCATTTAAAGTATGTTTTAAAATTGTATGTATAATATGAAGTTTTTATACTACTCTAACTTAAAAAGTGGAAGATTGACATCCTGGGATCTTTTGAATCATGCCTTTTGCGGGAGAAGGTGACAGCAGCCATCAAAATGTGGCATTCCTGTATAAAATGAAAATCAGGCAGCTTTGAGCTAACCTTCTAGAAATTTTTAAGACCTCTTCAATCAGCAGCCTGTTATTCAGTTAAAGGGCATATATTTTTCCTTATGTAATTGAAACAGAATAAATTCCCACCACAACATCCTAAGACTTCTGGCCAGCCTTCCCTTGGAATACAGTATGTCTACTCCACTAATGAAAGCTTGCTAATTATAAAATTCCTGAAGTTGGGTCCTGGAAGAAAAATGTTTTGCACACTTTACAAATAATATGCCTCTGTGGGGTGAATGCTGACTCTTGCAATTCAGGTTTTGGCTTATTTGGATATTCATAAGGGTCCCTCTTTGCTGATTATGTCAGCACAACCTCTTTATTGAATTATGGATTGGGTGTTTAATCAAGGCCTGGGCCTTATTATTAGCCATGTAGCATTCCATTGTTGCAGTGGAAAATGAAAGTGTAAAACCTGCCTCACATGGAAATCTATTGGCTCACTAATAAATAATGTTTTACGATACACTCTTTCATATCCTTATAATCCTTATCTGCCAGAGAAGTGAGAGTAAATGAGCTCACCTCACCCCTAGTGGACGGGATGGCACTTCTGTTAGAGGGCTGGTGGGCTGGACACCATGAGGGTTCTCACGAGTTTGTTTCTCCTGTATTAATCCTGTACTCGAGAGCTGCAGCTCTTTTTAGAGAAATACTTATATATAGGAGAGAAAATTTGTATTCTGATGTAATTGCTCACGTGAGGGAGTTTGATTTAGTCTAGTGATTCCTATTGCTTGTTTCACCTTAAACTTTCCTAGAACACCGAACCCCCAACCCCTCCCCTGGGGACTTGGATTCACCTGGTCTGGGTGGTCCCAGGTGATAGCTCCGAGCAGCTGAGACAGAAGATCACTGAGTTGTGCTCTTAGAGGAACAGTTCCTTTCTTTAATGGCCGGGAGCTGAGAGTCCCAGCTCCACACTGTATCTTTGAGGATGAAAGTCTTCCATGATTCCTTCTTCTGGGATCTGCTATTTGGGGATGCCCAAATGCTTGGGCATTTGTGGTGGCACAGGGGAAAGGGCTCAACTTGGAGTTTCTGAAATACAGGCTTGTGTCCTGGTACTTTTCTAGCTGAGAGACCCTGGGGAATCTACCTCAGTCTCTGGAGAAAAATCAGGAACCTTGCTTTATTGTGAATTTGGAATCACTTACATGGGAGACAGCATCATAATTTCGATGCCTGAAAACCACCTTCGAGCTGTGTTAATACTAGTGAGTATAGGGTGACTCATTGCTAGGAAGAGGACAATTTTTTCTTCCGTAGGGTGTTGTGAAGGTTTAGATAAGATGATGTTACGGTGGGTCCTTCATGTGAGAGGTTGTTCATAAAGGTTTGTTCCATTCTCATTCTCCACCCCTCCTAGGAGTCCTTCTTTTATCTTTCTCTGCATTCCTCTGGTAGAAGTCTTGAAGATTTTCATGCGAAGCGGTACATTAGATCCTCCTTTCTCTGAGCCCAGGTATCCAAACCAGAGGCACATTGATCTTAACGAGTCTCCAGATTCTGACCTCCTTTGCCCGATGACAGTTCATACCTGGTCTTTGGGCCTCTAGATTTTCTGTTCTCTGCATTATCCTTTTACACCCAGTGTTGTAGCCCTAAGATAAAGTTACAGAGTAGCATGATATATGTCAGGAGAGGGAATTTCCGGTGTTATGGGATCGCAAGGGAGGTCTCTAACTTGGTAGGGGGTGGAGATATTGAGCCTCCAAAGACTTCCTCAGAGATACACCATCTCACTCAGGTTCTAGAGGTTTAGTTGGAGTTGGCCGGGCGTAGAGAGGGAAGAGTGTTTGGGGCAGAGGAACAGTATGGGCAAGGACCCAGGGATGGGTAGGGGCTTGGTGGGCTGAGATGATTTGGATTACAGGAGCCCCAGAAGTGGGACTGAATGCTGGGATAGTTCCTCTCCTTTTTAAAGTTGTATCTGTTTATTTTAGAGAAAGCATGAACAAGAGCGGGGAAGGGCAGAGGGAGACTGAGAGAAAGAATCTCAAGCAGACTCCCCACTGAGCACAGAGCCCAGCTCACCTCCGGGCTCTATCCCAGAACCACGAGTTCATGACCCCAGCCGATATCAGGAGTCAGACACTCAACAGATTGAGCCACCGGGGTGCCCCACTGGGACAGTTTCTGAATAAGAGCCAGTAAGCTGGCAAATATTTTGATGCCTGCTTATCTGTCTCTGTGCCTTGGGCATCTGGTACGTCACATGTGCTGAGTTATGTTGTTAGATTAGTGCTTTCTCAGGGCTTAGCGGGTGGGAATGTGGGGAGTAGCTGTCCTTGAGTGGGTAGTTTTGAAATGGGCCATGAAGAAGGGTGGCTGGGAGTTTAATGAGCACAGGTGCATGTGTGCGTGTGCACGCATGTGGTGAGGTATGGTGCCAGGCCCAGTGGAGCCCATACTCAAGTTTGGTCATACAGGGGAGGAGGATTTCAAAAAGAGTAAACTTCGTATGGTGGTAAGGGTAAATGGAAATGCCCTCACTGTGTGGAATCAGCTCGCCGAGTCAGACTTATTTTTGGTAACTTTTCATTTTTTATTATGTAACCTGTAATTCTTGGGGTTTGCCAGACTAAGGATATGCGGCTTTATCCTATAGGAAGCCTTAGATGGATTTAAAGCAGAGAGCAGGGGTGGGATAAGGGTGGCATGATCAGATCGGCATGATGTTTTAGCAGCAGAGGGAGAATGAATTGGAGGAAGTCAAGAATGGATACATTGTAACCTCTGAACTATTTTCTCATCTAATTCAAGGACTCTTTTTTCTCCAAAACGTGTTATAAGCTTCTACTAGAATCAGATAATCCTAACATTCCCTGTGGTTCTCCAAAGGATTCTCACCCATATTCTCCTGTGTTAGGTCAGAGGAGACAATCTCCCCTAGTAGCAAGCACCCACCCCTCTTAACCAAAGGGGATGCCTAGATGTGGGGAGGCAGGGTACCTGGTGCTTTCTCTATTTCTGTTTATGTAGTTGGCGCTTGGCAACTTTTGGAAAAGTTGTCTTGATTTTTTTTTAAGGAATGCTGAGAAAAAGTGGAGATCAGAGAAAGGTGATCTGTCCTTAGATAGATCCCTCCCCCTATCCTTTTAGACCTGAGCCCTCTATGCCTCCTCCTCCATGAAACCTACCCCCTTTCTCCTTTCCTTGCCTTCACCACATTCCCTTAGCCTTTTGTTGACTTTAATGCTCCTAATTTGGCATTGCTATGAGAGCACTGCCTCTTTCCCCATGGCAATTTCCAGTCTCTGAGGGGAGGGATTAGTTACTCACTTTTCTATTTTTTTTTTTTCCTACACAGTGGAGTGATTGATGCACAGAAGGTTTTATGTCTCCAGGTGAGCTGGTCCGTAGCTCCCCCGTTATTAAGAACAACTGTAGGTACGGTCTTGGGATACATGCACCCAACTGCCCAGTAGGCATCTCCATCAGAAGGTGCCCCGGTTGAGAAATAAACATGCCCAGACCTCCTCCTTTCCCTGTTTCATGTTCCAGGAGATGGTCACTTTGCACATACGCATTTTCTCTGCCCATCACCCTCAGAGCTGATTCTGCCTCTTGTTGTGTATCACATCAGTTCTCTCTCTCCAGCTCCTTCCTGCGTGTTCTCCACCTTTTTGCACCTGTCCATCCAGACAGACTTGTGCCCCAGTTTCACTACGTGCATGTCTCACAGTATCTAAACCTTGCCCTGCTTAGCCAGGTCACCCGCATCCTGAAGCCTTCCTGAAACCTGGACTGTTCACATCTGCCCAGAACTCTGGACAGCTCCCTGTCATCTTGGGACTCTTCATGATCACAGCCCTGCGTTCCTCTCCAGCGAGGAAGTACTCATGACCCTGACAGCTAAGTACTCTAGCAGTCTGCACTGTATCATCCAAGATGAAATACCACCAGGGCTTGCTCATAGAACTTTCCGTGATGATGGAGATGTTCTGTCTCTCTGATCTCCGGCAGGGTAGCTATTAGCTGCATATGCTTGTCGAGGCCTGGACGTGTGGTTGGTATGACTGAAGAACCACATTTTCATTGTACTTATTTTTAATTCGTTTACGTTTAAGGGCTGTAGGTACTAGCATCTCCCACGTTGGACAGTCCAGTGCTAGACCCGAGGATGCTCTGCTTTCCTGTATCTCTCTGTTCCTTGGCTCAGGTGTTTCTCTGTTTCCTGAGTGCTCATTCCTGCTTTCTTTTAAAACAAAACAAAACAAACAAACAAAACCCAGAAAAACACGAAACACCTTCTATTAATCCTGTAGAATCAGCTCAACTCCCCAGCTCCCAAGCCTTTCACGATCTTGAGGCTGAATCAGGTGCTGCTTCAGCCTGGTCTCCACTGCCACCACGGGACTCCTAATTCTCTTTACTGTTGCATCTCACTGTCTCTTGCCTCGGCCTTTTTATTTCCCTTCCCTTCTCCCTGTGAGACAGCAGGATCCCCCGGAGTAGGGCGCAGTCTCTCCTCCCGGTACTCCCATCAGCATAGCCCAGTGCCTGCTGGTCCCTGTAAAGCGAGGGACTGCGATACAGTGTTGGGGACAGATAGTTCTACATTCCAGTTCCGTTTCTACTGCTCACCCGCTCTGCAGCTCTGGCCGAGTCCGCCCAGCTGAGCCTTAGTTTTCTTTGCCTGTAGATGTGGCATTTTAATTCCTTCCTTGCTCAAGTGGTTACGAGAATTACTGATAATCTACATCAAGTACCTGGGGCATGGCGGCCCTCAGTAATTGGTCGCTGCTGTTATTAGATGTTCTACAAATGTTTGAGCCTTTACTACTACAATCCCTCAGGTACTTGAGGGCTAGCCAGTGTGTTGATTAGCAACATAACATTCACTCTTTACAATGACCCTAATAAGGCAATTATTACTACTCAGTGGATAGTTGAAGTTACACTCCGCAGCCAGGAAGTGACCTGGCTGGGACTTCCACCCAAGTTTGCCTGAGCACAGAGCACTAGGCTTCCTTGCCGCTGCGCTCACACGGACTTGTATTTAATGCCAGGAAGCATGGCACATATTCAATTATGGCTGATCACGAGGAGAGATCACTTGTAACACAGCCAACGGAGATACCCCGAGCTAGTTGATTGGGAGACTGCGCATTGCAGTCCTTGTATGATGCTTCCATTCCCCGTTTGCAGTTTTTAGGTAAAGAGATAAGGAAACATTTAATCCATTCCCTCAATTGGGTTGTGTAATAGATTGTCATGGGCATTATCAAGAGAAGGGTTCAATGCTAGTGTTGTGAAGTGCATTGATCAGCTGGTCTCTGAAGTCTCATTGATTATCAGGTCTGTGCAAAGCAGAAAGGTTTGCTGTATCTGATGCTTGGAAAACCTAAAGTTCAGTTTTTGAAGGCATGGCTCACAGGACCCTCCAGTCGGGGCCTCACTCTCCTCATCTGTATGGTGAGCCTTGATTTTGAGAAGACTCAGCTGGAGGCTGGATCCTGGGCATTATTACTGACACCCCTGGGGGCCCTGTCTCTATAGCTTCTCTGTGTTTTGTGATCACCTCTTTGCTGCCTCATTTACTTAGTGTCCACTCCATGTAGGGCACTGGGTTACTAGCTCTGAAAAGACAGCTCTCACTGAGATAGGGTTGGACGTTTGACCTCTGACCAGAGGACAAAGATAAAGTACCACGATCTCAGCTGACATGGAAGGTAAGTGGCACTTGCCACAGGTAAGAAGAGCCTTAGTGATTCACTCACTCCTCACTTCAATCCAAGGCGTTAGAGTTGAGGAAACAGACACATGAGAGATCACACGCCCTGCCCAAATCACACAGCCAGAAAGTGTGAGAACTAGGATTTGAACCCAGGCTGTCCAGCTTCGGTCTTTGCTTGTGGACCCACAGTGCTCTCCTGCCTCTCCCGTTCTGGATGTGCAGTTAGGGTATGAGGTCCCACGGCATAAGTGATATGGGGGCTTTCCACATTGGTCTACACCACAGATTACCCATTTAGCCTTGTTGGGCCTGAATTCCTAAAAAAGGGTCCCAGAAAATGATATGCCTCCAAAAAAAAAAAGTCTCTAAATGATGAGACCAGTTAAGGGAGCATCCTAAATGACGAAGAAGGAGTGCCAGATTTGGGCATCCCTACAAGGAGAAAACAATGCATCAGTGCTAGGACAGTATAAAGGAAGGAGGGAAATAAAGGACAGTACACAGGAAAGAGGGAAATAAAGGCTCACTGTTCTGCAGGAGTGGGGTGGGGAGAAGGTGTGAGGAATGGCCTGTGTTTGAAGTGTGCATGAAAAGATGGAAGGGCCATTAGCTGGGTGTTCTCCCTTGGGAATGAATGGGATCACACCTGGAAGGTTACAGACTCTCGGGAGAGAGACAGAGACACAGAGAGAGACACCCCTTACTCCCATTTCACTGGAAGTGTATGTAGGGAGTCTGGTGACATAATTTGTCGCTGTTACCCCAGACCACAATTAGTATAAAATACCTCATCCTAGATGATGTCATTTTGTGACCTTCCCCAGATTGCTACAGAAATTCTTTGGTCACTTTCCACAAATCTTGAAATCTCCAAGTTCTGCCTTTTGGTCTTAAGCCCTTGCTTATTATGGCTGAAACACAAAATGGCCTGGATTGCTGACACACCACAACAGGGAATAGTAACATGGGTGGTGAAACTGTTTTAACCCAGCAGGGAAATAGCCAAATTGGTGGGGAGTGAGGGGGGAAGGGTGGTAGTGAAAATTGTTACTTGCCCAAATAAGGTCTGGGTTAAAAGTAGTCACGAAAAGGGAGTGTGAAGAGCTTAACCATGAGAGAGGGCAGGTGGAGACTAGGAGCAGGAGGACAAAGCACCTGTCCCCTGGTGTCCTGTGCTGTGCTCTGTCCCCTAAGGCTGTCCAGACCAGATCAAGTTTGCAAACAGTTGTTCTGGGAGTCTGTGGATGAGCAGGAGTGGAGCTGTAGAGCCTAGGAAGAGGGTTAGCATTTCAGCTAGGATGTGGCTGGCATGTGCTAAAAGAGGGGGCTCTGGCAGGGTCCCTGTTTTCTTGTTTTCCTTGCTTTTTTTCTCCCCCCCCTCCCCCCGCACCGCCTCCAACTAGCATAAAATGAACACAGAAAAGAAAGACCTGTTCTAAAACACCAGAACTGGTTTGTGAGGATTGGCATGCTGCTGTAATTCTCTGGTTGACAGATTAATATCCTAAGGGTCAGTGTTCACCATCTGTCCCAATGCTTTTCTTGTTTAAATAGTATTTTTCCCTACTACATGTAAAAACAAGCCATTGCAAATTACTATAAACTTACAAGAAACCAAAACCTCATACTGCCCGCCCAGCCCCCTCCACTCTCTCTCTCTCTCACATATGCTTCAATTTAATAGCTAAACATTGTCTCAGGTACACAACAATGTTTCAAGTATTTTTTTTTTTTTTTTAAGATTTCATTGTTTCCTCCCCCCCACCTCCCGGCCTTTAAAGAAGATAGGGTTGAGGATTCAAGGTGATTTATTTTGATGATTTCAGTAATAAAACTCAAGGGGAAAATTGGTTCATAGTGAATACAGCTACTTTTCATTAAATGCAGCTAAGGGCCCAAGAATGAATCTGCGGTGGAACCTGGATCTGCCATTTGAATCAGGGACAAATATACAATTTGCATCTGACATAAATTCTCCTAGGGTTGTGTTAAGAATGTAGCAGGCAAGGAATGAAAATGAAATTGACTTCTCACCTATTGTTGTCGCTCTCTGAGCTCTGCTCCTCTAGAAGTCATTAAAGGCTGCAGGTACAAAGGCGGAGATGTAGCCCTTTGGGCTTTCCCCAGTCACAGAGATCTTTAGCACGTTGCTGCTTTAGGCCTTGATCCACCAGCCACCTTGGCTGCGCTAGGATCTCCTTTAAATAAAAGCAGCGGGGGCCTCTTTGAGCGCCACAGCCTGGAAGAGCAGCCCCACATCATTAAACGGGGTGTCTGGGCCTTGCTTCTAATCCCCCCCCAAGCCCCAGGTGCCTGTTTGCCGTGTGGTGTCTGAATATGGAATTTCAGGATTTCTAAATGAGGTTGAAATCATCACTGTTCTTCCCCAAATTAAAAAAAAAAAATCATTTCTCCTCCATTAAAAGCAACCTAATTGAGTTAATTGCTTTAGGTTAAAGACAATCTTTACGGTGTTATATTTCATGCCTCGTTCTCAGCTATGCCTTGTCTGCAGGAGGTGGGAAGGGAGCTGGGAGTGCCTGTCCTTTTGCACGTAACAGTTTGTCACACACTAGGTCAGGTGCGTCATACATAGGATCGCATACTTTGTTCTTTCCCCCCTTTTTTTTAATTGTGTAACAGAATAAAGATACTGAGAATAGTGGAAAATTAATAAAATGTCAGTGGACAGCCCAATGAACGATTGTAAAATGAACACTTATAAAACACATACCCAAATCAGGATCTTAGAACACAACTCATGCCCCTGATATTTCCCCACGTCCTTTCTCAGTCATCATCCCGTCCTTCCTTCTCACGGAAACCATCCTGTCTTTAATGATACTTAATACTTCCTTGCTCTTAGGAATAAAGAAATGCGCAAATAGTTTCGATTTGCCAAATCTGGAATTTCATGTAAATGCAAGCACACAGTGTATATTCTATTTGTGTTTCTCTACTTCTGCACAATGCAGATCATTATGATTCACGTTGTGGCATATAATAAAGTAATTTTTAGTTCACTTATTTTTACTGAAATACAGTTTTCCATCATATGAATATGCCACAATTTTTACTGATTTTTTGACATCTGGATTTGGAACTCTTAGAACAGTGCTACTATCACCAGCTTTTTAAAAAAAATTTTTTTTAATGTATTCAGATACACATAAGCATGAATTTAGGTGGGCTGGGACCACGGGGTCAGAGAGTGTGTATATTACCACAGTTTCCAGTCCCAGCGATGGTGAGTTCATGTTGTTCCATGCTCTGTTCAATGCTTGGTATTTCAGACTTTCAATTTTTTTTCCCCCATGGTCATTTTTATTCCTCTAATATTCTCTTAAGGCAAGTAGTCAGAGCCCTATTTTATGAACAAGGAAGCTTTAGTCTCAATTTATTAAAAAGGTGCCATAAAACATTAAGGAAACGTAAGAAGGATCAAGTCCATGACTGAATGTCAAGGAAGGCCAAACACCCACATTGTTTAATAGCCACATGGTAAGTTTACATATAATCTGTGACACCCAAACACCTGATCTGTCTTATCTTTTATTGCTTTGGAGGTGAATGGCTTTGGGGGGAAAAAAAAATCATTGGATGGCTTCTGCTTTGGTCAGGATAAGAAATAAATTAATAAAACAAAATAAAAATAATAACAGTAGTATCTCTGCCTTCCCTTTTATGGGATGCTCCTTCTGGAACAGGTACGGAGCAGATTCCATAAACTGTTATCACTGCACTTTTCCATGACCATGTGCTTGAGTTCTTGAGTGATGTGAGGAAAAGCAAAGGCTTCTTCGGTGTGCGGAGGTCTTGGGAGATTTTATTATTGCTTTGAGACCTGGATGTCTACTGCCCAGTCCTAAATGGATATTGTAGACAAAGTTCTCCTGTGAAAAATAAACCAGCTTTCTTCATCCCATCCTTACCCCCTCATTACTTGTGCATGTTTCCCTCCGAGGTCTCTTATCTTCAAGGTAGGAGGTCTCACCTTGCATGGTGAGCTCTCTTGCAAATCTTTGAAGGAAGGATTCAGATTTGACTACATCTCTTTGTACTCTGTCCCTCCCCGGGTTAGTGAGGTAGAACAAGTAGTCACAGTGGTACATACCTTACGTATTACCTGTCAAAGAAAGGGTATGTTCTACCACCAGATGCAGATTATTGTCAAGGGATTCTTGTTTAATACAGAAGGACATTCTTCTGCAACACTGGTTAATGTTGAAACTAAAACGTCTGCCCTCCAAGGGGACACAAGAATACTCTTACCCTAACATACATTCTCTTGTCTGACTCTCACAACAATCTCAAGAAGTAGATAGTATCCTAACTACATTACAGATGGGGAAAGTTTGCTTTAGAAAGGTTAAGTAACTTGCCCCAAATCACACAGCCAGAACGTGTTAGAGTCTGCATTTGAAGCCAGGTCTGCCTCTATTGCCCTAAACTGCTATGCTATAATGCTTCCAATCAGAGAGAAAAAAAATCAAGCAGGAAAATCCAACCTCCTCATAATAGCCTAGAATCTGACTTTCCTGCAAATGAGGCTTTCCTGGGGTTGTCATTCTTCTGGTTTCATGTCCGGTATTTGATACTTTCCATTGTCCACAAGCATTTAAAAGAATTCCAATGGCAGAGAGCAAGCACCTGCATCATTTGGAATTAGTATAGGATGGTTGCGCTCTATGAATCTCTAGGTTGGGCCATCATTATGCTATTTGGGGCCGTATGATTTCAGTGCAGATATGCTATGTAAATGGTTAATATTTTTCCAGTGTTCACCAAAGAGCTAAATGCAAAGGCTATAGTTGTAAATTGGATGTAATTTTTCGTGGTGATATAAATATGACTCCATTTGAAGTGGGTTGAATTAGAAAACTCATGAATAAATACTTTGACATAATCAGAATTATATAGCAAGGAGCTGACCTACTTTGCAGAAAGACTCCCCTAGAGTTCCTTGGCTAATAGTATGTTAACCCAACAGAGAAATCTTCTGCTAATAGCACTTAGCAGAGAAGATTGGAGCCCATAGTTGTTCAGGTAATCAAAAAGAAAAAAAAAAAGTTATTTCAAGTCTGGAATCATAAAAAATCTATTTATGCCTTCTTTTAAATTTTATTTCAACTAAAAATATATAATAAATGTACATCGATTTATTGATCTTTTGATGTCAGTATAAGGACTTTTTCTTGGCCTTGGAGTATGCTTTTGCTAACTGAAATGCTGTGTACTCTTCTAACGAAATCCATACCTGTAAAACGTATCTTCTGTCATTTCTAGTTTAGGTTTCTGTAAAGTGGCATGAGGATATAAAAACACTTGTAGAGCAACTTGAATGCAAAATCCTTCTGTGTCCACGTCTTTTCTGCTTCCTTTATTTGGTACAACTTTCTATTAACAATTTGATCTTTTTGACTGCCTCCAGACACTGAACTCCGTTTTCCTAGAAATAGCAGCTCCCTTTCTTCTTGTACTCATGTTTCACTGATACATGTAACATTTAGTAATTACTTCTTTCTGATAACAAGTACAACTCTCATAAGTAGGTGTGGGAACGAATGTACGGGATTCTTTTTAAATATCTGACTAACAGCATGAAACAGAAAGAAATCAAGGAGCCTCCTTGGCACCTGGGTTCAGAATGCAGCCAGGAGATGGTGAGAAGGGTCAGGGCAGCCCGTTGACTCGAACCTTCTCTCTTGTACCTGCCCTACGGATGGATGATGGGAGTGTGAAATAAAGTAAGGTGTGTACATAAAGTGGCAAGCATTAGAAAGTAACGAAGACATAGTAAGATCTCAGAAATTTGTAGCTTAAATTTATTCCTTGTTTGTCCCATTAATTCAGTCAATACATTTTTATTGGATTGTTATCCATGATTTACATTTTTAGTTGGTTTTTTGTTTGTTTATTTATTTATTTATTTATTTATTTTTTAACCAGACGATGAGCCCGCTGGAGATAAAGCGCTTGTCATAGTCAGACTACTCTGTCTCCATTATATTGCATAGCATCTGGTAGGGCCTTAGGGAATGTGTTTTAATCCATTGCTGTCGGGCAGGGTTTGGGATTGTTCTTAGGGGAGGGTAGGAGACCTGTGTCTGGGGTCAGGATCCCAAGAGCAGGTCCTAGGGACTGATGCATGGAAAGGCACCAAGTCTAAGAGTCCAGTGGTGGGATCCTGATGGGGATTGTCGGGCCAAAGGTCTAAGGCAGACCAACTTTCTCAGGCACTTCTCTGGAATTTCCTTCCATTTTGGGGTCAGACCATCCTGCCAGCTGAAATCAATGTATCAAACTTCTTTTGCAGAGATTGGCTACCCAACAAGAAAATGCTTGCAAAAGGAACCAAATATGATTTCATTCCTAGGAACTTCTTTCCTTACCCTTTCCTTTCCTTTTCTCTTAACTTTCCTTTTCTTTTCTAATTCCAGTAGATTTAACATAGCCTATTTATCTTAGTCTCAGGTGTACGATACAGTGACTCAACACTCAGCACTTCAACACGCACGCGGCACCCATCACAAGTGCACGCTTTCGTCCCCATCGCAAGTGCACGCCTTCATCGCCATCACCTAGTTCAACCATCCCCCCCAAGCCTGGAAACTTCTGAAGGGCAGTGACCACATCCTACTCATTTTTAGATCTAAATCTATGAGAAGACAGATTAGAGATTTAATCTGGTAATTCTATGAAATTCCAGACTCTAAACTCAAACCACTAAGAACCTCACAGCCTCCTGCGTGGACCGAAATTATCGCAGCCCTTCCTTGCTGGTGAATAAAAAAGATGCTGTTCCAGTCATTGGCAACTCTGTTAATAGGAATCAAATTCCCTTTTTTCTAAACATTATCTAAAAAGTAAAATGTTGTTTGGGCCCTACGCCAAGCAACACAGAAATGAAATGGCCTTTATGAAATGTCGAGAGGAAGACCATTTTTGCTTCAGCGTGCTTTAATTTGAGAAAGCTGCCTAGCGTGAGCCACGGAACGTACTCTCCTCTCTCATCTGCTTCTCTGTCTGGCAATTAGACTCTCTCTCTCCACCTCAGGGCTTATTCTGGCTTTAATAACCCCGTGATTTGCTAGTCACACTGTTTCAGGGGGAAGTGACTGGTACCACGGGCCGCGTGCCTCTGATCACTGTGCCTGTGACATGCAGTCCTGCTTTCTGATGTGGGGGACTCATTATGAAGCCATGATACTTGGGGCCAGCCTTCAGTGGCAGCGGGCCGCCCTGGTCACCAGGTGGTTTACCACCACCGCCGAAGGCGGCGTAATGCGGAGAGCACAGAGCTCGTCCCTTGAGGCAGGTTTCCACCTTAGCTCTATCTATCCTACCTGGGCAAGTTGGTCAGGTCATTGTACCTTGCTGAGCCTCCACTTCCCCATCAGTAGAAAGCAAAGCATAATGCATGGGGCTTTCTCAGGAAATTGTTTTGAGGATTAAGTAAGGCAGCCCTGATAAACACCTGTGTTACATTTGGAGTTATGTTCCCACCACCCTCGCCTCATCCAGAAAATGAATGGGTGGATTGGAGCCGTAACTTCTGGTCCCTCAGATTGGGACCTTACTTGGAAATAGGGTCCTTGCAGATGTAATTGATTAGGATGAGATCAGTAGGGTGGGCTTGAACCCACCATGCCTGGGGTCCTTACAAAATGGGGAAATGAGTCTAGAGACAGACGGCCAGGGGATGGTACCTGAGGGTGACAGCAGAGGTCGGCGTGGTACATCGGTAAGCCTAGGAACGTCACAGATTGCCAGCAAAAGCCAGCCAAGTAGCCTGGAACAGATTCCCCTCTCACAGAACCTCAGGAAGAGCCAACCCTGCTGACACCTTGATCTTGAACTTTTAGAGCTGTTAAGACTTCCTGTTTCTGTTGTTTAAAGCCACTCCCTGTGAGGTGCTCTGTTCCAAGAGCCCTGGGAGACAAATGCACACCTGTGGGTCCGTCGCAATTCTTTACCTCTCTTCGATTTGTCCTTCCTCCTCCCGTGGCCCCCTCTAAATATATTCAGATGAGCTTGCTGCCAAACCCTCTGGGGGGACAGAGGGCTAGGTGTGCGGCGTGTCCATTTCTGATCTTCCAGAGAGCACGTGCAGGACGTGTCCGGATCTCTGTGATTCGCAATATGTATTTTTTTCCTCCTCAGGGTAGTGCCTACAGTAATCTTCTGCACACACATCCTCCTGGGGAAGATTTGACAGTCAGAACTGCCTCAGAGGCGGACCTGAAAAGGAACAGCAGATATAAACATGTTGCCATTCTTGTCATTTGGAAACAACTTTTTTTTTTTTTAAGGTGTCTCGGATAGGGAAAGAGAGGGATTCTTTCCTTCTAGACTTCCTCGTTTCTCCTGTAGCAGGAAAAGGCACCCGCAGGTGTGATGGAGACAGCAGGAGGGAGGGTGGGAGGCCTCCTCTGCAAACACCTCTCCGTGATTTTGCATCGGTTTAAGTGAGCACAAACCGCTTCGCTTCGTCATTCATATAAATTAAGCAGTTTTAAAATGGAGAATGGGGTCCCTTTTGGGTTCATGCTCAAGGTTGTGTCTCAGTGCTTTGCTGGCATTTCCTTGAAATCAGCTCTGTTGCATCCAGTTTTGTTTTATGTTTGATGTTCTATGGAGAACCCCCCCCCCCCAGCCTGGCTAGACAATAGAATCCGCATCACTGGGCTCAGTGGCTTTATTGTAAAGAAATTCAGGCTCTGGGAACTAGCAACACTGTATCCCGTGCCTCACAGGAGAGTTTTCCAACCAGGGTGTGAAACACAGCCCTCTCTTTTCCTACCGATCCATACTGAACCCTTTGCCTTGATCTGAGAACCTAGAATCTCAGCTCCTTCAAGTGGTCCAGGCTGCAGTGAGGAAGCCAGGACCCCGCGGAGCAAACCGAGCGAGCCGCCTGTAGGTTGCAAAATTCCAGCAGAGAGGGGATTTTTGAAGTATCAAAAGCCTCACACCTGTGGGTGATTTCCATGCGGAGCCTGAGAGCAAAAGTAGCCAACCCATGACCTCTCCAAAACTCACGCAGATACCAGCCCTTTAAGGAATAGAACCATGTCTTTTGTTTTCCTAGGCATTGCAGGAATACAAAGAAGCTGAGGTATGTGTAGGTTTGGGAGAGGAAAGAGACAATGGGGTCGTATCAGAGGGCACTGAAGCCGGACTCTTCGAAGCTGGAGATGTAGTCCTGCACCTGCCAAGTTACTTGGTGGGAAAATGTATCAAAGCCCTTGCACCTGCCAGAATCCCGGTTTCTTGTGTATGATAGGTGAATAATGAGTACCTGTGATCGGGCTGTTGTCAGGATTTTGTGCAGTAGTGTACGTGCCTATGCCTTGCCCTTCTGTGTTTGTCAGTCTGTTTCCTTCCCATCCGTCCCATGTATTGAATGATTCCTATGTGCCAGCTCTTAGCGGAGGATATTCTGTCCGCTAATCACACACTGATGTGTGTGTGCTCCCCATGAGGGGCAAGGTGTTGCTAGTGGTTAGAAATCCCATTACTTGAGTTCACATTGAGTCCAGCTGTCTGTGTGACCTTGGTCAAGCCCCTTTACCTCTGGAAGCCTTGGCTTCCTTTTCCAGGAACGGGACGGTGACAGGATATACGGGACAGGATTTTCGTGAGGAATAAATGAGATGATGCTTGCAAAATGTTTACCCAGAGCCTGGCACATAGTAAGTGCTCCACAAATATCAGCAAGCGTACTAAAAAGAATCCCGTGAAGAGTAAGTTTCTCTGTAACTTCTGAAGGGACCCACAGACCTGTGAGGTTGTCCGATGACTCCGTCTGTGACTGGATTTCAGCCATGTTAGAAAAATGCATTTTTTTAAAGATTTTATTTATTTATTAGACAGAGATCACAAGTAGGCAGAGAGGCAGGCGGGGGCGGGGGGGAAGCGGGCTCCCTGTTGAGCAGAGAGCCCGATGCAGGGGCTCGATCCAAGGACCCTGGGATCATGACCTGAGCCAAAGGCAGAGGCTTTAACCCACTGAGCCACCCGGGCGCCCCAGAAAAATGCATTTTGTAAATTAGTTGATTTCCGTGGTTTAAGGTATGTATCCCTGTTTTAATTTTTTAATCCCTATTTACTCAGAACCTTGCTGGTGTGAGCTGAAAAGAAAGGGGCATTGGGTAATGTCTGAGCATGGAATTAATAGACTGAGGGAGAGAGATCGAGGGGAAAATAGCATTCTGGAAGGAGCTAAGTGAATCACTTAAGAGAGAACTGGGAGGCAAGACCCAAAATTTTGGACGGGTGGGCAGAAGGCAGAAACAGGAAGGTGACCGTACAGCAGTGACCTGGCTGATGGGTCGGAGAAACTCTTGTTCCCGACAGAGAAAACAGTGAGGGGAGAACGCACAGATGTGCAGACATGTAGGCTATCCATATCATGAGACCTGGGTTTCCTCGGGCTTCCTTTGGCTGATGCACAGAGCACGTGTTAGGGAAAATGGGAGTGAGGAAGAAGAAACTCATTTTCTCTCCAGTCAAAAAGACTGAGATCTTCATGAAGGCAGGAGATTTGTCAAGTTCATTCCTAGCTCTCCCCAGTGCTTAGCAAGTCCGTGCACAAACATGTTTGATGAAATATCACATAAATGGATGAGAAGTTTCTGTTCCCGTTTGGTTTGGAGGAAAAGTGGAACCCGTGAAGACTCTGACTGAAGGTATAATAAGGTTTTATAAGCATGGGCTGTCAAAGGGGGAATCTTGTGGTTCTCTAGCAAATGAATTGGAGTGGGGAGCAACTGTAAACAGGTATATTGATACTGGGGAATTTCCTAGGTGAAGTAGGGGGATCAGAAGTGTGTGCTAGTGAGGCATTTTAGAGACACTGTTTGCAATTCTTAGAATGTATGTGAAAAGGAGTGTAAGGCAAAGGGGAGATAATCAAAAGTCCCTCCAAAGCTTCTACCCGGGGTGAAGGGTAGACTACCCATGGCGTGCATTTATTTAACAAATGTTACCTGCACCGTGCTGGGCACTCTTCTAGACACAGAAGACTTAATGATGAATAAGAATCCCACTGGACAGGTGCCTGAGTGGCCCAGTCAGTTAAGCATCCAACTCTTGGTTTCGGCTCAGGTCCTGATGACAACGTCATGAGATCAAGCCCTGGGTCTGGCTCCATTCAGTGCAGAATTTGTTTGGGACTCTCTTTCCCTCTTCCTCTGACCCTCCCAGGCCATGCATGTGCCGTCGCTCTCTCGCTCTCTCTCTCTCTCCCCATCTCAAATAAATAAATAAATAAATATTTAAAAAAAAAAAAAGACTCACACTTGGTGCATCAGGCTTGCAAATGAGTGCTCACAGCACTGGGTGCTTTGCTCATGTGGCTGTAAGGTACTGTTAGGTTATTGTCACTACACTGTCTCATGGCCTGGTGAAGCTGCCCGGGATGGGGAGGGTGTGAGGGGCGGCAGTGGGCTGGGCCTTGAGAGAGAAGGCTGGTTGGAGTAAAGGAGAAATTGCTCGCTCCATTCTGTCCCTCTGTCCCTACTAAATGTTGGTCACTGTAAGAAATTCAGGTTCTGGCATCTAGAAGACAGGTGGCAATGTGGGTTTGGAGCTTGCGAGGGGTGTGGGAAGTAAATAGGATGACTCAAGTGTCATCTCAAAGAAGGTGAAGGAAACAGAAGACGACCATGGACAAAACATCAGAGAATACCTCCATGTAGGATTCAGAAAGCAAAGGCTGACCGAGTCGGGAAAGCAGGAGAACCAGGAGAGTGACAGAGGCATGAGAAGGGCAGCTTCTTCAAGAAGGAGGAGGCAGTGAAATAGGCAGCTACATGGAGGCAGGACTGTTGGGAGTTGGTGAGTCCTTAAGGACTTTACCTTTGTGAAAGCATGTCATGTCATTAGCTCTCCTGGTGTCCTTTGCTGTGGCTGTCTCAGTCTTAGAGAATCTGGAACCAGATTTTCCAGGCTGTGGACTGTCAGTGTCCTGGTTGCCTCTGAGATTCTGCACATCTCACTGATTTCTTTCCTGAGACAGGGAGTGAAAGAATGGTCTTTCCCCACCCGGAATCCCCTTAACTTCAACCAGACTCATACACTCCCTCCATAACATGGCTCTGACTGTGTTATAATCACGTCCCTGACCAAAGACATCCTTAACGCCCCCAGAGAAACACTAGGCTGGCCATCAGAACCCTCCAGAGTCTGAGCCCAGACTGCACGGGTGCTGGAGTGTGGTAGAAAGAGCACGGAGTTTGGCGTCAGACAGGCACGTCTGTCTTCAGACCTCACCGCTCCCCGGGCCTTGCTGTTCATCTGACTTGGATAGCTCGTGCCCTTCCCCCCAACTGCCGAATCTCATCTTCTTTTCTGTGCATGGACATCATTGGAGTGTGCCTTGTACCATTCCTGGCTCATGTGGGATGCCCAGTAATGTGAGACAGTCACCACTGAGCAGAATTCAATAAAGGCCCATTTCCAGCAGGTTTAATGACCTTGATTTTGCCTTGAATCCTGGGTGAGGGTGGTCTTCCATGCCTCCCACTTCATGTAAATTGTACTTATCATTGGAGACCTGGCTTCAGCCCCACCTCTTCCTGAAAACCCCCTCCTGGGACCTCGCTTCAAAATCCTGTTTCTCTCCTCCCAACCCCTAGGACACTGCCTAGTATAATATATAAGCTAGTTATGCCTGAACTGACCTGGGCCATGACTTCTATTGTTCCTGACTTGTTTTTCTACCTTGGTTTCTTGTTTCCCTTTTCAGAGGTTTATGTATTACTTCCCTGACTTGATTGTAAATTCCTTGAGGGTAGAGAATGGCCTTATAATTTATTGCACCTATAATTTGTAGCTCTTTTTGTTTTTCTCCTTTCTTTTTTTCTTTTTATCTTTCAGTTCTTCGGAGGACATGGTTTAGTAGCGAAAACACATTATTGAGAGTCGTGGGTTTGAAATAATCGATGGGCAAGTGAAGATTGTGTGACACGGAAGAAGTTACTTTTCTACTGTGAACATTACTTTCCTCATCTCTAAAACTGAAAAAAAATAATACTACCAACCTCTTATGGTCACTGATGGCATATACATTGCATAATTGGTCCTTAATTCCGGTGTCTTTTACCTCTTCCCCTGACCTTAGTGAACAGGTGTACAATAATGAATATTTCCATTTTGTCAAGATTCCTATAAAGGATTTGCTCTAGATTCCTTTGCATCACTCAGTACCTGGTAGGAATGCCCCCTTGTCCATGCAGCCATCCCTGTCCCATCCATCAGAATGCAGTGATTGATTTCTGGAGCTGTCTTTGCACATGGGTGACACCTTCCTTAATGAAGCCTTCCCTTTCATGAAAATGTCTTTCTTCCACTGGACTGAGGACCTCTTAAAGGGAGCAATTCCATCTTATTTGTCTCCTCAAGGGAGCACCTTAGGTAGAGTGGGAGACACACAGAGAGGTGGAAACAAAGCTGAGTGGATCCTGGATGAATCACTTCTCCTTATTGGCTCCTTGGAACCTTGGGCAGGTTCCTTAACCTCATCTGCACAAAGTGAGGTCATAAGAGATAGGGCTGGTGAATGGGCTAAAGGAAAAGTAATGTGTATGAAAATGTCTATCGCAATACCGAAGGCATAGTAGGTATGTAATAAATGGTAGCACTAGCCACTGGTACCATGTCGGTCACATAAAAGATGCTGATAAGATGTTGAGTGAATTAAAAGATATTTAATTATCTATTTATTTGATAGTGAGAGAGAGAGAATGAGAGAGAGCACAAATAGGCAGAGTAGCAGGCAGAGGGGGAGGGAGAAGCAGGTTCCCCGCTGAGCAGGGGCCCTAATGTGGGACTCCATCTCAGGACCCTGGGATCATGACCTAAACCAAAGATTGACGCTTAACTGTCTGAGCAACCCAAGCACCCCTAAAGTTAAAGAGATTTAATGCTTATTCCTGTTTTCCGTTGACCTGTTACATCCTAGGATTGCTGACTATCCAAATTTGTTACATAGTCTTCCTGGAATTTTACTATAGTCCTCTCAGAAGCATTGAGAGCAGGCCTGCGACTACACTGAGATCTTTGGAGGGGAGGTGCTTTGTTGAAATCAGCAAGGCTCTGCAGCCATTCATGCTTTTGTTGTGTGATCAAAAAGACCTGTCTGTATTTTTTTGTGGGTATAAAAGGGACGAAAAGAGTTGTTTGGGAAATAATTCACTCTTGCATCTTAAATTCACTGAAAGCTAAGCCGTTCAAGGAGATGAGCTACAAAAATTAGACTGTTTGAGGTCTGAGATCTTAGTGATGAAAATTGGAAGGAAATCATCTAAACCCCATCCTTTCTCTTTTTGTGGGTTTTATTAGCAGATAGGAAGTTGGGGAGTGGGGAAAATTGGGGATAAAGCACCCAGCCAATAGGGTGCAGCCATGAACATCCCTTCTCTTCAGCAAACATTCGGTGACTGTCTCTCCTCTATCCGGCAGTGGGCAAGGAGCCAGATAGACAGAAATTCACATCCATTATTAATGAAAGTCTTCTAGTTACAAGGAACAGAAGTCAACTTGAATGGGCTTAAATATGACAGAGGGACATATCAATAAGGACTCAGAGGTACTTGTGGAATTTTAGGAAGAACATGTGTGAGCTGAGCCTCTGCAAGGCTGACCCAGAGAGTTGGACTCACTAAGGACTCCAGCAATACTTTGTCTCTGTGGTCACTTCTTCCAGAATGTCTTTCCCCTTTGCTTTTTTCCCATAAGATTGACTTTCTCTTACTCAAGCAGGAAAAGAGGGTGCCCCAGAAATTCTATGGTCTTGTGTTGAGATTCTGGTCACAAAGACAAAGTGACTCCCCTCTCTGCTTCAATTCTCAATTCCCAAGGGTGGGTCTCTAACCATCACAGCTTGGACCTGGTGTCCCCATCCAGTTTAATTAAGAGAGGCCTGAGGGTGGGGTCATATGGTATAAACGTGGCCACAGTGAGGATGCTGCTGTATGGGAGAGGGCAGTGTGCTGGGGCTCAGTTACTGAGACTGGGCACACAATTCAGGAGGCGTCAGCTCTGGGTGAATGAGACAAGGTCCCACCTCTCACTCCATCAGAGAGATAGAAGCAATATCAAATCAATAAATAAGTAAAACCAGAAACCAAAAACGTGCCCCTTTCCTATGAGGAAAATCATGCTGGGAAGAAGCCAGGGCTTTTCAGCAGGGACATGGTTCAGTCTGAGCTCTGGTGCTCAGTGTAAACCAGACGGTTTACACTACAAAACTCCCGTTTGTGTAGCAGCTGTGTGCTGGCCACTTCCTTATTTCATTCCCAGACTTCAAGGTAGGTCTTGTCTATTTTGTATCGTGAATAAGGAGATGACAGGGACTCAGCAAGGACAGGCACCCTGATGGCAGAGCGGGCATTCCGAGGTTGCCTCTCTCCATTCCTGAGTCCCACACGCCCTGCACACAGCAGGGATGTGAAAGTCACCAAGTTCCACTGGCTTTGTGGCCATCACTGATTAAGACGATGGTGTATCAGGAAGGGACTCTGCCTTCCACTCAGGTCCTGAAGCCGAAATCCACTGCTGTACTTGCTTCCTCCCTTTTCCTGCCTCATGCATGGACAGACTATGGGGAAACTATATCTGCGTTCTTCCCAGGTCTGTTTTGATGCTGTGCCCCGCCCCTCCTTCGTGTCTGTAGCCCTCATTCTCATCCTATCTCGCAGCTGACTCTGGCTTCAACTGTGTCACACCCTTTGGCCGCAGAACCATCAGAGAAGTTTTCACAGTAAGTGAGTCATGTGCCTGCCTGATGGCCCCCAAAGGCTCTCACTTGCACTTGAAGCCAAATCCCATGCACCTTGCCCTGCCTCCTAACGCAGCATGGGAAGGATCCCTATCTCTCTATTCGCAGCCCTGTCCCGTCTCCTCCCCGTCGATTTCTCCAGTCCCATCACACTGGCTTCTCTCTGTTTTGTAAACAGGCCAAGCACATTCCCTCCTGGCGCGCGACTGCCCTTTTCTCGTTGTTCGTGTCTCCTTTCAAATGTCATTTCTATAGAAGTGCCTTTGTGGGCCAGCCTGTCTAAATGAATCCTTCCCCCCAGCCCGTCTCCGTCACTCTTCATTTCATCAGACTGTTTTATCATCTCCATAACACTTTTCCCTATCTGGAATGATCTTGTTCATTATTTATTTACTGGCTTACTATCTTCCTTCCCCTTTTAGATCAGAAGCTCTAGGCGAGCAGGGACTTGCCTTTCTCCCTGTGGTTCATGACGGTACCTTGGTCCCCTGCGGCCAGTGCTACATAGGAGGCATTCAACACATGTTTGTGGCATGGATGAATATTTGGCATACTTTGTTAGGGACCCAGGGGTGTCAGGGCTGGGCCCGTGCCCTTGCATTCATTACTAGCGATGTCGGGGGGCACTTAGTCACTGTCTCTTCTGGCACGTTCCACTTAAAACCTCCATCACTGAGATTTATCTCTGAGTTTAATCAAATGTAATTTATATTGCAGCCTTCTCAGTAAATAATTGATTTGCCCTCTCTGTTGTCTTCATCACAAATACTTCTTTGTACTCTAAAGAAATAATTTAATCAGTCGATAGTATACACAGCCCTCTTGTTTAGAAGGCAGATGGAAGATAAAGCATGAGCCTTGCTCGCAACCAGAATATACCAGGACCAAAATAATCTCCCTTAAAAAATAGTCTGCAAACAAGTTGGCAACAGAGACACCCAATTAAATCCTCTTGTTTTTTTTCCCTAATGGAGATGACCCCATGGAAGTTGTCGCTGCCGCAGAAGGAAGTTCTTGGCCAATTGCAGGCTGCGTGTGAAAATAGAAACCCTTGTCCATCTGTGGTTTAATTAACCTCTGTCTGGGTCTGAGAGCAGGCTTTCACATTCCAAGTGTTCATACACATTGGGTGAGAGCTCCAAACTGGGGGTTCGGCTGCCGTGGGCTGCACTATGACCCCAGCTTGCCGAATAAATCCCATTCTCCTGCTTCTCTCTCCTCTGCTCCCAGTCGACCAGCTTCCCGTGGGCAACAGGGCCTGAGCTTACAAGGATTCTTTTGTAATCCAAATCATACAAACAACTTTCCCTTGCCCTCCCGTGCTTCTTCCAAAGAAAGACATCGGGAGAGGTAAATTTTGCATTTGTTTTCACACATTTGTCTATTCTGAGCCCGCACTTTTCTGGAGTGGAAGAGGAGGAGGGGAAAATAATGAAGCATCAATCCTGATACTCTACGGAGGCATCCTCACAGGGAAGAATCCATTCCTCTACTGCTTTAGGAGGGGTTTTCCATATTGTATTTGTTTGCACTGTTTCTAACTGGAAACATCGTAACTGTCTGATACTGGAGGGGATTGGTTAGATGAATTATGATATGTCTATGCTGTGATGGGATATTATGCAGCCACTAAGAATCATGTTACAAAAAATATCAATACGGAAGAAAAGGTATAATGCTCTGCCAAATGGAAAAAGCAAGTTGCAGGCTTAGAGCATGTAAACTTAGAAGTGGGTGTTCGTGTGTGTATACACTTAGGAAAAAGTTTGGAAGAGCAACTATTCCAGTGAAGCCATTGATACCCACCCCCCGGGAGCTATTCTGGGTGACTACCCCCCCCCTTTTTCCCTCTCCTGCATTTTCCAAATTGTAAGGTTTGAGCATGCTTCACTTTGTAACTAGAAAGGGGAAAAACAAAACAAAACAAACAAACAAAAAAAAAAACAGTTGTTTTAAAGAATGGAAATAGAAAAGGTTTAAAAATGTATGTGTTATTTTTTATCAGAAAACAAGATTGTCTTCACTTGTCATCCGCTTTCAGGGTTTTGTAAATGCCTGGTGTCTGCTGTGATGTGCATTTGTTGCTGCAGCGGGGGGTGGGGGTGGAGGGGGGCGTCTCAGGACTTTCAGAAAAGCAGACCCCACAGTACCTCCAGATCCGGTGGTAGTAAGGATGCCCGTGGGTCTCTGGTCGCTCCACTCATTCCTGAAGACTCACCTGCCCGGGACGCCCGGGGAATATTCAATACGTTTGCCAGGGGCCTTCGCCATGCATTTGGTGTTAGCCCTGGATGTACCTTCTAGAACAGGCTTCATCTCACGGGATGTCAGCATCACTGTACATTATGTGAGCTTTGGATGCTCCCTCCAAGCCTTCCTTCTGTCACCCTTGGGCTATCGCGGGCAGGCACATGGTGGCTTGCCTCTCCACATCATGACCCCCTTGTCTTGCAGAGTACTCTCACTCAAATGCATTCATTTTGTGCAGGGCTTTGATCAGGTTTCCAGGAAACCAATGGCAGACCCAGAGATCTCATCAGGGAATGCCCCAGAATCAGCGCCAGTGGGGAGTGCAGGTGGCAGGACTGGGCAGAGCCAGGAGGTGGCTTTGATGTAGCCGCAGCCAGGACCTCAGCTGACCCCATGTTACCCAGGGAACTCTGTCCTGCCCTTCAGCATTGTCCCAAATCTGCAAATTGAGGCTGGGGGCTTGGACTTTTATACCCACATGTGTAATCCCCCCTATTGATTGGATGTGAGCTACTGGGGCCCCAGGGAGTGAGGTGGGAGTCACTCCATTGTCTCTCCCACATATACAGGAGGAGTATGTGTTACCAAATTTGTGTTTGTTTTTCTCCTGTTACTCTGTCCTTTATTACAGGAGGGTCTCAGCCAAGAACCTATAAGGATAGAGAAAATTACGATTTTTTCCTCTCTCCCCCAGTACCCTAATTGAAGGAAAACATCATCTCTGATACCATCACATAACAAAAACCAAAACTTTGGGTCATTCAAGTGCTCAAAGAAATACTAAAATCTGTACTTAAATGCTTCTGAAGAACATTTAGGATTTTAAAAGTTATAGAGCACTTTAGTTACACAGACCTGCGGAAGTTTGTTTGTTAGTGTTACAGATCAAAACACATCAGGGAATGAAGTGTGGGCGATAGGACTCTTTCTGGTGGAAGGCGATTTCCTATTTTATTTTATTTTATTTTATTTTATTTATTTGACAGAGAGAAAGAGAGATCACAAGTAGGCAGAGAGAGAGGGGGAGGCAGGCTCCCTGCTGAGCAGAGAGCCAGGTGCGGGCTTTGATCCCAGAACCCTGAGATCATGACCTGAGCTGAAGGCAGAGGCTTAACCCACTGAACCACCCAGGTCCCCCTGGAAGGCAATTTCTGAGAGCTGCTCACCCCAGAACTTCCTAGGCCAGCACGTCACCTGGGGGAGATGAGCCTTCAGACCTGAAACTGTGTCTGGGAGACACACCTCATAGCCTGCAGTCCACGGGAAAGGGATGAAAATATTGTCAACATGAGATTCTGGCCAGGAGCTGCCCAGCTGTGCTGGGTGCTTCAAATAACACGACTGCATTGATAGTAATCATACAAGGGGAGTGTTGCTATCCTCCTTGGCAGGGAGAAGTGACTTGCTCTAGGCTGAAAGGCTTCGGAATGTCAAAGCCAGCTCAGAACGCCCATCCCAATGCTGCTGTTCTCCCTTCCTTGCCCCGCCCTGCCCCCACACCTTTGGTATTTTATCTGCACCCTCTGCTTTCCTCCATGCAGAGTGGCTCCCCCAATAGGACACTTTTGGTTGCAAATGACAGAAAAAAAAAAAAAAATGCTGGGGCTGTGGCTTCAGACCAGCCTTCCCCCTCCCTCCTTGCTCCTGCTTCTTACCCAGCCCAAATCTTGAGAATCTCCTTGAAACTTCTTCGGATTAAGTCCACATGCTGTTTGGCACTCCTGGCTCTGCCCTGTCCCAGCTCTCTCGGGCCAGTCTCTACCCTCTCAGAGCCTCCGTGCTCTCATCTGTAAGAGGCTAACAGTGCATGCTGCGCTCAGCTGTTAATGAGGAGTGAAAGCGCAATCGAGAAGGATGTACGTATCCTTTAAAGCCTGGTCCGTGCTTTGGTCTGACACCTGTGGCAACACACGCTAGTTTAGCTTGCCCCGTGACCGGCCGGAAGAAGACACAAGCCCCACCATAAACCATTCACGAAGCCAGTTGTGTGTGCTGTCTGTAGGCCCTCCGGAAGCAGGCATGGACCAATACAGCTATGGACGGGAAGCTAGACTGGATGGTCCTGGACAGGCCCACGGTAGCAGGACATGCCAGGCTCCTCGGTCTCCACAGAGGATTACAGATATCTTTACATTCTTAAAACCGGGAGGTTTCTGTGTTTGCCCACAGGGAGGAGAACAAAGAAACAGGAAGAAGTCCTAGTAGACCTTAAGTAAAAAGGAAATGAAAGAAAGACCAACTATCTGAGCGTAAGGATTGGGTCCCTCGTATGAGGGTCACCAAAGGTCCCTGCTTTACACTTCACTTGTTCCTAGTCTGACTTAGCCTCCGAATCCTAGGCCAGTCTAGGCCAATCCTAGGCCAATGCAGATTCCCAGTCTCTCGAATTAGAATCTTTGGAATCTTAGTACTTGTCTTTGCCAGGGAAGATGCCCATGGATTCCAGATGCTCTTTACAGAGAGCCCTTTTCGGAAGTACCAGTGAAGAACATCTCTTTAGGGGAATGTGTGCATGAATAATAGGTTGAATGTTATTTTGGCTCTTTAATTAGTTTACCTTTTAGCAGTAATGACAGCAACCATGTTCATAAAAGCACATTTTAACAGCCCCCTAAGTGTGTTGTTCCCCCTTATTCTGCTTGCTACCCGGCTAGTTAATTACACAAAATCAGCATTCTCTCCTACGCAGCCAGTATACGTAATTATTTGTCCATTGCAAATCAACACCTGGATAATTGCATGATAGAATTCTAAATAAAATAAGTTATCTCTGCTGCTGGGCTCTGAAACTCCCCCCACAATCTGTTCTTAAATTGGACAACCTAATGGACAATAGAGCTCTTTCGGCAATGGGCAGAATCTTGTCGGACAGGCAGCGGGAGAAAAAAACCTCTTTGAAGTGTTCTTATCATCAAGATGGATGGCCTGGTGATTCAGATAGATATGCAGAAGGAGGGACAGTGTCTCAGTTTGGGTATTGTGTTAATAATTCATAAGGTGATCTCCCGATTGCCTTCAGAAAGGAACATCCTGTTCCTAATGGCACCCTTATTCCCAGGCAACCAAAAGTATTTCCCAAACAGCTGGGACCATCACTCCTACTGCAATACGCTTTGCTATGGTTAGCTTTGGGCCACTGGTGCTTAATGTGAAATATACTATTTGGGGAGGAGGAAAGTAATAAATATTTACTGAATGACTGTGTTGTGCCAGGGAGTGTGCGAAGAGTAAAATGTGTTTTGTTTCATATAATCCTTCTCACTGTCCTAGAGAACAGTGCAGTTAACGACAGTGTCTGCAGATGGAGAACAAACACTCAGAGAAGCGAAATAACCTTCCCCGTATTAGACACACATGAAGTCGCAGAGCTCCTGAAAGGCCGGTGGACTCCAAAGAGTTAGGCATGGTACCCCGCACTGGTCGTGTGACCTTGTGCTGGTGACCTTACTTCCCTGTGCCCCTGCCCCTGCCCTCACCCCACCTAGGTATTGTGAGTCCTCAGTAAGATAGCTTATAAAACTGGAACAGGCTTGTCTTCGGGGATCATCCCAGCTTTCTACTCTTCCTTCCAAATCCTGGCCCCCGTTATATGGACTAAATGTTGGTGTCTTTCTGTCTTGCCCCCAGCCACCCAAGAAAATTCATACCTTGAAGCCCTAGCCCCCAGTGATGGTACTGGAAGTGGGGCCTTTGGGAGGTAATTAGGTTTAGATTAAGTCATGAGAGTCTACCTGTGATGGGATTAGTGCCCTTGTACGAAGAGGGAGAGAGACCGCACATACACTCTGTCTACTGTGGGAAGACACGGCAATCTGCAAACCAGGAAGAAAGTTCTCACCCAGAATGGAATCAGCCAGCCCCTTAGTCTTGGACTTTTGACCCCCCAGACTGTTGTTCAAGCCCCCACCCTATGGTATTTTTGTTCCAGCAGCCTGAGCTGACTGAGACACTTCCTGAGACATTTCAGTATCCATCCAAACCTACAAGTGAGCGCTCAGCTCACTGGGAGGAATTTGTCGAAGTTGACCTCTGCCAGACAGGGAAATACTGTCACCTATCAGAAGTTAAAAAAGAACTCACAGTCAGGCTGAGCACAGCAACACACTCATCTTGGCTCTTGCGTGTTCTCCTGTGGCCGGCGCATTATAATCCATGACCAGTCGGGGGGATAAAGGGAAAATAACCTTGGGTGTGACATAGCTTTTATTTGGCCATTAGCAGTCTTCAGCGAACAACCTGAAATGGGGGGGGCGTGTGTTATTCTCGTGGATTCTGCGTCTCTACTCAGTGTCATAAAAAATTGCTAATTGCCTGCATCCTCTGGACCCTGACTTCTGATAGGGGTGCTTGTTAGTTGAAGCTTCTGCAAGGTCACTCCCCGTGTGGGACCGTCACATCACCGGCAGCGCCTTCTACTCCAAGACAGGGTCTCTGTGTTCTTCCTGACAGCAGCTTTGAGAACTGTTCAGAACCGGGGAGTTTGCTCAGTGCCCCCTGGGGACTGCTGCAATTTAAATTCCGAGGAGAGGCATTTCCTGGGGTGTAAGGGGAGCAGGTTTGTGATGAGGTTGAGAAAGGCTCTTCCTTAATGGCTCAACGCAAAGGCAACGTTAAAATGACCGTGGGTGTGACATTGACTTTATCCCATTAGGGATTTTATTCCTTGGAGACTAAGTGAATTACACTGACAGAATGGATTTGAAATAGGGTCTGTATGGAAGGGGTGTTCCGTGACCCCTTACACTTCTCCGTAGTGATTCTGACTCTGGGGGTCCACTTGCCTCTTTTGAGTAAAGAAATAAATTCATTCATTTATTCAGTTATTCAGTAGACCTGGGCACTGCCGGTCCACTCTGTGCCGGGCACCATGCTAGGTTCAGAAACCAGAGATTAATCCGTTCAGCCCCCACCCCAGTGGAGCTCAAGTGCAGAGAAGGAGGCATGAGGACAAAGTCAGTGAGGTGCCACAGATGCCTTGATAGGTGCTGTGAGGGAATCGTGTGCTAGAAAAATGCTGTGCCCTGGTACCTTGGTCAACAATTCCATCATAGCTCTCTATATTCTGGAACTTACAGACTAAGCAGAAGGCTGGATTTAAACAGATAATTACAAATGAGATTGAGTCATCGGGAGAATGCAAGGGGGGAGTATCAGGAGAATATTATGGAGGCATTTCCGAGGGGACCTCCCAGATAGACCCTTGGGATCAGAGGAGCCCTGGGCACATGGCACTGTGCTGAGACCTCAGGTGTGGAGTGGGGAGGGGGGTGTGGGGTTGGACAGAGACAGGGCAAGACAGTGCCCTCCAGCCCCAGACAACAGCGGGGCAAAACTGTAGAACATAGCCTGCCTTGCACACATGAGCTCCGATTGCCAGTCACTGTCCTATGTTGCTGTCTATGTGTCATTTCTTTGACCTACACAGTGACCCAGTATGGAAACAGTGGTTATTAGCTACTCTTCAGAGAAGAAAGATGCTGTGGCAGACATGGAAAGATCCTACCCAACACAACACAATGAGAAGAATGGGTGGGAGAGCTGGGACCAGGATGCAGATCCTTGGATCCAGAGCTCTTGTTCTGAGCGATTGAACACTCTTGCCTCCCAGTGGAAGATCTCAGGTCTTGGCCTGGGACAAGAGAGATTCTCTTCCTAGCTCAGCTGGCAGTAATTTTACTTACCTCTCTGGCTTTGGGTTCTTCATTCATAGAATGATGACAATGCCTATTTCCAGTAGCCCTGGAGGAGTAAGGAGGAGAAGGTCTGAGAAGGTCAGGCACAGTGTATGTGTTTATAGGATACTTGTCTTTAAGAGTAAGATAGCTTCCAGTTTGCTGCAGGCTCCATAAGGGGTCTCCTCAAATAGCTGTGACACAAAGTAAGACGTGGCAAGTGCCCTAACCGAATACGGAGTAAGGTGGACCAATGCCAAAGGGCTTAATGGCTAAAAGCATGACCTTTGTCATAACACCTGGGCTCAAACTCAGGCTGTCAGATTTTCTTCCTTTTTATTATTTTTCTAAGATTTTATTTATTTATTTATTTATTTTTAAGCAATCTCTACGCCCAGGGTGGGGCTTGAACTCACAGTCCCGAGATCAAGAGTTGTACGCTCTTCTGACTGAGCCAGCCAGGTGCCCTGATGATGTCGGATTTGAATAGTTTCTTCCAAGAAGATATATGCAAAGGACAGTGAGCACAAGAAAAGATGCTCAACATCATTAGTCCTGAGGAAAACACAAAACAAAACTCTGATATCGCTAAACATTCATAAGGCCAGCTAAAGCAAAAAAGACAAACAGAAGTATTTGTCTAAAGACAAACAGAAATATTGGCAAGAAAATCTGGTAGAGAAACTGAAATCCTCATACTTTGCAGGCAGGATTATAAACCGGTTACAGTCACTTTGGAAAAACAATAATAGTTTTTCAGAAATTTAAACATAGAGTTACCATATGACCCAGGATTATACCTAGGAGAGAAGGGGTACTCGGGGAGAAATGGTGTGATACTAAGAATCAGCAAATCCATAGACAGCAAATGGACTAGTGGTTGCCTAGGCTGGTTTCGGGAAGATGAGTAACTGCTGATGGGTGCAGGGCGTATTTTGGGAGTGAAGGTAATGTTACGCAGTTAGCTAGCGATGATGGCTGTACAACTCTATGAATGTACTAAAACCAGTGAATTATATTCCTCAGAAGAGGGAATCGAATGGTATGGGAATTATATCTCAGTAAAACTGTTAGAAATTCCAGTTCTGCTGTTGGTGTTGGTCATTGACATCATCTTCCATAAAATAGGGCAGGTGACAGAGTCTAACTTAAAGAGCAGCGGGGAGGACTACATGAGAGGTTGCGCGGAAAATCTTGGCACAGTGATTGGTTGAGTGAATGGTTGAGAATTGAGAGTGACAGTGTTGGTGATTTTCCTAAAGCACGTGTCCTTTCTTTTGTCCATCCTGAAGCGTAGGGTCAGTGGGGCTTTCAGCAAAAGGCTGGGGATTCATGATGACTTGGGACACATGAAGATTGACCCTTATGCTACTACCCTCACATCATATGTGTCTCTGATGTAACAGCCTTATGGCTCCGATGTCTGTTATTTATTTCTTTACTAATATAACGGAGACCTTGCTCAAGATGTGCTCATGAAAAATTACCCTTTTAATGGTGGAGCATTTAATGAGAAACCAGATTATCTACTGCGTAAGTGCCCTTCATACAAATTAGCTTGGCCCTGGGTCCTAATCTAAATTGGGCTCCCTACTTTCCTCTAAATGGCCTAATATTTTCTTATTAATCTCTGCCCTCGTTCACCTGGGCTGGCTCTGCCTCCTTATGAAGTGTCCTCCTTGGTAGAGCTCTGTGCCTTGACAAATGTTTCTTAAGGCTGTCTTTGTGTCTGACCCATGGACATTTTCTGGGACATGATGTGGAGGCTGAAAGCTTTTTGTTGCATTTCAAGTTGTCTCTCCAGTGGAGTTTTAATGCTGCCAGTGTATTAGGTATTGACAGGTCTGGGCCAGGTGAGTTTGGGTACCATATAAAGATGAGGAAGTCAGGGAGAGTGAGAAGCAATTCATCCTGGTGGTTAAGAGCACAAGCTTGAAAATATAGGACACCTGCAAACCAGAAATCTGGGCTTTGGCTCAGATAGATCTGGGTTCAGGTCACATTCAGCAATTTTGGACAAGTTACTTGGCCTCTCAGATATTCAGTTTAGATCCTCATTTATAAAACCGTGAATGACCACACATATGTCTAGGGTTATTTCTGGGGCTAAACAAGTTGGTATGGACAATGTGCTTTGAACAGACCCTAATAAATGCTTCCTATATAGAGCTTGGAGAAGCCCCACACAGTGAAAGGGATATGATTAGTGACTGAAATACTGTCCTGTGTTGAAGAGGCAGAGACGGTATCTGGGACCCATATCCTTCCCAAGAGCCAGAGCCAGCCCTAGGCCACCCCCACCCAACTTTGCATGATCATTCAGAGAGTGGTGACCTGTAGGACCACAGCTGTGGTGTTGAGCTAGATGTCTGTACAGGGTGTATCATGGCAAGTGTCTTCTTTGTTCTGTGCTTTAGTCTCTGACATCCACCCTCACAGAATCCTGAGGCTGAATTTTTACATTGATTATAGGTTCTGACTAATCATCCCTGTGTTATATCTGCTTTGTGGAATATGATTCAAAGGCTTGAATAGACCAGGAGTTAGCAAGGGTACAGTGGGATAAAGCACCAGCTGGAAATTAGGAGTCTGACTCTGCAGACATTTCTCCTTTGTGCCCTCCCTCCCTCAGCATCGTATCTTCTATGTGCTTCTTTACTGGGCTGGTAATAGTGGTGACAGCTGCCATTTTCTGAGAACTTAACCACGTGAATCCGTGCTTCGCACATACTCTCTCCTGTAAGTTACTATTCACCATAAATCTGAATGTAGATATTGTATCCATATTTGACAGATGAGGAAACCTAGGCTCAGTAGACAGTTTAGTTGGTTTTCAAGTGAGAAAGCCATGACTCGAAATGAGGATGTCCACCAAAGCTGCCGCCTTCTTACACGACTAGCGTAGCGCGTTGTGCATTTTAATTTCTGGTCACCAAAATCTCAAGCTTGTAGGGGCACAGACTTTGTCTCCTACGTCTGTTGCAGTGAGTTATAGCATCCAACACAGAGGAGACCCTCAGTGAGGGACGACTGAATAAATAAGTGAACCGCAGGTTAATGCTTTTTCAGTTGAAAAGCATTATGGAGTGTTAACTGTTGCTGCTGTTTTTCCTCTGTTTTCAGCTCCAATAAATCTCAGCCACATTATAGAAAGGCCTTAGTTTGCACATCATATAGGTAAAGGGAAGTAGGCTGAGTTCTGTCTTGTGCACTCAGCTCATTCTGCCCCATGATGGCAGGCTTGATGGAGGAGGTGTTGGAAGTTCAAGTTCGTGATGTTCTGGGACATGAGCGTCAGAAGACAAGAGTGCCCCAGGTTTTAAGAACCATGGTTGCAAAGTTTATGAAAGTTTGATGATATTAGAAATTTTAATTCCTGTGCATTCTTCTTTTTTTCTGACTGGGTGAACTTGGGGCAAGCTCCTTGAATTCTGTGACGTTCGTACTCTTTGTCTAGAAAATGGATATGGTTGAGGTTTTACAAAGAGTGGGGATCAGGTTTACAAACATCTCCCAAGAAATACTCAGCTCACAGAGACTTTACTGTCCTTATTTTATGTGGATGTATTTGAATGTCTGGTTGACACATCCTAGCAAATTACTATGTTAATAATTACCGAGAAAGGCTATTGCAGGATATGGGCTCACCATACCAAGTAGCCTCTTTCTACACACACACGAGTTAGCAGAAGAGATATTGTAAAACCATTTTTTGATAATTGTCCCTGGGTAATTACTTGATACAAAGCAATTACTCTGGAGTCTCACTATAAAACAGCCCGTGGAACTGGGTGTAGGAAGGTCTTGGACCCTGGCCAAAGTCATACGAAACGCTGGAAATGCCGAAGAGGCTCGGTGCTAATTCTACTCTAACAAGAATGTCAGACCTGAACTCTTAGTAGGTTAGGTGGTGATTATTTGTTGAGTACCTGGTGTGTATCAAGCTCTGTTTTGGGCGCTTTACATGTGTTGTCTGATTTAATTATCTGAATGCCCTGTTGGGGTTGGTTATTTTTAACTCGTTTTTGTTTGTTTGTTTGTTTGTTTGTTTTTCTTGCCTGAGAAAACAGAGGATCCGCGAAAACTAATTTTCCTCTGGACCTTAAAGGATAGAATCAGAATTTTTAAATTTAAAATTTTTTTTTTAATTTTTACATTTAAATTTAAATTTAAAAGGATAGAATCAGCCTTCTTTCCTACTCCACCCCGTGGTTTGACTTTCTTGGAAACCAGAGAAGGCAGCTCAGCACTGGGGATATTTAAAGACAATGGGACCTGCATGCCTACATGCCTGAATCCTGCTTTTCTCTGTTTTTAGGTCAGGATCGCAGTGAAGCCACTTTGATAAAGAGATTTAAAGGTGAAGGGGTCCGGTACAAGGCCAAGCTGATCGGGATTGATGAGGTTTCTGCGGCTCGGGGAGACAAGTTATGTCAAGATTCCATGATGAAACTCAAGGTGCTGTGCAAGCATTTTACTTTTATTATGGGGGAAGGGAGTGATTATGATCATTATGGTAAAACTTTTTACTTATTCATTTATTAGTAAATTACATGGTTCACTGATGAATCACTGCATGTATTCATTGAGAAGAGATTTCAATCATTACGAAAATGTTTATTGAGCACCTGCTATATGGAGGTATTTTGCTGGGGCCCAGTTTTGTAACTTCTGAGCATATCACCTTTTACTCAATGTTATCTTCATTGTGCAATACCTACAAAAAGAAAAGTAAAACTGTCAAATGTTATAGTCCCTCAGATTTTATGAATCTTCACCCCTCTGTTATTTTTTAGTACATTTTAAATATTTTACCATATGAGAAATATGGTAAAAGATGCTGTGTTAAGATAAAAGCTAATTTTATTCATTCTTATCATTCCTATTAATGTTTCCAAACACTATGTAAAAGAAAAATATTTTTTAAAGTAATATGTATGATATTGTGGGATATGGAGATATCACAGAGAGGTATCTGAAAGTAAATGCTATAAAGAAGGCCTTTTTATTGAGAAATTGAAGAAAGAAATTCTAAAAAAATTAATATACACAATAAAATTATGTTATTAAATGGCCTTTTAAAACATATGAAAAAGAGCATCGTTTGTTCCCACATTTTTTTTAAAAGATTTTATTTATTTATTTGAAAGAGAGAGGTCACAAGTAGGCAGAGAGGCAGGCAGTGAGAGAGGGGGAAGCAGGCTCACCGCTGAGCAGAGAGCCTAATGTGGGGCTCGATCCCAGGACCCTGAGACCGTGGCCTGAGCTGAAGGCAGAGGCTTAACCCACTGAGCCACCCAGGCGTCCCGTTGTTCCCACATTCTGGTCTTCATATAGGCTACATTTCTTTCTTTTAAAAAGCGATTTAAAATACTGCAAAAACAAATGAGTGAGCAGGAAGTCTATACAAAATACCTTATGCATTTAACACATATAATATAAGTATCTTCCCTATTACAGAATTCACAAAATGTTCTTTGTAAAATATTTTGAAAATACAGAAAAATATAAGGAGAAAAATGAAAATCACCCATGATACACAAAGATCGATGTTAACAATTTTATGTATAACCTATGATCTGTCTTTGTATTTTTATGTATATGATATGAATTATAAACACATGTAATATAATTGGAATTACTATTTATATAATTTTATATCCTTTTATTCTCACCTAATATTATGTTATGAGAATTTTTTTTCATATCTTCAAATAGTCCCTCAGGATACAACTTGATCAGTATATTTATTTTTTTAAGTGTAAGAAAGGAGGAACAAAAGAAAAAAAATATATGTATATATATGCAAGGCTGGCCAAGTGCTTCCAGCTACAAACCGGGACAGTATCTGTAAAACACTCTCTATGTTACCTTTTCTTTCCTATTTGCTTAGTAAATCAGAGCTATTATTTTTATTTATGCTATACAAATTGTCTCAGCAGTTTAACATGGATATCAGATGCTAAGTGTCCTTGTAGTATGGCTGTAGGAATCATCATTTAAAAAAAATCTTAATTTTCTTTTTTTTTTTTAAATTTTTAAAAGATTTTATTTATTTATTTGAGAGAGAGAGAGAGAGAGAGAGAATGAGTGAGCATGGTCTGGAGGGAGAGGGAGAGGGTATCTGAAGCAGATTCTATTCTGAGCGCAAAGCCCAAAGCAGGGCTTGATCCCATGACCGCGAGATCGTGACCTGAGTGGAAACCAGGAGTCAGCTGCTTCACTGACTGAGCTACCAAGGCACCCAAAAATATTAATCTTCAAAACAGTGTACCCATTATTTTTTTAGCTCTTATATAACCAAGCTTTGTTTTAATAGTTATGTATCTATTATAAGGTATACTAGAAAAAGGTTTTAAAGATACCCATATCATGATTTCACAGATTATCACCTTGTAAAAAGTTAATGTTTTTCCTTCCTTCCTTCCTTCCTGTCTTCCTTCCTTCCTTCCTTCCTTTCTTTTCTTTCCTTCTTTCTTTCTTTCTAATTAAGCAATGTTATGAGATTTTAGAGCACTCTACTAATGAGCTCTCTTCTGCTAAGCTCCAGTCTGATTGATAAGTAGATAACAAAGTCTGAGAGGAGAAATTCTAAAGTCCAGTCTTATGACTGATAAATACTGGGATGAAGGATGTGACCAGGATACATGCCACAGTGGGCATCCTGGAAAGAGACGGACTGCCGCCCTTGGTTTGTGGAGCAGTTGGATAACTGCATCCCTTCTTGTTCCCGCTAGCCCCCGTCCAGCCCCCGAGCAGGACCTGTGATTCATGCATGAGGTCAGACCAGAGGGCAGCCTCTCTAGCAGTGGGCACGTTGCAGAGAGAACCCAAAACACACTGAGCCCGGAGTCCTCAGCCTCCCTCCAGACTCCCATCAGAAAGAGCCACGCCTTCTCGCCCAAGGAGACCCCACTCAGGGATAGGGATGAAGGCCAGGATCTTCATTTTTGCTGAAGGTCCCTCCTTACTGAGTATGAGGCCAGGCAAATAGAGATTTGCTCCTGACAAATATTTATTAAAGGACATCAAGAAAAATCTACCAACAGCCTGGTTCTCACCCAGAGCCACAAGTAGGTCTACTGAGGAGCTGATGCTTCTTCTCTGGCCTCCTGGTAGAGAGCCACTCACCAGGCACGTGTCCCAGAGCACCCCGTCGGCCAGCTCCATTCATAGAAGCGCTGCAGTCTGAGGGGCTTGGAGGAGGAGTCTGCCTGTGCTCGCTGAAGCTTCTCTGTCTGCCTTCACAGTGACTCAAGCTAGCGGGTCCAGGACTGGTGGTGATTGCTGACTTGGAGCATGTGTGTGTGTTACCTGCCGTGAGGTGCCCCATCTGTCACCCCTCAGAACTGTGAGGTCCCCAAAGCCCTGAGAATTTGTCCTGCCATGACACACTCCTACTCCTGTCAGATGCATGGAGCTCGTGGAGGGGTTCTTGGTTCCCAGACAGTTGTGTTTCATTATTTGCAAATCGCTGAGAAGAATGTTCAGCTCCCAGTGGTTTCTCTCTTTAGGAAACAGAAACATAAATGATCGATTCTCCATTTGGCCACCTGCCCAGGAAAGAAAGAGGCAGAGAAGTACAAAATGCCTGTTAAACCTTGCAAAAGGGTGCACTTGTTCACATTAGGCCATATGAGAAATAAAAAGAAAATCTGCTTTCCTTTGCTAGACTCTTTGAGGCTGGTACCTTTTCCTGTTTAGAGAATTTTCTTCTGGATTGTAAAGATTTAAGAGGGGAAATCATATTCCAAGTATGAGTGGGCTGTTGCCTATCCTCCAGCAAAACATCATTATCATTGTATTTTAATTTAGAGTCAACATAAGCATCTTCCCATCTATCATCTCTTTTGATCTTGTGAGATAGATATTAGCCTCTCTGTTTTATAAATAAGACATCTGAGGTTCATAGAAATTAAAGGATTTGCCCCGGAACCTTCATTTAACGTGTGTTAAGCCCAGAATTTCAAACCTCAGTCTCCGGATGTCCAGTGTCTGATAAGACATAGTTTAATGCTTAATTATATTCTTTTTTGTATCTCCGTGTAATTTATCTTGGTTGCCCAATGAGATTTTAAGCCCTTACTGGTAAGTTACTGCCCAGTACCCACACATCATTGACTTACAAAGTAGTCAGCTTTCAGAGTCCTTGGGCAAAACGGTGGTGGTTGAAACTCCAGGAGGGGATGGGCTCTCCCAGAGACAATGCCTGGAGGGCTAATTTCAGAGCTCTAAATATGTTAGCTGGGGTCCTCTAAGAAGCAGAGCCTACCCTGGCTAGGTGAGATGAGGACACTTTAATGAAAGAGCCACTTAGAAAGGGTAGGTAAGGGCTGCCTGGGTGGCTCAGTGGGTTAAAGCCTCTGCCTTTGGCTCAGGTCATGATCCCAGGGTCCTGGGATCGAGCCCCACATCTGGCTCTCTGCTCTGCAGGGAGCCTGCTTCCCTTCCTCCCTCTCTCTCTGCCTGCCTCTCTGGCTACTTGTGATCTCTGTCTGTCAAATTAAAAAAAAAAAAAAGAAAGAAAGAAAGGGTAGGTAAGGTTAAGTAAGGGAACTAGGGATGGTGATGCTCTCAGGAACCTGCAACAGTAGAAAGCAGCCACCATCCTGGGAGGAAATATATTTACTGAAACCCATAGAAAGCAGGATTGAGGAGGAAGCCCACTCCCTCACCAAGCAAAAATATAGGCACTGCCAGAGCTGTAGGACAAGGAAGGAAAGGATGTGTTCAGAATACCCTGAGATCTCTCCCCAACCACCCTCTGATCTCCCGCCCATCTTGCCCTGGTGGAACCCAACTGGAATCCAGAGGGCAGGAAGCCCAGTGGACCAGGGATTGAAGTCCACAGGGGCCAGGCTCTGGGCACATAGCAGAGGAGTGGAGAATATTTAAATTCTTTTTTTTTTTTTTTTCCTTTTTAACTGGGAAAAGTGAAATTTGGGGTTAGTTTTTTCCCAAGGCTTCTATAGCTAATAACTGGGATGGTTGGAATTAGAGACCAGTTTTTTGTTGTTGGTTTTATTATTATTTTTTTTTTAGTCATAGAATGTCCTGGAATAGCACTGTAGGTTTTCAGCCATCCATGCCCGAAACCTGTTGTGTTTTCCTACCTGCTTTTCAGGATCCACTGAGATCACAGCCATCCCACTATGTACATGCACTGTGCTGGGTAGAGTTTCTCAGAGCCCTCTCCTGTGCTTCCCCTTATCTCATCCTCAGGGGACCTGTAGCTGGACAGGGCAGCCTGTTAATCCTGCCTGATGCATCTGACCCTTTGTATGTCACTTCCTTCCTGGGGATGTTTGTGTCCATCATTTCACAATCGTCTGGCACATGGCATTGCTTCATAGTATGAATGTTAGTACCCATAATAATGATAACTGTTATTCACCCAGCTCTCCTGACATGCGACACACTGTGCTAAGTGCTGTATGCGTGTAACTGTTTTCAATATCTGAACACCCTTATGAGGTAGGAAATGTGATTATTTTCATTTAAACTTCCCCTTCATTGTGGAGTCTGGGAGCCGATGGTTCCACCTGGCTGTTTGCAGAACATTTTTGACATATCTATAGTATATTGTATAGTCATTTCTTTCTTTCTTGTTTTTTTTAATCTGTGATTTTCCCAAAAAAAAGCTCTTAAACAAGGTTATAATAGAAGGAAGCCCAACATAGGGATCTGAAAGATTGCCATTTGACTTTTCTCTCCGTCTTATTAGTTCCTTGAGGTTTCAGGAGGTCACTTCAGCCCCTGGCCTTATGTTTCCATATATGTAAACTAAGGGAGATGATTTTTTACTTTCTAGGATTAGGGCATGGGCTCCGTTATATGACAGGGAAGAGAACCTGTAGCACATAAGAGTAGGTCCCGAAGAAAATGCTTGACTGTGTTTTCCAGATTTCCAGCAGTGACTTAGGTGGCTAACGTGAGGCACAGAGACCGGAAAGGCACCTACCGCCGTATCTTCTGACCACCCCACCCCCAACCCCCGCCCAGTCCAAGCTGTCTTCTGGACCTCTGCTGGTTCTGCATCCCGGCGGTGAATAATCTCGTGGAGAGATAAGACCGGGAGGCATGCCGTCTGCTGGCAAACTTGCATGGCCTTAGTGCAATTTTTCAGAGTTTGACTCGGGGTCCTGTCTCACAGGAGAAACATGCTTGATCAAATTAGAGTTTTATTTCCCCAAAGATAGCCCTGCACGGATAGTCCTTCCCTCTTACATTTGTCATGGAAAGCCACCCCCAGCCGCCCTAAGCAGAGATGCTCCTGGAATGTATGCGTGGGCTCTTTCCATTCTGTCCGTCCCCTTTTGTGTACAGCTGCATTCTGCTATTCAGGGAGCAGAGGACTGTGAGGACTGTTTCTGGGACGGAGACATTGGAGCAGCTCTCCTTGATTGGAGGTGCCGCCCTCTCCCCACCAAGGACTGTGATGTTCTCTCCTAAGAGGAGTTAAACAAGAAGGAAGGACTCCTGGCTCCTTTGACACTGTCCCTCCAGTCCTTCCCTTTACAACGGAGCTACTTGTTGTTCTCTTTCTGTGTTACGTCTGGAGATCAGAAGCTGGAGGTCCAGCTACAGATAGGTAGCTGCATCAGGTGTTTGATTCCAAATCCAGCCGAGAACCCAGCATTCAAGGTGAAGATTTCCAGAGTTCAAAGTGCAGCGGGCCCACTCCCTGAGGCAGGGAGAGTCACTTCCCCTTTCCCATGTCAGCTTGAGGCTGCGCTCCATTCTCAATACTGGGCACGTAGGATGGATAAAACAGAGTTCCAGGCACAAATGAGCTTTTGTTCTACTGGGCAAAGGCAGACAGTCACCAGATGAACCAATAAGTATGTCAGATGACAGTAAGGACCTGTGAGGAAAAGGGAACCAAGGAGGTGCAAAAGGGGGCGGGGTTCGGAGACTGTGTCCCCAGAAAGATAGTTTTAGAAATAAGAATTACGCCCTGGGGCTGCAAAAACCTATTTTGGCCATTCTCCCCTTGTTCCTTAGAATCTCCCCTCAGTGAATTCACGGGAAAGCAAGCTGTACATTGAGGACTATAGAAACTTCCGGTTAAACAGAACAGTTACAGAGACAGAGGACTTAGCTTTGGGGGGGGTGAGTCACTCTCTTCAATTATTGAGAGGACAGGCAGTGCCGGAGGGTTCTCTGGTCACTGAGCGACAGTCCTGAGGGACCTAAAGAGCAACGCTGGGGAGAGTTACCTGGAGAGGTTTTTGGCTTGCTGGAAAGAAGCCACCACTGGAAGGATTAGGTGCCCCCTACAGCGGAAGTCTGCAGAGCTGAGTTGTAGGCTTAGCTCTCCGCCAGCCCCCTATGCCGCCTCAGCACAGCGGACCCCCGCCTCACAGACATCACTTTCCTCACTTGTCAGCAGGAAATGTGGAAGACTTTCTCTAGCCCTGACATTCTGTATGTCTGCAAGGATGTAAGTGGCACTCAAGAATGAATGGGTGACTCGGGAGGGAGTGGATTTCCTGCTAGTAGGTCCCCAGACAGGAACCAGAGCACAGATTTTTAGGGACAGTCGTTCATTTACTAGAAGAAGTTAACTTTTGTGACATCCCTGTAGTGTTGCAGGCACCATACTGGGTACTTGATATAAGTTTTCATTTAATTCTCTCCCACATGCAAGGATAGTGTTTACACTTGAGGAAGTGGCCGTGAGAATTAAGTTACTTGCCCAAGATCACGGAGAGCCAGGAGCATAAAACCAGCCGTTGGGATTGCACAGAGCATTTCTGGTACCCACAATGAGGATAACCAAACAGCCTCAAAGGGGGTGCCCCGTCCCTCTGCCTTCTGGTCATCCCTCTTCTGAATACCATTGCTTCTCTGACACTGGAGTCGTGAACATGCTCTTCTTATGTGAGCACAGATGACTTTTATCTCCCAGAAACATGACGTCATGCTGATTTTCAACTTTTCTACTCCTAGAATCCCAGAACTATAACCGCTGATAATTGGACTTGATCTTGCACTCAGGGCAGTCTGATAGCAATGATGGGGTTAGAAGCTCCAGAACACTTAATGCAGATCTCTGTCCTCACCCTCTGAGTGACACCCTCATAGGAAGCCCGTGCTTCCCTGTCACTGGCCACCACAAAAGCTAGTTTAAAAAGCAAGTGTCTTCGCCCTTAACTTACATCATATCAACTGTGGGAGATCTCTGGATAGCACATGCATCCTGCAAGAATGACAGAGTGCCTCTTCCCTCCAGGGACTGTCCTGGGCACCCGGGATAGAGCAGTGAGCAGAGCGACACCCCTGCCATTTGTGATGTTTGCCTTCTAACTGACTCGGATACGTAGCTTTGGTTTATAAAAAGTTTGGGCAAGTGGGGAGACAGGGGCATTGATCAATGGGATGTGTTTGCTAGGTACCTTCCTTCTGAAAAGGATAAAGGAAAACAAAACTTGTGTGGGTAGAAAACTGCAAACCATAAGCATGTAACTCTGGTGATCGTATTTTTTCCAGACAAAAGGATACATACAGTCTGGCCGTGGTTTTTATTTTCTTTCTACTCTCTAAAACTGTCTCCAGAAGTAAAGATAAAATCACATTTAGGAACATATTCTGTGACTCCTCTTTATTTAATAGGTTGAAACCATATACAGTATGAAGGCCAGCAACATATTATTAATAAGAGGATCATATTGTATTTATCTTAGGGTCTTGGATTCTGAGCCGATATCTAGGCATAAAGGAGGCGTTCTGTAAATCTTAGGTAGTCCTGTGAATCAGTGTTCAGGTGTCTGTTGATACAGTGTTAGATATAATGTTAGGGTACCAGTTACCCTAAAATATCAAGAAGAGGCCAGCACGCCGGGGAGGGAAGCATGGAAGGGGCGAATGTGAGAGAGAGCATTGTGAGTGATTGGTGGTATTGGTGGGTGGTATCTGACTGCCACCAGGACTGGAGGGAATCTTCAAATGTACACTCTCAAGTAAAAACCATGTCCTTCTTTCAACAGGGCGTTGTTGCTGGCGCGCGTTCCAAAGGAGAACACAAACAGAAAATCTTTTTAACCATCTCCTTTGGAGGTATCAAAATCTTTGACGAGAAGACAGGGGTAAGTAAAAGAATCACATGGCATTATGAAATTGAATCCATTGACAGATGTGCCCTTAAAAGCCTCTCCTCTCCGGGCAGGAATATCAAACAAGCATAAAAACACATAAAGCGACTGACAAACTTGATCAACTGTGATCGTCCATCAAAGGGAGGCTCTTCCCTGACTTGGCCACAGTGTTTCTAACGGTGTGATTTGTGATAAAAGTGTCACACAGGCCGGGAATCTAACGGGAGACTGATGAGCTTTGAAGCGCGGTGGGTGATGTGACAGCTGAAGTTCAATTTCTTTGTGTGTTGGCAACTTTAATGACATGCATCCTAGAGGGAGACGCATGAATGTCTTTTGACTTGGTCAGAGCCTCTAGAGTCTCCTGAGTTTAGCCTGTGCCACCTTGCAATTGCTGTAATCGCAAAGAATGGAGTTTTCAATCTTGGGAAAATCTGTCACCGCATGACCAGGAAATGTCAGGGCTGATGTGTTTGTTGAACCTGCCAAGGAAGTGGTTTGTGTTTTTATCAACCCCCCAGCAGCAATTAGCTTGCACACTCATCCCCAGGGCTGCCCTGACTTTGGTGGTGTCCTGTTCACTGACGATAAGGGAGAAACAGAAAAATGTTCTACGCTTTGTTTGGTCCAGAGAGCAAGAGTCAGATGGACGTGGTTTTTTTCCTTTTATTCCTTCCATGTTTTACAGCTTATAAAATACTTTACATATATCACCTCCCTTGTACTTCCCAAGTTAATTTTCAAATGCTGTAGGCGCCACCAGACTCAACCGGCAAAGTTACTCAACCTTAGTCATTTTGCATTATATTTTCTCCCCTTTATTCTGACTCCTATTGGGATCCCATATGGGTAGGAGGATGATAATTTAACGGTAAAAATGGGTTTTGAAGAGAAGTTATTTTTGAATAATTAGTAATAGGATAGATATTTGTCTGCCCAGATTCATAGCAGCATTATTCACAGCAACCAAAAGGTAGAAACCATCATTGGATGAGTGGATACAGAAAATGTGGTGCCTGCCTGCAATGGAATATGAGTCCACAGAAAAAGGAAGAAAGTTCTCACCCATGCTATTACATGAAGGAAACTTGAAGACATGCAAAGTGAAACAAGCCAGTTATAAAAAGGCAAATTCTGTAGGATTCCACTTCTGTGACATATCTAGAGACATGAAATTCAGAGAGACAAAAGTGGAATGGTGGTGGTGAGGGCCTGCGGCAGGGGTTGGGGGGGCATGTGATGAAGAGGTAGTGTTTAGTGAGTATAGAGTTACCATTTGGGAAGAAGAAAATGGTGCTTGTGATGGATTGGGGGAGGCTCACTGTACAACACTGTCCATGCCCTTTATATCCCTGAACTCTATGCCAAGAAATACTTAGAATGGTAAATTTTTAGTTATGTGAAGTTTACCATTATAAAAAAGCTCGTGGTGATAACTCCCCTTCATGGGGTACCTACTGTGTACTAATGTGCATATCAGTCATGTTACATACATGATTCAGTTTTGCCCTCACAGCAGTCTTATGGGAAAAACAATAGCAACAATTAATTCATCAAGCACATAATATGTGCCAGGCATTATTGTGAAACCTTTGTAAATACCAATTCTGTTAACCCTCACGACAGCCCTGTGAGGTAGATGGTGGTACCCTCTCAAGTTTATAGCTGGAGATACTGAGGAGAGAAATGTAATCCTAATTTATTGAAAGTAAGTGGTGGTTGGAGACAGGATTAGAATCCAGGTTAGTCTGACTCGTGAGTCTTCTCACTCAGCCTTGATGCCTGTTATCTCTCAGGATAAGTGACCTTGCCAAGGTTATCGAGCAAGTAGGAGGCAGAACTGGGATTTTGCCTCCGTTAGCCCAAATCATTGTCAGGGCAGCTGAGCTCTCTATGGTCAAGAGAGGTGGGCCTACCTGGGGATGCTTTGGGAGAAGGGAGTTTAGAATGAGGGCACGAGCACCAGGAATAAAGGAGCTTGAACACCACAAGAAATAAGAGCCTAAAAAAAAAAAAGAAAGAAAGGAGAGCCTAATGAAAGCCTCCCCTGCCTTAATAAAAGGACCGTTTCTGAAACCAGGAAAGTTTTTCCTTCTCTTGGGGAGACTACAATTTGGAGACCTGCGTTCGGTCTCGAACCTCACACTCGAGAAAGGACACAGGCAAATCAAAGAGTGTCCTGATGAGGGGGGCCAAGACCACTGGAGGACTAGAAACTATGTTGAACCCAGACTTCTTAGCACAGGTGTAGCCTCCTGAGCTGCACACAGGAGGCAGAGAGGTGTGGGCTTGTAGAAACTGGTAGGATGTCATTGGTTCCCTTAACATCTTAATTGGAGGGAGACCAGTAATGTGGATCGAGCCTAACCGAGAGATTTATATGCCCAAATACTATGTCATCGTCTCTCTGGTCTACCTGCCACCATGACAGCTGACATAACCAAAGGAGTAGGAGTGAGGTGGCGTGTCAGATACTTTATCCTGTCCAGGGGCCATGTTTTTGGGCACTGCTGTTCCATTATGTAACCCACCGTCAGATAAGCTGTGTCCAGGGGATCGTTAAAATCCCCATCATCGAATTATAACTCATGAGGGGAGGTGGTTTATATTAACTGAGATCTAAATCCTCAGTCAAGGGTAGCTAACCTGGCCCCAAAGAAAGATACCACCAAACTCTCTCATGCTATTTTTGATTCTTCAGTTGGACACAAAAGAGAACAACAGTAAAATCATTATTTTAGCTCAAAGCATTTGACTTTGGGGCGGGGGGAGAGTCTGATCCCTGGTGGAAAATCAGAGAGAAGGCAGAGTTAGAGGTTTTCTGTTTGGCTTCACTGTAGTTCTTTTTGATTCACATTAGGCCCTGGTAGCATCTGGCTTCTGCAACCTGAGCTTGTTAATATGTCTCGACACAAGTCTAGGGAAAGCTAGTAGAAGGGGTTGAATGTGTAAAAGCCTGAAGCAGAGACAGCAGAAGGCAGGACACCCCCTATTAATAGCGTTCATCTCTCCCAAGAGTTGTGTGGTAGCAGAAGGAGCTGACTTGTTCTGCATGACCCAACAGATAGTACCAAGATCGTGTGATACAAGTTTCTTTGAAGCAGTACGGGTTTATGAGGAGGAGGAATTTTCTACCAGTTAGGTGGACCACTTTCTGTGCTAGCGAGTTCCCCATCACTTAGGAGTGTCCAAGCAGCAACCACATGATGGAAAAATTCTGGAAGGGAGTCAAGTAGAGGATGAAGTATTGAGCAAAGTCACATCGAAGTTGAATCCTGAGACTAGATTTAAAAAATCTGTTTCTTCCTTAAAGTCATCCCTGTTGATGTGATTTAACTTCAGACAGATGGGGGTTTTCAGCCTCCACTGGAGTTTATGAGCAGCAACAGTTTACTAAACCTTTGTTGTCGCCCAGCAGGGGACCAGCTGAATTGTGCAGGATAAGAGTTTAAGTGAAGTATTTTGTCCTACATATCAAGGAAATGGAAAGCTGGGTTTTTGTCATTTGGAATGACAAATTTTAGTTGTTTATCATATCTCAAGTACTCTGAAGCTTGACTGTGTTTTTTTTTTTTTTCAAACCAAAAAAAGAAACATTTGCAGAACGTGACAATAGCTAGAATTTTAAAATCCAAAAGCTGTCAAAAATCTTTTGATCCCAATTAAAGAGACCCTTTGCAGCAATTTACACCTTGTCTGGAATTTCAAAGGGTTCTTGATCCCAATCCTTACATGAGTAAATTCTGTTTTATTATTAGCATATTGCAGGGAATAAATCAATATTGAAAAGCTGTTCATATTTTCAGATAGCTGGATATTGATAATGTGTCCGAGGAATCAGTGCGAATGCAGAAAATGTCATATACAAACTCATTGTTACTGGTGATAGTAGGAGCTGTAGCAAATCAGGAGTGGATGTGATTTCATATCAATGTCACTAGGGCCTCAAATCAGACAGGAGTGAAGTCATCTTCCTTGTGCAGATAAAGAAACAGATTTGGGGAGCATCTCTCTCTAACTTGGCTGTAGACTCAGAACAAACCTTCAATTTCAAATCTTCTGTCTTTCCGGGGAAACTCATTGACTTCTCTCTTGATGTACAGTTTTATTCCATAGAATTGTTATAGTTTTTTGCCTTTGAAAAAATCGTAAATATTGCAGGACCCTGACAATAAGTCTGTTTCTTAAGACAGAGGGCAGTAGTCTGCATCTTTTCAAGATGATGTAATATCTTGTTGCCATAATCACATGTAAATACTGCTTGCTCATTTGGTTTCGCCAGCCTTGATTTGGTACTGCTATATGTACCCTCTGAAGTACGTTACAATTCTGGGAAGTAGGTGCTATTGTTATCATCATTTCATAGCTGAGAAAACTGAAATCCAAATTAAGTCCCACAGTAAATTAAGTAGTCAGAGCTGAGCGTCAACCCCAGGCAGTCTGGTCCAGAAGCCCTGATGCTGGTCAGATAGCGCTCATATAACATACCTGCTTTAGTCTGTTTGGATGCTCTCATAAAAATACCATTGAGGATTCAGCTTATAAATAACAAACACTTCTTTCCAACAGTCCTGGAGCTGGGGAGTCAGATATCATGGCCCCAGCAAATTCGTTTGTCTGGAGGGGAGAGCCCACTTCTTTAGAGTAGGTGCCTTCTTGCTGCATGTCCTCACATGGTGGAAGGGGTCAGGATGCTTTCTAGAACCTCTATTATCCCAACACTAATCCCATTCAAAAAGGGCTCCACTCTTGTGACCTCATTACCTCCCCAAGGCCCCACCTCCTAATGCCATCCCCTTGAGGGCTAGAATTTCAACATGTGAATTTGGAGGGGGGGGAAGACAAACATTCAGACCTTAGGAATGCCAAATTTTATAAATGATGTGCTTTTATATATACTAGAGCAGACTCAGTATTCTCTCTGTTTTATTGTCACCATTACTGATTTTCATGCCGATGACCTTTCCTGAGGGAAGGTACAAGGAGTGGAGTTAGCACTGGAACTGTATTGCGGCTGGAATTTGGCCATGTAACCGGTATGTGGTTGGGCAAGAACAGATCGGATGCCCCTTCTATGCCACGTGATGCCCCGTTTCCCTGGAGATTCAAAGAGGAATGAGACGTGGTGCTTGCCCCTGAGCTGTTCACAGTCTGGTTTCACCAAACTCACAAAACGAACTGACAGTTGCTAAGATCCAGGTGTGAATGGAGTTGTTAGGATTCAGGGGATCAAGACCAAGCTTTGCCTAGTATATTCAGGAATTTTCCACAGAAAAGGGCACACTGACATGGCAGTGGAGGAGTGAGCTAGAGAGGAACAGAAGAGTGAGTCAGGGAAGAAAAAACACTATTTCCAAATGCACGGAGGTTTTAAAGAGAAAGATCTGTGTGTTCATTCTTCTCTGCAGAAAGTATTTCTTGAGCACTTCTGTGAACACACCGATGAGCAAGGCTGTATCTTCTTGTTTGTCACTGTTGTCTATCTAGTTAGCACAATGACTTCCACATAGTAGGTGCTCAGTAACGCTGCACAAAAAAATAAATTGACTTAGTGATTAAGAATCAGCAAATGTATGCAGAATTACTAGGGCGTAGCAGGGGAGAGGTGCAGAGCGACCCAGGATTGAACGTTATCTCTCATCGTAGAGGGCTAATGATGTTTTAAATGCAATGGTTGCCCGTAAATTTCAGGGCTAATTTAATAATGTTCTCTTCAGTGAAAACCAGATGTCCCTTTTCTTGTATCCCATCAAAAACAGGACTGTGCTTCCTTCAGTTTGAACTGGATGTTTTGAGTGGGGCTTGAGGAGAGCAGTTCAGGAAGAGGAAGGAAAGTGGGCCTGGGGAGGGGAGACAGGGAAGAAGATGAAGGGGCCGTAGAGCAGTGTGCTGGACCTGGGAGTCTCTGGGGCATCCCCGTCACGCTGGGAACCACTGAAACACAACACACAGTTCTCCCAAGACTACTTATGAGCTAGCCTGTAAGCAGGACAGTGTGGTTTCCAGTGTGTTCTTGTGTGTCCTGACTCACTGGCCACCCAGCAGTTCTAGAGGGTTTTACTGTTGCCTTTTACAGATGAGTCTACTAAAGGTACAGGGGGCATGAGTGGCTTGCCCAAGGCTATTATGTGTAGCAATTATGTGTAGGAATGGAATTCAAGTTCACATTTTATAGCGCCCAAGCTTGATTCTCTACTTCATTGGTTCTTTCCTTGTACTGGGTGTTTTGGAACTTTATATCGGCAATATGTGGTTACAGCTTTTGGGGGAAAGGGTCCTAATGCACCTATTCATTTATTAGGGACCAAGGATGCTAGACATGCTACGGAGTATAGGGTGTTTCCTGTGCTATACAACTGTCACATGTCTCACTAGACATTCGTGTAGATTAACAAACCTCTTTATAATGAACTGAATCTAAAACCTAACTCTGCAAAGTATATACAAGCAAAGTATATCCATAATACTGAATTTTTAAGAAATGCAACTGAACTACAAGAGGGGAGTACTTGGTTTTGTCAGACCCCCATTAAGAGCTGTTCATCATTTTGGAAATCCATACCACATGATACTCTTTAGGTTTGAGTTACCAGCATGGCGCTGGTTTGCCAGTTTCATGGTACCTGTCATGTTCGGTGTAACTTGACTCATTTGACCCTTCCTTAAAAATGTCAGATGATTGTACCCCTGGGGGAAAAAAAAATATATGTTTATAAAAAATAAAATTTAAAAAAAAAAAGTCAGATGATGCAGGAAAGAGCATCCGCAGTATTGAACTGAATGTTTCTTAAACCCAAATATATTCATTATAAGAAAATGTAAACATGTAACAGTGTCCTTATATTCTTCTGTTGTAGTCGTAACTAAGCATCTATATGTAGACATTCACATTTTTTTTTTGTCCGAAATCATCCGTTATTTCTTTATGTTATAATTAGGACATTTTGATGTGCTTGAACTTTATGTTTGTGGGTAGATTATATGATCATTTGCAGGCAATAAGGGAAGATTTACAAAATATCTGCTATAAAAAGAAGGTGTTTGACTAGAAAAGGTTAAGAGTACCTGTTTAGATCAGGCCACAATTTTCATTAGTTCATTCATTCATTCATTCACTCGTTCATTCATTCTACAAATGCTTTTTAAGTGAAAGGGGCATTCTAGTTGGTGGATAGGGATGAATCAGCCTAAAACCGTGCCTTTGTTGAACTTCTGGTGTTGGAGGTAAGACATATATAAATAACTAAAAACTCAAGGCAAGAATAATTAATATAGTAAGAGAAAGATGAAAATTATGAGAGTTTAAAAAAAATTATTTCTTCTATCTGAAAAAATATGGAATGATTTAGGAAGAAAGAGCTAAACCTTGAAAAATGGACAAGATGTGAAGTTGGGGGTATTGGAAGACCAGTGTCCAGGCAAAGGGAATTATTGGGAGTGTTTACTAAGCCTGTATAGCCTTTCCCATGACTGTGGGAAAGTCATGAAGGAGGGCAGGCATGGGAAAAAGTGAGATGTCTATTATTCTGGATCTGAGCATAGGTAATAGCTATCGGTGTGAGAGAAAACAGAGAAGGTCGGCAGGGGCCAGATCATAAACCCCGGAATGTCAGACAGAAAGGTTTTGGTAGAACCATGCCCATTATAGCTCAGATACTATTCAATGTACAGAGAAGTAGTTACAGTGACTATAAGGCCACCCTTAGTTCTTAAGATGCCTTTGTGCAAATCAGGAGCAGGTCCTTTTTTTTAAGAGTCATTGCCTTTTGTCGGGAAATTTTTGTGATACATTTTTGATGACTATTTTGTGTCTCATTCCCATGGAAGCTGTGCAGTGTATACCCTGCCCAACTGTATGTGGCAGACATGCGGGTATCATCAATGGATGAGCAGAAGGCTGGAGCTACCACATCATGTCATTTGCTGTGCAAACCACACACTGCCCAGCTTTTATGATTTTTCTCAAGGCAGCCCCTCCACCCTGAATGTCCTTTGCCCTGTTTTACACAGTAAATACCTCATTTTTCAAGGTCTTATAATGTCCACAGGATTACCAACAGTTAAATTTATTAAGACCTTTCTCGGGCAAAGTGCTTCCTTTGACCAAGTGCTTTACGCATTTCTTCCTGCCTACAGGATTCATGTCGAGTCTTTCAGAATCCACAGCCCACACTCCTCGCCAGTCTGATACAGGCACCAGAGAGTGCATGGAGTGGAAGGAACATGGACTCAAGATCCAGACTATCATGGATTTACTCTTGATCAGTTGCATAATTGTAAAATAATTTTTCTTAAAGACCTTGTGCCTCCTTTACTCATCTTTAAGATGGGAATAATAAAAGTACCTATGTCTTAGGGATGGGGCAAGATTAAATGAGGATTTAATCCCTTAAAACTTAGAATAGTGCCTGGTATGTACAAAGCTCTAGATGTCAAATGATTTTATATCATGACCTATATTGTCCCTCTTTGGTACAGACCTTCTTATGTCCTCTTAGCAGAATGAAGAAATCTTTTTTTAATGTTCCTGCAGCATCCTCTGCTCTCCTTCATCATAGCAGACCAACACACTCCACGAGGTGCCTTGACTCACCCATTGCTGTATCTTCAGGGTCTCTCATAGGCCCTGGCATGCGGCAGAAATGCTACTTGGACACTGAAGGAAGGAGGGAAGGCAATCAGGGAGCAATAGAACAACAGAGAAGGAAGAAAGGTACAAGGAAATACTGAATAAGTCAATTTATAATGAAATGCTGATCATCTGGGCCAGATCTTGGAGCCAAAAATGCTCATTTTGCCATGCAGGCATTGTTCCGGGAAAGAACAATGTACATGGTTCAGAGTTAACCCAGCTCTGGGATGTCCTGGGTGGACGGTGCCTTGTGCAGTGACTAACCTACTCATTTGCAAATGAAGAAACCTAGAACCTAAAAAGAAGTGATGGCTGAGTCCTCTCCCCCTCCTTCACCCCCTGTAAATCACAAGTGAGGGGCCCGGGATTGGACACCCCTCGGGGCTCCCCCAAGTCACTCTCTGATGCTCACAAAACAGGAAGTAGGCAGCTTCTTCTTCCATCCCTGGGCTTCCTTATTTTGCCTTTCTCTCCTCCTATAGTCTGTTCCCTCTCTGCTGTCTCCACTCTCTCTCCTTGCCTCCCAGGCTCCCTGGCGCCTGACAGCAGCCCCAGATCCATTTTAATATCAAAGAGCCTGAACATCTAAGGGGGAAAAATTGGGTCTCTGTACGTTTAGTGTCTTGTTGGATGATACTGGATTTTAATTTATCACAATAAAGAATCAATTTATATAGCTCAAAACCAACATATTTTTAGAAATTGGTACTAGGAGGAAGCTGCCTTGGGAAGATCATTTTGACAGGGTGTAATTCATGATTGGGGGGAGGGTGGCGGGAAGGATGTCCCTATTACCCTGGAAAGTGAAACCGTGAATGTTTTCAACCAGATCTGGTAAATCAGAAATGTAATATCTTTCCCTTAATGAATCATTTTTATCAATTTTGGTCTTTCAGGAGGTAAAGAGGTAATGTTTTCTTTGCTAGCTGCTTTGACATGCTGGGTCTCATTTCTTTCAATCCCCTAAGGACTCAACCAAGGAAGTATTATTATTCCCATTAAACAGATGAGAAAACTGAGACCCTGAGAGATGAAGGGACTTGCCCAAGGCCAAATATCCAACCAGTTACCCAGCTGGGAACTGCCCCCCAGCATGGCACAGTGGCCAGGCCCATGTTCTTCCTGGTTCCCGGTGGTGGCATCTCTCCCCTTCAAGGGTCAAGTGGCCAGTCTTTGCTCTCCAGCAGGGAAGTCAAACTGTGTTTAGGGATGTCATCACGCAGACCAGCCCTGTGACAGAACGTTTATCAGCTACACTTTGGACTTCTGAAGGGGTTCATGAGCCAATGGTCTCAAAGCCGCAGAGCCTAAATAAGCTGGGTGACCTTGGGCATGGCTCATCTGCTCGCTCCCTGGGACTCCATCTCCTCAGCTTATGGTCATTCCCCAGATTTTTTTATTCTAGGTCCAGAGAGCAAACATGGTGGGCCAGCGTGGGCTCTGGCAACGATTTCATTTTGCCATTGGACCGTGAGGGCCACCTCACACAACATGCAAACAAAGGCATTTGGCTGAGTTCCCATAAAACTTTACTTGTCAAAATATGTATGTAGTTCGTGAGCTGGACTTCACTGGCTCCGTCCTGGGTGAATATTAAGGAGTCTTCTCACTTTCTCATTCTGTGCTCTGAGGAGCCCAGTGGGAGAGCAGGCTGAGCCCAAGCTGAAGATCTCAGGTTCTTCTTCTCTCGGCCCTCTGTTCCCTGCCCATTGGGATGGATGCAGAAGTGGGTTTTTTGTTTTGTTTTTGATAAACTTTGAAGCTAAATATTCAGCTCTAAGGAATTGTATTACTTATTTCTAACCTTTGTTGAGGACAAATTGCCAGACACTGTACGAAATGCTTCCCATAGATTTTTCTTATTGAATTCTCGCATCTGTTAGTTACAGATTATTATCCTCACTTCCCAGAGGAGGTGACTAGGATTCAGGGATCTTGGGTCACTTCACCAGGACTACTCTTAAATTTCCATCCATTTCTTCATTCAACCAATATTCATTGAGTACCTACTATGTGCCCGGGAGTAGTCCCAAGGGTGTGCATACTAGGGTGAGTGGAAGGAAGGTCCCCGCTGCCTTGTAGAGTTTACCTTCTAATGTGGGAGGACGGAGAGAAAACAATAGACGCACATAAATCCTATACTCTGTTAGAGAGTAGTCAGTGCTATGGAAAAGGAAAAAGTAAAAAAAGGTCAGGGCATTTCTCCACTGTACTTTCTTTGTCCTTGCAAAGGGGCCTGTGACATATGTGCATTCTAAATCACAAATATTAACGTGCTCTGGGAGCTTCCCGTAGTTTTAAGGGTCAGCTGAGTAATGGAGAAAGACACTTCTAGAAATTCTCATGCAAATTCCAGAGGCCGTTAGACTTGATAAATCAGAGCTGTCCGTTTGGGTGTTTCCGCTTTTATTTAGAAGGCGGATGGCTTCCTGTGGGGTTGGTAGTTTTTCTCTCTCACGCATTGCTTTTAAATTTTAATTTAAAACACATTTCCATGACTCTGCCATGGTTATTTAATGGTTACTTCTACCTTTATGAAGACGCTTCTTACCACAGCCGTTTGTATCGAAATGATGGTAGTGGAAGTAGGCACAGCGCTGATATATATGATGGTTCTTCATGCTTCTCTGGAGCCCTTCTCAGCGGCAGCCTGAGAGTCGGGTACAGTCAAGGAATGTGTGTCCTAGAAAGTCAGAGAGACTGGGTCAAGGTGAGAGTGCAGTCCGACCTCCTTGTGTCGGGGGGGAGACAGATGTTTTGGGGAGAACGTGTGGGCTAGTTGACCAGTGGCGCGGAAGGAGCTTGGGCTCTGCTGGGAGGGCCTGGATTTGAACCCTCACTCAGTTAGAGAAGAGCAGGTTGAATTGTAGCCATGGAAACAAGAGCAACAACAGTGGAGACCCAAAGAAGGCTAACACTGTTGTTCCTGATGTTGTACGTGCTTCAGACACATCTCATTCCATACTTTCGTGAAGCAGTGACTCTCTTCGTAGCTCGGTGCTCTCCTTTGGAGTCGGAGAGCCGTCGTCAGCTGGCCAGTCTTGATAGCCAGCCCATTAAGAGAGAGGTGTTACCTCTTGTTTGTGGGGCGCCTTGGTGGCTCAGTGGGTCAAAGCCTCTGCCTTCGGCTCAGGTCATGATCTCAGGGTCCTGGGATCAAGCCTCACATCGGGCTCTCTGCTCAGCAGGAAGCCTGCTTCCACCTCTTGTTTGTGAAAAGTGACACAGAGGTTTAGAAAGGTGCCTTGAGTTGTCACACTGTCTCAGATAGTAAAAGGCTCCCTGCATGACATGTTATGTCATACCACCCCGGGCTGTTGGCCAAACTAAGCAAACTGGTGTGTGAGTGTGGACGGTCTCCCATGGATGGCTAGCTGGCACCTTGAACAAAATGCTTCATTGTTCAGTGATACCCTGGTTTATTTCTCATCGTTCGTGCTGTAGTTACTGAGTGTGTATGTGTGTGTGTGTGGCATTAATGAGGTGCATTATTATATATTACTATATCTTACAGTCACTATTTTCTTGCACCATTCCCCACTTTTCCATGGAGCAGGAGCAATCGTGCTAAGTGGGAAGGCATTTGCAATCCCTGATTACTTGCAGATGTGGGAAGTGGGAAGAATGAGAATTTTAAATGAAACAAAAACGCAACTGAGTCATTTGAAGGCAGGGCCCATGATTTGGCCACTCTTGTATCTCTGGCCTCATGGCACAGGTAATCTCCCAGCAGATATTCACAGAATTGCACTAGATTCCCCGTTGTTAAGTCAGACAGCCTGTGATTCACTTGCTTGTCTAGCTGTGTCTCTCTAAAACCACTGGCCATGGTGGGTGGTCTCTGAATTCTGCCAGCAGTTTTCAAGCTGAGACAGAAAATGGGAGCTCCGTCTGCTCTGGTGTTGGGCTTCATCGATAGAACACAATTCACTCAGGCCACGTCTGTCCTTCCTAGGGCTCCTCGAATTTCTAGATGAATAGGTGGTTACATAAAATGTGCTGAAAGTTGCACGTAGGGTATTAAATCTCACCTTCTGGTATTATTAATGACCTTAATGCCAAGGTGCCTTGTTTCCCCCATTTTTCTTTCTTTCCCCTGACCTAATATACCTTTATCTTGCTCATCCCTGTCTCCAGTGCTCATATGCATGTAAATAAGTCGCTTTATGTCTATTGCCATGTTCATTTCCATGGACATTATCAAGCACCAACATTGTAGAAGATAGAAAGTATAACCTGCTATAAAGGAAGTAAAACACACCTGAGGGAAGGGAAGGATCTAACTGTGGGAACGGAAAAGAACAAACATTTATTGAGCACCTACTGTGTGTCTACCCTCTACTAATATTATAATCCAGGATCCTGGAGGACAGCAACTCTTGCCTTCTTCTACCCATCCTGTGCCCTGCCAGATCAGGGAGTCCTCCCCAAGGGAGGGAGTCCTTCAAGGACCTGTGGGGTTTGCGCCTCTGATTTTTGATGCCAGGCATCCTAGGTCCTGGAGCATGTGCAAGCGTGTTTTGTTCCAAAGGATGAGAGAGAAAAGGTTAGCCTAGTCGAGGTGGGAGGTGACAAGGGAGCACTACAGGGGAGTCTATGTACTGGGCAAATTACACACACCCTCTCATCCAGTCCTCACATTCACACTGCGTTACTAGCCCCACTCTGCTGGCTGGAGCCATGAACACTGGGGCTGGGGAAGGACAGAGATGCCCTAGGCACCAAGGACAGGGACCAGTGACTTCACAGGTCTGACTTGGGCCTGGGGCTTCATGGTCTGAGGACCTCACATCAGACCCGGCATGCGACCATTTCCGCATTGTGGTTCCAGCTCCACATTCTTTTGGGAATTCCACTGGCGCTTATGGTCCTCTAGCTGCCTCAGTCCTATAGCTCAGGGATCTGCTTGCCAGAACGGATCTGACTTCTTAAACTTAGAATTTATAATTAAACTTAAATTTAGAAAACCAGGAGATGGCAGATGTGTAAGAAATTACCAGGGAAGCATGGCCTCCATATTTAAAGACAAAATGCCTGCACCTCCAGAGACAGAGGTCTGCATTTTTCCTGATGTCTAAGGGATACAGACGCTATTTTGAAATTACATATTTAAAAACTTGGAATATAAAGATGGCACTGGCAATCGCCTAAACTCCGGACAGTCACTGTCGCACCCGGGGAGGGGAGATACTGTCTCCTCTCTGCGAACGGGTCCGAGGAGAGTGTCTGAGACCCAGATGCGCAGTCTGGTAGGTTTCAGCCACGTGCATGGAGGCGCAAAGTCATGCCGTGATAGTGGACGGAGCCTGATCCTCCTTTGTACTTAATGCCTCTTCTACTTATAAAAACAGCGTATGTTTATTGTAGAACATCTACGATATATAGAAAAGCTGCAGAGAAAAGACTGGAAATTATCTGAAGTACCACCACTTAGAAACAAACCCAGGCAATATTTTAGTGCCTATCCTGCGAGGGCTCTTTATGCAAATACGACTTTTTGTCAAAACCAAAATTTTCCTGCTTTGTAACCTCCTTTTCTGCTTCTGTGCATCTTCTCTTTCATTAAATATTTCTCTAACATTCTCAGTCATTCTAAAGCATTCTAGCATCTGTGTGCAACATAGTTTAATAAGCACTGTCTTGTTAGTGTCTGCATCTTTGGGTTTGTCTTTTTATATACATCCGTGATGATTTCCTCTGGTCACATATCAGAACCACTGGCTCAACATGTATGTATATTATTAAGGCTTTGATTATTTTTTGGGGGGGGTCATATTTTCTAGAAATTTGTACTACCAGATATACAAATACTGACTATTTCACTACATGTTTTGAGCATGTTACGATTTTTTTTTTAAGTTTTTTAAATTTATTTGTGAGAGAGAAAGAGAGCACAAACAGGGAACAGAGGGCAGAAAGAGAGGGAGAAGCAGACTACCCGCTGAGCAGGAAGCCTGATGCGGGACTCGATCCCAGGATCCTAGGATCATGACCTGAGCAGAAGACAGACATTTGACTGAGCCACCCAGGTGCCCCTCATTTATTTTAAAATAGAAATGTTTAATATTGATATTGAACTTAAGATGTAAAAACCTCTATCTTGATTTCATTACCCATTTGGGATGATCATCGTAGGGCAGCAATGTAATCGCAGAGGCTATATTTTAAACTGATGAGACTAATGGTCCTTTGGCTTTACCTGCAGATCAGAATGATGCCAAAAGGCCTTGAGAGTTGGCTCAAATTGGACTTCTTATAGGGGTTGGCTTATCAATCCTCAAGGTGTTGACTGCCTGGATCACAATTATGGTCTTGGTCTTACACTTTCTCTGGCCTATGTACAAGGCGATATTATCAATTCCCCATATATGCATAAATGTTACCAAAGGAGAAAACTTGAGTGTCTTCACAATTATAATTTGAGATTTCTGATCTTTGACTTTCAAGCACAGTAAGATATATGTGTCTGTTCATCCCTACCCATGAAACTCTCCAGCGTTGGGCAAGCTGTTTCACCACTCTGAGCCTAAGTGTCCTCCATCCCAAATGGAGATGGGGATGATATTGGCCTTCTTCAGAAGCCTATTGCAGTAAGGCAGGGAAAGCAAATGCATGTTAACGTGCTTTACAAATGAGCACTCCTTGATGACGTGCATGATTTTTGTTCCAAGAGAAGAATAAAGTTGACATTCAGCAAAAGTTTATGAGTGAATAAACTTCTCCTTGGGTGTTTTCCATTCTAATAATTCGTGTAATTTATGGAGAACATGTTTATGGAGCTAAGGAAGGAAGCCTAGACCTGTCCAAAGTCAGAATTATTGAGACCTGAAATAATGAGATTTTTCCTTCTGCTTCCTCCGGATAGCTCCACTGCCCCTGTGGTGCTCATCACTTCAGTTTCCTGCCCACAGCGCTGATACTCCTGCCTCTCAAATAAGGTCTTTCTAGAGAACGGAATGTGCCTATGCCTCTTGGGGCCATTTCTGTAGCCTCAGAGAACTTTCTCCACAAATCTGCCTTTGCTTTTATCTCTTTTTATGGAACTATGTGAGTATCATTGGGAGAGTTAGTTACCTATTCCAGGGTGTATAAAATTCCAGCCTTAAAAACCAGAGCTTCCGTCGACACCTTGGAGGAGTCCTTTGTTTTTCTTCTCCTGATATCCTCATCTGTAAGAATTAAATTCTTCTAACAAACATTTACCACACGCGCACTGTGTCCCAGACACTGGCATGCCAAGATGGGTCCAAGAAGTCCCCTTCCTCCACAGGACTCAGAATGTAGCGGCTGAGGGAACAAGCAGTTAGATGACAGTGGGATATCACCTTACATTCATCCGTGTGTGCGTCTGTATTAATGCCCCGAAAAGGAAAGCAAACAGAATCGTGCTCCTCAAGCGAGCAGATGGTATTTAACCGATCCGTACTGGGAACGTCGGTGAGACAGAGATGCGACATTGAGATCCTGAACAGGGACCAGCATCCCAGAAGCTGTCTTTGGTAGGGAGTAAACCCACTCAGCTTGGTGTCCCGCTGACTCCCACAAACAAAGGGGAAACCACTGTCTGCTCAAACTGTGTCTGTCTCTCTTGTCCTTTGTGTTTTGGTTTTATTGGTTTTTTCTGCCTAGAACTTTCCCTGGTATCCCCTCAACACACTCATTGTTTGCCCCATCCTTTATTCGGCTGACTCTAGCTTATCATTCTGGCCACTCTGCTCAGGTGCCTTCCTCTCGGAAATTTCTCCATAACCTACCAACGTAGGCTAGATAGCATTTGTCTGTACTTTCGGGCCACTGGTGATAATTATTAAAACATGTTTTACAAAAGATAGAAAAAGCTCAAGTGTCCATCCATGAAGGAATGGTAAACAAAATGTGTCGTGTCCTTACAGCAGAATGTTATTCAGTCTTATTAAAAAGGGAAAGAGATTCCGACTCATGTTACGAAGTGCACGAACCTTGAAGGTATTATGTCAAGTGAAATAGGCCTGTCGCAAAAGGGCAAATATTGCATGATTCCTCTTTTATGAGATTCCTAAAGTAATCACATTGATAGAGAGAGAAAGCAGTATGGTGGCTGCCAGGAGCTAGGATTGGGGGATGGAGAGCACATGTCAATAAGTACAGAGTTTCAGGACATTCGAGTGGCTCAGTCTGTTAAGCGTCTGCCTTCGGCTCAGGTCATGATCCTGGGGTCCTGGGATCAAGCCCTACATCAGGCTCTCTGATCATCAGGGCACCTGTTTCTCCTCCTTCTGCCCCTTCCCTCTGTTCATGCTCTCACTCTATCAAATAAATAAATGAAATCTTAAAAAAATAATAAGGATAAGTTGCAGAGTTTCAGTTGGGGACAATGTAAAAGTTGTACAATAGTATAAATGTTCCTAATGCCACTGACCTGTACACTTAAAAATGGTTAAAATGGTAGTTTTTATGTTACATGTATTTTACATATACATATACATATATGTTACGAATATTTTATCACAATAAAAAATATGTTATAATTGGCTATGTTATGACAGTGTACCTTCCAATACCTTATCCTCCCTTGAGAGCAGAGGCCATGAGTTTTCATCATCGTGTTCTTTTTTTTTTTCTTTCATCATTGTGTTCTTAGTACTAAGCACAAACCCCACAGACAGGAGTTACTCACTTTAAAAAAGTTGAAGGAGGGGCACCTGAGTGTCTCAGTTGGATGAACACCTGACTCTTAGTTTCCACCCGGATCATAATCTCGGGGTCACGAGGTGGAGTCCTCGTGGGCTCCACGCTCAGTGGGGACTCTGCTTCTCTCCCTCTGCCCCTCCCCCCACTCAGGCTGTCTCTTTCTCCCTCTTTCAAGTAAATAAACCTTAAGAAAAAAAAGTGAATGAGTGAATAAATGTAGAAACTGTCTATTGTTCCCATTATCAGGCTGACATACCCTAATTTTATAGACAGGAAAACTCAGAGGGGACTGCTTACCTTACTAGGACCACACAGCTCGTAGCCGTCCATGTCAGGACTGAGACCCAGATCCCGTTGACCCCAGTCCATAAACATCCTTCTTTTCGTGCCAGCCTTTATTTGCCATCGGTGTCTACGCGCAGTCCATAGGACCAGAGAAGGTCGATGGAGGTGTGTGAAGTCGAAATCCATGTCTTTGATCAAAAATGATTGTAGAAGCAGAAAAGAAGGTAGAAGAGGAAGAGGAGAGATAGAGCCTATAGAAAACTTCCCTGGGATACAGTCACTTTTCATTTGCTTTTTACTGCTTCCAGTGTCTTGCCATGTAACCAAAAGAATTGGAATGGGAAGATTGATTGAGCAATCAGTGGTTTCCCAAGGGCTGTACCAGAATCCCAGTCTCTTTGGTAATTTAACCAGGAAGGGGGTTTTGCTAGAGGGAAGAGCCCACACGGTTAGGGATGGACATGGTGATTTAATGGGCCTCTTTCTGCCCTAATTGCTAATCTTCCTTGTGGGAACCCCCTTCTCGTACTACATTAAAGACTCCATTAATTTGTTTATATATAAATTCAAGCCACTTGAGTTCTGTCACACTTCTGAGAGGCTCCCCTTCAAGAGTCCTGGCTTGTACCACCCATTAGGATTTACTGATAAGAGAGATGCATTATACGTTTTATTACCTTGTCTGTGGAGAACATGTAACAACTATAAAGCATATTCATGTGTAGTATGGATAACCGTCAGGGTAATTGATAAAGTAGTCTGTAATAAAGGTAGCCAGGACGGCATTCCTAGATGCTGAGGTCTCTAAGTGCTCAAGGGTTGGGGGGGAGGGGAGAGGCACTAAATAAATCCAGTCTTTCAGAATCTGCTGGCATTAAAAAAAAAAAAAAAAAAAGCCAACCAGAATCCTTAGGCATGCATTTCACTTTCAAGTGTAATTATTTTATGTTGCAATTCATATCTTCTGGCACATTGGAATCAACTCCAATAAAGCAATGTCATAAATCTTGCATTGTTTGGATTAAGCACGTGTTGGCCCACATGTTGGCTCTGGAAGAGGTCTAGGAGGAGGCTGCCCCTGTGTGTAAATAATTTAAGAATATCAAAAGGCTGGGAGGGATGTTGATCCCATTAAGATGAATGTTCCACCAGCAGCCACTCTGCCTGTGTATGGTATTCACAGAAATGTCAGTCCGTCATCCTTGGTGGATGCATTGTAGCCAGCCATCTCGATAATATCAGTGACAACAGCCGCTCACCTGTCAGTTACCGGGTTTCCCTTTGTGCCAGCTCCCCATGTGTACTAGCTAGTATCTTCGAAACCAGACTATGTGGGAGGCATTTCCAGCTGTGTCCTCTAGGCCGTGCCATTTAACTTCTCTAGAAGTTGTTCTACATTATTCAGTTGGAAATGGAAATAATTCTGACCACATTCACAAACCTCACGGGGCCACTGAGAGGGTTAAATGAGGTAATGCATGTAAAGTGCCTAGAACAGTGCCTGCCACACAGTATGTGCTCCAAAGCGTCAGCTGACCTTAGCATTTTCACTTGACAGATGAGGAAAACCAGTTATGGTGAGATGAAGAAGCTTGCCCAAGGTGACAGTTGGAAGAGTTGAACCTGGGTCTTTTTCATTCCAGGGTCCAAGTTCATTCTACACTTGCTGCCTATCTGCTACATGTGTTAGCATCACACATTGGTCCTTGTTCTGAGCGTACAAGGAGGGAGCTCTGTCTCTTCTACAGCCCTGCTAGTTTTGCAGCTTTTCCAAAACTGAGGGAGGCGATGGTGCACCCTTCCTCGGTAGTCCCACCTTCACCTAGAATCTGTTAGTACCTGTGTATGTTGTGTCTTGTCCAAATGTGAATTAACGTGGCCCCTTTGGACTTCTGTTCTTTCTTTGCAGTATGATCTCTGTACCCCCACACACACACACACTTATATATCTGTTGGTATTTTTATAGTGGCTCCACACTCTTACTAGAGAGTCTGTTTGATGACTGACCATTGCTGACCTCAGCTATGGCCATAGATTTTCTTCTACAGCTGTTTTGCAATTAGACTGCTCTCATTAGCTGGGAAAAAAGCACTAGAGAAGGAGTCAGATCCAGGATAGAAGACTTTACCTCTATCCTATATGCCTTTACTTCTGTGGCTTAGATCACAAGATAAATGCCAACTCTTTCTCTGTCTGGCTGAGTATTCCTCCATTGTGCTGGGGGATTTTGGATCTGCTAAGCCAGCAGAGCTGCAGGTCCCAGGGTGAGGCACTGAGAGCATGGCAGGACTGACCTCTCATCCCCCTAGCCCTAAGCCATCTTGAGAATTCTGCCATCTTCGTGAGGCTTTTACCACTAGTGCTGGAAGGGCAGCAGACTGCAATATTTGGGACAGAGCTTCAGTTTGAAGACACCAGTAAAACAGCTTAGAAGCAGAACTAGGGCTTGGAACCAGTGAAGAGTCAATGGGGAAAATTCAGGTTTGGCGCTGGTTCCACCTGTGAGCTGTATGGCCTTGGCTGATGATACAAAGGCTCTGGAGCTCGATGCTCTCAATTTGTAAGTCCTAATCTATCCTGTGACACACAGAGGACTTGCATTAGACTCTGCATATCAGAAGTACCTTGGAAATTGCAGCATGCCTGGCAAAATGTTAATAGCTACACAGGTGGAAAGAGAATGGCCTTGGGAAACAAAGGTAGAAATTCCTGGTGCAGCTCTACGACTGACCAGCTGCGTGATCTTGGGCCCAGACCCTCCCTGAGCCTCATTTTTTTCATCTGTGAAATTGCCAAAACTATCTTAAGTCTGCACACCTGTTTCACAGAGAGGTCCTCAGGCTCCAATATGATGTCCATTATAAGTTGTCTGTTTTAAAATTGAACTCTACGCATTCTGCATATGTTAGCCCCCGTCTCTAGGATGGGGATGACCAAGCAGTAGAGTAGCTCATCTTTGTCCCTGCGAATCCAAAGGGCACATTTTTAAATGCAGCACATCTTCCCAGGGAGAAACCCTTACTTTTCACTGCACAATTTTCAGCCGTCTCAGCCACACGGATCTTCTCACTTACTCCATTCTTTAACTGGAGAGAGAGAATAGAGAGGAAACAGAAGTCAAAGCCAGGAATCATCGGGCTTTTTCCACACAGGTATGAATTACAAAAACTGTGGCTGTCTTCGCCTCTCATTTTCCTGTCTGCTGGACAATGTTTGCACAGTGCTGGGATGTAGTCACTAAGATCTCTATTCAGGATAAATGTTAGTTCTGCTTTGTACTGAAAGATATATGCCAGGACATAAAAAGAATTCTCTCCATGGTGTTCCTTTTAATTCATAGCTGTTGTAGAGAGCTGTAAAAAGCCACCTAATTACTTCTTCTTGCTGTATATTTCTGAGATTATAGGTATCTTAGTAGATTTGAGGCAAGTCGGGTATTAAAGGCACTGGGCTATAATCTCCTTTTTTTTTTTTTTTAACCCCATCTTTGTAACCATCACTTGGGTCTGTGGGAGAGAATATGGGCCCCAGAAACTATTTTCATCCCTGGACTCCCTTTATCCTTGTATGAGTGGGTGAGACACGGCGGTGTCCCCTCTGCTCCTATTGGCATCCCTTAGGCCCCTTGTAAAATGAGGGCAATTCCCAGACTAGCCTCTAGAGAAGCATGCCATTCCCGTAGGCGGTGTGACTGAAGGACCCTGTGAGGGTCCCTGCCTGTTTTCTGAGCTAGCTTTGTGCAAGTGCCCAGCACACCCAGGTGAGACTGTGTCCCTGAACAGCTCTTGACCCTAGTCTGCTAAGCCGTGGAATATTCACGTATCCTTGCCATGTTCCTGATACCTTAGATCATGGACAGAGGAGAAAAGAGCTAGGATCTCCATGGACCAGCTGAGCTCTGGAGGCAGGACCTGTTGTTTCTGTGTCGACTTTTTGCTCCTGAACAAACTCCCTATGGCCTCTATAGGTCCTCTCCTTCACTTGATAATCAAGCTCTTTAAAAAGAGGCCCCAGCTCAGCTCAGATTCAGATCCCTTCCTTACAAACACCATAGCCTTTGGAAAGTGTGCACGCATGCCCTCATCACCCAAAGCAAGGCCAGGTCCACAAATCAGGCTCCATTCATTTTTAAGAGGCCAGCTCAGAGAAAACCCCTAGCTGATGTGGCTTCTCCTGCCCACCCTGACTGAAAGCCCTGTCTTTCCTTCCTGAAGACCCAAGAAGCTTCAGGTCCTCCTTCTAGGACTCTGCGGTCCAGGAGAGTAGACTTTAGCACATGTGACTATTGAGATTTAAATTTAAATTAGTTAAAATTTAAGAGCACAATTCCTCAGTCATACCAGGCACATGTCAAGTGCTCAAAAACCACATGTGGCTAGTGACTACCTATGAAATAAGACACACACACACATAGATGGGTAGGTAGATACAGATCTGTCTCTGCCCCCACTTCCTGGCATATAGCTCCTGAAACCTTTGTAATTTCCCTTTGTTAAGAACACTAGGAGCATCTTTTGTTCTAATATTTGATCTTTGGTTCCTGACACAGAGCTCCAAATTCCTTGGAATTTCCTGGATGGTGGGGTGTCTTTTGTGCTAATGAGGCGATTTTTGATGGGCTCCTGGACAGCTTCAGGATGGGGGCTGGTCACCAGAAAGACCATGCCATGATGAGGAGCTTGGACCTTTCTGCCCCACCCTCCTCTCCTACCAATGGGAGAGGTGCTAGAGATTGAGTGAATGATCAGTCATGCCTGTGTGATGAAGACTCCCTAAAAAGTACAGGGTTTGGAGAGCTCCCAGGTTGGTGGGCATGTGGAGGTCCATGAAGAGTGTCTTGCTCAGGGAGGGCATGGGAATTTGCACCCCTTCCCCCATACCTTGCCCTTTGCATCTCTTCCATCTGGATGTTTCCAGGTTACATACTTTCATAATAAGGCAGTGATATAATAAGTAAACTATTTTCCTGAGTCCCATAAGCTGCTCTAGTAAATGAAACCTGAGGAGGGGTCATGGGGACCCTGATTTGTAGCCAGTTGTCAGAAGCGCAGGTAACAACCCAGACTTGCTGTCAGCATCTGAAGTCAGGGGGCAGTCTTCTGGGACGGAGCCCCTCACCTGGGGGATCTGATGCTATCTCCAGGTAGATATTCAGAAATTAAATTAAATTATAGGACACTCAGCCAGTGTTGTGGAGAATTGCTTGGTGGGGGGAAAACAGTCACACATCTGGTGCTAGAAGTGTTGTGAGGCTTGTGGTGTGTGAGTAAAAGAGACACACAGGAAGAGGGTTTCTTGTATCTGACCATTCTGGATAGTGCAGATCTAGAATATTTCCTTCCTCATAGAATGTTCTACCAGATCCAGCTGAGATGAAATCCCCCCCCCCCCCAAGTACCTACTCTGTGTCAACCCCATGCTAGGTACTTTCTAATCCCCAAAGCCCCATGATTTAACACATGAGAAACCTGCGGCTTAGGGGCCATAACCTGACCAAGGACACGTAGCTCATAAATCTCCGAGCTAGGACTGGACCCTGTGTCTGTCTGCTCTGAAATCCACTGTCCGAACCACTGTTCCACACTGACTGTTGATGATCTGTGCTCTGCGGGAGATACAGGTCTCGCCTGGGTTATTGTGGAGCACCTGGTGGGAGCCAGCAAGGAGAGGGTGAGTGGCAGGATGGGGCCGGGCCAGTGCTGGCGCTAGGGTGCGGCGAGCGTGATCCTGGCTGTGCACCTTGTCTGTGTTCCTCCATTGGGTACTCTCCGGGCTTTGATCACGTGCAGTTCTGCCAATAAGCCCATCCTATACTTTTTTTATATCCGCTTTATAGATGAAAAACAAAAAGAAGAAATTTAGCAACATGGCAGTCAGTAAGTAGGAGAGCCTGAACAAGAACCCAGGTGATCTGGACTCCGTAGCCCCTGTCCTGTCCACTGGGTCTTGCTGCTTTGATTTTCCTTTGTCTGATTTCAGTCTCACTCCCAGCAGAAGGGTTCTCAGCCTCTGCTCCAACGTGGAAGACCTCAGTGAATTTTCTACTTGCTTTGGGAGAGTAAATAGAGCAAAATATCTGAGTGGAGTGGTTGCTTCTGTGGTCCCTGGAGAGCCGGCCCTGGGTAAAGGCTCGCCCTCACCCTCCACTCCTCAAGTGCTAATCGATGCAGCAAATACACCTGATTGACTTCTTGTCGGAGCCCCATTTCGCAACAAAGGACAACATCTTCTGTAATTTGAAAACTGATTACAGACCTGCAGTCTTGGTTTGCTTTTTTTTTTTTTTTTTTTTAAACACAAATGGAGCTTCTCTTTAGGAGTAAGCAAAAGCTTGTCCAGTTGATTCGATATGTTTCCAAGGAGGTTTCTTTGCCAACCCACTCTTAAGAATCTACTCAGTTACAGTAACTGATCTTGAAGATACAGCAAAAGAGAAAAGAGCACCATCTGCATTCCATTTGCATGCATTAGGAATCCAGGCCGAATAAAGGAGATGTACCGTCATAAACAGTATTTATCCCATTTTCTTGTGTATCTGTAGTGGTCTATTAACAAATTCTAACTTTAGAGTTGGTGTAGCTGAAGTCCCAAACAGCAAAGGGCTGGGAGGATAGATGAGAACGCCATGATTGGCCCTGAGCTCTGCATTCCTGTTTTGGTCAGGGAAGGGAATTTAAACAAGGATCACCAAGGCAGGGAGACCAGGTCAGTTTCCATAGAAACGACTCCTTACAGTGACTCTGAGGCATCACCAAAAGCAGTGGGGAACATTGCAGCCTCTAGTTAAAATCCACTCTCTGAGTGTGCGCATTGGAATTCCTCGCCTTTGGCCTCAGATGCTCGTCGTGAGTGGTCGTGCTTGTGAGAAAGAGCACGTGGCTCTGGAACACAAGGGGTTAGGATCTGTGTCTGTGTTGTACCCCTATTGGTGAAGAGAACGGGCTCTGAAACCGAACCAAAGAGGCTCCCGTCCTGGATCCAGAGCCAGAGTCTGCAGAGGACAGTGGCCGGCAGGCAGAGTCCTGCTCACTGCCTCTTTGTGGATAGTCACAAGCTAATAAGAGCTTTTGCAGTTTCTAATGGTTGAGAAAAAATTAAAAGAATAAATCATATTATACGATGTATTTAAAAAAGTCTATGAAATTTAAATTCCGTTATCTGTAAATAAAAGTTCACTGCAATAGGACCCCGCCGATTGGTTTCCATGTTGTCTCTGGCTGCAGTTAGAGCAGAGACCATGTGGCCCCCAAAGCTGAAAATATTAGCTGTCTGGTCCTCTGTAGAAAAAGTTTTCTGACTCCCTCTCTAGATTCTAAACCTCTGATCTAAAAGGTAAGATTAGGGGTGCCTGGGTGGCTCAGTCGGTGAAGTGTCCAACTCTTGATTTTGGCTCAGGTCATGATCTCCGGGTCATGAGATCGAGCCCCACATCAGGCTCCACACTCAGCGTGGAGTCTGCTTCTCTCTCTCTTTTCCTCCCCCTCTGCCCATCCCCCTGCCCCCGGTTAAACTTGCTCGCATGCACATGTGCACTCCCTCTCTCTCTAAATCTTTAAAAGAAAAAGGTAAAGTTACTGCTTTGTACCTCAGTTTCCTCATTTTGAGAAGAAGGGTGAGTAATAGTCCCTTCACAGGAGGTTGTGCAGATTGAGTGTGGCCATAAATGTCGGTCATGGAGCCTAGTTTCGGCACACAGTAGACACACAATAATTGCCAGTTGATGAGCGCATGACTACAGTCAGGTCACTTAAACTCTGATTCTCAATGACTTCATCTGTGAGATAGAGCTCATATCACCTACCCCCACAGGATTTTTCAAAGGATTCATGGGGTAGCCTGTCCATAACAGTACTGGACAATTGTTATTTAGCACTTACTTGACACATGTGGAAACTGAGACAAAAAATGGTTAAGTGACTTGCCAACCTACCCAGGCAGTAAGTGACAGAACTGGACTGTGAACAGGTCATATCCAGAGCCCACCGCTCTCAGTAACTCTGTCCCCTAGCCTGGGCACTGGACAGGCTGTGAGTCTCTATCCATTTGCTTCCTCCTCCTCCTCCTCCTCCCTGCTCCCACATTGGCCTATTCTTCATGCCTATGTTTGACGCTACTGTCATTCTATCTTGTATTGTCGCTAGTTCCTGACATTGTTGTCTCAAGCATTCATTTATAAACGTATTATAACTGACCAAATGTGCATTTACCACCCTTCCTAAGAGGTGGTTTTCTCAAGCTTGGAAACCACATTTTTTCATCCTTGTAACCCTGTTGTTTGGCTTGGCACCTGGCCTGCTATTGGTGCTGAGATCGTGTTTGCTAATTGAATGAATGAATGAATGAGTGAGAAAAAAATGGATTTTTTGATACTGTGTGTATATTTTATTACGCTAAGTGTGTGTGGCTTCTTCAGGCGGTGTGTATTGTAAAGCATTCGGCATACAGCTGACCTGAGTGCTGACATGTGCAAAGGAACTCAGGAGCAGCCTCTGACTAGCCCCTTGAGCTTACAAGAAATTTAAGAACACATATTAGCCTCCTTGTTGAAAAAGATCTTTTCAAGTTTGCCTCCACGTCTGCTTGGCAGTTTCATTCATAGGTACTCTTTGAAAGCCCAGCAGTATTTTTCAGGCAGAAGATGGCATTAGGAACTGCTAGGCAAGGCCTCGGATCACCCCCTCTTGGTGATGGCTCACCCACTGGGCTTCAGCAAAAGAGCTGGGTAAGCAGTCTTGTGGGTACAGACCGGCTCAGGATGGTCTGGCCCGGAGCTTCACAGAGGGGGTGAACATGGCCCCTCCTCCGCTGCGCATCTTTGACCTTCTGTCTGGCACAGGTCCCTGAGGCTGTTCTGTGCTTTACCCCTCCTGGACTGGAAGCAAACTCAGACGGGTGGAAAGGAATGCTGAAATTAAGCAGATCATTTCACTTCCTACCTGAGCCCCTAGAGTAAAAGAAAGCGTGACAGCAAGAATGTCATAATGACATCACAGACTCCTAGGCGGTGGAAGCTTTTAATTGACCCTGACGTGGTTAATGGGAGCTTCACTACCCCTTCTGGGCCGACGTTGAAACTGAGGTCTCAGAGGAAGTGACTGTACGTGGGCAGAGTTCCAGAGCCTGGAGCAGAATTGAAGTGTTCTGACTCCTGATCCTCTAACCCAGCCTCACCACAAATGCCTCCTACATTGGAGGTGGAGATGATTCAGTCATTTCTCTATTGGACAACTATGTGTCGATCACCTAGAACAAGCACTGAGGATTCAGCCTCCGAGTGAACAAGACAGATGAGGCCATGTCCCTTATTACCTTCTGTTTTATTGGGAGAGTCAGGCAATAACCATGGAAGTAAATAAATTCAGTAATTTCAGAACGTGATAAGTACTGTGATTTTTTTTTTTTTTTAACTGAGAGTAATGTGGTAGGGAGTGACTGGTACAGGTACCAGACTAAGATAAGAGGGGTCAGGGCAGGCCTGTGATGATGGGACCCTTCAACCAAGACTTGAGCTGTAGAAGGAGGTATGAGGAGAAGACGGGAGGGAAGAGCGTTGGGGGTGGATGGGGACTTGTATTCACGGTTGGAAATGATGCAGGTGACACAATGGCAGCTGAGTCCCAGCCCTGACGGGGAACAAGGACTGTGCTGTCAGTTCCAGGGGGGCTCAGCATTCAGATTGGCAAGCTTCCCCTTCCTCTTGCTCACAATTCCATTTCTCCCCGTCGCCCCCATCCAAAGCCCGCCTGTCTCAGCTCTTCTTTCAGACACCTGCCACGGCTGCAGCCCCCGCCCCTGGGCTTCTGTCTCCCACGCCCTTTATCTGCACTTCCCGTTTTCATCTCCTGTGCATCTCCTTCTCTGTGTTGCCTAGATTTCTGCCCATTCATCAAGACTGGGGCGTAGCATCATCCTCGAGATCAGGGCACTGGAGTCAGGGCAGACAATGAGTTCCAGCTTTCTTTTTTTTTTTTTTTTTTTTTTTTATAAACATATATTTTTTTCCCCAGGGGTACAGGTCTGTGAATTGCCAGGTTTACACACTTCACAGCACTCACCATAGCACATACCCTCCCCAGTGTCCATAACCCCATCCCCCCCTCCCAACGCCCCTCCCCCCAGCAACCCTCAGTTTGTTTTGTGAGATTAAGAGTCACTTATGGCTTATCTCCCTCCCAATCCCATCTTTCTAGTTCCAGCTTTCTAAGGTGTGATTTGAGGCAACTGCTTGATCTCCCTAGAACTCCTCACCCCTAAGTGAGCCCAACTACAGTGCCTGTAGCAGAGGTTTGCTCAGAGCTGAAAAGGAAATGATAACCGTAAAGCACTTAGTTCATTGTAAGCATTCAATAGACACAGATTAATCATTGTTATTTTAATGTCAAATTAATGGTTATCGCATGCCTCCCGGCCAGCTGTTCACATGCCTTTATTAGTCTCCGGTGGGGGGCTGTGTCTGGGCAGCCTTTGTACCTGCCTGGCCTACCACACTCTGTGGAATAGAAGTAGTGCTCAGGACGTGTTTGGAGTGAATGGGTGAAATCTTCCTTTTGTCTGCAGATGGAAACACTACAGTGGTGTAGGACTTTAGTACCCGAAGGGACCTTAGCTGTTACTGAATGAATTCAGCTCCTTAATTTAAATAAAAGGAAACAGAGGCCAACAGGGCATTAAAGAGTTGAGCCCAGAGTTACAACACCCATGGGTGATGGATCTGAGAACTCACCTGGTTTCCTCCAGGACAGCCATGTACTCCACTAGGAGAAGATTACTGATAGCTCCTGTTCTCCAGGATGAGCCCAAATTTAGAAGACGTTGTCCCATTAGAAAACTCCTGTCTCTTGCACATGTTAGCCTCGTTTTTATTTGAAATAGTGGCAGGGACGGGTGCTGTTCATTTTTTTTCACCCCTAGCAGAGCACAGACCTTTGGATGGAACAGATGCTCTACACACAGGTCATAAGTGACTGGACACGTGCGGCCGCCTCACCGAGAGCTCATGTGTGTCAAAGTGTCTGTGGGCAAACTAACCTTGAGTTCAGCCTCAACATGGAATTGGGAATTGTGCTTCCTGTGTCCCAGAGTGACTTCTATAGTCTCAGCTTGCACCAGCCCCATGGCTCATCTGATGAGGGAAGCAGTACATTTCCACCTCCCTGGGAGATAATATGCATTGATCCCTCCATGATTTGAAAGCTCGTGAGCATTTAAATGACACCTGGGGTTATTGATCTCAGAAGCACAGCAGACTGCATTTAGAAATCATTTAATGGGCTAGGATTCATGTTCATACTTACTCCTATTCAACCAATACCAAGGAACACCTACTATGTGCCAGGTCCTCTCTCCCATCCCCAGTGGGAGTATATGAAAGATAGCGGCGTCTTCCTCATAGGGTTTGTTGGAAGGAGGGCTGAGTGAGACAATGAATGTGGAGCACGAAGCCGGGCATATTTTGGGGGGAGGGGAGGAGAGGGAATGCCCAGCACACTCTAATTCCTCAAAATACCAATTAGTAGTTACCAAATTTGTGTGTTCACAAAAATAGGATGGTGACTACAACGGTGAGGGAGAAGCAGGGGCTACAGTATACTTTAAATTGTCACATTGCAAAGCTGCTTCTCTTCCTTATTTTTTCAACTTAACCTTACCATGAAATCACTTTATCTATAAATCAGGGATGGCAGAGACGATGATGCCTAAAATCCTTCCTAGCCCCATGACAGCCTGACCACCTCTGCGTCGACAGAACCCTGCCCCCATGAGTCTCTAATTGGTCATTCTTCCTCTTTCTTTGTCTTCCTGTTTTTACTCTTTCTTTCTTTTTTTTTTTTTTTTTTTTTTTGTCCCATTTACCTGGGTCTCACCCTCTATCATTCTGAGTCTTGAGAGGGAGAACAGGGTCTGACCCATCTTGGTTTCCACTGAATTTAACACATGGCAGGTACCGAGCAAAGGAAGGAGGAGTGAATACGTCTCTTGATTCCATTACTAACTTTACGCCTTTAAATGTGTCCCACTTTTTTGACGATTCAGTCAAAAGGAAGCTACTCTGGTGGCTCAGTAGGTTGAACATCAGCTTTAGGCCCAGGTCATGACCCCAGGGTCCTAGGATAGAGCCCCTGTCCAGCTCCCTGCTCAGCAGGAAGCCTGCTTCTCCCTCTTCTCCCTGCTCATGCTCTCTGTTTCTATCTCTGTTGCTATCTCTGTCTCTCTCAAATAAATAAATAAAATATTTAAGGAAAAAAAAAAAGGAAGCTACCCTGTATGTCTCAGGCACTTTAATATCTTGGAAGGCCTCGTAAGATGTAAGTAAAAATTCAAATTTTTATGATCTCTCATCCTTCGTGGGCCTCCCTAGACCAGGAATGGAGCAGAAGCTCCACCCCACCAAGTGGATCGCTTTGGGATTGATCCAGACCCACATACATCAAAGATTGGTTATGCTTGTTGCTTATGAAAGAGCCGTACACCCTGCGGAACATGGGAAATGACCTAAAATTTGTGATGAAGCATTTAAATTGGGCAAACAGAACACTCGCTCCTCCCAACCCCTGTGTAGAGATGGACTTAATGAGCCTGTGTCTAGTTGAGATTAAAGGAGCTCAAAATCCCTCCCCTCAAACGTTCAGTACAAAGAAAGAATACGGGGGGAAATAAATGAACAGGAAGAGAGATTTCCAAACATCAAATAAAATAGCAGACGCTCCATGTGTCATCTAAGATCTCGTTTCTGTTTTAGAAAAGGTTAACCCAATGTGATGTTAACCCAATGTGATGACGGTTGGCTAAGAGAAGGGGAAGCCCAGTGTAGTAGGACGTGAGCGCCTACTAGGGACCGCAGAAGACATGACAGCCCAGCAGGGGAAAGGGAAGGACTGGTTTCAGTCTCCGCGCTTGACAGATCAGGACACAGAAGCTAAAGTGGTTATGGGTTCTGCCTGAGGTCACCCAAACCAGGAAGCATCTCAGCCTTAATTCACTCAGGTGTCCCAGCTACACATGGAGGCTGTCCTCTCCCAAGCCATTCCAACAGGAGCATGAGGGATAGGACCTGAACCTGCTGGGCTCCCAAGTCCCATGTATGCCCTGGAAGGAAATAGGACCGCTTGTAAAATTAGAATATGAAAATAGAAACGGAAAAAGGAAGAAAACTTTAAGGAAAATCAAAGTAGCCCAGTGAGATCACGCTGGGTTTGGGAGGCTGTCCTTGCCCAGACTGTTTAATTGGCGTTGTATTTTGAGGGTTAGATTAAAGGAAGAAGAAAAAAGACAGTGTTCAACCTGATTTACATGAAAATGAGAAAAAGGGAAGAAAGTGGGGTATTAAAATGTGTGAGTTGAATCCTTAGATCTCTGCATTGCGAGTGGTGCTGGGTAGAACTTTTAAATTGGCTACATTGCTTTAATTGAAATATAGAATTGTAATAACACAGTGTGACAGGCACCTACTGAGGGGGGACTGCGGCTGCTCCCACCTCTCCCTGGAGCAGCAAATAACAAGGGGATTGGAAAAAAAATACACACCGAGAAGCACTTGAAAGGTCTTTGTTCTTTTCCAGGCTCTTTGAGGTTTGCTTTTTGAAAAATGCAGTTTTTCCCCCACATTCGCTCCAGGGTCCAATTAATCCATACCACCCCACCCCCATTCCCAGCATGTTCTTGCCATAAAGGTATTTTGCATCAATTAGGGTGTTTGTTGTATACCGGATGAAGGAAAAGAATTTGCAAAATATCCAGATTTGCCCACAAAGACCCCAAATCTGTTGGTAGCCTGAACCAAACTGATGAGTGGGATGGGCATCTCGCTTCCCACTGAGGGTTCCCTTCCGTCTCCGCATGGCTGTGATCATTTTCAAGTGTACACAGGTGGGGAAGTTTATTGCAAGGGTACTTGACTTAGAGGCAGCCCCAGGAGATGGGCTCAGGCATCAAAGAAAGATATTCGGGAGGGCAGATAGCGATGTGATCTAGGACTGGTGGGTAGACTGCCAGTTCTGTCTCTGACCTGACCTACCAAATCCTGGCTCACCCCTTTTAGCAGGATTCACTACAGTTAGGACCATCACCGACTTGCTCCCCCACCCCCCACCCAGCATTCTCCCAGCTTTTGCTACATTGCATCACATGCTCATGACCTCAGAATCTCGACCTTCTCCTCTTTCCATTTCCTAACCTGTATCTCAACTAAATGCCATGATGTCCAAGTGTCTGGGTGAAGTCGTCACCAGCCCCAGCCTAGAGGTGCAGGCAATGCATTAGCTCCATTCTCTGTCTTTCCCCATCTGATGCCTGAAACACAGGTCCCCTGAAGTATGAAGCTTTCCTCAACCTTAGTGCATGGATTCTGTGAACAGCCCTCCCTGCCTTAGCTCCCAGCACACCTTGTCTTGGTGTCAACCCCCTTTAGAGCTAAAATTAGCAAAAGTTCTTCGGGAAGTTTTAAATTGGCAGTTAGAGATGATAGTGGTGTTCCTCTTTAACTATTTGTAGGAAAGGACTAATTCTCTTCCAGTCCATCGAGGACCAGGATATGGTTCTCCAGTGCAGGGCACACTTTCGCCCCAGGGAACAGACCACGTGGGCTCCGCAGTGATGCGTCTCATCCTTGCCCTGCTCAGCAGGACGGGTCCCCTGAACACACCTTGCATGTTATACCCACCTTGCCACAGGAGTTTCTAAACCACCATTTTCATACTTAGCACAGATCAGTAATCATTTACAGACCCATTTCCAGCCTGCAGACCTCAGTGTGCCTGTTGGGGACATTATTATCTTCTCCCTGTCCAGGGCAGTGGTGCATGTGAGGTGAGAGAGCCCGCACCCTCTGAGGCCCCCTGCCTCTGGCACCACTGTTCATCCATTCGCACAAGCCAGACCTTTAGCCCCACATCTACCTGGGAGAAGTGTGCTCTAGTCGGCCTCTGGCCGGGCTCTCACCTTCCCTCCCCCTGCCCGCCATCATGTTATCTCAGCCCCTCCTCTCACCTGGACTACGGGAGGGGCCTCCTACCTGGTCTTTTCTGCAGCCTCTCTGGATCCATTTCAGTCCTTTCTGCACATTCAAGCCCCAGTGACCTCTTCCATAGAGCCGGTTTCTCTTCTGCTTAAAGCCTTTGATAACTTCTCTTGCTCTTCTGCTCACTAGCTTGGCCTATGGGGGAACCCAGTGCCTGCCACTTCCCTAGGTTCCCCTGTCCCCACTCGTTGCTCCCCAGCATGCCTGACTCTCCTTTAGTTCCCTATAAGCCCTCTGCCTCCCCACCCTGGGCCCCCTCAGGGCCACTGCCCCTGCTGTCTTTCTGGATTCGGCGGTTCTCCCCACAACCCCAGCACAGAGCTACTCTACTCCAGGCTCTGTTCTGGGAAATTTGCAAAGGGTGATCTCATTGAATCCTCACATCCCTGAGATATGACTAACCCTATTTTTGAAAAGAGAAAGCCAAAGCTCAGAGAGGGTAAGCAACTTACTGGGGTGGGACCTGCCGCTGATTAGTGAGATCCACACCCAGCCTGTCGATGGTGGGTGGGGGTGGGCTGGAAAACCTTTTTGTGTTGAGGTTAAGGGAACTGTGCCATATGCCTAGACAAGCCTCCTCACCACAGTGAGGCCTTCCCTCTTGGGTTTCCTTGCATTTCACTTTCTTAAGGCCACCCCCCTCCAGCTGACCCTCCTTCTTCCCTTTTAGTGGCTCACCTCATTTACGAGATAATGTTAGCATCCAGCTGTTAGCACCTGGGGATTCAGTATTAGGCGGAGCCTTTAGAACAACTAAAAATAGCCCTATTTTATCCATTTTCTCTGGAAAGGCCTCGGTTCATGGGCTTCTGAGACCCCGTCATAATTGCGGTGGCCCTCATCTCCCCTGCTTGGGTCCTGCCATTTCAAGGAGAGAGCTCCCATCTGGGGCGTGGTCATCTGCAGCACCAGACAGAAAGCTACCAAGCGGACAATTTCCACAAGAACCCTAGGCATATTCTGGCCTCTTAACACACGTGAATATGCAGTTAAAAATCCATTTACATGAATAAATGAACTATTCAGGAGATAAAAACCATTTTTTCCCATTTAAAATAAGAGAAAGAGGCCCCTGAACTTTGCAACTTCTTGATATCCTATACTTTGTGTCATGGGCCTCCGCTGGAAGCAAGAACAGCTCTGGAAAAAAAAGGAGAATAAAAGCCTCCTTGATGAAAATAGTTGAACGGGCAATGGCAATTGGAAAAATTCATATGCTGTAATTATAGATTTTTGTTTGTTTTAAATCCTGGCGCTCAATCTGTGAGCTCAGTTTAATAATAAAATACTAGCATTATGTATGCAAGTGCAAATTTGGTATCGTGTCAGTCAATTCCAAACACTATTTACAGAGTGGAATCATTACAGTGCATTAATATAATGAAGACAGCAGTGTAGCCTATTTCAAAATAATGTTCTTAAAACCTCACCACAGGATGGTATCTGTAGCCCTTCTCAAGAGTTTAAGCTAAACTCAAGCCATCTTAACAGGCTTTGAGCTTTGTTACTGAACTAATGGGAGCTTGGGTTCTGCTGTTAGCCATGTATATGGCAATCTTTTATGATGGCAGAGAGTAGGAGAGCGAGAAGAGGTTGGGGGGAGGCAGAGAGAGAGAGAGAAGCATCCCTGAAGGGAAGATCCTCTGGCCATGGTTTTCTGTAGGCATGCTTCTTTCACTGCAGAAATCACAGTGCTTTGGCATTTGATGGATTACCTGTCTATTACCTCACTAGATGCGGAACTCACTGAGAACGGGGCCCTTGTTTGTTTATCTTGGAAATAGTGGGTGATGTGGCGTGGTGATTAAAAACACCGGCTCTGGAGCCAGATAGCCTGGATTCAAATTGCATACCAGCTTGGTGGCTTTGCACAGGTCTCTGTGCCTTAGTTGTCTAGCTCAGAGATTTGTTACGGGTGTTAAGTAAGTGGAACCCTAGAAAGATCCCTGACATATAGAAAATGCTCACTGAATGTCACCTATTATCGTCATGTCTGTGCCCCTCGTGCCCTGTTCGGTGACGGGTGTGTAGAGTAGATGACCAATCGATGCGGGAGGGGTGGAAGGAAGAATGGATGGGTGAGTGAATAAACAGCATGCCTGTAACCCACAGCGTGCATTGCCTATCTGAATCTATAGCGGTCTGTGTATTTCAATGGCTCTGCCAGAATCCAGGCCTCTCCTTTGTTGGAACTTGAGGCTGCCCGAAGATGATTGGACTTGGTTCAGATAGCTATCGGGAGAGACAAAGAGGTTTGCACATCAGGGACTAAAGTTGAGCCTCTGTGAATGTGCAAAACTGAGAATTGATGCAGAAGTCATTATTAACTCACACATTTAACAGGATGTTTGCCTTTCAACAAAGGGTGACTAATTAATGTAGCAGTTGATTATGTAGCTCCCTTAATTTGTTACTGGTTCTCAAATACCAAAGTAATTACATCATCAAAGGAGGGGGGCAATTGCTAGAAAGTCAGTGTATAGAAGAGATTCAAGAAAGAATTGACTGGGGTTCAGAATCCTGCTCGGACATAGGCTATGTTGAATCTGACTTGGCAGCAGCATACAAATCCCTGAGTGGAAGGCAGACTCTGAGCCATGGCAAGGGTGAGAATGATGGGGTGGGCATGGCGAGTAGATAGGGAGGGGTTGGGGGCAGGGCTCTTGAGATCCTGACTCTGCTGCTGACCACCTCTGGAAACAGGGCTCCTCACAGTGTCTCCCTTACGGCAAGGTAGGAAGGATTAAAGTTTGAACCGGGTCTGGTCTATGGTAGGGGCCGAACATCACTTGGTATTTCATGATCTACCTTCTGCTTTTCTCTCCAGCCTCACGCCCTAACATTCCCCACCCCAACCCATATAGATCTTATTTCCCAGCCCATGCCTACTAGTCCTGGCCCCTGGGGCACAGAGGTTCAGTCCCTGGGCACCCGACCGCCCTCACCCTCACCCTAGCTTGGCAAACTATTACTCATCCTGCAGATCCTAATGGAACCCAGTCTTTGCTCAAAGCATCTGCCTCCACCGGAGAGAATTGGGCCCTCCTTCCCCTGTGCCACTTTGTTCCTTGAATACAGTATGTTTCCATGATTTTCAAATTTTTTTTTCTCACATTTTAACATCTCTGCAAAAAGGATTGGCTTACTGTTTACAGCATTTTAGATTCAGTGCAGAACAGCCCCTCCATTCTAGTTCATTCCATGGCTAGTACCATCGTCTGCGTGTGTCAGCACCCTGAGGGTAGAGACCACGGTGTATTACCTTTGTGCTCCCCAGCGCCTAGACAAAGCACTCGGTCAGTGCCACCGAACAGTTAGAAGAATAAATGATCAGTTAGTTTAGCTAGGTGTCTGGTTCTGTCGAGTAGCAGGATGTCTTCTGCTATATGCTAACATTTGAAAAGTAACAACAACAGCAACAATGTAGCACTTTCTACATGCCGGGCACCATCACAGCCACTTAGTCTTCATGAGAGTCTGATGAGCTTGCTTCTATTTTTATCTTTATTTCATTTCACCTTTTATCTTCAGTTCACGTCATCTTCGTTTTCATCTTCGTCTCACTCCTGAAGAAACTTAGGTTAGAGAGGTTAAGCAGCTGCCCAAGACCCTGGAGTGGATGATGATGGAGCTGGGATTTGAACCCAGGGAGTCCGGCTCCAGAGCCTGCAAATCTGCCTCTTCACCTTTGACCTTGTATTGCTTGTGAATGACTGGTTTAAAACACTGCAGCCAGCAGCCAGTCTTTCCTACTGCATCATTCACTGGCTGCCTAGACAACCTGTATAATCCAGTCAAGACAGGTGCTGGATACATTTTTTGCTCATATCATTGCTCTGCCTAGAACTGTATCTGCCTTTGATTTATCATCAGTTGAAATACAGAACTGGATTCAAAGTCCATCCCATTCCAACACATCCCACCCTATAGGGAACTCCCTTTCCTTCTAACACAATATCTATAGCAGCCTTTGAAAACTACTTATGGACTGATTTATGCAAGTACAATGTACCTGTGTCAGAGTCGATGGTGTATGGGCTTGTGTTAACCCCTTTTCACCAGAGGGTACCATCTACTTGGGAGAGGGGCAAGTCTTAAATATCTTTAGGGTCCTCCAAAATTCTTCTTATTCCAGAGCCCCAGAAGGAATAAGGATGAAATAAATAGATGTTGATAGATAGAGGATAAATGATAGATGGATTTCTCGTGGGAAACTGCACCTGTAGTGTACAACCCACTATATTGACATTGTATTCATGTATCATTCAAAATATGTGAGTACTCGTAGTATTCTCAAAACTGAGCTAATTACTATTATCCCAACAGCTACTAATACTGATAATAGCAGCTGATATTTATTGAGCACTTAGTTTTTCTCAGACATTGTGCTAAGCAATATATACATCATTTCTTTTAATCCCCACAACAACCCTATTATCTTCAGTTTCTAAGCGATAAAACTGAAGCCTGGAGATATTGAATATTATGTCCTACAAACACCGTGAGCACAAGGACTTTGTTTGTGTTTATTCATTTTTGTGTCCACCCTGAAGTTCTGGCCCTTATGAGGTCCTCAGTGAATATTTGTCAACTGAATAAACACATGAACCAATGAGTCAGTCCATTTTCTAAATGGCGATCTGGTCCCAGAGTCATAACTGTTATACTACTCTGAATCCCAACCCAGTTTTATAGAGGAAGATACTTAGACTATGAGAAATAAAATCACTGTCCCAGCCCATGCAATTGAGAAATAGCTGAAGTGAAAAGCTACCCACGTCTACCCCACTGTCCTTGTTAAAGAACGTTTAGCCCAAAGATAACTGTACCATGTGAGTTATCTCTAAGGTGGAGTTAGAATGTGTCCTTTTTCGTTTCTCAAATAATATGATCCACAGGGCAGGCAACATTAGATATATACAGTATATAAACCTAAGAATTGCCCCAAATGTTGCTGATTATTATTTCGGTTTTCTGAATGGGCCCCATGATTGCTTAACGTCTGATAGAACATCCATCCTTAACTTGCAATCCTCCATTTGTCTTCTCACATCTTAAACAAGGAACAAGCCATAATTTATGCATGATAAATCAGTCTTTTATATGATGCAGTTTGAATTTTTTTCCACCGTGGCTTATAAAACGTTTTTATAGGATGTTAGAGGTCAAAGAGACAGTAAAGGAATGTGTCCCAGCAAATCACTTCCTTGTCCTCCAGATACAGTGGGCCCCAGGAAGATGGTCATGGGTTCTGGGAACTGTTTTCAGAGAGACTTGAGTTCAAATTCCAGTTGAATCCTGATGATTTTTGTGACCTTGGTCAAGAATTTTAAGCCTGTTGAGTCTCGGTTTCCTCATTTTGAAAATTGGAATTTTAATAGTAGCCTGCATAGTTGTAACGATTAGATATTATAGAAAAAACCCACCACACTGGTACCAAGTGGCCAGTAATTAGAGGTGAGCTATCATTTCAAAAAGCCCGAGAGAAACTCTATTTACCTTTAATAAAGCTGAAAAGAATAATCAAATGGAGGGGCGCCTGGGTGGCTCAGCTATTAAGTGTCTTCCTTCAGCTCAGGTCCTGATCCCAGGGTCCCAAGATCGAGCCCCACATCAGGCTTCCTGCTCAGTGGGAAGTCTGCCCACCCCCCCGCCCCACCCCGGCCGCTTGTGTTCCCTCTCTCGATGTCTCTTGCTCTGTCAAATAAATAAATAATTATTTCTTTTAAAAGAATAATATTTCCTACATTAGGTTAGAGTTATATCAGCTCCTTGAAGTCATATTTTATGGCTTATTCAGGGAGAAGGGCTCCGACGGATAGTTAACCATGTCTTTGATAAGTAAATGAAAACATGGACAGCAGTGAACTAAAAGTCATTTGATGACATTTCTCAAAACCTGGAATTACGTGGAAGCGTCTGTGGCTGGCGTGGCCTGTAGGTGTTCTGCGAGTACCAGCTATGGAAGAGACATGTGTCACCCCCCACAGAGCCAGGGCTCCTCCAAATCTCCAGCTCCTGCCTCTTGGAGCCGTGGGACTGCATCTGGCTATGAACTGAGGTGACAGCCCTTCTAAGCCAAGTTCAGAGCACCAGCTGCAGCCCTCCAGTTCTTTCTCTCTTGCCTTGACATCTATAAGGCTATGGGTTGGGATCTGGAAGCAAAGCCAGTATGACTGTGCCTCAGAGCCCCTGCCAATCCAGGCTGGACGTGTAACTTGAATCAAAGATGAACGTGGGTGGTAATAAGTAAGCCATTGAGCTTTCATGGTTTCCTGTAGCCCATGTTAATATATTAAGCCATAGGTCTTACAGAGTACGCTATATCAGGAAGTGCTACAAATTTTAATTTCCACGGGCGAAAAAAATACATCCTTGTCCATTTTTAATTCTTATATTAATTTACCCATCCATACAGTCATCAGCCTATATTCTCAACAAACTTTTTTTTTAAAGATTTTATTTATTTATTTGACAGAGATCACAAGTAGGCAGAGAGGCAGGCAGAGAGAGAGGAGGAAGCAGGCTCCCTGCTGAGCAGAGATCCTGATGTGGGGCTCGATCCCAGGACCCTGGGATCATGACCTGAGCTGAAGGCAGAGGCTTTAACCCACTGAGCCACCCAGGTGCCCCGAATCAACAAACATTTTTAACACCTATTAATTGCTAGATCCTAGTCTGTGTGTTAAGGATATAGTCATTTAAAAGGCCCCATCACCCCTACCCTCACGGGCCCAGGATCCTGCTGGAGAAACAGACAAGAAATATCTGTGATTATAATACGACATGGTGAGGGCTGTGATAGGTAAGGGAAGTGTTACGGGAGCCCCACAGACGGACACGGATCTCCGTTTGGGGTGGAGGGGATGCTTGGTGTTTGAGCTGAGACCTGGTGGAGGAATCAGAGTTCTTATTTGTTCAACAAATGATTATTAGTCAGCTACCACAGCCAGCTTATAGACACTGGGGATCTGGTGGTAAGCAAGGCAGGCAGGACGATATAAGAACACATGGAAGTGAAGAAATTAATTTCAGAGTAGTAAGTATTATGAAGTCCAGGGTACAGGGTGATGCAATAGGGATTAACTGAAAAGGGGGTACTTTAGCTGGGGTGGTTAGGGAAGGGTCCCGTGAGGAGGTGACCACGGATGGAGTTTACCAGGACCCAGTGGGTTGAAGGCCCTGAGGAGACACAGTAGGACACGGAGCCCTCAGGGTAGATGGGATGTGGAACAGAAATACACAGCCTTGACTTTGTGTCAGTATTGCTGGGACACTCAATTTTTCTATTGCTAAATTTAATTTTTCTTTCAGTTCCTTTGCCTAAAATGGGGAGTTTAAATATATCGCCTATGGTGGAGGTGTATATTATTGGACGTGCGTATTTTTATTTTAGGCATTTCGGAAAGCAGTACTCTGAGAAGAGTAATAAGCAGAAAGCTTTTTAAGCAGAGGCTGGAACAGGAAATTGTACTCGGTGCATTTGGAAAACCCGCAGGTCCTGAGGTTAGAAAGTTCTGGGTATGAATCCCAGCCGCACCACTCCCCAGCTGGCTGGTGTTTGGCAGACGACAACCTCCCTCTACTTGAGTTTCCTCATGAATTAGCTGGGGATGGTAATGATAAGCACCCATCCCACTGACAAGTGAGGGGACTGAAATGAGATCTTGTGTGGGAGTTCTAGCATGGTGAGCGGCGCAAAGAAAACACCGAGTCAACACGTGGTCACCAGTGTCTGCTGTCACTGGTCTGGTGGCTCTCTTCCTCATCTGTGTCTTTATTATCATCGTCACTGTATTTATTTTGGGGGCAGGCAGGATTCCTCCTTGTCTTTGTGATAATTTTTATGAAAGATTTGCTTGCATTTAACGAATTACATCAGACTCTTGGCGCCGGTGCGCCGAGTCCCAGATTCTTATCCTGGCAGTTGAGGCCCTTTTCCATTGGTTTTCAACCAGAGTGGGTTCACCTCACCTCTCCTTATTATTAACCGGCTCTCACCTCTCACCCCCGGAGTCTTTTCCTAATTAGTTACCTCCATGCCTTTACTCAAGCAGGTCCCCACCCAACACAGTATTCTCTTTCTTGACCATCATAAAGTACATACTCCTTCACTTCTACTCTGTGCCAGCCACTAGGGTGGGTCCTTTTCATACACCATCCCATCAACCCTCACCTCTGAAAAAGCAGCAGAGACGAGAGGAGGGACAGGTCTTGCCAAATCCAGGCAGGTAGGAAGTAGCGGAGGAGGAGGGCTGCTGGTACCCATGCCCACCCACTTAGTCCTGCAGGATGGGACTAAAGACCTACTTACTGCATCTTCCTGACCCAAGGTAAGGTGTGCACAGCCTCATGGGCCTCCGTCCATGTTGCCATAAGTAGGAAGATTGAGCCCAGGACGGATGAACCAGGGGCAGAGGGACAAACCAGCAAAGCAATCTGAAGAGACAGACTCTAGTCTCGGTGAGTCCCACCCAGTGTGAGGAACCACTGGAGGCTCATGCCAAATCTTCTCAGCTCCGGATGGGATCCTGCCCTGGGTCTTGCTGAGCCATGCAGGGTAGACACAATTCATGGGTCCAAGAGTTTTCTCTGAGCTGACTGAGTCACCCCAGCCCAAAGGAGAGTGTGAATTTTAGTAGATGGAGAAAGTATAGTTCAGTTGTGGAAATGTGTAGCCAAAGAAGGGCTTGCTTGTAATAGGAAGCTCTCAGGAGGTCAGACGTGAGGTGGATCAGGATACAGAGCACAAACAATTCCGGGCAAGTGACTGAGGTAGGAGGCTGGCCACAGTGCCTGCCAGGGTGGCTAGAAGGTACTGTTCCGTGACACAGAAATCGGGTACACCTACTCTCCCAGAAACCAAATCCCTAAAGCCCCATCATGGCCTGACTCCCAAACAGCCTGGCCTCGTGGGAATTAGCAGCGGGTGACCCTCGTGTGGTCTGGGGACGAAGGCCAGCCTTGAGCCCAGGCAGTGATGAGGCCCTCCAGGGGATGACCGAGGTCCACCCACAGGACTTGCTCTTTGTTACCAGCTTTGGAAACATTTTAGGAGACGTAAAGGTGACAAACTAAAATCCTGCTGATCGTAAGAAGGTGAATTTGCCACAGGTCCCTAGGGATGCGGCTGGCTGATTCCAGTAAGACTGGATGCAAGGGTCACCACTCCAACTTCCGGCCCTCTGACAGCTGTGGTGGGCAACTGAGCGGCATATCTAAGAAGCAGATCTCCACGTCTGCATGTGAAAGGACAAAGGTGTTTGCATCCTGCCAAGAGAACCGCTCAGACTCCTATAGAAGGGAGAATGTTGTAAAGCTTCAAGAGCCATGGTTGGGCTCTGTCCCTTTCTTTGGAAGTAGCTGACTTGCCGGGTCCCTGCCTGACAGCAGGGACTCAGCAAGTACCACTGAAGGGATGGAGAGTTCATGAACATGGGGGAAAAAAGAAACTGCACTCAGTTAAAAAGAAAAAAAAGGAAAGGAAAAGAAAGGAAAAATGTAACTTTTAAAGATGTCAACTCCAAGGTGTTTGGCGCGTGAGCCCACCTCACATTCCGGGCCCTCTTCTAGGCACTTAAAGAAATCATCTCCTTTGACTCCAGCTTTATGGCGTGCAATTTATTATCCCCACTTCGCAGACCAGGAAACTGAGGAAGTGAGAAGTGCAGTCATGGCGTGGGGTCCTACTGATTATTTGAAGATGGTGATTTACTCGCTACCACCATTTATTGGAAGCTTACTATGAGCCCGATACTGTGTTTTATATGCAGTATCCATTTCACATGCAGCATCCCCCCAGTCACGCTGCAAAGGAAGTGTTACAGTGACCCCCTTTTGTGGATGACGAGACTAAGGCTCGGTCTCACGGTGCATGTTAGGTGAGCGCAGGCACAAAATGATTTCGAGGCCTGGGTCCCCGGCGTTAGTCTGGGCTGGATTCTCTGAGCATGAGAATTTTGGCCTTGTGGGTTGGTACCTGTTGTTTCTGGTGCTAAGAAGGCTGAGCCAGCAAGGGAACCACACCTTTGGACCAGGAGAACCTCTCTCTCCACTACACAAGGTGTCCAGGCTCTGAATCTGGTGTACAAACTCTGTGATACAGAGAGGGAGTCAGTGGGGAGCCACCTACCTCGGCCCGAACCACTCCGTCACTTTATGTCCTCTGTGCTGCTTACCGGAAGCTTCAGGAGCAAGCCAGAGAAAGAACAACTGGGACGTGGGGCCCAGCCTTCTTTTTCCTTTCCTTCTGCAAATGACATGAGTAAAGCCCTGTCCACCCTCTCTCGGTCACTTCCTTCCTGAACAAGAAGAAATGGACTACTTCATTTTATGTCTGGGAAAGAAAGACCCAGGGAGGACTGATTGATTGATTTTTAAGGCTAGGGAACTCAACTGTATCATTTCTAATTGTTTCTCTTCATTCTCAGAATGCAGTCACTAGGATTTGCCCCCACCCCTATACCAGTCAAAGGCATCCCCCGTGGGTTCCCCTGTCACCCTATACTTGCCTCTCAGGGCACCTAAGACACCACGTTGCTGGTTCTCATGCAGGGTTCCCCACTAGACCTTGAACTCAGAAGGAGTGGGGGCCGCGTCTGTTTCAGCATTGTGCAATACCGTGCTTAAAACATAGGAATTATTCAATGGATAGTTTTGTTGAATGAAGACATACGTTTATACACTGGCCATAACAATATCCCCCGAGGGTATGTCTTTACAATGGCATGGTTCCCCCAGATGCAAGTCCTTGTTCTGGGCTGGGATAGAGGGAATCAGCCTGGGTCCTTTTCTGCACCTATCCCATGTTCCAGGGGGAGAGGAATCTAAGTTAGAGTCATCTTGATTCAGCTGAAAGAGTCAGGCCTGGGTTCAAATGGTAACTCTTTCCTCTCCTAACTAGGTAGTGTTGGGCCAGTTACAGGTCCTCTCAAACACAGAATGACATTCTGCAGTAAGAGAACGTGACTGTTCTTAAAGAAACAAAACCCAAGCAAATAAACAAAAACCCAGTACTTACATAATGTTGACTAGGTGCCAGGCACTATTTTAAGTGTACGGAATACCATAATAAACTGAATACTCACACCTCCAGGAGGTCTAGGTACTCTGGTGGCACTGATTTTACAGACGAGTAAACAGGGGCACAGGAAGGCTATACACTTGCCAACGTCACATTCCTGGTAAGTGGCAAAGTCAGGATTTGCATCCAGGCAGTTGTGGTCCATTGTCCTTATTCTTAACCTCCGCAGTTAAGATGATACCAATGATACTGGAAGAGCCCACATTTAGGGTTTAGAAGGTCCTTGAGGGTGCTGATTTCAGATCTGCTGCTTCCTGGATGTGACTTTGGGCAGATGACTTAGCCTCTCTGGGCTATGTAACATCCTCGTTTTATCCTAGGGATAATAAAACAAGATAATGAATGAGATAATAAATTAGATAGAACTTCAAAAGCTATAAAGCTCTTTGCACGTGTTAAGTATGAAGTGGTTATTAACTGTTGGATGCCAGAGAGCCTTGAATGATAAAATGAGGTGCTCGCTTTATAGGCTGCAAGCTGTGAAAGCATTGGGAACTTTGTATCAAAAAATTTTTATTGGGACGGAGCGATGGATGGATGGAAGTAAGGGAAGAAGGAAGGAAAGAGTTAATCAGTGTTTTAGAAGACAGAGTTCAAGTAGAAGACCTTATGGAAGTAAATATTTAAGAAGCAATACATTATCATGCTCTTGGATTTAGGAATTAGACCATCGGGTGGGAGTAGGGTCCAATCTCAGAACTTGCACCTTCTGGCTCTTCAAACTGTAACTTTATATCTGTCTGTGCCTCAGTGTCCTCCTCTGTCAAATGAATGAGAATAAAGACTTCCTTGTTGGCTTGTAATGATAATTAAATTTGATTCTATAAGAAAAGCATTGTGCTTGCAAAAGATGCTCCAAAGCGTCTGACCCCCATCCACTCTGGCCTAGTCCCTTGATGTTTTCCCCCAGTATCCACATGGTACAAAACTGCTAGCTGCCTACGTTGGGGAATTAATTTCCTAAAGTAGGGAGAGGGCATCCAGAGTAAACACTCTGCATTTTCATCCTGTTGCTTACCTGCTTGCAGATGCAAGCAGGGAGGGAGGGGAATGTTCCCTTCAGCAGGGGTCTTTGTTCTGCCGCAATTAAAGGCACCTCGCTAATCCTTCTGCTTCCCAGATGCTCTGGGAGCGGCTATATTTTTAGCTCATCTCTTTTATATGCTTCACTCCAAAGACATCTTATTATTCATTTCAAAACTTGACAACTCCTATCACTTTGTCCCGCCGTTCCATTCTCATACACAAAGGGAGCACAAAATATAGCAGTCTCCAGCCAAGTTTTGCTTCTGCTCGCTTGAGTGTGGAGCGGCAAGGCTCTCTGCTGGCCCTGTTGCACGTGGACCGGCCCGGGGCATCTGCTGCATGTCCTGAGCTCTCCCGATAGTGCTCATCTGCCCCAGAGTGTAGACCGTGCAGGGATGTGTGTACACCTTGCCTTCCAGGGTGCCGCAGACACTGCCGTCCAGATGCAGCCCAGCGGCCCCAGTGCAGTCCCAGGACCAGACTGAAGAGTGGGCAGCGGTGAATAACAGCAAGGATAAGCAAACCCAGCATTAAGTTGTTGACTCAACAAACATTAATGAAGCCTTGACTGTGCACCAGGATGTGTGCTAGGAGAGGGCACACTCTCTGCATGAACAGAGGAGAGATCCCCTGGTGGGAGACCCTCTGAATGGCTTGGAAGTAACAGATCACATTTAGGAAGCACTTGCTGTGTTCTGGGCACCAAGCTGAGCATATCATGAATGTTCATTCATGGAGTTCTCACGACAGCTGTGGGAAGGAGAGACAGTTGTTCCCAATACACAGGAGAGAAAGCAGAGGCACAGAAAGGGCTGCAACCTGTGAATCAAGAGGCCAGGCTTTGAGCACTGGCCCCCGAGCCTGTGTTCCTAATAAACACTCTCCTGTATGGGCTCTCCCCAGTCTCCACCCAGACTGCCTCCAGTTCCAGCATCAGAATACAGGAGAGAGCGTGCATCACCCACTTAGCTCAGGGCCTTGGCTGCACACTATATGGAGAGATTGTGATCACCTGTACAGTGTCTAGACACGAACACCCATGGACCATAAAGTGCTGAACACAGATTGTACTCAGTTACTCTGGACAGTAGAGCTGAGAGCTCCCTTCCAACTTACCCAGGGGTGACTGGGCATTTTTTTTCAAAGATTTTATTTAGAGAGTGTGTGTGAGTGGTGGAAGGGCATAAGGAGAGGGAGAGAGAGAATCCCAAGGAGACTCCGCACCGAGCACAAAGCCCGATGCGGGGCTTGATCCTACAACCTGAGGCAGAATCGAGAGCAGGACCCTTAACTGACTGAGCCACATGGGTGCCCTATGACTGGGCATTTTAAAGGGAGAATGAGGGAGGGGGAATAAGAGAGGTTTCCTGGAGTCAGATCAGAGTAAACTTGGAAAAATTGCAAAGTGTGGGGAGAGGAGCTGTCGGAGCACGGGAAACCTATCTGGATTGGCAGTCTGGTGCTTTACCCAAGCTTAGGCTCCTACCCTCCCGCAGCTGCTGGGAGCCGGCGGCCCTATCTTCAGGTGCTGGCTGGAACAAACAGTACATTCTTTTGGTAGCCTCCCGTTTTCTCAGGCAGGTACTTCAAGCGGGGTCATCCTTGGGATCCAGCCCTGAGCTGTCTGAAGCTACAGGCAACCACATTTTATTGTGATTCACGTTACTGCGCTATACAGCTCCTGTGTTTTTTACAAATTGGAGCTCTGCAGCGACCTTGCATCAAGCAAGGCTATCGGCATCATTTTTCCCAACAGCATTTGCTCATTATGTGTCTCTTTGTCACTTTTTGGTAATTCTCGTAATATTTCAGACCTTTCTATTATTATATTTGTTATGGTGATCTGGGATCTCGGATACGTGATGGTACTATTGTCCCTGTTTTGGGGTGCCACTAACCGTGCCCACATAAGGTGGCAAGCTTCATCAATACGGTGTGTGTTCTGCCTGCTCCACCGGCCCCCCACCCTGTCTGTCTCCCTCTCCTCCGGCCTCCCTTTTCCCTGAGACTCAACAGTACTGAACCTGGCCAATTAATAATCCTCCCAATGGCTTAAGTGTACACGTGAAAGGAAGAGCTGTGTGTCTCTCACTGTAAATAGAAGCTAGGAGTGACTAAACTTCGTGAAGAAGGCTTGAAATCTGAGACAGGCCGAAAGCGAGGCCTCTTGTGTTGGTTAGCCAAGCTGTGAAAGCGAACGACGAGTTCCTGCAGGAAACTGAGAGCGCTGCTCCAGGGAGCACACGGATGATAAGAAAGTGGAACAGCCTTACTGCCCACGTGGAGAGTGAGTGAGCCGTCTCGATAGAAGAGCAAACCAGCCACCACATTCCCTTAAGGCAGGTCTGACCTAGAGCAAGGCCCGAGCCCTCCTCCATTCTGTGAAGGCTGAGGGAGGTGAGGAAGCTGCAGAAGGAAGTTTGGAAGCAGCAGCGGTGGGTTCATGAGGTTTAGGGAAAGAAGCCGCCTCCATAACGTAGAAGTGCAGGGTGAAGCAGCCAGTGCCGGTGTAGATGCCACAGCAGGTGATCTGGAAGTTCCGGCGTGGATCATTCATGAAGGTGGATGCACTGAACAACAGATGTTCAGTGTAGACGGAGCAGCCTTCTGTCGGGGAAGATGCCGTGTGAGACGTGCACCGCGGCAGAGAAGTCAGCGCCTGGCCTCAAAGCCTCAAAGGCCGGGCTGACTCGCGTGGGAGGGGCTCATGCAGCTCTTGACTTTACGTTAAAGCCTGTGCCCATTTGCCATTCGTAAAGCCCCAGGACCCTCAAGAATTTTGCTAAATCTATACTTTAGAGTTCTGTAAACAGAACAACGAAGCCTGGATGACAGCATACTTGTTTACAAGATGGTTTACTGAGTATTTTAAGCCCCCTGTTGAGACATCCCCAGAAAAAAAGATTCCTTTCAAAATATTCCTGCTCACTGACAGTACATCTGGTCACCCAAGAGCCCTGATGGAGACGGACGAGGTAAGCGTTCGAATGCCTCTGACACGGCATCCGTTCTGCGGCCCATGGATCACGGAGTCATTCTCTTAATCTTCTGATTAAGAGATTCAGTTCATAAGGCTGTCACTGCCACAGTGATTCCTCTGGTGGCTCTGGGCGAAGTGAAATAAAAACCTTCCGGAAAGGATTCACCATCCTAGAACATCTGTGATTCATGGGAAGAGGTCAGGATAGCCACATGAGCAGGAGTTTGGAAGAAGTTGGTTCCAGCCCTCATGGGAGACGCTGAGGGGTCAGGACGTCAGGGAGGAAGTGACTGCAGATGGGGCAGAAGGAGCAAGAGAACGGGAAGCGGAGGCTGAAGGCGGGACTGCGCGGCCGCCCTCTAGGGTAAAACTTGAGGGTGAGCAGTTGGTTCTTACAGATGAACAAAGAAGGTGGTTTCCTGGGAGGGAATCTACTCCCGGTGAAGATGTCGTGAAGGTGGTTGAAATGACACCAGAGGATTCACAATATCACATGGTTCATGTAGCAGCAGCAGGGTCTCAGAGAACTGACTCCAATTTTGAAAGAAGTTCTGTGGGTAAAATGCTATCAAACAGCATCGCGTGCTACAGAGAAATCGTTCTTGGAAGGAAGAGTCAGTCGATGAAGCCAACTTCCCGGTGGTCTAATTCTAAGGAATTGCCGCAGCCACTCCAGCCTTCAGCCATCACCGCCCTGATCCGTTGGCAGCCATCGGCATCGAGGCAGGACCTTCCCCCAGTGAAAAGATTGTGACTCGCTGAAAGCTCAGATGGTGGTTAATATTCCTTAGCAATAAAGTCCTTTTTAATGAAGGTATGTGCATTGTCTTTTTAGACATACTGTTATCGCACACTTAATAGATCGCTGTATAACTTTTATATGCCCTGGGAAGCCAAAAATTCATTTGACTCGCTTTATTGTGATAATCGCCTTATTGCGGTGGTCTGGAACGGAACCTGCACTATCTCCTAGATATGTCTGTATGTTAATGTTCAAGTCTCTTAGGTGAAGGTTGAAACTTTGCCAAGAAGAGGCCACGTCAGGGGAATCTGGCTGGTGTTTGGTGAGGAAGACTTGTCGTTGGTGCGTGTCACTTTCTGTCACCTGTCTGTGTGATCCCTGTGCCCACTCTGCTGGGCGGGCAAGCCACTGGCATTTAGTCAGGTTCACGAATGGGCACCCAGAGAAGTTAAAGCTAGGTGTGTCAATATTAGGTTGCTGCAAACGGGCATCACAGGTGTTCTGCACACAGGGACAGCAGACGAGAGGCTCGGGAGGTGGTCGGGTTGGGGAGCTAACCCAGCTGGGAAAGGTAAGCTGTGGGGCATCCCAGGAGCAAGGGCTTCAGTGCCACATCTTTGAGTCTTAGTTGAATCCTCAAAAGGACACGATGAGCCTCCACACTTGGGCCCCGGTCTGTCTGTCCTTTGCATTGCACTGGGAAGTTGCTCTAGAAAACATGCGCAAAAGGGAGCTACAGAAGACCTCACACCCAAACCTCTGAACACCTGGCCTTAGAACCCCTCACCATCTTTTGAGGTTCCCTGATTCTGCTCTGGCATTTGTGCCTTGGAATGTGCTCCCCTTGCTACCTTATAACTCCACATCTTGTGTGAATTTGTCCTCATGCCTCCTCTTCCTGGCAGCCTGCCCTCATTGCGTGCTTCCTTAGTATCTCCCTCTCTCTGAGAGTGTGCCACACCCCACACAATCATCTTCGGCACCTGGCTGTATCCTCCAGACCACGTGTTCCGGCAGGACAGGGACTGCCTGGCCGTGTTTGTGCATTTCCTACGCCCCATGCCTCCGTGGGCCCAGCGCACCATGGGCCTTCGGCGACTGCTCTCAGAAAGGACAATGGGGGCAGGAATCCAGATGGCTCAGCTCTGCGCCCAGCCTGCTTTCTGGCCCTCCCAGATCCCCTGTCCTTGACACCTGCCAAGCACCTGACAGGTCACCCTACAGTGTTCCCAGTGGCCCTCTGAGACAGCAGCTCACAAATGGAGCCCCCAAGGTCTAGTGCAGGAGTAGGACTTCCCTAGGGTCATGCAGGAGAGGAAAGAGGCAGAGCCAGGGAACGATCTAGAATCTGCCGCTGACACACACACACACACACACACACACACACCATGCCGTAGATGACATAAAGCTATCAGGTAGGAAAAATCCCGCAGTTTCCCAAAGCTGCCAGCATGGCTAAGGGAACAAAGGCACATCATCATCACCACTACCACCACTAGCACTCTCATTCAGTGTTTCATACAACCAAATCCCCGTCCTCTGGTGCCAGGGAGATTTGAGTGAACTTCTGCGGGTCATGCATTATGGGCCAGGGAGCAGGGACTGTGGGGGGGAGGCTGGTGGAAGGGGCCCATCTGTGGCCCTTAGACATTCTGCCAGACCATGTCCAGTCCAGAAAGCCCAGGGCAGCAGGTGGTTGACCAGGTAGAGTCGAAGTCTTGCCAGGGCCCTGTTTGTGGTCCCTGCCCGATGGCCACCAGCTGGGGGAGTCTGCTTGGCTTGCTGTCCTTCCCTAGCCTGAAGGAGGACTCAGTCTGCAACCGGCTGATGGCTGAAATTCGCAGCAGAGCTGAGTAGAAAGGAGCTGACAGTTTTGGGTACCCCAGTTTTTTAAAGTGGCCTTCGGGGTCCTGCATCCCTTCACCCCTGCCTACTTTTCTCGTACTTTTGCTCTCTGTCTCGCACTTTCTGGCCTATTGATCCCAAACTGATCACTGTTTCCTCCCCATCACATGCTGTTTTATGGCTTCATGTCTCTTTGTTATCCATCAGGATGGAATGTCATAATACCAGCCATCCCCCCAGTCACTAATTTTTACCTAGTCAGGCTCCTACTAATCGTTGTCAACTCAGGCCAATTCCGACCCTGTTCTTACTTCCATGATGGCATGGACACACTACTCACTCTTTCATTCCGCAGATCATCCCTGAGCCCCCAGTAAGTATCAGACACTGTCCAGTGCTGGAGATGCATGGATGAGCCGGGAACTGACACGGGGACTGCTCTCCTAGTCTTCACTGTCTAAGGGAGATGTCTTAGGTATATCACATTAACCAGGTAATCCTGAAAGTAAAGGGGTTATTCTAGACCGTGGTATTATGGGTTAAGAAGAAAGGGAGAGTGTTGGTTTTTTTTTTTTTTTAAACATTAAATAAAGACACCTGACTCCCTGTCTCGCCAGAGACGAGGAGCTCCTCAAGGGCAAGGATCTTGCCAGCTCTATCATTATGTCCCCAGCACCCAGCACAGCACCTGACACAGTATCTGGCTCCAGGGAGATGCCCATTGCTGGAATTGAGTCATGGAGATGAGTCAGAGCTGGGGCAACAGCTCGTGGTATTTGATGCAGGAAGCACTGAGTCACAGAGCCAGGGCTCCCTACATCCACTCTCATTTGCGTGCAGCTGTCTCCAAGTCTAGCACACAGACACATGCCAGAAGGCAGGGGAAGAAGGGATAAGTGAGCAGAGAGCTGGGCAGAACCCGATGCTCACAGCTCTTAAGGAGACACCTGAGGGACTAAAATGGGCGTGAACTTGGCCATCCCACCGACTTCTCGCACCAGCTCTGAACCTCACCGTCAATTGCACACTGATTGGGCAAGTTGCTTCATCCCTCTGAGCCCTAGTTTTCTTGTCTCAGCGGTAAAATGACAGAGCCAAGGGTTAGAAGTGTATTAGTTCATGTCAATTTCCCCCCTAAAATTTTAAGGTGAGTTGAAGGAGCTGGCTGCAGGGGTGGTGCCCGGTGCATTTCCAGTGAAGGGGGCAATTTCATACTAATTTCTTTTCCTGAGAGCTCATTCTCCAAGGCACAGCCTAACAAGTCAGAGGACCAATTAGTGTTAGAGAACCAACTGATCCTGGTACTCAGGGAGCTTAGCCCACCACCTCAGTAGTTTGGCAGGGTATTTGGGGAGATGCTGCACAGTACCTTCTCATAATTGGGAAATAATTGGACAGGTGCCACTGTAAGTTGCACAGCGGGTGCACAGCTCCTGTTTTAAGTAGCCAGGCCTCGCAGCAACAGGAGACCTGAAGGGCTCGCTCTCCTGCCTAGAAAAGCATGAGCAAAACTAGCAGGAACCAGGCCTGCCCGCTCATTCTACAGATGGGAAAATGAAGGCTTATGGAGGGAGCAGATGGGGCTGGATACCGAAGATTTTGTTGTTTCACCCCTGTATTCTCTTGGCAAACCCCTCAGACACAACGGTGTGGAGAAGGCTGGCTGTGTTCCTTTCCTAGGGCAGCTACAACAAATAACCATAGCTGAGAGGCTTATGCAACAGAAATGAATTGTCTCATTGCTCAAGAGTCTGCAAGTCCAAGATCAAGATTTTGACAAAGTGGATTCCTTATGAGGACTCTGGCAGAGGATCCATCCCAGCCGCATCTTCTAGCTTCTGGTGGTTTGCTAACAATCTTTGATGTCCCCTGGCTTTTAGAGACATCACCCCAATCTCTGACTTCATACTTTCAGGGTCTTCCTCCCATGCACATGTCTTGTCCAGATTTCCCCTTTTCACACTGCTCGGCCGTATTGAATCAGAGGCACACTATTCTAATATTACCTAATTTTAGGTAATTACACCTGTAGGGGGTGCCTGGGTGGTGCAGTCAGTTAAGCGTCTGCCTTCAGCTCAGGTCATGATCTTGGGGTTCTGGGATCAAGCCCCATGTTGGGCTCTGTGCTCAGCGGGGAGTCTACTTCTCCCTTTCCCTCTGCCTCCTCCCCGCTGCTCATGCTTTCTCTTTCTCAAATAAAGAAATAAAAATCTTTTTAAAAAATGAAAGTAATTATGCCTGTAATAACACCATTTCCCTATAAAGCCACATTCTGAAGTCCCAAAGTTTAGGACTTAACCATGAATTCTGGGAGGACACAATTCAGCATGTGAGAAGGACAAGCAAGTTGGATCGCAGAATCTTGGAGCTGGAGAGGAAGCACCATCTCTTAAGTATCACTAGGCGCTGGGTTGGGATACTAGGAATTTCAGCAGAATGATCTATTTTAGTTCTCTCACGCAGTCTAATGGCATTCTGGATGAGCGTGCCATGGTTCAGAGAAGGGAGGTGATCTGTCCCAGTTGGCACAAACAGTCCATGACAGATCTAGATTTCAGAGGCCGACCTGTGGCTGTCCAAACTCATGTGTTGCTTCAGCACCCGAGTATCTTTGTAAAATGGATCTTAGAAACCATATGCACCACCACCACCACGAGTTACCCACCTCAACTTGTAAACGAAGGTGCCAGGACCTGAAATCCAGCTGTCTCACTCCGAATCCAGTGTTCTTTCCATCGGCTGCGCTGTATTTAGTCAATGCCCTTTCTGTAAGTTTCTGTCTGGCATGCAGGACTTCATTGTGACCAAAGCAGAGGTTAATTTCAGATTGGTTATAACACAAAAAGTAATTTTCACTAAATATAATGACCTCGTTTCTGCAGTGACTTGTAGCAAAACATGCTGTTTCATTTCCATTCATCCACCCTCATTTACCTACTTGCCACGATCCTTTTACACCATAAGCTAAAATGTTGAAATCATTGGTTATATTACTAAACACCGACAATGGTTATTAGGCTTCTTCATGCAGAAAGAAACAAATAAAAATAAGAATTTTAGGAGAATGAGAATATGAGCAGTTAAAGTACTTTCAAAGCTGTATTCAGTGCGCAGAGGCTGTGGGGCCTGGAGCCATACCTAGCACTAATCTAGGGTTGGTCTGCCTTATCCACAGTGAGGCCCCGGGTTAGTTATGTTGCGTCCGTTATCAAAGGAACGAGACTGAGACAAAGTGAAACTTATGCAAAGCCTTATTCTGTGCCAAGCATTACAAGTCAGACTGCCGGCCAGGGCCGTCTCGGAAGAGAGCGACCCACCTTGGTCTTACAGGCTAGTTTTTATAGGGCACAACCGCAGACCTCTACGTATGGGCTTTGGCTGACTGGATGTCTTTTACCTGTATGGCCTTATTTTAGCAACGGTTACCCGGACCCGATACCACTAACTGCTGAGGCATTTATTAAACAACAAAATGGCCACCTAGGCAACATGGAGTCACTCTGGCTAAGCAGGCCCAGGTAGGCCCTAGGGGTTTAACAGGTTTTAACGTGGAATTGGCCCCAACAAGTTACACAACCTCTCTGTGTCTCAGTTACTTCAGCAACAAATGGGAAGAAACGATGTGGAAGGTAGTTGTACAGAGTGGAGTAAAGGAAACTTGCATACATAGGGTGCCCCGGCATGGTGCCTAGCACAGAGACAGCACTCAGAATGGAGCCTTTTCTCTTTAATGTAATGAAAATAAAATCTGAATTCTTATGCATAATCTTCTAAGTTTTTTTCCCCCAGAGTTTCAGAAGTATTAATTGTGCCCATATTTCTCCAACCTGAACTTTTTTTTTTAAGATTTTATTTATTTATTTGACAGACAGACATCACAAGCAGGCAGAGAGAGAGAGAGGAGGAGGAAGCAGGCTTCCCGCTGAGCAGAGAGCCCGATGTGGGGCTCAATCCCAGGACCCTGGGATCATGACCTGAGCCGAAGGCAGAGGCTTTAACCCACTGAGCCACCCAGGTGCCCCTCCAACCTGAACTTTTAAGAGTGTTGTTGTTGAAAATGGAGGTAGTGGTTGGTGTTTGTTTATACTTGGCCATGGGAATTCAGGGAGCAAAGGGAGCTGACTTGTTGAGGTGGGTAACTGGTGGTAGTTGTACATCTGGTTTCTAAGATCCATTTTACAAAGACACTTGGGTGCTGAAGCAACACATGATTTTGGACAGCCATAGGTCAGCCTCTGAAATCTTGAATTGTAAGCATTTCAGAGCACACTAAAAGACCCCTTATGTTTTGGACCCATGGTTGCTTGGGGCGGACTTGATAGAAGCGTTTTGTCTGCAGCCTACTTTCAGTGAAGCTCTTGAAACCATCAGTGCCTTAGTTTCTCCTGTTCTCAGAGAAAGGGAGAGAGAGTGGGAGGGAGAGAAAGAGGCACGCTAGGATCTTGTCACACTAGGATCTAGGTCTCTGACATCCCATCATGAAAACGTTCAAGCAAACAGAATGTTTCACCTTTTGCCATATTTGCTTTTTCGGACTCTCTCCCTAGAGAGGTTAGAGAGCAACAGATGACTAGATAGCTAGGTAATAATGACAGTAGGTGTGCTCATTGCTCCTGGGCCCTTTCAGCAAACGGTGGTAGGAGTCTGGTTTTAAAGTCTTGTATTCATATTGACATTTCCGAATTCACATTTAAAATTATCAGGTTATTTCTTAACTTTTCTATCTGTATCTCATTTTTCTTTCACTGAAAGGCTTGCTTTCTAGTAATGGTGTTTTTCTGTATTTGTTTCATCCTAATATGTGCCCAAAGCAAATTCAAAATTGCACTTCTAGTATTAAGGACTACTATTAACCAGGCAGAGACTTGAGTGTCGGTGAGACTTGCTTAAAGCCCAAGTATGAAGAGTCTGCCATCTACCCGATAAACCGTTAGATACTTCAAGTGATCTTCCTCATTTCCTCCCTATGAAGGAGCAAGCATTCCCATTTTACAGGTGAAGAAACTGAGGCTCAGGGAGGTAGGATGACTTGCCCGTGGCCACGAAGCCAAGATTCAGATCCCACCCTCACCCTACACGCCTTTTAGAAATAGGAATAGGGACAGCACAATGTGCAAACCACTCTGAGTCTTTAGAGGACAAGGAGACCCTTCCCTTCCACACACGTACCCCTAGGCTGGCTTTTGAGAGCCCAGACTGTTCCTTGGTCATTGCAGAGTGCCTGGTCCCAAAGGGCTTTGGGGGACGAATGTGGATTGACTAACAGAGGACAGCGAGTCCAAGGCACCACCAAAGGTGACTATGGGGAAGCCCCATCCTTAGTCATGGGATGCTGGCATCTGGTGGAACCTCAAGGTTAGGAAACTCATGTTTCACACGGAAGTCAGTTTTCCTGTTTCAGGTGGTTTTCATGTCTCTGGAGCAGAAATCTATGTTGTCGCTTTGGTGATTGCTAATTAATGAGACACACCTGCCTCCACTTTGCCTGATAGAGAAATTTGGGCCCAAATCATAGGTCTAGGATGCTCTCAGCTGGTTAACTAGCTCATCTCCCTATTTTTAGGCAAGGACTTTTTACTCACGTCTTTCTGGAGCCACATGTTTATTTTTTGGGTGTGTGTATGTGTGCTAGTTTTTATTTAAATTCCAGTTAGTTAACATACTATATGATATTAGTTTCAGGCGTACCTTATACCGACTCAACACTTCCACGTGGCACCTGGGGCTCATCACAGCAAATGCCCCTTAATCCCCATCACCTTTTTAAACCACCCCCCAGCCACCCACCTCCCATCTGGAAACCACCCGTTCGTTCTCTACAGTTCAGAGTCTGTGTCTTGGTTTGCCTCTGTCTCTTTTATTCCCCTTTGCTCGTTTGTTTTGTTTCTTAAATTCACACCTGAGTGAAATCATAGGGTCTTTGTCTTCCTCCGACTAACTGACTTCACCCTAGCATTTATCCACATTGTTGTGAACGGTAAGATTTCATTCTTTTTACGGCTGAGTAATAGTCCATTGTTTATAGGCCGTACCTTCTCTTTCCATTCATCAAGGAATGACCCTTGAGCTGCTTCCATAATTTGGCTATCGTGGCTAATGCAGAGCTGCGTGTTTATCACATACGTTAGGAGAGCTCCTTAGAAGCTGTGTGTCACAACTGTTGTGCTGTTGTAAAATTTTTAAAAAAGGAATTAAAGAAGTGTCCAGAGCAAAACAGGACATAAGTACTTACTGAAAACAACCTCCTCATTTTAACAGCTAAGGAAGGAAAGCCTTGATGAGGAAGACAGTCCTAGAGCCAGTGGGTTTGAGTGGGGGGCTCAGGGAGAGAACTTGGACTCGGGATCCATCCTGCTGACGGACTCATTCATTCAAATGTTTCATTTAACACTATGTGCCGACAGGCTCATAGGGACAGGAAGTAGAAGGTGGTTGCCAGGGGCTAGGGGAGGAGAGGAATCGGGTAGTGTTTAATGGTACAAACGGTCAGCTTGGGAAGACGGTCAGCTTGGGAAGTCTAGAGATGGATGGGGTGGTGCCGAGCGTTGGGACTATACGGAATGCCGAAGAACTGGACACTTAAAAATGATTGCAACGGTCAATTGATGTTATGTCTGCTTTACCACCATAAAGAGTATATATGTACTGCTTGCTTGCTGTGTGTCAGGCGCTGTGTTTGATGCTCAGAATGAGATGAGGAAAAGAAGATAGTGTTTCGGCTACCGTGGAGCCATTAGGTGCGTGTTTCCGTATCCAGATGACACATTCCACGACTGCCCCCCATGGAAAAGTCCAGGAAGCCAAGAGGACTTAGAGCATAAGAAGCGGGTCCACACTGCGAAGTCAGGGAAGCTTTACAGGAGAACAGACTTATCTATGCTGAGGTGTGAAGGAGGAGAAGGAACCAAGCACTGTAGGCGGATGGAGTGGCCGGAGCACAACCTTGAGGCGGCAGGGTGGTGCTTGCGAGTCTGTGTGATGGGCAGGGTGATGGGAAGCAAGGGGGGCTGTGGTGAAAGACCCTGGGGAGGTGGACCAAAGCCCTGGCAAAAATTTTGTTCTTTATCTCAAGAGCCGTGGGCAACCTTTGATGTGGTTTCAGTTCGGGGCAGCCTTGATCAAATTTGCCAATTTTCTCTCAGCCCCTTCATCTGTGGTGGGATGATTAGAGCAGAGAGCAGCAGAAGAGGACAACTGGGGACCGAGGCTACTGCCCTGATCTAGGCTGGAAGTAGCAGCTGCGATCTGGTTCTGATAGTGGAGAGGGAGAGGAATGGACAGAGTGAATGATATTGGGGGATGTGCTTGACAAGTCGTGGTTGTGGGGCAGAGGCCGGTGGGCTCAAGGACGACTCTAGAAACGCACAGATGGCATTGCACGCATTGTTCCCTGAGTCCAAGTCAGAAAGAAGCATCTTTCTGTCTTCATTTTAATACTTATTAATATTTTTCATTACGTATCGAATGCTTCGTACTTATGTAATTGGTATAATTTTTTTAATTAGTATAAATAAGCAAAAAGTCAGATTCTAAAAATCACTGTAATAATTCCACTTATTACACTCGATAATAATAATATTACCACTCGAGACAACTCTCGTGAAGACGGTGCTGGACGTACTTCTAGACGTTTTATACACATACGTAGATACGCATATTTTTTTTCCAAAAATAGGATGATATTAAACATACTGTTTTGTAATTTTTTTTTAATTCAGTGGGATGTTGTGAGTATGTTTCCATGCCGAAAATGCATGCATTCCCCAGACGATTTCCAGTGACCGCGTATTACTTCATCGTTCAGCAACAAAGCAGCTCCCACAACCGGTCAGCGCTCAGCATTTCGAGTATTTCTAATTTTTCACGATTTGAACAGCCCTGCAGGGAGTATCTTGTGTCCAAGCCTTTGCCCTACACGTCTTACGTTATTTACAGATAATTGAACCCCTAGGAGAAGAATCACGGGTCAAAGTTTATGCATGTCTTTAAGGCTTTGAAATATACAGCCAGTCTGCCCTCCAGAAAAGTTGCACCAAATCACACTCCCACAAATAATAAAAATAACCATAATGGCCAACATCTACACAGCCCTTACTACATGCCTCGCACTGTTGCAAGCCCTTTCCATCTCCTAAGTCATCAATCCTCCTAACAGGACTGTGAGAGAGTTATTATTATGACTCCCATTGAACACTTACAAAACCAGTGCTTCCCCACACTTCTGTCTACACTGGGTAGTTCCTTTTTTTTTTTTTTTTTTTCCCATTCTAGGGGGGAGGATAGGACATCTCATTTATGTCTGGTGTGTTTTGTATGAATTAATTTAATATTTCCAACAACCTTTAAGTTTCTCTGTCATTCTTCATATCCTACTTAGAAAAGAAAATAAGGCTTGGAAAGTCAGGATGAGCTGCCCAGAGCTACCCAACAGGGAAATGATAATGCTTAGATTCTGGCTCCAGATTTCGTATCCTTCCCTCTGCTATCATGCTGCCTCTTTGGCTGGAGACTAGGGTATTTGGAAACGTGGTTTTCGTCCTTGACTAAAACCTTCCAGAAGATTTCAGGATGGGAACTCAAGAATTCACTCTGACCGGCTCCATGGAACGTTTGATGATAGGGTGCTCAGAGGGTGGTACAGAGGTTGCTTCCCAGCCTCATTGGCACTGTGATGCAGCAAACGCATCCAAAAATATGTTAGAAAAGAGAAAGGCCTTTATAATGAGCCTGGGCCTGCCTTTGTCTTGTGAGGTTTTAACTACTGTAATTGCCTGTAGTGTGAAGTAGTGTATTTTTCATGCATCTATTTTTATTCTGTGTCTCTCTGCATATCTGCTTTTTTGTTTTGTTTTGTTTTGTTTTTCTGTTAACTCACTTGAATCCTGGTGGGTAGACCTCCCGTGAATATTATTGCCTCGGGGAAGCTTGTACTCCCATGCATGCACACGCACACACACGCAAGTACGATGAAGGCGAAATGGGATGGAATTTATTCTTTAAAAGAAAAGCGAGCGGCAAAGTCTGAGCAGATGACTTTGCAATCCATACTGTATTTAATTGGTTGTATTGAACCATACTGCAAATTAAGTCTCCTCTGTAATTTACCCTGTCAAATGGTAACCCTCCAAACAATTTGATACCTCATTTAAACATTGGTAAATGGCTCATGGAGATGATAAGGGGAAAAAAAAAAAGAAGATTTAATGATGAGCAGATAAGAAAGCCTCCGTTCCCAGAACGAATCCTCTGCGAAGGTGTCATGAATTAACCCGTGCCATCATTCCCTGAGCATTTATTGAGCAACTACCTTGTGCACAACATTCCTTCAGTTGGCTTGGTTCTTCCTTCCTTCCTTCTTACGGTCTTCAAACGTCATTCAGCACTTACTGTTCAAAAGTGACAGTGTTATGAGCTGCGATGAGACCAAGAAGGTAACATCCCCAAAGGAGAGAGGAAACAGGTGTGCGGATACGTTCTCTAGGTGTCCTGTTCTCAGGCCCTAGGGACCTTTGCAAGTTTAGTTCTTTCTGCCTAGAATGGCCTTTGCCCGCTTTTCTGTCTGCCTAGAATGGCCTTTGCCCGATTTTCTGTCTGCCTAGAATGGCCTTCCGCCACTTTCCTGGGAACTTCCCCTTTCTCTTCCCCTCCAAGATTCAGTTCAAGCCCAGCTCCTTTGCCAAGTCTCCCCTGATGCCCTTCCCTGTCCCTGCACCAAGCCAGTGTCACACCCCATGCACGCCTTTAATATAAGCTCGTCTTACTATCTCATGGTTGTTGGTTTCTTTGCCTGCCTGTTCTATGTGGTTGCAAGGTCCTCCAGGCAGGGCCTGTGTTGTAATCCCCGGGTGGATACAGTGTCAAGCAGGAGACCCGGCACCTGCCAGCTACTCAGTAAGGACACACGGTTTGAATAACTAGATGAAGGGGTAAACAGGAAGCAAAATGAATACATGTGAGGCATCCTGGATAGAGGAGCAAATACAGTGCCAGGAGAGCTAGGGACAGGAATCATCATGGAGGGGAAGGGGGGGTCAGGGAAGGTTCCTCGGACGAGGGCGCTATTAGAGCTAGGCTTCGAGCCTCTGTATGAGTTAGTCACAAGGAGTCACAAAAGCACAGGTGAGGGGATGCAGAGGGCCATCGGCAGAGAAAACATTGTGAACAGTGGCACAGAGGTTGGGGGAAGTACAGAACCCAGAGGGGCAGTCCTCAGACTCTCCACGGTCTGGGTCACCGGAAGTTCAGTGGTGGGAGGAAGGTCAGACGGGACTGAGGGGGCTCATCTGCCTCAGAATTCTTCAGTAACAACTCTCATGCCCAGAATAATGAGGAGAGTTCACAATGGGAGAAACGGACAAAGCTGTGGCAGACAAATGCTGGGTTATTAAATACTGTTTCTAAAACCAAATAACCTGCTTTGATTTTTTGTAGTACTTTAGTATCTAGACCATTTTACTAAGACCTAAATAAATAAATAAATAAACAAATAAACAACAACAACAACAAAAAACCACAAACCTCTTTTCCAAAGGAAGCATGGAAGGATGACCAGACTCTGCCTTTCCTCTCGCCTCCCCTCCCCTTCTGGTCCAGCATTCTTTACCCATTGCAGAACAACTCATGCTGCCCCAGGAGGTCTCTCCAGAAACCCTCCTGGGATGAGGCAGTCTTCATTTCCCATGACGATGGGCTTCGCCACGCCTTTCCAGCCTGACGGCTCAGCAGAAACCACAGACAGCCACAAGCTCCCAAGTGCTCGTTCCCAGAACATGCTGTCTTGACCTTTTTCTTTGAGATCCTTAAAGCAAAGTGTCCTTCAACCCAAACCTTCTGATTTATGACCCTCTCTGACCTCCGATACGTGCCAGAAGCCAGAACGACTTCGGCTCTGCCTCCTGGGCAGCTGTCCTCCTTCCTTGTCCCAGCCCCTCCAGTCCGGCTTCGTTGCTGGACTGGAAGTCCAGAAGCTAAGGAATGGAGCCCCTGATCCTACATCATCTTGCTTTCTCTGTTCAGTGGCTTGTCATCCTTTGTAGAGGGAGCACGGGCTACATTTAAGACTGGTCCCGCCAGAACTCTCTGACCCTCAGTCTTTCCATAAACTCATTCGAACAATATGAGGTTCAGGATTCCTCTGGCTTTGATGGTGCTGATAAAATCTGCTTGAAAACATGGAGCAATTTTGAGCCTCCGTGAAGAAGTATTTGCAAGATTCTCCGGGTTGCCAAGATGAATGCCAGTAATATGACCATACGGGTTAGCGGAATTCAGATGTATCTGTACTATGTCTGCATAGTTGAGGTTGGAGAAAGTGGAGACATATCCCCTCAATGATTCTTCGTTTCCAAATAAATGAGCCACTTTCACAGTCATCCTTTTTAACATGTCATAAAATTAACTATGGGAAAAGATAATGTTACAGATCTCTTTAGGCCCTTCAAGCATGCACAGAGCTATACTTGGCGAGGCAATATGAGGTATCATCAGGCATTAAAAATGTTTTGATTTTAAAACACTTAATGAGGATTCCCAGATAAATTAATGCCCCTCCATCTGCTGTCTTGCATCGGAGGTGATATTTTATCCTTGCACGATCATCTCCAAATCTCATTCCACCAGGAAGACTTCTAATCACAGTTTAATTTTAGAGCAATATTCTACGTGGCAATCAATAAGCTTCTGTCATCAAACTTTGATTTAATAGGAGATGCGGATAACATTGTCCACGTTACGCAGAGAGAGGAACACTTTCTGGAGAGGGGGAGAGGAAGGATGTCTGTGTCTCCCACTTTCCCCTGCCGCATACCATTCTAGTTCATAGAAGCCTATAAATCAGTACCCTGTGTTGCATGAATATTAGTCTCATCAGTTTTACATCATTAACACCATGAAGAAGCCACCACCCTTTATGCAGCTTTCCTCCACCAGCTAAGTACGTCCTCTTAATAAAGGAAGAATAAATGGATTCTGAGTCTGTTACAACAAACATTTCCTTCCTCACCAACTTTATCTGGGTCAGGATTCATGAGAGTTATACGGTTGTCTTATGGCCGATTAGGGGCAAGGGTGGCCAGACAGGGATACCGCCCTCCAAACATGATGTCCATTGGGCAGTGGGCAACGTGACAAGGCAAGAACCTAAAGAGAGGGTCCCAAGAGTAGTCAGAGAGGTTAGTGAGTGATCAGAACCTAGAAGCTTAGGGTACAGCAGCAAATTCCATGGCAGAAATGATTCATGAGTTTAGAATCCTAGAAAGATGGGAGCACCTGGGATTCTAGCAGAATCCTAGAAAGATGGCAAGAGTCTAGAGACCTAGGGAGATGGTAGCAGTCAGCATTTCGGAAGGTCAGGGCCAGTGTCCAGAGCTAAGGTGCTAGCCACCATGTGCCCACTGACCTGAGAGGCTAGCCATGTGGTTCAAGGTCCTAATGGCTAAAGGATCTGGGGTGAACCTTCTGGAACATCTATTCCAGTGATTCCCACTACTTTTGTAACTAAGTCCCCTTTGTGGTACATGTTTCCCTCCCTCCATGGACTCAGTGGCAGCGAAGAATTTTGTCCACCAAAAAAAAATGTATTTATAGTCATTCGGTTTCCTATTTGAATTATTCAAACCATAACTAAAACACTAAAGAGAATCCTCTCAAAGATGAACTAAGGAGTCCAACAGCAACCTGATGCAATTCTAAAATGAACTTGGCATTTTCATTTGCATGCACAATGGAATGTGTTGTCTTAGTTAAGGATAGTTACACATTTCTGTTTCGCTTTTTGAAATGCTGAAAAGTGCTTAGGACTTCTTTTTATTACCTTTAATGACCCAAGGAGATGCTGGGCTTTGGGTTAGGAGCCACTGATCTGGTACAAACTTCTCATTGGATAGAAGAATTGACAAACGTCCGGAGAGGTACAGTGAGTGCCTTCTGTTCACACAGTGGCTAGAATTCAAGCCTCGAAATACCTAATATAATAATAATAATAATAAAAAACCTTATATAAGGACTTGAAGCGCATCATAAAATGCCCAGCTGCCTATGTAAGCCTATATACAGGGTACTGTTTACTGAGGATTGCTTTAAGTAGGTTTTAATGCAGGACGATGGTCACAAAGATGATCATCGCCAAGGATGGCCAGCATTATTTGTGGAGGCTTCGGCAATAAAGGTGGGAAGGTCGGTTTCAGAAGGTTTCTGAATTACTGGTCAACTACCCCAATTTACTCTTGAGTCAGCAGCTATGCATCAAACATAGCACAAGTTTCGAGGATGACAGAGTTGAGGAAGATGGAGTCTGGTGGGGAAGACAGATAAGGAATCAGGCAAATCTATCAGAGAAGGAAGGTTTTTCAAAGCAAGATTATGCGGGCCTGTGTGTGAGGAATCGGTTAGGAATTTGGGCATCAGTAGAGACTGAAGTTTTGTTGTTGTTTTTTTTTTAAGATTTTATTTATTTGTTTGAAAGACAGAAACACAGCGAGAGAGGGAACGCAAGCAGGGAAGTGGGAAGAGCAGGTCTCTTGCTGAGCAGGGAGCCCCCCTACCACCAAGTCCCAACATGGGGCTCAATCCCAGGACCCTGAGATCATGACCTGAGCCTAAGGCAGATGCTTAACGATTGAGTCACCCAAGTGCCTCAAGACTGAAGTTCTATGGAATTATATATTATTTCTGCAGGGAGAGGGAGAGCAGGCCTTGTTCTGGGGGGATTTTGCAAAGGTGGTGCTATTCAGATGTCTTTTTTTAAAGATTTTTTTTTATTTATTTGAGAGACACAGAGAGAGAGAAAGAGGTGAGCAGAGGGTGAAGGAGAAGCAGATGCCCCGCTGAGCTGGGAGCCCCAGGCAAGGCTCAATCCCAGGACCCTGGGATCACCACCTGAGCCAAAGACACCCGCTCAAACCACTGAGCCACCCGGGTGCCCCTCAAATACCCTTTCAGAAAGGACCAGGATTCAAGCAAATGGATAGAAGAATGGGCATTGCCCACAGAGCAGCCAGCCCCTGAGAAGTCTCAGAAATAAGAAAGTCCACCTGTAGCCCAGATGGTGACTCTGTATAAGACAGAAAAAGGTGTTCATTCCTCAAGATACTCTGTCACCATCTCTCAACTAAGGGTTGCACCCGTATGCAGTGGTGGTCCCGTGGCTTTGAACGCACCCCCCACCACCACCGCAGTCTCTGCACAGGGCACTCCTCCTGCACCGCACGCAGAGGTCCTGGTGCGGGAGTGTATTAAATATCCCACCCGAGCTCCGACTGGGCTGTGTCCTGAAGCCAGCTGCAGCTGGGGCCTGCCCCGCCAAATTGCGGCAACTGGCCCCGGCAAGCTGGGAGGGAGCCACCGCCACAGACGCGCCTTCAGCGTATGAGCAGTCCTGTTTATCTCTCCGGTCACAGCGCTGAGACCATGGAGGGAAACCTCCATCTCTCAAGGGCAGGCGCAGCTCTTTTTCCTTCCATCTGGACCCAACAGCTTTCCCAAAGCCCTTCGGGCCTGTTCACACGTAGCAGAAACACATCTCTTATTGATCAACAGCTCGGAGGGAAAGTCCCGTGAAATATGCTCTTCCTTTTGTCTCCGACAGGCCCTTCAGCATCATCATGCTGTTCATGAAATTTCCTACATCGCAAAGGACATCACAGATCACCGGGCCTTTGGATACGTTTGCGGGAAGGAAGGGAATCACAGATTTGTTGCCATAAAAACAGCCCAGGCGGTGAGTATCCCCATCCGAGGAGGGCTGTAGGGGACGGCATGTCCGGTCATGCTGTGAGTCTTTGAAGGCCGCCTCTGATGGAGGATGAAGCCATGCTGATGCTCAGGCTCCCATCTCGAGAGCATAAATTGCCTCAGAGCAAGGAAACGGCGAGCTCAGGCCCCATCCAGTCTTCTTGTTGTTTTCCTAATGTGTATTTCGTAATGACTAATTATTTCCCTTTCTGACGAAGCTGGATGGAGGCACCACTATACAAATAAGTTTCCTTGTGTTCATAGCCTCGTTTAAAAAGAAAATAAGAGAAAACAAATAGCTGTTTTGCATAAGGCCTACCCTAATTTTATTGTATTCGAAATTACTAATAAATAAAAGCAATGCCTTTTATGCTTATGATTATTATGAATTTGCAAATATAATTAGTTGAAGAAATGAACTTTAGCCTAGATGCAATTTGCTAAACCAATATAAACAAGGTAGAATTAATTAAAGATGGAATGCTTTCAGTTTAATAGGAATAGGAAGGGCTGTGGGTTGTAGCAGGCAAAAAAAAAAAAAAAAAACAACAAAACAGGCCGCTCAGGCTCAGGACTATTCCCGTACTCATGTGCTTCATCCCCCCTTTTTACTCCAGGCTGAACCTGTTATTCTGGACTTGAGAGATCTCTTTCAACTTATTTATGAATTGAAGCAAAGAGAAGAGTTGGAAAAAAAGGCACAAAAGGATAAGCAGTGTGAACAAGCTGTGTATCAGGTATACCTGTGAATTTATCGGAGTGCCAGAGAAGACTGGGCCTTAAAATAAACAGATGTGAAAACTGACAGTCAGGGCTTGTCCTCCTGCTGACAAGGAGAAATAAACAAAGATGAAAGGTTCCCGTGTCAATTACAGGCACCGAAAGCAAGCAAGGCGTTAGAGATGATCTTTTATTCTCTGAAATTCTGGACACGCGCGCGAGAGTGAAATTTTGAATTCCGAGGAAGATTTTGGGGTGGGTGGGGGTGGTGGAGTGAAGAGAAGAGACACAATTGCTTTTTTTTTTTTTTTTTTTTTTTTTTTTTGCTGTTGTTAAGGGTGGGAGTAGGGTGGCTGCAAGAGTTTTCATTTCTCCTCTGTGGGTTGTTTTCTACCTGAAATGACCCAGCAGCCTCTCCTCCCCAGAGCTGGTTTCTCGGCTGTCCTGTAATTTCTGAATGCAATCTCATACCTCTCCCTTTGTTTATATCCTCTGCTTTTCAACCTCTCTTGTCTCGCTTTGCTGTAGACAATTTTGGAAGAGGATGTTGAAGATCCTGTGTACCAGGTAATTTCTGAAAACCATCGGTGTTTTTAGTATCAGGAGTGGCAAGGCCCGTGTTACAGACAGTTGGTCAGAGCCCTAAAGAGCACCCTGACCACAGAGCCTGGAGAGGGACCAAGACTAGTTTCAAGGCTGAGGGCTGCCAGCCCCTCGGGGGGTGGATTTCTATAGTAAATGAACAGAAGTTTGGTTGGCCTCAGTTACATGGGATCTGGAGTTGCACTTCTCCCTTCTTAACCCTGCATTGGCCCCCTCCACAATCTATAAATATTTGATCCCAGAGCTGGATGTTTTTGGGAGCCTCCTGAATATTCCAAGGCCATGAGGAGGCTTCTCTGAGTTAGGAACTGGGGCTAGGGACTGAGTTTTGGCGATTTGGAGTACAAGCGCAAAGGGCAGTTTGTATGTTTTGGGAAGGCTGTGGGGGCAAGTCTCTGGCCCCTCTGATGAGCCAGCTCATGCCATGGGAGCTGTTGGGAGGAGGGTAAGGGTGATCCTAGAGACAGCCCAGCCCACAGTTTTCCCTGAACTCTGCAAGGTTGCCACCCAGTGGGGCTGGAGAGATGACTTGTCTAGGATCCAAGTATGTGCTCTGTACAAACAGATGCAGAAAGAAGGGAAGAGGAGGCCTCCCACCGCCAACCCCAGCAGCCCCCTCCCCGCCTCATGCTTATTCCCAAGGAGAGAAAGGAGCCAATAAATGGACTTGTTGGACGTAAAACCCTGAACTTGTATTTCTAACCGGACATACCTGGGTTATATGTGTGTTTGAAGTAGGAGTATCTAGCCTAAGTGGCTTTTAACAAAAGCCAAAGATGTGCTCAACAGCATGGCCTCATGCTAGAACGCTGAGGGCAAGGATTTGTCTAGAATATGAGCTCGGCCCCTGCTAACGGACAGCACAGAGAATGAAGAATGTCGCCCTGTTTGAAACGGCCTGGTCCTTTAGAGTCTGAAACATGCACAGGGGAAAAAAAACAACAACACTGATTTTCAATACTTAAAACTAAGGATGTAAAATCAGATGATATTTATGGGATGGGGAGATTTGGGGTTTCTAAGCACTTAAGGGCCAAGTTAGGATATTGGTCTTGAGAGAAGCAAAGGGAGGCGATCACTGTAACCCAGATTATGAAGCTGGACCCCTAGATGTTCCTAGGAGACGTCATTTGCACTCAGCAGTGCGGCACACGCAAACATTACTGAGATCCAATGTCACAGAATAAAGAGGCCACATCTCCAGAAAGATACACAGGGGTCCCACACCTTCGCTGCTGCTTGACTGGCCTTCAGACCCTTGCTGTCTTCCTTAGCAAAGGCAGGAGTGTGCAAAGCACGTGCCTCGTTTTCAGTGACCTGCTTGCCCCTGGAAGGTGTGTTCTGTTGCGACTGTTTCTTTAATGCTCACTGTGATTTGTATCCTGAATTCCAAATGCCTTTTTTTTTTCCTCTCTCTTCTTCCTCTCTGACCTTTCCTCTCTGGCCGATCCGTAATAGTACATTGTGTTTGAGGCTGGACACGAGCCAATCCGTGATCCTGAAACGGAAGAAAACATTTATCAGGTATAAAATCACTTCTCTCTCCTTCCATTGCACCACTGCCTCCGGCTGTTGCACGGAGGGGTCCGCAGAACCTGGGGCGCTGCCCTCATAGGGTCACTCCGTGTCCTCAGTCATCCAGGCTTGGCCAAATACCTTCCTCTGAGTTGGCTTTTACAGATTGACCAGTACTTTCTACACCTTGCTGTGGAAATGTTCAACGGCCCATTGAGTGCAGGGTTCTGATTGCAAATGGGTCTTCACTATTTTCAATAGACTCCAGAATCAAACATTTCCACTGGAATAAAGTAATCCATTGGAGGGTTGCTGTCCCTGATAAAGGAGGGTCCTTCATTTCTCCAAAAAAGGTGCACATCAAATTTCTTTAAAAATCCAATTGCACTCCTGAAAATCAAGGACAAATTGAAAAATGCTGTTGCTAAACAGCACTGGGAATATTAACTGAATAAAAGAAAAGTACAGCTCAAGGTTTTACCCCTCCTAAAGGGAAGGTAAATTAATATTATTAAATGTCTGCTCGTGGGAAGAGCACTGCACACACTTTTGTGATTCATTTGGTTCTGACAAACATGCTATATAAAGTAGGTATTTAATCCCACTTTTACAAGGGGAAACTGAGACTCAGAGATGTTGAATAGCTTCCTGGGGGCTGCCTAGCTACGTAGAGCTGAGATCAGACCCAGTGTGAGTGAAGGCAAAACTCACACGTCCTCCCCCATGCCTTTCCATCAAAGAGTTTGAGAAATTGCACTATAGCAACACATCAAACAAATATGACAGCATCCAATTTTTCACTAATTAGAATTTTAGCCTTAATTTGAAATATAAACATTATGGAGGAAGGAAAAAATTTAATGTATTTAATAAGTGATTTTAATTTTCTTAATTTACTCAGTTGTGCGGTCTGCTTTTCTGCCTTGGGCATGCATTACTTGTGTAATAAAAGTAAGACAGATTTTCAGTTTCTGTCTAATGCACAGAATTCTAAACAACCAAAGTATCATATCAGCTCTGCCGACAGCTTGGTTTAAGCCAGTCCTGTGGAATAATAATCGAAGTACTTCTCTCCATTGGGTCTGTCTGGACTGGATGCAAGTGGGAGGTTGCGGCTCTGTTTAAAATCATCGCTCACGAAGTTTCCGATCTTTACACAGAGGACTTGCGTATTTGTTCTCGGTGTCAGATTTTAAATTACTACAATCTCGTGGTGTCTGAATGTGGGGCCAAAGGAGCCATTAACCAGTCATCCTCTGAAGAAAAAATACCTTTTAAGACAAAATTAGGCTCTTCAGTGCAGGGTTTCTGAATTCCGACTGAGCAGTAGTTGGCGGGGCTCCTGCTGTGCCCTGTGGGGGGGGACTCTTGGGGGTATGGGACATCCTGTGTGCAGGAAGGACTGGTTTAGGCTGGCAGAGAGCTGGGCTCTAGTTCTGGCCACTCACCAGCTACCTTTGGCTGAGTGATGGTGGGCAAGACACTTGCCCTCTCTGAGACTCCCTTTCCCCAGTGATAAAGTAGGGGAGTAATTTCTCCATAACCCATTCTTGACATGAGAAGGAAGCAAAACCGTGAGAAGGATGTACAGAAGAGACTCTGTCCTGGGTCACACGGTGTGTGGATTCAGGATCTTAGTCCAGGTACCAACCCAGCCATTCATCCAGCTTGTCAAGTCTCTTTCCTTCTCTGAGCCTCAGTGTACTCATCTGTAAAATGAACAGATAAGACCAAAGGGTCTCTTAGGCCCTTTGCTGCTTTTTGCAACTCGTGCCTCATCACAGGACAGTGATTCTTTAGAGATACACGTTGGCTTGCTTTACAGGGCAGCAAGATTCTTGGAGGTGGTGTGTGTGTGAGCGTGTGTATGCATGTGTGTGCGCGTGCACATGTGTGATGTATAGCTATTTAACATTTTTTGAGTGTTGACTTCGGGCCGGCTCTGTGAATGGGGTTTCCATGCAATATCTAATCTCACAAGTGGTTTGAACCATCATTCCCACCTTACAGCCAGAAGAGTGGGGCTCACACAGATAAGGTGTCTTGCACAAGGTCACAGAGCTAAGAGAGGTGGCACCCTCAAGGCACAGCTAGGTCCCTCTGACCTTGGTAAATAGATAAATCCCGAGGTTCTTTTCTGCTCAGAATATCCATGATTGGATTCTGTGTAGGTTTCAAGTCACTATCTAAAAATCACACTTGTGTTTTAACAGTCCTGACCTCCGAATCTCCCCATCTGTCCATCATGAGCAGGAAGGTGCCATTTAAGGAAATGAATATTTTATCACCCTCTGTTCTCCTCGCTTGCTTTGCCAGTCAGCTGAGCCCCAATTTGCTTAAGGAGAGATAAGCTCGTGGACCTGAAGATAAGTCTGGGCTTTTAAGGAGCTGTGATTAGGAGCCTGGCTCCTCTTTGTGTTCTAAGAACCTAGGAGTATCCCATAGCTCTTCCTCCTGAGTAGATGGCCCTGTTTTCTCCTTCTTCAGCTTGGCCCGGGGCGGGGGGGGGGGGGGTGTCTCAGATTTTCATCTGTTCCGTTTTCCGGAAGGAGGCAGACCTTATCACTGGGGCTGACGAGGCACCTGGGGCCTACTCCTTGAGCTGTTTTGTGGCCTTGGATGAAGTCCATCACTTCTGTATCTTGGTCTCCTGGGCTGTAAAATGAGGGATGCTATGTCATCTGCTTCTAGAAGTGACCTGAAGGTATAAAGCGCTGGGTGCATAGTAGGTTCTGTGTAAATGTTCGTTCCCTTTGCTTCCTAAGAATGTCATCAGTATCCAATGCTCTTCAAGATGTCTCACGATGATGCATTAAGTGCAGTAGAACCTGACTCGCCTGCCGCCTCCTGTCGGAGAGCCTAGTGGAAAGTTGCCACCTCTCCTGATTGCTACTTACAACTCCCGCGTGAGGGAAGGAGAGACTCTTGAGTAAATGTAACCTCTCTTTGAGGATCAGTAGTCTCATTTCCCAAACCAGATTAAGAATAATAATGGTCTTCCTTTTTTGCATGCGTCAGAAAAAGTTATCCGTCATCTTTTTACAAACAACACAGAACCTTGAGGCACAAGGGTTTTTATGCCTCACTTAACGTTGACCCTCGCAATAATTCAGGAGGATAAGAATAGCTACGATGACTATCGTTTTAAACCATAAGAAAATCAAGTCGTCCGATTCAAGGGCCGGGCCCGAGGCCAGAGCCTCCGCTTCTAAACCCGGCATTCCGTATCGAGTTAACAACTTCCTGCCAGCAAGACGGCGGCCTTCCACGCGGGCACTTTTCACGTTCTTTGGTTTGAAAAATCATTTTTAATCACCCGTGATGTATCAAGTATTGTTGTTTTAAGATGATAAGCCTCTGCTTACATCACTCAACCCTTAAACCGCCTCTCTAACACTATTAGGATGTTACTGAGCTGAAAGCGTCTTCTGTGCTTATGGTGGTTCCCGTATAACTTCCACAGTAATTCCACATCTGTTAACTCCTTCATTAAAATCGCAGTTCTGTATGGAGCACCTAGTGTGTGCCAGGCACGTAGAGATGGAATGGACCGCGGCATGGTCCCGACCCTCCGGGACTTTCTAGGCACCCCCTTGCATGCCTCCGACAGCTAGATGAGAAGACTGAGGTTCAGAGAACAAAGGGACCCTCTCAGATCACACAGCCTGTGGCAGAGCCGGAATCAGGAGCCAGCTCTCCCGCTTTCGTTTGGTTCAGAACCATTCTCGCTCATTCTGCAGTGTCATGTTAGGAAATGGTCTACAGGCAGATGCGACCAGGCAGGCAGCGAGGAGAACAGGGACCAGGCTCTCTCTGGCTTTCACCCCTCAGGCACTGCTGCCAGTGTTCTGCCCTTAGCACATGCCTGGTAAATGTTTGGTGCTTAAACATTGCGTAACCGGTATTTACCGATGGGGAAACAGGTAGTGAACTATTCCGCCCGGCCCCAGCTTAGAACTGCAGTGTGGTTTGACAGCTCCCGTATAAGATACAGCACATTTTATGCTCACGGGAGTAGCCCGATTTCTTTCCCACCTCCCCCGAATAAGACAAGCTCCATTCCTTCGGGTGCCATACCCAGCTTGTTCTCCATCACTGTCCCGGGCAGTGCACAGAGCATGACGCGTAATGGGCACTTGGCCGCTTTGAATTTTTTTAGTGGAAGATCGTACCAGAGGTTAAGGGTACAGAGGAAGGCTCCCACCAGGTATAGAGCCAGGCGAGGCTCCCAAGAAGACATCCCAGCAGATATAAATCTTAAAGGACAAACAGGCAGATTGATATCTCACCCATGGGAGAGCCGGGCAGCCAAGCTTTTTCAATTATGCACAGTTTGGGTTTATCCGTCCTGCCGCTTCTCCGTTTGCAGGGATAATTGAGAGTCAGCCGTGGTTCAGCTTGCTAAGTGCTCATAGTGAGCCGTGAATTACGGGACACAGAAATGTTGTTCATTTGGCTCAGGAAAGGGTGAGCTAGTAAAAATACAAGTGCGGGCTGGTAATTTATTGGCCCTTGTTAGCAAGGACTCGGTAGGCATTCTTAGAGGATTCTTTTCAGATGGGGGCCCGTTAATCAGGAGCAAAGAAACTATATTCTTCATTGATGACCAGCGAGCTGAGGTTTGCAAGAGCAGCTCAGAAAGTGCATCTCCAAAAAAAGAAAAAAAGAAAGTGCATCTCCGTGCTCCCTTGTTGTCCTCTTTTCTGCAAGAATGCGCACAGCCTTCTGAGAGTATGGTAGTGATGTCCAAGGAAAAGATGCCATCAGAACAGCTACAGGGATGGGGTACTGGCGTGGATGGGGGCTGAGATGCAGCTGTCTGTACAGTGGAGTAGTTAAAAAGCAGAGCGCCAGGATTCCGACTCGGGCAGCCCTGCTCACCTGCAGGAGCCCCTCTGGGCTTTCTTCTCCTCCTCTGCACCACGGGGGCAGTTGTCATACTTACCCAACTGACTGGTCCCAAGAATTACATGAGAATACGTGTAAACACAAACATTCAGAACAGTGCCTGGCACACAGAAGGCACCCTGTCCATGTGAATTCATGCCGTTAGTCATAAACGTCTCATCTGGCGGCCAGAAAGAGCTGGGTTTGAATCTCATCACTTAACTAGCTTGCAAGCTTTGGAAGGGTTTCCCTAACATCTCTGAGCCTCTCTTTCTACTATGTAAAGTGAAGATTCTGATACCAAGTTCTTAGGATTATTATAAGGGTTTTAAGTTGAGCTGATGAGAGTTCAGATAGAAAGGGGGACTCGAGGATGGAGCTGAAATTCCTCCTCCTTCTCCTCAGTGGTAGAGTTGGCTGGTCCAAGCCTAAGAGATACTTTTTCTGTTTCCTCACTGTTGCCCACATTTCTGATGATACATTTACCCTGAAGACATTTACCCAATGCCTACTGAGCTGTAGGCACCATGCCAGCTCTTAAGGAGCTCCCAATCTGATGAAAAGAGACACATTTGTAAAGTCACGATAGGCTGAGGCTACAGGCCATTGGAAGTGTGAGCTGTGCTGTGTTGGGAAGTGCGAGTGATTGCTTGCAAGCCGGAAGGTTTTGGTGTAAAGCCCTTGATTGACTCATTAGAAAAGTATTCAACATATCTATGGTTGTTGGTATTACAGAATACATTCTTATACTTACATGAGGTGTCAGGAGTGAAAGAAGCTACCATCCTAAGACTTCACAGGATTATAGCTCCCAATAGTTTATATTTACCTTCTCCTTTCTCCTTTGATCCCCACAATAACCCACCCGAGAAGAGAGCCAAGAGCACCCATCTTATAACCATGAAGCCCAGAGGAGCTAAGTAGCCTGCTCAGGGCGGTGCAGTTACCAAGTGGCCCAGTAGTGAGACCAGACGGACAAGTCAGAGGAAAGAGGGAGGGAAGAAGATGTAGATAGATTTTCAAAAGCAACTGAAATTTTCCAGATTCTCGTCTTACGTGTTTCATGCCACTGATGGCCCCTTTTCTTGGAAAAAACGTTTGTGACTATCACATGGTTTATCTACAATCCCAGCAGAAGCCATTCTTAATACTGAGAACTTGATATTTGCCATATTTTGAATAACCTGGCTCTTAGTCTTTGCACCAAGCAACTTAAGCTCAGCTGCACACTCATTTTAATCGCTTTGCACGAGTCAGATCACCTTCCTGGGTCCCATTTCTGTCCTTGGTAAAACGAGGATTATTTCTGCCACCCCGTGAGCCCTGGGGTCTCCGCAGCCCCCTGTTCTGTGATTCTGGGAGGAGCCCAGTGGCAGAGAGCCTCTGCAAACATTTATGAAGTGGTCCACATGCTCCTCCCTCACCCAGCTGTCCCCAGGGAAGGAGCCTGGCCTGCTGTCCCTACAATCCCAGCAGCCCCTTTGATTTGGGACCCTTAGGCCTCAGGGGCCGTTCTCTTCCACACCCAGCCAGCTTGGAGTTGAAATGGGGTTGCTTTGTTCTTCGAAAGTGGAATAGCAAAGTGTTTTAATGGTGTCGAATTTGATATTTCCACAGGTTCCCACCAGCCAAAAGAAGGAAGGTGTTTATGATGTGCCAAAAAGTCAACCTGTAAGTGTAAGTACACTTTCTCTCTTCTGCCAGGTTCGCATAACCTGCCTTCTTAAGGAACTGTGTCTACCAGCTAAGGAAAGGAACACCTCTTCTGGATATAAGTGTCACAACGGGTAGAGCTCTGCCGGGGTCTCCATGCCAAGGACTCCTCAGTGAGTCGGAGAGAAGGAGGCATAAGGCAGAAACTGTGGGCTGAGGAAGGGGGGCCAGTCTGGACCTGGGTCTGGCCCTATGAGCGGCAGTGAGTTGAATTGTGCAAACCACTATGTCTGAAGGCCTCAAGGTCTCAGGTTTCAGGTCTCAAGTGTGTGATGCCAAAAGTCTCCCACCAAAGACTTCATTATACCTGGGAAGATGGGGGCAGTGTCTTGATCCTGGGATGAGGGTCAGCCATCCAATTTGACAAGTCTCAGAGGGACAGTCAGAGAGGTGGCCAGGGCCTTTGTGGTGTATGTGGGTCCAGCCAGTGGACAGACCACTATAAAAAAAGGCAATGTATAGTGCAAAGAACTCTCCGCTACCTCTAGACCCCAGCAGCTGGAGGGACCTCTGTAAACGGGAAGTTGCAAGCTCTGTGACACTGCCTCATGCCACTGCTAGGCCAGGCCTGTGTGTATGACCTCTGGTTGGCACTCAGAAGGTAGCTTCTGTCCACAACTTGGGAGCACCGAGAAACTTTTGCTCAGGGGGACATGTGACTTGGCCATGGTCCTTGTGAAAAGAACTAGGGTATTTAGTCACTGTTGATCTCAGCTTAATAATGGATAGAAAAAGCACAGGCTGTGAAGACAGACCCTTAGAAATTCCAGCTCTGACCCTAATAGGACGGTTGTGAGGCTGAATGATGCTATCTGGGACATTGGTTTTGGTCCTGGGCCCCACCCTGTGAGAGACATGAAAGGCACCCCTGCATGTTTCAAGGTCAGATCGATAGGGCAGTTTGAATCCCCATTCCCAGGGAGGCCGCAGAAGGACCTAGAAATGCTTGGCCTAGAGAAAAGAAACCATAAACTTGGAGATGGGAGCACCAAGGGCCACTGGATGGAAGAGGGAGGACGCTGTTCTGTGTTGGCTGGTTCATGGAACTGAGACCAGTGAGGGGTCCTACAAGAAGGCTACCTTCAGCCTAGAGGGAGAATGACCTTCCTGAATGGTGGTCAGAGCTGTTAAGGGTGGAAATGCTGGCATATATGGGAGTGAGCTCCCCATCACTGGAGCTGTGTGAGCAGAGGCTAGAGGATGACTGGTCAGAAAGACTACGGGGGATTCAAATGTGGAGTGGGTAGAGGGTGAAGACAAGCTCTGTTGTCCCTTCCAAACCTGAGCTGCTGTCCTCTCGAGTTGAAAGTCTTTCTGGGTTCCTACCCTCCCCTGTCCTCACTCCCCTTTTACCTGGTGAAATTTCTTCCTGTCGACGTCCATTCCTTACCCACTATCTTGCAACTGCCATACCCCACCTAACTACTGCTTGCAGTGGTTAGATTTTGCAAAAAGCATATCTGAATGCATGGCCTTCTCAGAAACTTGAGTCTACAATGTAGTAGAGAATGTACCACAATGCTGTTTGGAGAAAAAGCCGTGTTTCTCCTTGAGGTCTCTGCATTTGTCAGACCTCCTTGTCAACTAGACACTGGTCTGTTTTCCATATTTCCATTTGGTTCAGCTCCCATCACACAGCTCCCCACAATTCAATTTGTGCCGGCCTAAATTGCCTCACTTGCCCCTAACAGGTTTAGATATATGAGGAAACATGCTCCATTTGCCGCCTTGGTTTTTCTGAATTTATTAACAGTCTGTCCACACCATCTCCATGCTTAGTAGGTTTAAAAAAAAAAAAAAAAATCCAAGCTCCTTAGCCTGCCATACACAATACTCTGATGCTGGCCTCAGCCCGTACCTCTGGTCTACCTCCGTCCTGACCGCCCTCTCCCCGCCCATCCTGCTCTCCTGCACTCTGCAGCCTCCTGAAGGAGCCGCATCCTCCCCTAACATCCCAGCTTAGCTTCAGGCCCTGGGGGCCCAGGGAGACTTTCTGGTTTTCTGCTCTACCCAGTGTCAGCGGATCACCCCTCCCTCTGTGCTCCACTCCATATCATTCCTCTGTTTTAAGAGCACTTAGCACACAGCATTGAAACTCTTCTCCTTGCCCATCACTTCCAGGAGCTTCTCCAGGTCCCTGAACTACCAGAAGCAAGCCTAGGGTCCAGCACATAGAAGCTGGGCATGACACAGCCATGCTAGGAGTGTTTCATAAACATACAAACAACTCTGCCCTATAGAAGAAATTGATGAAAACCCTGCTTTCTTTTAAAGGGAATTAATTTCCTCTTTTTCGGACGCTGAAATAGGCATTAAGTAAAGATGCTAAGGTTTTTCTTGGGAACTCTCTGGGCTGCCTGAGTGGCCTGCAGAAGCTCCCAGACCTCTGTTCCCAACAGAGTCCTAGAAGCATCTGGGTGAATTCTGGCTTTTCCATAAACAGTTTCCACATTTTTAAAAGCCGAAGAGAGGTCACAAGTCAAAAGCACCAAGGCAGGTGCTTGCATTTGGAATCCCAATTCCTGCTCTTACAACCTGTGGGACTTCTCATAAGTTCCCTTGTTTCTGTGCCTCATTGTTCTCATCTACCAAAAAGAGTCACTGAACCCAACTTACTAAATGGTTTTGAGGAGAAGATAGCATATGTGTTGGAAACTTGATCCCACTTGCCTAAACTTCTTAGAGGTCCTTTAAATATCCCACATCCCTCCCTGTTCTGGGACCTTCCTGTCCTCTAGGCTGGCCTCTATGGACCCGCCTCTCTGGTGAGTGCGTACTCTTAGGATGCCTCTGTGCTCTGAATATCCCTGCTGTCAGCTTGCTGTTTGCTCCTTCGCTACCTGCTCCTTAGCCAGAAGCACAAGTAAACCAAAGACAACCAAATTGTGCTTATTAAGCAGCTTCCGGGCCGTTTGGGGCCTTCCACAGGTTTCCCACAAGAAAGGAAACTGCCCTGTGGTCGTTGCTCTAGATACCCCTGGGTTTCTTCTTCCTTGGGTCCAGGTCTGCCCAGAGCCGAGTAGGAGACTCAGTATGAGGCGGTCACTGGGGCAAACCACGAATCAGCCCCAGAGGAAATGGCCTGATCTTCAGCATCAGACCTGGGTATGCTCTCATCCGGGCCACGTACCAAGGGTCTTTGAGTATCGTTTTACATCTCTAAACCTCCGTGTCATCATCTGTAAAGAGAAAGTAGTGCCTGCCTTGTAGCTTTGTTTGGAGGCTTTATGTAAAACCCTTAACAGGGGCTATGGATTAGATTAAATGAGAACATTTCAGAGTGTTGCCCTTACAAGTAATGTGCCAGCAAAGCAGGGGATTGCGAGTGTGCTAGGTAATTGCACACCTCCTCCGGGAAGCCTTCTTTGCCCCAAAGTAATAAACCACCGCCCACCCCACACCGGGAGACCTCTCTGTTCCTCTTTGCCATGACCATGATCACAATGCGTTACTTTTTCTTAATGAATCCACATGAGCCATTGACTTTGATTTTCTTAAGGGCCTTGGGTTTGGGGTTAGTAACAGTACCTGCCTTAAAATGTTTGTGTTAAGGACTAAATGAGCTGAAGGATGTGAATCAGTGCGGGGCTTGGTGCAGAGGAGGGATTAAACGGTGTGAGCTATTCTATTCTGTTTGCTTCTCTTACTTTTCTATGAGCTCCTTGAGGACAGGAATCACTTTTATTCAACACTCCCTCTAAAGTTACTCCTCTGGGGAGTTGGGATCTCTTTGAGCTTTTGATGGTAGACCCTTTCCCCATGAAAAGACAAAACAGAACCAAAAAACCCACACGTGTGCGCATGGAAATTTTTGTGGGCCATGGAGCCAGTGGGATGTTTGACTGCAGCTCCAAAACGTCTGTCATAGAGCTTAGTCCCTGGCTCCTTGTCACCTTCCATGGTCAGAGATCCCCTCACCAAGGTGTGACGTCAGGTGTATTGCACGATAGAGTTTGGCTCTGAAGTTAGAGTTCGTTGCATTTCTTGTGGGTCGTACCTACCTCAATGCTTCAAGTTATAGGACCGCAGTTTTGTCTTGATGAGCTGGGCTGCAGGTCCAGAGAGAAAGCCGATTTCCTCTCTTCATTCTCCTCCCCCAGCTTCCTGCATCCATGCTCTGGTTTACCCCACCAGACCCCGTAACCGTGGGGTGCTGAACTGTACCTGCACTTTCCTTGTTCCCCTTTCACAGGTAATATGCTTGGATGCTTTTGTTGGCTTGTTTTGATCCAAACCTATCATGCTCCCTTTTTTTAGCAGATTTGCTCTTAGGGTCATGCTATGCTCCCCTCCACCCTTTCCTAGGACTCAGAACCAGAAGAAGGGTTATTCCCACTCACTCCCGCAAATACACATTTCCTCTCCGCCTAGTCAAGGCAGCTGGTAGATTTGCACACAGGCTTGTTTATGTTTGTTTGTTTGTTTGTTTGTTTATGCCTGGGTCTCTGAACTCCCGATAGCACAGATGCTGACTGATAGGGAGTGTTAGCCGGCTAGAGAGACAGGAAGGAGGTTTCACTTGGGCAGAGCCTTGAAGGATGAACAGGATGTTGTAGGCCAAGTGCCTTCTGGGCATATCACTGAGGTCCTTGGGCTCCTGAGTTTCCACTGCCTCTACTTAGCAGCTCTTAGAACGGATGAATTTATCATCAGTCTCCTCAAGGAAACAAGGGACATGAAGGCAGTCTTCCTTTCTGCCAGCTGATAATGCTGCTCATGTTCTTTAGACAAACATCCTGGCCTCTCTGGGGCTGTCAGGAATGTGCAGTCCTGAGTGCGGAGGAAGGTGTCTGCTAAGCTGTCCATTACCACATCCATTATTCAGTGCTTTTTGCACTCTGTCAGCCTTTGAACATGATTCTGGTTCTGCAGGGGGACCTCAAGTGGAACAGTGCATTCCCAGGTTGCAGAAGTGCCTCTTTCAGACCCTGTTATGCCCCACAACCCTGAACTTGGTTGAGACTTAACCTTCATGGTCCACTGTTTCAATGACTCAGACCTAAACCATAGCGTGCCTCATGTCATTGTCACGTGAGAAACACCCAGCTCCTGTCTTCTCCCCTCCCCTCCTTCCCACCTCATGTAATATGCTTAAGGCTGAAAAAGAACGCTTCACCCCTTAATTGTCCAGTTTAAAACCCCATGTAGTTGTACTGAACATAAAAGTCTTTCTAATTATCAGTAATAACCAGTCAATGGATTCTAGCTGAACTTTCTTTGGCCTTCAAAAGAGAGACTCCAAAGTTTGACATAGTGGTAAACAGGAGGGACACACGCGTTGTCAAATTGATAAGTTACCATCAACATTCTTTTTTTGGGAGGGGGGTGGAAACATGGATTCAGAAATTTGAAGGAATGATCGGACTCCCCCTGAGCTGCCTTCCTCACTTTGGGCGTGATCTGTGCCAATCACTTCAAGTTTCTGAGACTCATTTTTCTGTTCTGCAAAGTAGAAATGACCACCATCCTATACCAACATCTTAGGGCTTTTGTGAGACTCAGGAAGCAACATGAGCATTTTCTGTGAGGATGAAGGGTTGCTTTCATGGACCCCAGGGGCGGAAAGATTGAGGGATAGTGTGTGTTAGTTGCCTCCAGTTGTTTCATAGGCTCTCCTAGGATTACAAAAAAAGGCTCAAGTTTTATAACAAGAGAGGGCACATCTGGGCTCAGTATAAGGAAAAAAAATGAGACCATCTGAGCTGATTTTTCAAAGGACAGGATAGTTCTCAAAGTAGTGAGGTCCCTAGGAGCATTCCAGCAGCAGGTGAATGTTTCTGTAGGGTCCTCATGCTATGAAGGTGAGTGCAGGAATGGATCTTAGAATTGCGCATCTGTCTGCATGTTCAGTTGCCCGCATGTTTATTACATCTGGTATTTACCTCATCATCTTCCTCCCACTTTCTCAGCTGCCAAGCCAGATACCCCAGAGGCCCCATTCCCATCTCCATCCTCCTCTTCCTGGCTTTCATTGCACAGCAATAAGTGGTGGCATTGCCCTATGAAGTCACTGCTCTGGCTGGAAACAAGTTTACCAAGCCTCATAATCAAGGCACCACACTGAACAAGCATTAGGCACAGAGTTGGTACTTAGAGGATCAGTTCCTCCTTTGTTTCCTTCTGGAGAGCTTGACATCTGCACTCTCCATCTGTCTGGTGTGTCTTGAAAAGGAACCATGCTGGGAGAAACTGCTAGAAACCCCAGTATCCGGATCTCCAGTCCAGGCCTCCCTTCATTCCCTTTCTCTGTGTCATAGCACCAGGCCACTGGGCACGCATGCTGAGAGTCTATGGGAACTTGGCTGGGGAAAAAGCAGGTTGACTTTATGGAGCACGTGCTGTGAGGGACAGGTAGCCTGGACTGTGGTTCCAGCCTGCCTTGTTTGGATCACAGCTGGGAGATCAGTTAACACATACGGAAGCTGAGGCTTCCAGAGGTCACATCGCTCACCCACAGTTACAAAGCTGGTAAGGGGCAGAGCCTGGAGATGAACCATTCGTTGTTCCGACTCAGGCACCCATACAATTTCCACTAAAACCTGTTGCCTTTAGGACTAAAGAAAATGCCAAGCCCCCATCTCCTCTTCCTCACTGTAGACAGAAATAGTACTCAGGCTGGTTTCTGACTTCCATTATTCATTGCTGCTGAGGCCAGTCCCCGGAGAGACTGTGAACACCCCTTTCCCCCTTTAACCCGAGTTCCATGAGGCATGCCTGTGTCTGACTCGTTCCAGACCCCTCACACTGCCAGTGCACTGTTTTCTTCATCCTGATGTTGAAAAAAATAATTGGGAACCCCAAAGAACAAGTCCCAGTGAAAGCTGCCTCCCTCTGAAAATCAGGGAGCTGCTCATTTGGCCTTCCCTGCCTCCCACCCACCAAACGCCTGTGTTTCTGTACAAGACCACTGTCCCCCAACGATCAGTATTCAGTTGATTTTGCTTGCCCTAGATTTTTTAAAAAGCTATTTTATTTATTCATTTATTAGTGTGAGCAAGTGAGAGAGCAGAACCACGGGGAGCAGCAGAGGGAGAAAGAGAAGCAGGCTTTCTGCTGAGCAGGGAGCCCCATGTGGGGCTCGATCCCAGGACCCTGGGATCATGACCTGAGTGGAAGGCTTAACCCGCGGAGCCACCCAGGCACCCCTTCCTTGCCCTAGATTTAATTCAGTTTCCCTGCTGCAAATGTAGGAAGAGTCAATCCATTGATGTGAAGCATTGCCTAAACTCTCTGGACAACTGTTCCTAACCAGCCCCCACCCCTCCACCCCCCACCCCCACCCCTCCACCCCCACCCCTGCCCATCCCCATCTCTCATGGCAAATAAATTTTCATTCACAATTCAGCAGTTGGTTTTTCCTTTAGTTTGAAATCTGGATCAAGATGTTTCATAATTGAATTAAATCTAGTCTGAACATTTGTCAGTTTCACTTCCTCATTAAGCACCACATTGTAGAGAAATGATAATCATCGGAGTGCAGTTAACATAGATGTCACACAAGAGGAGGTCTTCCTGAGCTAGGGGAGAGGAATCTGAATCTGCATATTCCCACGAAGGAAAAAGAAGTTGGCCCCATCTCACGTTTCTCAGGCAGGCTTTCTTATTGCAACACTTAGCAAAACCATCCTGAGATAGAATCCAAAATTCCTAGAATCTCAGAGTTAAGGAGAATGTGGAAAGCTGCTGGTTTAGCCTCCCCACCGGTGCAGGAATCCCTCCAGAACACTTGTGGTGAGCGCCAGTGAACATCCCTGCCTCTGGCCTTGGCCCCGTGCCTCCAGTCCCAGACCTTCAGGACTTGTAATCTCACTGCTCAGGTGCTGAAGAGTCCTTCTTTTCTTAGTTCCCTTACAACTTCTGTTCATTTATTGATTCCTTCATTCATCCCTTCGGCAAATACATACTAAGGACCTCCTACCTGGCAGAAAGTGTCCTACTCAGTAGAGATAGAGAGATGAATAAGGCTGGCTGCTTGAGAATCTTAATGGTCTCAGGAAGGGAGACTTATGCAAATAATTGCAATCGATGTAATCCAGGTGGTAAGAGGCCTTCTAGAAGATGCTATGGGAGCACAGTGGGGAGGCAGCACACTTTGCAGGAGGGAGTTCACAAGGTCTTCACCCAGGAGGTAGATAAAAGATGAGGGGAACTTGGCACTAGAGGAAGGTGGAACAGTATTCAGGAAGAAGGAGCTGAATGTTTAAAGGCACTGAAATGTGGGAAAACACACCATATCCCAGGGGCTGAGGAAGAGTGGGGTGGTGGGACCACAGGATGCCTTCAAGGGAGCAGGAGACTAGGTGCCAGGGGAACCCAGTGCCCATGAGAGAAGGGCCTGGAATGTGGTGCTCAGACACGGGGACTGGCTGGGAAGCCACTGAATGTTCTCAGGTGTGGAGTGGTGCTGTTGGAGTTGCGATTCTCACCGTCACTTTGGTGGCCTGCGGCAGGTGGCTTAAGCGGTTGGAGAGACTGTTAAGAAGCTAATGGGATTAACTCTGTGTATCCACCAGGATGAAGTCAGGAAAACAGAGCCCACGGGTGGTAATTTAATAGAGGGAATTTAATGTGGAGAACTTGTTACGAAGGTGTTAGAAGAGCTGCAGAGCCAAACAAGACAGTGGGGCAACCCAAGTTAGTAAGTCAGAAGTTGCTACCATCCCCAGGGCTGGAAGGACAAAGGGAGGGGCCCAGGCTGCCAGCAGGCCCTGCAGCTGTTGAGGGAGCGGTCTAGCAGGAGCGGGGCCTTGGCCAGCCCAGAGGGACGAGACGTCTGGTGGAAACAAACCATGCACTTGACTCCACCACTGCCAGAATCCTGCCTGAAGAGAGCCAGCAAGAAATTCAGTGCTTCTCCCTTCCTCCCACCATCCATCATCCAACTACCATCTCCTGTTGGCCAAGTCTAAGAGGAAATAGGTTGGCAAGGGAGCTCAGGCAATGGAGCGGACAGGGATCAGCCCCCTGTCATAGCACAGGGAGGGCAGGAATGGGTCTGAGGGCAAAGAGATCAAGGGATAGACAAGTAAGGACTACTGTGGGTCTAGACTGAGGGTGAGACCCTGCAGACCAGGAGAGGCACGGAGGTAGGGAGGTGTATAAATTTGAATGATGGGGTAGATCTGGAAAGATCTTGCTGATGTGGGGAGTGAGAGACACGCGATGTCTATGCTACCTCCAAAGTGGCCAGCTTGGGGAGGTCATGAACCAGGCAATAGGGCCCAAACGCTGGGTCTCCTCTTCTCCAGCACTGTCATTTATATCGTTCTGTTTTTTATGTCTCTAGATTCTAGGAGTGTTTGTAAGGTCAGCCTTTCCATCCTCTGTCTTCACTTTCTTGCCAAAGACAGTAGTCATCCCTTTCATCCCGCTCTCTGTTCTCAGTCCCTGACTCGCATTTTGTTGGTGTCACATTATCACTTAGAATGATATTTGGCTCTTTCTTCACGGTTTGGAAAACCGAGCTGTCATGAATGGAATCAAGCAGAGTTGTAGACAGCTCGCTGTTAAATCATTCCTGAAACTTGTTTTCTACAAATGCAAATGTGGAAGGGGATAAGTGCTTGCATAAGCAGTCGCCTGGCGTCCCGTTTGCTCAGTTGTGTGTTGGCAGTAATCATGTCTGGACAAAACAGGGATTGCTCCGTTGCTGTGTGCAGATACCTGCCACTGGGCCCCTAGAGGAATGGTCTTCAAGCTTTTAATAAAACCCCGGGACTTTTACTCAACTGAAATATCCCAGTAGCTTTATATGTAAACAGATCTAAGGGGAGTTGTGGCTGAAGCAGGGCTGGAGCCTCAAGGTCTACCCACCTGGAATTCTTTACTGAAGGACAGAAGCTTCTAGAAAGGAAGAGATCCAGAGAGAGGGTGATATGAAAACCACTGTCAAAAAAAATCCACTAGTTAATTCCATGGGTGGGAGAAATGGGGTGTTCAGAAGAAAAGATCCTTCATGTTCTTTTCCATTGGCATCTTTGTTATTCTATAAATGAATTCGTGAACACAGACCCTGAGCCTCCTCTTTGAGAGAGAGGAAAGCAGCAGAAAGAACACAAAATTTGAAGTTAATCAGAGCTTTATGCTTCTTAGCTGTACAATTAGGCAGGGTGCTTTATCTTTTGGATTGTTCTGAGTGACCGTTAGCAACATGGGCAGAGCACATGGCAGTCAACTTGGAATTACAGTTAGAGGTGTGAGCCTTTCAGCCCTGCTACTTAGGCCTTACATTTTCCTTCCTCAATTACAAGTTGTGTGAACCTGGATGGTCTGTTCATTCATAAAATGTAAGTACTGACTATGGTGCCTACCTCATAGAATTCTTCTGAGGACTGAATAAGAGGGTATAACATATAGATCAGCACCTGGCACATAGTAAGTGCTCAATAAATGTTAGCCATAATTATTATTATGAGCTATTACGGCCATAGGACTATACCAAGTGCTTCGAGAGACAGGAGGAGGAGTCAGACCCAGCCCAATCGCTAGGGGGCTTGTGGTCTATGGGTGGGAATAACTTTGGTATATAAGGGAGGGGTGAGAATGCCTTTTTTTTTTTTTTTTAATCTTATGTTACTCACCATAAAGTATATCATTAGTTTTTGATGTAGTGTTCCAAGATTCATTGTTTGCGTATAATATCCAGTGTTCCATGCAATACATGCCCTCCTTAATACCTATCATCGGGCTACCCCACTCCCCCACCCCCTCCCCTCTAAAACCCTCAGTTTCTCATAGTCCATAATCTCTCATGGTTCATCTCCCCCTCCGATCCCCCCTCCTTCATTTTTCCTTTCCTTCTCCTCATGTCCTCCATGCTATTCCTTATGTTCCACAAATAAGTGAAACCATATGGTAACTGACTTTCTCTGCTTGACTTATTTCACTCAGCTTAATCTCCTCCAGTTTCATCCGTGTTGATGCTAAAGTTGGGTATTCATCCTTTCTGATCGCTGAGTAATATTCCGTTGTATATATGGACCACATCTTCTTTATCCATTCTTCTCTTGAAGGGCATCTTTGTTTTTTCCACAGTTTGGCTAGTGTGGCCATTGCTGCTATGAATATTGGGGTGCATGTGGCCCTTCTTTTCACTACTTCTGTATCTTTGGGGTAAATACCCAATAGTGCAATTGCTAGGTCATAGGTAGCTCTATTTTTAACTTTATAAAGAATCTCCAGTTTTCCAAAGTAGCTGTAACACCTTGCATTCCCACCAACAGTGTAAGAGGGTTCCCCTTTCTCCACATCCTTGCCTATATTTGTTGTTTCCTGCCTTGTCAACTTTTGCCGTTCTAACTGGTATCAGGCGGTATCTCACAATGTTTTGATTTGAATTTCCCTGATGGCTAATGACTATGAACATTTTTTTCATGTGTCTTTTAGCCATTTGTATATCTTCTTTTCAGAGGTGTCTGCTCATGTCTTCTGCCATTTTTTGACTTATTTGGGGATTTTTTGCGTGTTGAGTTTGAGAAGTTCTTTAATAGATCTTGGATATCAGGCCTTTGTCTGTACCATCATTTGAAAATATCTTCTTCCATTCTGTGGGTTGCCACTTTGTTTTGTTGACTGTTTCCTTTGCTGTGCAGAAGCTTTTTATCTTGTTGAAGTCCCAAAAGTTCATTTTGCTTTTGTTTCCCTTGCCTTTGGAAACCTGTCTTGAAAGAAGTTGCTGTGGCCGATGTCAAAGAGGTCACTACCTATGTTCTTCTGTAGAATTTTAATGGATTCCTGTCTCCCATTGAGGTCTTTGATCCATTTAGAGTTTATATTTGTGTATGGAGTAAGTGAATGGTCAAGTTTCATTCTTCTGTATGTAGCTGTCCAATTTTCCCAGCACCATTTATTGAAGAGACTGTCTTTTTTCCATTGGATATTTTTTCCTGCCTTGTCGAAGAGTATTTGACCATAGAGTGCCTTTAATTCTCCATGGCTAAGCAAAGTCAACAGGATCAGTTTTAACCTGAGAGCCTGGGGTAGAGCTGAACCTGCAAGAGAGTTTCTTGGCTATGGGGTGGGGATAAGGAACATTCGTCACTACCAAAGCAAGGGACAGCAGCACTTAATGCATGACCGCAGTATTCTTCCAAACAACCATAAGAAGTAGGTCTCTCTTCTACTATGAAGGTTATTAGAGATCAGAGAAGTTAAATCACTTAGCATGCCCAGAAGAGGCATCACTAAGAATCTAAGCCAGTTCTCTCTGAACTTAAATCTAAGGTGACCTAGTTTATCATTCAAACTGGGTTACTTTGGAAAGCAAAAGGGGTCTGCTGTTAACAATGCCATCAGCATAGTTGGCATGAACATGAGCTATTCTTTTTTTTTTTTTAAAGATTTTATTTATTTATTTGACAGACAGAGATCACAAGTAGGCAGAGAGGCAGGCAGAGAGAGAGTAGGAAACAGGTTCCCCGCTGAGCAGAGAGCCCGATGTGGGGCTCGATCCCAGGACCCTGAGATCATGACCTGAGCCGAAGGCAGAGGCTTAACCCACTGAGCCACCCAGGCGCCCCGAACAGGAGCTATTCTTAAGCTAACCAGGATATAGGGCCACCCTTCCCAAAGCCAGTGAACATTCTTCCCAACAGGACCAACCTGTCTCGAAGACCAGAACACATGGGATTTCAAACAGAAGGCAGGAATAGTCTGTCCCTCTTGTTCTTGGCACTCTGCACCAATTGTTACCTGGGCTGAAGCAACCACGGTACTAGCCACAAGGTAGAGGTGCCCTGACACCCTTCAGTGGGCATAAATCAGATTGTTTGGGGATGTGTTACATGGTGAAAAAATGTGGTCCAGCAGTTATCTGTTAACTGCTGCTGCTGTGAGTCCATCATTATTCCTCTAATACAGACCATTAACATTCACAGAACCTTAACTACAGCATCTCTAATGAGCACAGCTATAATATACCGTTTCCCCATAAATATCCATTGACACTGACACTCATTCTCTCTTGGTACAGTAATTTAGCTTTTCTGGATAAATCATCACGCGGAGGCCCATTTTCTCTCCCTAACTGCCGTTATTAGTGGTTACAGAAGGATAATGAACAAACTCGAGTTGTAAAAAAGGAGAAAGAGATGAATGATCATGAAGAATTCAGAAATACATGTTGGTGACCGCTCCACCCCCAAACACGCAAAACCTGTTTTAGCCATAACTTAGAAAGGAGGCAAGAAAAGAACATTTGCTGAGCACTTGGTGGGGGCAAGGGAGCATGGGTGTTGCTTGGCAAAGCTGTAGCTGGTTCAGTGATTCACAAAGACACGTTGTCTGAACGACCATTTGTGATACTTATAAAAACACAACTTCCTTGGCCCCACCCCCAGATCTGCTTTGGTAAGGCTCCCATGCATGTGTGTGTGCACGTGCATGTGTGTGTGTGTAAAGGGAGACTGAGAAAGCTCCCCCACTGGATTCTCATACTCCACTAAGTTTATCTAGTTTAATTAACATGGAAGCTGTGATTGTCTCCATTTTATGGAGAAGAAGACTGAGGTTGAGATGCTAGGGGGAGAGGGCAATAAGGTCTGGTTCTGAAGGAGGCATCCCTCACTCCTGACTTGTACATAAAGAATGGCTTCTGTGAAGGTGACATTGACTCCCATGTGACACACTCTCCCCGCCCCACCTCCCCTTGCCCGCCTTTTGGAGAGCTCTGTCAGTGCCTCATCGTGTTTCTCTCTGGCAGGTTAGCAGCTGCCCTGGTCTCCGTTACTCCTCCTTCCCACCGTTGTGTGCTGTCAGCTCAATACTCTGGCTTCATTCCTGATTTCTTGTATTTTTCCACCTCCTTGTCTCTCTGGCTATTTCTCTGTTGTTCTTTCCATAGTCATCTAGAAATTTCCAAGTCGACCCCCAGTCGTCCTTACTTGCAATGTGGTCTGGCCAGGGTCCTCCAGAGAAGATCGGGGTGGTCTGTAGCAGGGCGGGCTCCTAAACTGCCCACTGTGGATACTCCTTCCAGAACCCTTAACTTTCTCCCTGGTCTTAAATCACAGATTGTCTGACACCTTTTGTTCCCCTCAGCATAGCTTAATAGTTAAGAGCACGTATTCCAAAGTTAGCCCACTTTGGTGAAAATTGTAACTCTACTATTTACTAGCCATATGACCTTGAGCAAGTTAAGTAATCCTTCTGTGCCTCAGTTTACTCCTCTGAAAATGAGGAGAGCAATAGCACCTACATTTGTTGGAATAATTAAAGGAATTAACATGTAAATATTAATTAAATTATTAATATATTAATATATTTAATTAAATATATATATCTGTACACACAGACGAAGTTCCATCTGAACAGTAACCATTATTATTAATTTGTCTTGCATGACTCCTGCATGGCCAAGAAGGGATGAGGTCTTAATATTAATATTAAAACCATCCCTTCTACTTCAGACCAGAATGGACTGTCCGGGATACATTCTAGAGATAGAATGACCATTTCTTTTTTTTTTTTTTTAAGATTTTATTTATTTATTTGACAGAGAGAGGGGGGCGCAAGAGGGGGAGTGGAAAAAGGAGAAGCCGGCTTCCCGCTGAGTAGGGAGCCCGATGTGGGGCTTGATCCCAGGACCTTGCAATCATGACCTGAGCTGAAGGCAGGCACTTGATGACTGAGCCACCCAGGTGCCCCAGAATTACCATCTCTTAATGAATGAGTGGATGTCATGGTGGGGGAGAGAGATGAATCAAAAGTGACTTATCCATTTGGGGGTTTTAGAGATCTATCAAAACCAGAAAAAATTATCTTAGCCATTGATGACCTAATCAAGGATATATGGACCAATTTAGATGAAAAAGGTCTTTCATAGAGCAGACATAGCCAGCATACAGGTAAACAGGGTCTCTGCCTGGGAGGTCCGTGCTGGATCTCATGAAATATGCCGTCTTCTTGCCCTAGCTTCCTGGTCTTCAGAGAGTGGGTGTCCAGCATCAGAAAACAGGCAGGGAGAGCAGCAGAGACCAGAGCAGTGACATCAGAGTAGCAAGACTGGAGTTCCCTTGTCCCTGTAGTAGCACGCACAAAGTGTCCCTGTTGTGATTGCATAGTTTCTGTAATCCTGGAAGGTACCTCCTAGAACCAGTCTCTGCTCACTTATGCATTGTTACGTTCAGGCATTCATTCCTTCATCAATTCCACAAATACTGTCTGGTGTCCACTGCGCGTCAAGTGCTGTGCTAGGCCCAGGTGCTTACAAGCCAGCCCAGGTCCCAGCCCTTGCCCAGCTCACATTCCCCCGTGGAAGACTGCCAGCAAACAAGTTAAAAGGCAGAGCATGAGCGCAAGCCACAAAACCACACAAGATGATGTGCTGAGAAGTGAGGAGCTGCTCTTCCAACTAGGGAAATGGTCACAGGAGGCCTCCCTAGTGAGGTGTCACCTGAGATGAGAACTGAATTATGAGAAGAAACTGATGGGACAGGGACAGGGAAAAGCAAGGATAAGGGCATGCCCCGGTGATCCACAAGGAACAGAGGGAAGCCCCGTGTTGACCAGAGCACAGCAGGAAAGGGGGAGAGCGGAAGATGAGTTCAAACACTGGGATGGGGAGCAGCCGGGCATGGACAGTCCTGCAGGCAATGGTGGAGAGTTTGGATTTTATTTCGAGTGTAATGGGAGACATGGAGCATTTTAGGCACAGAAGTGAACCTGATCTGATTTAGTGCCACTGTGGCTGCTATATTGGAGATGAACTTAAGGGGCAAGAGTGAAAACAGAAGTCTAGGCCAAAGAGAATGCAGTGGAAGGGATGTGGAGAGACAGGCAGAGCTGAGGTAGCTTCTGGAGAGAGCAATTTTTAATGAATGGTTGGATGTCAGGGTATGGGAGAGGAGGGATCAAAAGTAGCTTCTGGAGAGAGTCAGCAATTTTTAATGAGTGGTTGGATGTCAGGGCATGGGAGAAGAGGGATCAAGAGTACATGTGAACATCTAAGTGCTCGAACATCTAAGTGCTAGTTGGTGGCCTTTCCAGAAATCAGAAGCTAAGGAAAGAACAGGTAGGGGGAGATCCAGAGTTCTTTGGACATGGTAAGCTTGAGAGGCCGAACAGTATAGGATAGGATCTCTTCACCAATTTTTAGCAACTGAGGGGGAGGGTGATAAGATCCGATATTGGCTCAACTTCAAGTAATAAGGAATGTCACAGATTGACTACCACCCTTTAGCCACTGATGGATCTCACTAATGGGAAGGACTTGAAGAAGTCAGATGAAAATGCCAAATAAATATTAGAAGGGCCAGAAGGATAGCATATCTCTGTTTTTGTAACTTTCTTCTGGGACATCTCCCTAACATTTCTTCGAAATCAGAACAAGGGCCATTTACCCTGATTGCAAAGCCTCAGTGGGTCAAGTGACAGAGTGGATATGTCATCCTTCTAGAGTTTATAATAGTAAATGCCAAGTCTTTGTGAGTGAGCAAGTGTATGTGTATGTGTGTGCATACATGTGCACACACATTCATGCTGAGCATTTGGAAACACCATATGGACTACCATACCCTCCGCTTAGTAAGTCATGCTATAACCAAGTTTCTTTCTGCTCAGTTTCCTATTCTCTTATATAAACATGTTCATCCACTCAGTCATTCTGTTGTTTTTTTTTTTTTTTAATTTGCCAATTCAATATAGTTTCCTTTTGTGTGCCAGTGACTGGGCTATCTAGATATTAGGAATGCAAAAATGAGTAAGATGCAGTGTCCCGTAAGAGGAACTTAGTCTCTACAAGGTCATATGTCTGTAGTGGAGAAGAGAGAATCAATCATTGTGAATGGACGTATGTGATGCCCAGGGGAGGATCATCTAATCCCTTGTGAGGACCTTGGAGAAAGGCTTGGAAGAAGTAACTAGTCCCAAGTCTCTAGGGATATGTTGTGGTTCTCCTGATGAGCAAGGATGGGAAAGGAGCCAGTCATAGGAAGTAGCTTGCACCAAAACCTAAAGGTGAGAAATATACTGAGAGACCTGTTAGGAGGACATGTGAAATTATGACATAAAGTTACAAACTATTTGTAGGTTGGGCAATCAATCAGAGACAGTTGAGGATAGTGCTCTTCTGCATTTCCTCACTTATGATCTTTAGGCTGCTGTCCAAGTCTGTTCTCTTGGTCAGCATTGCCTCATGCGATCTTCAGAGGTCTGTGAGGGCCATTTCGCTCACTGTTTTACATATGAGCAAGCTGGGCTTTCCTTGGGGCCTTAGTTTCCTTGCGGTAAAGTATGCACTAGGTTTCTCTGCTCTGACTTACTGTCTCTTAGTCTATACAATTGGAAGGGAAATCATGATACAGATTGGGAGGTCCTCACTAGAAACCAGGGTCCACGCCAGCAAAGCTACTCCCTGAAGCCTTATCTAAGCTAATCTTCGCCATTCCTCACGCTCCGACCTGAATTGCACCCCTCCAGTTGGCCTAGCTTGACTGTCACAGCTCAGAGAAGGGACAGCATCTCTGCCTGTGCAGTGTTGGCTCAATACCCTGCTCATCGTGGGCACTCAGGAAGTTTATTAATTCTTAAACGAATGCCTTGAGGACTGAATCCAAGAATGAAGGAGTGACTAAGGAAATGAATATGCCTGAGCATATAAAATCTGCATTCTTCTAGAGAAGAAAAGGAAAAGCATTTTGCCCAGAACGGCTGTCAGAGCAGCAGGCGAAGCCCTCCTGACTATTTTTTTCCTCTGCTGTGACATCTTTCCATTTGTGACTTCCTCTGATGTGCTCTGTACTCAGCCTGAGCCTCTGCTACTCTTGCTTGATTTCCACTCCACTCAGTATTTCTTGTTACCATCCAGGTGCCATCTGGATCCCAGGAGTGGCCTCTCCAAGAGACAAAGCAGCAAAGAAAAGAGAGGGCTGACTCTCAGAGAAGGTCCCCTGCCCTCCTCCCCACGAGCGTGTGGGGAATCCTGTCATCCCGCTGACAGGAGCCGATTTCACATTACTGTGATTCTAATTCACTCCCTTTTCAAAGGACTGAACTGATGCCAAGTCTTGTTAGGACTTTTGAAAAATCTTCGAGTTTTTGCTAATGTAGAACCAGAATAATGGATTTTTTTTTTTAAAGGAGAGGCAATAAAGGAAGAGATCATTAAAAATAAGTAATTACAAGCTTTTGGGGAGTTGTTTCCCAGCAGCCTCCCATCTTCTCTGCACCTCTCCACCTGCGCACATGTGTTCGCTTGCTGATGACCGCTCAAGGAGCAGAGCCATCTTGCCTCCTGACAAAGGCGCTGAAGGAAGAAAGGGGGACTCCACAGTCTAAAATTCTCCTTGTCAAATGGCAGCGCGCTGGGGTGAGGTCATGGGTTGGGACCAGAATCTGGAAGCTCGGAGGCTTCTAGGAGTGTGAAAGCATGAACTTCCTGCCAGTGCTCTGATTGAAACTCAGTGGCCAGGCTGGTGTTCTCAACCCATCAGTGGCCTCATTTTGGCTGCCACCATAGAAATAGCTCTACCGTGATGTCTCTTTCTGATCACTGCCTCATGACGACACTGATCCTCTCAGACCCCTCAGGATGGAGTTGGACCCCATGTGTTTCACAGTGGAGACAACAGTAGTGGGAACCACAGGCATGAGCCATGTTGTCACTCTGAACCAAGCACTCTATACTGATAATTATCCTAGGATAATTGTCTGTTTTCTCTTCTGTCTCCCTTAAGTGAGTTTAGGTCAAGGACTGTGTCTTACCGTAGTTGCTCAGTAAATGGATGTGGGGTGAATTAGCAACTGGTTATCACAGTAGTAACAGATGTCCCTGTCACCACCACTGTCACCCACATACCGGCACTGCCGTGGTGTAGGCCTCATGATCCACATTTCCTACCCCCATCACTGTTCCTGAGATCGAAAGTACTTAGCTCTGAGTATCTTCTTGCATAATCCACCCTTTGCCTGCAAATCGTGCCACCAATTCCATCCTTATGTTTTGGGGTGGGTTTTGTTTTGTTTTTGTTTGTTTGTTTTTTCAAGAAAATAATGGCTATGTTGTAGAAAATTGGGGTATGAAATGTGGAGCTGCCAACTGGATTCTAAACTTGGGATGGAGAAGAAGAGTAGAGAAGAAAAGGGCGTGGGGTAGGAGGGATGGATGATGGGGTCGACCCCCAGAGTGGTCCAGCCTCACCAGCGTTCGCACACAGGGAGAGGTATGGGCACAGGAGTCTGCCGTGTCAGTTTATCTGCTGTGGGAGGGTCATGTCACTCCTTCAGCTTCTCTAGGTGACTTTGCCCCTTCCCCTGGGATCATTGTTTCCCAGCCCTTTACAGTGGCCTGGATTCTGTCTACTCTCACCTACCAAGTAAATATTCCATAGTTACCTTCCTTCGTCCCTCCCTCCTTCCTTCCCTCTTCCTTCCTTCCTTCCTCTGTCCCTCTCTTCCTCCCTCCTTCCTGCTTCTTTCCTCCCTTCTCCCTCTCTCCCTCCATTCTTCCCTCCCTATCTCCCTCTGTCTCCCCTCTGTTTTCCCTTTCCTTTCTCCCCTTCCCTCCCCATCTCTCTCTCCCTCCCTTCCTCCCTCCCTCTTGTCACCCTCCTTCCACCTTATCCCTCTCCCTCTTTTTCCCCTTCCCCCTTTCTTCCCTTTCTGTAATTTCGGAAGGGGAAATGACATTGAGATTTTATTCTGCCAGTTACTATGCTAATTGTATTCCTACACAACAGCCTTCTTGTTGCTTCCTCTCAGCAAGCCTACACTGCCCTATTTTTTGAGGAGAAAACTAAGGTTCAGAGTGAGGAAGGAATTTCTCCAAGGAAGGGCCAATGATGAAGCAGCAGTTCGAACTGATTCTGCGTCAGACATCCCTCTTTCCATCCCCCACCTTGCCCAGCCTAAAAACATCAAACTTCTCACCTAGAAATGTCTATTATTTCCAAATGCAAGCAAATTGGTTTTCTTAACATTTGATTGAAGTTGATAAGTGCAAGTGTTCAGAGTCAGATTCCTGAGCCACAGCAGCCCCCCGGTCATCCACAATTAGCCCGGGCACCTTAGCACCCAGACCTTCCAAGGGTTGTCTGACTTTCTCCTGCCACCTGAATGAATAAAGCACTAACAAATTCTTTTTGCCTCCAGTCCCCATCTTGATTTTCCCCTTGCATAGTCAGAAAGATCATTTCAAACTAAATGTCCACTGAGGATGAATGAATTAAGAAAACGTGGTAGAGGGGCACCTGTGTGGCTCAGTCTGTGAAGCATCTGCCTTCAGCTCAGCTTGTGATCTCAGAATCCTGGGACTGAGTCTTGCATCGGGCTCCCTGCTCAGTGGGGAGCCTGCTTCTCCCTCTGTCTCTGCCCTTTCCCCCATGCCCCCAGCTCATGCGTTCTCTCTCTCTCTCCCTCTCAGCTCGCTCTCTCTCAAATAAATAAAATATATTTTTTTAATATGGTAGATCCACACAATAGAATATTAGTCAGCCTTTAAAGGGAATTCCTGTAAAGCCTTCCATATGTGACAGCTTGGCTGAACCTTGAGGACGTTATATCTAAGTCAAAGAAGCCAATTGCAAAGGACAAATACCGCATGATACCACTCATTGGAGGTCTGTGAGATAGCCGAACACAGAGGCAGAGGGTAGAATAGTGGTTGCAAGGGGCTGGGGGGAGGGGAATGTAGGGTGCTGCTTTTCACCAGAAGTTTTAGTTCTGCGAGATGACGAAGTCTAGAGACGTGCATTACACCTGTAGTTGATGATACCATATCATACTCTCTAGAATTTGTTAAGATGGGAGATCTTACGTTAATTGTTCTTGCCACAGTAAAAAGAGGTGGCAGGTTGCGGGGAGTGGACATATAGAGGTGGTTCCATGGACCAACTTAATTTTTAGGAAGCCAGTTGTAAATATTTCACTGTCCAAGGATTTTCAGATGTATGGCCCTTGAAGATGTTAACTTTCATTATAGGGTCTAAGTATTTCCCTCCCCCTCTAACTTTCTGGACAACCTCTGGGACATTCCTGAAATGGCAGCTGGGGAAAGGAGGGCCACCACCTGCTAGAATGAGGCCCACCTTTGAGTAACTACAGGCAGCTTTTCAGTCACTATAGAGACATGTCCTCCAAGCAGCACTGATTGCTCTATGAGATTGAGACATTGGGTCCAGGAAGACCATTCAGCCCCGGATCTCAGTGGGCCTGGAAAATTCAGGCATTAAATAGGACTCCATTCTATTGTAATGATGATGAGGCTTCCTGGACTTCCTTTGAAACATGAATCTTAATTTCCTTTAAAAAGCCCCACAAATATCTAGCACGGGCTTAGCTCAGCCATGAAAAAAATCTTTTACACCAGAAGAAGGTGGCTGTTTTTGCAAACTGAGTTTGTTTTTGTGGTGCTGTCTAGACAGTGCAAAGAATTCTGAGAATTCTCCCATAGAAACTTCTCAATCAATACCAAAGTAGGATATTCTTTAAAAGAACAGGAGGAGACTGTATAAGGAAGCAAAATGTCCCCTATTCAGAAAATTCTCAGTCAACTGGAATTTGTTTTTTTAAAATATATATTCCTTAGAGCTAAACTGTCAACGTTAGCCACTAGCTACATATTGGCTATTTAAATTGAAATTAATTAAAGTTAAATAATTTTTTAAAAGATTTTATTTATTTATTTGACCGACAAAGATCACAAGTAGGCAGAGAAGCAGGCAGAGAGGGTGGGGGAAGCAGGCTCCCTGCTGAGCAGAGATCCCGATGCGGGGCTCGATCCCAGGACCCTGAGATCATGACCTGAGCCGAAGGCAGAGGCTTTAAACCACTGAGCCACACAGGCACCCCCTAAACCATTTTTTTTTAAGATTTTATTTATTTTAGAGCAAGAGAGAGTGAGTGCCATCAGGGAGAGGGGCAGAGAGGGAGAGGGAGAGAGAATCTGAAGCAGACTCCGTACTGAGTGCAGAGCCTGACATGGGACTTGATCCCACAACTGTGGGACCATGACCTGAGCCGAAACTATGAATCAGATGCTTAAACAACTGAGCCATCCAGGCGCCCCAAAACCGAATAAAACTTAGCGCTCAGCCACCCCAGCCATATTTGAAGTGCTCCATAGCCACATAGAACCACATAGGCTACCATATTGGATATAACAGACATAGAACTTCCCATCACACCGAAAGTTCTACGGGGCAGTGGTGCTCTTGGGAGAAATAATTTATTACATTTTCCAGTCCCCATCTCAACTCCACCACTGTCCCAACTTTGTTCTTCGTTCGCCAGAGTTTCTCCTGTCTCTCTCTGCCAGAAGGTAGGAAAGCAGCTGTTTACTCTTGGCTAACGGTGATAGAAAGGTCAACTCCTAGATACCACAGAGGGAATTAGTCTTCATTAGCATGCACCTTCCGTGTTAGATCACTCACCAGGGAAAGGTACGTACATTCGAATGCCTGGAATCACTAGGTGCCTTAATCGTACCCACTTTGGTGTGGTTACAAATCACTTAATCCATTTCTCCTGAGCTTTCTAAATGGATAATTGAGTTCATTTTTCTGCAGTATTGGCTTGAGTTCTGAGTTGAGGTCTAGGTGCCTTGCACCCTCCCTGCCCTGCTCCTGTTCCACTCCCAAACTGGAATGATTGTATATCCTGGCTCTGCTCTGAGTTTCGGAAGAGTGAGGTCCGTGTGTTACTCATCTTTGTGTCTCCCACGCCTCGCCAGAGTTTGGCATGTGAAAAACACTTAGTGAATGTTTGTGGAAGAAATTAATTAATCCATTACGTAATCAATCAAGATGTCTTCAGTTTTCCCAGTAGGACTTTCACTAATTATTCCTACAGTGCGTTCATTCTGCAGCACAGTGATTCTGAAGTTTGGCTGCACATTGGAATCACCTGGGGATCTCTTAGAACCTACTGATGCCTGGACCCCACCCCAAACCCAGAGAGTCCAAATCTCTGATAGTGGGGCTTAGGCATCAGTTTGGCAAAGCTCCCACCCAAGCATTACACTGTGCAGCCCGGGGTGAGATCACCACGGGACTCTGATCTGGCAGCCATGATACATTTTCATGCTCTGTGATGCGTTCACCCACCACCCACCTCATCCACTGTCATGTTCGCTGTAAGATGAACAGGAGTCTGGCCTTAGTAGTTATTTTGTTCAATTATGGGACTACAGTGTCCCCACTCTGCTCCAAACAGAGACTCTGGGAAGATGGACTCCCTGTGGAAGCTTTCTTTCAATGTCTTCATGAGATTCAGGCTAGAACGGTCTTAAAACAACACCAGAGAATCTCTTCTGTTAAACCCTTGCTGGAAATGTACCTGATAAGTAAATTTGAGGTCATACTGAGTCTTGAGAAGCAGAATCCAAAGGTGCATGCATCCCATCATAATACATGTGAGAAACATATCTATAAGGGGAAAAAGAAGACTTGAAAATGAATGAACAAAAACTCTTAGTAGTAATGGTGGGTAAAGCAAGCTGGGGATTGATGGGGGGTTGGGTGGGGTGCGGTGGTGGCTAGGGAATAGTTTCCACGTCCTGACCACGAGACTCAACAGGGAAGAAGTTCCCTGATGGCAGGGTCTCCCCACCGGCTGGATCAAATGCACAGGGTGTCCCTGAAGCTTGCTCCCGACGGGAGGATGGGGATCCAAAGAATGACTGAGCCACGATTAAAAGAAGGTCACCACCAGCACCGGGAACAAGAGGTGTGGCCTGGAGGGTGATTGGGCAAGACTGTGGCCAGAAGGGAGACATGAGGAATAAGACAGGGTCAAGGACAGACTGAGGGGTTTCAGGGCTAAAGGCCAGGAAGTACGGGGCAACTTTTTACATGGGTTCTGGTCTATCCTCTCAAGCAGGGGTAGTCTCTAAAGAGGGGCCTCCCAGAGGATTGTTTTTTTTCTTTCTCTTGCTTTTTCCAAGTATCATCTAATAGTAATTTTCTAACATTAAAAAATGTGTGCCTTTGCATTCCAAAAGTATACCAGATGAGACAGGATGAGAAGATACTGGGAACCGCTGCTATTGATTGAGCACCTACTATGTGCCAGGCACCAAACAAGACCTCACACACACACAGCTCAGTTAATCCTCTCAATAAACCTGAGCCAGCGTTAGCTTTATCACCTGCACTTTAAAAGTGAGGAAACAGGCTGACTAGCCTGTTGTCCAGGATCCCTCAGACCGTATGTGGCACAGTCAGGGTTCAGTCCCCGTCTGTGTGACTCTAGAGAGGTGCCTTTGTTCACACACCCAGACCACACTTCGTCCGAGTGTACAGAAATGGCCTCCTCCCACCGCAACTCCGCTCCTCACCAAAGGCCACCCCCTCTGTCACCAGAGAAGTGACAGACTCACACCAATGCTGGTTATCCTCACACATTTTCATTATGTGGTGGGGGTTTTATGAGACTCTACCACAGGCTGTTTTTCAAATTTATTTAATTCATCCATCATGCTCTGAAGCCATTTGCTTTTTATATTGGACAGATGTAATGAGATTTTGGACACTAAAAAATGTTTTTATTAAAAGTTATGACCCAGAGCTAGTTGGTAGGGGCTGTGCCATAAATCCCCAGAAGTGTGGGAATTTATAAAGGATAGTAGCAACATAACCCTAACCTTTCAGGCCACACCATAGATTACAGGATCACTTAGGCTAATATGGCCTCCCCCCACCGTCCCCACCACTGGCCAAATAGAATCATCATAATATAATAATTTATGCGGTTAGCTGATGTGGTTACTCTTCCTTTCCTCTGTGCCCCGGTTGACTCCCGGTGAGCAGGACCTGGTGGAAGCAGGCAGTTGAGAACAGACTTGGTTGGGGGAGGCCCAAAGGCCCTGCTGTGGTGGGCATGAGTGCATTGGTTCTGCCGCTCTGCTCTGCAGCTCTGTGACTAGGGCTGACTGTCCTCACACAGTCACCTTTCCTCCAGAGGGGGGCGGAAGTGATGACAGGGGATGGTTTCTCCAGTCCTTCATCGCCAACAGGAAGCTCTCCTCAAAAGCAGGGAATGATTGCCACCATTTCTGTTCACACGTAGTAATTCCATTTTAATGTCAATATCGTCAGGTTCATATTAATGTTGCGCTGCTTGGAAGTCATCCAAAAAATAATCAGCTGGGGCATATTGACCGAAACATGGTGACTAAAAAACATATATAATAGGTATTATGTGCATTACTGATAATATATATTATTAGTGTGGCTTTGATAGTTAACATTTGTTAAGCAGGGTGTCAGACGGTGAGCACAATACACCAGAAGACTGAAAGGGAATCACAGTAGGGAAGTTTCTTACACATCCTAGAGGAGTACAGAGCACACCTCAAGAGGTCATCTGGGAAAGTCAAGGAACGTGGGGAAAGTCCAAGTGGAGAAAGTATGGCAGGACCTGAGCCGTGTGCCTTTATTAGGGCCAACAAGTGAGGTGCTTCAGGGTCCCCAGACTAAGGCCGGATTGGTTAAATCACACGAAAAAGAGCAGGGTTTTGGTAAGCTCCACAGGGGTCTTATCTAAGGGGCACATAGGGGAAGGAGGGGGGGACTGCTGATCACAAGGCCTTTGGGGAAGTCATATTAGGTGTTTATAATTACTTGCGACTCTGCAGGTGGTTTATCTGGGGCCTACTAGTGGGTGGGGCTGGTGTCTATTCAGGGCCCCTGAAGTTAGCGCAGACACATCAATGGATGCCGATCCAGCAATACAGAGTCATTTGGCGAAACCCTCAACAATTACGAACAGTAAAATACAAAACTACAAAATTAGATTCAGTCAACTGCCAGCTACTTTTAAAATACGCATATAGGGGTGCTGGGTGGCTCTGTGGGTTAAAGCTTCTGCCTTCAGCTCAGGTCATGATCTCGGGGTCCTGGGATCGAGTCCTGCATCACCTTCATCTCTGCTCAGCGGGGAACCTGCTTCTCCCTCGTCTCTGCCTGCCTCTCTGCCTACTTGTGATCTCTGTCAAATAAATAAATAAAATCTTCTTTAAAAAAATACAACATACATACACACACATATGTATATATATACATATATACATACATGTATATATGTATATATTTGTATATATTTGTCAGGCATGGCGAGAGAGGGAACACAAGCAGGAGGAGTGGGAGAGGGAGAAATAGGCTTCCTGCTGAGCAGGGAGCCCAGTGCGGGGCTAGGTCCCAGGACCCTGGGGCCGTGACCCGAGCCGAAGGCAGCCGCTTAATGAGTGAGCCCCCCAGGCATCCCTCTTTCATATATTTTTGAGCACTGCTAGGTGCCAGATCCTCTGCAAGTGGCCAGGATTTGGGAATAAAGACAGCATAGCCCTGCTTCCAGAAGCACAACGGAGCTGGCACAGGTGACGTGCTAGTACTCTGATGATTTCCAGCTCAGAGGATCAAGGGGAACTTCATGGAAGAGGTGGCCATGCACCCGGGTTTGAGAGATTTGGTGCTTCACATTTGCAGAGATGAGAAGAGCGTTTGCAGGAGGGGGACAGCATGCTAAGTGCCCTCACAAAGCAGCTGCTCACAGACTGCTCCAAAGAGGGAAGAGTTTGGCCAAAACACACGATACTATTTTTCTGCTTTTAAAGCAAAAGTCTTGAGTGTCCATAAACACCATGCTCTTATCTGTTGCCACCATCGAGGCGGGCTGGGTAATGTCTGGAATTGCGGGAAGATAGACTTGAAACCTACAAACTTACCACTATGGATTTCCTCCGATCAGGCCCGTGTTTTATCATCTGCTTCTGCTGGGAACACGTGGGCCACAGCTCCTGCCCAGGGAGACCATGGGAGTGGAAAGCATAGATTCCATCATCATTAAACCCATAAATCCATGCCATTGTGTGTCCTACTCTTCATCCTCATTCATCATCCCTTACACTTTCAGAACGGTCACCTGTTTGAGGATTTTGAAGAACGGTTTGCTGCCGCCACCCCGGTAAGAACGAGAGGGCCCTTTCTGGTTAACTCTTCCTGGTCATTATCCCATTGTTCATTTCACGCTCATGAGTCATGCCTTGTGGTTACAGAACAGAAACCTGCCGATGGACTTTGAGGAGATTTTGGAGGCAATGAAGGTAAGGCCTCCAGGCTCTTGGTGAATGAGGATCGCTATGGTCATTCTCATGCATTCCATGTTCTCCGCATCCAGCCTGCACGAATGGCAGGTGCCAGCTCTCTTCTCGTGGGCATCTAGTCTAATGTTCATGGGCGGATTATTGGTGAGCCCCGTGGTGAGGTCAGAGAGGATGTGTGTGTGAGTACACATGTGTTTGTGTTGCGATTGTATATTGGAGAGGAACTGACCTCGTGACATTCAACAAATATTTTTTCAAGTTCCCAACATGTCCCAGGCATTCTGATAGCTGCTAGACGTTCGGTAGAGCAGGAGGACACAGGCACTGTCCTCAAGGGGCTTATAGTGTCCACATGCAGCAGTGCACAGCATGGAAAAGATGAGGTAGGTTAGTCTACCGTAGTGTAATATGATAGTACCCCGGGGTTTCGGGCACATAAGCAGAAGGTGCTGGGTGCTCATAAGTGAAGAAAAACCAAGCAAGGTGGTCATGTGGTTGGTATACCCCGGACCAGATGTACTGGTTGGCAGCCAGTGTTTATTCAGATCGGTCGATACACAGACCAGTGAATAGTATCACCTCCGACGGGAGGGTGTTGGGTCTAGGACAGGGTCCTCGACCTTAGCTGCAAATCAGCATCACCAGAAGAGCTTTTAAAGTCGCAGGTACTAGGCTATACTTTTGAACCGACTCATTCAGAGTCTCTAGGAGTGGAAAGCAAACATCAGTCTTTTCCCATAGGTACATCCAAGGTTGAGAACTGCTGATCTGAGTATCCTATAAGCTGTTCTGGACAGTGCCATGGGGTGCAAACTGAGTTAGGGAACACTTAGAGAAAGAAAGAAAAAAAAAAGTCCTCTAATTTCTGTCCTGAAGGATGGGTAGGAAAGGCAACTGGGGAAGGAATAAATGTTCTCGGTAGGAGGAGGAACATGTGCAAAGGCCCTGAAATGGCCCCTCTTGTTGTAACACTGTCTGTCTTCTCCATTACGCTGCCTTGATCCTGTTGACGAGTCTGACTTTCCATCAAGCAGCCAGCCCATGAGAGTAGGAACAGGAGCAGGCTCTTGTCCCCTGTTCTTGGTACAACAGCTGATGCATGCTAGGGTTCCCATACTTTACCTACACGAAGGAGCTCCTGATGCCAAAACGTAAGGAGTGGGCCTGTGACAGGCCCAAGGACATCTCTGTCTTCATCTGTGGCACTTTTAGGATTTCTCTGCCGGAGGGGGCCTCAGAGTCCACCTGCAGCCATTTAGTTGAAAGAAGGACCAGGGTACTAATCTCAAAACAGCAGTGGCACATATTATTCGAAAACTATCACTTGTTCATGTCAAAAAGTGGCTGTGAAGGGGCTGGCCCAAGGGAGAGATTGAGGGCTTTCTTCCTCAACAGCCAAGCTATCCTTCTCCCCTTCACTGGATGGGGCAGCTTCCAGTATCCCTCTGCTTACCCTGGGAGATGCCCAGGGCCTAAAGCAGGCAGAATCTGCCATCAGCAGCCTCATCACTACCTGCAGACATCTGAAGAGCTGGTAATGGAAAGGCCAATATGTACCTTGAACCTACCTTCCAGCTGAGTTCTTCAGATGGATGTCCATCACGGCAGACCCTTTAGGAAACCTAGCTTCTGGTTAGAGAATATGGTGGCCACACACCCACCATCTAGGAAGGCTAACTAGGGCTTGTGAAGGGATAGATAAATGAGGTGTTGTTTGGCCTTTGGGTCAAGCCCAGCTTCTTCTGGCCCACCAGCCATCGGAAAGTCGTGTCACCTCTTGGTCTCTGCTCACCATGCGAAGGAAATCTCGAAAGACAGCTATGCCACCAGTGAGCTCAATGAGCATCAGACATGATGATAATGTATTGGAAAATGTATTACAAACTATAAAAATGTTTTACAAATGTGAATGGTTACTTTTAATTCTCTTGAGGCCATTAAAGTGATTAATTACAACAGTATTATCAGATGGAACATAGTTCGTTGGGTTACAAATGAAAGCACTAGGGCTAACATGGTGGGGGGAGTGGTGTGAAAATAGATATTATTCCAGATTCTCAAACATAAATGCTTATTAGAATTATTTTTAATTTTATGGCCTAAGAATCCCCCTTTTCTATAAAATTTAATTAACTCTAGTTTCTATATAAACAGCAAATCCAATGGAATGAAATAACAATCTATGTTTTCTGCCTCTGCATGTTTTTCTCGTTTAATCCTTGACTGAAAATCATCTGGCAAGAGGAAAGTCTATATCTCAAAAATGAAGGTTATTTTAAAAGTTGTGCTTAAGGAGAAAATTAGCCAATAAATTATATTTATGATGTTAGTAAAAGTGTGACACAATTTCAATACATTTGAAATGTAAATTGTGTGACTTAATTATTAACTTCATCTTATTATTTTCCTACCTCTGAAAATAGTTGTAGGCCATTTTAAAAGCATTGAGTCCCAATTGCAAGGAAGCCTAGAAGCTTCACGCTAATTGATTAAATAGAAGTATTCCTTAATAATAATCAGGAAGAGAGAGCATAAGGATTGCCATCGTTTCACCAAATAACATAAAATGTTGTAAACATGGTCAAGACTCTTTCCCTAAGACAAGAGAGTATCTAGAGTCTAGCCAAGTCTGGTCCCACTGGGACCTCACTTACCCTGTCCACTTTGCTGGCCTCCTCCTGCTCCCTCCCACCTTCATACTTGTTACAAATTGCTCTTCTGTGCTCCTGCTCAACTCTTCAAGCCTCTCTCCTTTCTGCTATTTCCTGGCTTGCACCAGACTGGATTGTCCTTCCTCTTCTTGTTGGCCCGGCTAACTCCTCTTCATCTTCAGAATTCAGATCAGGTCTGTTCTCCTTCAGCAAACTCTCCTTAAGGGGCGCCTGGGTGGCTTAGTGGGTTAAGCCTCTGCCTTTCGCTTGGGTCATGATCCCAGGGTCCTGGAATCGAGCCCCACATTGGGCTCCCTGCTCACCGGGGAGCCTGCTTCTCCCTCTCCCTCTGCTCCTGCTCTCTCTCTCTCCCCTACTCTCTCTTTCTCTCTAATAAATGAGTAACACCTTTAAAAAATAAATAAATAAAACCCTCCTTAAGTTTCTTTGCCAAAAGCTGGCAGACTCCTTTCCCTGTCCTCCCACAGAGACCTCTGTCGCCATCCCCGCCACGTTGCCTTGAAACTGCCAACTTCTGTGGATCATCCCACCAGCCTACAAGCTCCCGGCAGGCTGGGGCTTGGCCTGTCTCAGTATTCTGTTCACCTGGAACACCTCCCAGGTGTTCTGTGTGTATGGAAAAAGCATTGTGTAGTTGGGGAGGAAATTAATACGTGTGTAGGGCCCTCCTGTGTGCCCAGCACCGCGTTACTCAGTCTGAAAGCTGAGGGGGAAGAATTTAAAGTTCATTAACCAAGCTAAACTTCTTTCAGCAAAAAGAGCCTTTTGTGCCTTTTTAACCAGGCGTAGACAAACTTCAAAAGAAGTACTGTTATGAATATTGTCAATAAATCCGAAGGCGGTATTATCTTCTTTACTGTCTAGGTGAGGGAACTGTAGTCCCAGGGAGTTGCAGAGGTTGGGGTTGAATCTATCAAGAGGTGTGGGACCTTCTCCAGCGCCCGTAACTCGCTCACTCATCAGAAGGAGAGCATAATCCTTTTTTGGCACTAAGTGTAGCGATCTAGCCATGCCTGGTTACTGTAGAATTCAGGGGCAGGGGTCCCTGGAGGGCAGGCAGGCAGACTTTTTCAGTCCTTTAAATTGATTAATATTTTTAGGGTCCCCCAATCACAAGCTGTCACTTAAAATCCAGAGGTGAGACCAAAGAGTTTTCTCCCCAGTGGGCAGATTTCATACAAAGCATATGATCATATATTTAAGGCAGGCCATTTGGTTCCTAGCCATAGACTCCCTGCGGTCTCTGAAGCTCGAAGTGTATGCAGATTAATTTCTAAGTATATCTTAAAGGCTTTCTTCTGCTGCTCTGGCTGGCCTTCCTCAGACAGTCCTGTATGATGGATGGGATAGAGAGGATACTGTGTCTGCAGTGGTGAAATTCCTAGCAGTGATTAATAGTGTATATACTGGGCTGGTTTTGATGCCTTTCTTGGTATCAAATGATATGTTTTCTTTTCCTCCAATGACATTTTTTATCCTGAAGACTGACTCTTTCAGAGACTGTCATTTGACTACATTGCTCCATAGGTGGAACATTCCAGTCCTGGCCTGGGTGACTTTGAGGTCACTTCTGTGAGACTCAGTTGGTTCATCTGTAAAAATGGGGATGATGATCCTTTTCTCACAGGTTCATGGTCTTGGGAGCATTTGCTGTGAGAAGTGGCTACAAAGTGTCACGTCTCACTGTATCTGGCACGTGGAAGGCACTTTGTACATGTGTGTGCATGCAGAGAAGGAAAGCAGTGAGGGAATCGCCCTCTTGGCTTTATCTCCTGGAGAAGAGAGAGTACACTGCCCTTGATGGCGAGTCAGCACGAAGCAGGGTGATGGGTTATGGGTGGTGGATAAGCCCAGATTTCCTTAACTAAGCCCAGATATGCTGCCAGACACACCGAAGCAAGAACTGATTCTGGCTGCCTCCCAGGTGTTGTCTTTAGTATCAGGAGGTAATGGCAATGACCAGCTGGGCTTATTTTGTATATAGTCATGATGACAAAAGAACAAGGATCCTCATGTCATACGGTTTTAAAGCAGTACCCAGCAGCCTCGACTTCTCTTGTGGTGACATCACTCTCTTTTTGTCTTTTCAGGCTGTGACCCAATTAGAACTTTTTGGGGACATGTCCACCCCTCCTGATATAACCTCTCCCCCCGTAAGTATGCACTGCAGCTCAGCCCTCCGTCCTGCCCCTTTCCTTCTCCAGCAGCATGGTGGCAAGAACGTGGGCTTTGGGCCAAAGAGGGCTGCTGGTGGGTTTCACCTCGGCCTCTTGCAAGCGGCGTGATTTGGGCAAATTAACCCGCTATCCTAAACCTCGGTTTCCTCTGCTGCTTTTTAAAGGAATTATGATACCTGCTTCTGTTTCGAGAAGTAAGTGAAACCATGTATCAGCAGTTAGAGGACCCCACTGGGTACTTGCTTTTCTGCTGGGCAGGGCAGAAAGACCTAAACGGGGTGAGGTCCTTGCTTGCAAGGACCACATGGTCCGGTTGGGAATATGGGCAAGAAATTCAACAAGACCACAGGCGTGGTGGGCCATTTGTCGGTCCCCACCCAGAGCCCACCCAGCCAGGTGTTCGTCCCAGGAAAGGAAGCATCTTCTCCCCCAGTATCTTCTGCCTTGTCCTGCCTCCTGCCTTCCTTCCGTCCTCTCTCCCTCTTCGTTTTATCTCTTCCTTCCTCCCCTGCCTCCTGGCCACCCAGCTGAGCTGAGCTTCTCCTGAAGCTTTGGATTCCCAGGTGGAGTTGCAGCTGGGGTATCTATCCCATTGCTTGTCATTGTAAGTCACTGCTTGCAGAGGGACAGAGATTGCGGGGAACGCTAGCTGAAAAATGAAAAGAAGAAAAAAGAATGAAACCCGAAGCAAAATTGAATCCCAGTGCTTTGAGAACTGGTTGCATTCAAAGGCCACAGAAAAGAACAGAATGGAGATGGTCCCTCCAGGTCCTCCCCTGCCCATTCCCCGGAGTTGGGGGACGCATAGAGAGCAGGGTGCTGCACTTGTACCTGCAGAAGGTGCTGGGAAGGGGGCGCGCCTCTGGGCTTTGCGAGGTCCTGCAGACCTAGGGATCCTGCTCGGGTTCATTGGCGAGATGCGCCTCCCAGAGGAAAGGCTGTAACCTCAACCCTGGGAACAGATGGCACGAGACTTTACTGCCCACAGCTGCCACCAGGGGCTCTAGACACAGCTGCCCTGCTCCTGACACCTGATGTCCTGAGCAGATCTGACTGTGCAGAAAGCAGCTCCTGTCTCCGGAGAAGCTGGGGTGGCTCTAACCAGTCTCTTTCTCTCCTCTGTCCCGGGGGTCACAGCTGCATCTTGGACACTGAGAAACTCCAGCTGTGGAGCTCGAAAGGCCTGAAGAGACCTTCTGACCCATCCCCTTTATTTTACAGATGAGCAAACTGAGGCCCAGAGGGGGCATGGGGCTCCCCCAGGGTCACATGGGGAAAACAGATCCGCGTCGATTGTGTTTAAAAGTGCTTAATGCAGCAGCGCACAGCTGTGTTTCTGGCCCTGAACCCAAGGGCAGTCCAAATGGGTATTTAATAAACCCCAGAACAATGCCATTCCTCCCGCATGCTGCTGGTCTAAAAATGGCCTTGTCTAATTGCCATGGTTTCGGGATTAATTGCTTGCCCCAGTCTATTCCAAGGGGAAAAGAAAAATAAGGGTATTATGGCATCAAATAGACATACTTTGTAGGCAAAAGCCTGTTGTGAATGGGTGTGGGCCTTTACAAACCCAAGTACTGATGCTCAGGGTTGAGCATCAAGGATACCCCTCAGTATCCCTCCCGTCTTCCGGATTTATTTCAGTACCCCTCACCTGACCCACCAGTTCCTTCAACAGACCTCTCTCAGATCCCAGCATGGGCTGGACATGTCGCATTCCCTGATCCTCAGGCTTCGTGTTTTTTTATCATCTACTTGAAAATATTTCTTTTTCTTTGCACGTAAAGATTCAGGCAGAATTCTGGGAGGCACCAGGAGGCAAGGGTCTCTGCTCTAGTCGCTAAGCTTTGTTGGTGCACTTAGTCAGGCTCTTTATTTACCACATCTTACGTGACAAGCCCTGAGCTAGGCTCGCAGTAGGCCCTGCACGGGTGCGTGTGAGTTTCAGCTGACCACCTCTAAAGGCTGAAAACCACATATCATGGCATAATTTGATGGCTGGAATAACACCCCCAAGGGGCAGGGGCTCAAACCAAAGAGTCTTGATACTGGTCCCTGTTTGCTGAGCACCTGCTAACGTGCCTCAGCCTGGTACTAAGTGATATAAATGCATGATCTCCCTTCATGATCACAGCTGCTCTAAAGGTAGGTATCATGTCTCCTGTTCTATGGTCAGTGTCTACAGCCAGCTCGTGGGCTTCCCACCACATCTGTGGCTTGGACTGTGGCTGGCTTTGGCAGCACGCCTCCCTTACTTCGTGCACCTGCTGCCTCCCATCCTGAATGAGTGCTGAGCCAGGTCTCCCAGCAGCCTCACACTCCCTCTGCCTCTTTCTGTCTGACAGACTCCTGCAACTCCAGGTGATGCCTTTATCCCGTCTTCATCTCAGACACTCCCGGCGAGTGCAGACATGTTTAGTTCTGTACCTTTCGGCACTGCTGCTGTACCCTCAGGTAAGCTGTCCTCCACCTGCTTCCCTTCCTTCGGCCTCTGCCCGCCAGGGGAGAGAAAGGGTTGACTTGAACCAGCTGTCCAATTACGCCAGACACCTGTGGAGCCACCAGCCTCTCCTCGTGACTCTTCAGATGACATGGAGAAGCCACCACTGGGAGGTGGGGGAGTGTTTACAAATCTGTGGGACGCTGTAGGCTGGGATTTGGGCGTGTCTTTCACCTGGAAAGGTCAAGATTCTAGGGCACTCAGTTCACAGCTTCAGGGAGCCCAGGCCATACCTGACCATGCCATGTTCAACGCAAGTTCATTTCCTCCTGTCCATCTCAGCCAGAGGAAGGGAGGATGGCAAGTGGGGGACAGGAGCCCTCCACAGACCTCTGGAGATCTGATTGATAGGACGTGTCTGCCTCCTTTGGTAGAGACTCAAGAATGGGGAGGTTCTCTAAGATGCTAAGGGGAGAGAGCAGATTGCTAAGAGTGAATTAGGAAGGTAATGGGGCTCTTAGTGATTTTGAAGGTTTTTGTTCTGTTTTCCAAGCATCTGTTAAATATATATTTTTTATAAAGTATATAAATATATACTTTTACAGCATATATATATATATAAATATATACTTTTACAGCAGGGTAAATACATATAACTTATTTCCATGGCATCAAGCACTCCACATAGCCGGGCTACTCTGCTTGGGATGTGGCCACAGGTGGTATTCTGCTCTTTACATACATGAGAGCCTTAAAGACTGTTCTCTTTCTTTAGCTACATATTTGAAAATCTGTGGCTTCATCTTTCTATCTTATTCTTATATACAGCCAGGGGAGCCTGAATATTTTCTTTTTTCAATTTTATGTATGTATTTATTTGAGGGAGAGAGAGTGTGCACATGCAAGCAGGGGGAGGGGGGCAGAGGGAGAGGGAAAGAATCATCAAGCAGACTGTCTGCTGAGCGTGGTATCCGACGACGTGGGGCTCAGTCTCACAACACCCGAGATCAGGACCTGAGCTGAAATTAGGAGTCCCCAACGCTTAACCGATTGAGTCACCCAGGTGACCCAAGCCTGAATATTTTCAATTACACATCTTCTGGCATTTTTTTTTATAAAAAATTAATTTTCATTACATAATGTTAGAAGCAAATTCTTGCCACCAAATATGAACCCTGCTGTTATTTGAAGTGAAGTAAAAATTCGTACTCTGTTCTGAAGTAGTTAAAATTATTCCCCACGAGCCCAGAGATCACTAAGAATTTTCAGAAGCAACAGAGATCGGTAGCCATTGACTCTAACACTTTAGAATCTGCAAGAAACCCAGACATTTCATTGCTAAGCTTCCCAGCCAGATCTGTTTTACCCATCCCTAAAATGGGACAGTGGTGATGACTAGTCTTCCTTACCTAAGATGGATATTAAAATTTCCTTGAGAATAGTGTGATAGAATACGGTCTTTTAAAGAAAAATATCAGGGGGTCCTGGGTGGCTCGGTCATTAAACGTCTGCCTTCAGCTCAGGTCATGATCCCAGGGTCCTGGGATCAGCCCGCGTCAAAAATAAAATAAATAAAGAAGAATAACAGTTTTCTTTCAGAAATGTATCACCTTCCTGCCTTGAGACTACCCATGCTTTGCCCTAATTATCTGACCCGTGAAGATGTCCTGGGCCAGGTCATGGGAACTCGAGACCCCAAACTTAGCAGCTTGCTGATGTGTTCCTTGCATAAATATTCACTGAGTGCCCACACGAGTCGGGCCCTGTTCTAGGTCCATGAATACAACAGACATGGGTCCTGTCCTCAGAGAGCTTCCCTTCTACTGGGGAGACAGGCAACAACATAAAAATAACGAATTTCTGTAATATGTCTGCAAACGGTAAGTGGTGTGGCCAGAAGAAAATGCAGAGTGGAGTGCGGGGGCCTCAGCACAGGTGGAGGACAAGTGTAAATGGAGATTGTGGTCACGAGGGACACGTGCCAAGGTGAGCTGTGAGCAGATGAGAAGGGGTGAGGCAGGAAGCCAGGAAGGTGTCCAGGTGAAGCGTACTCTAGGCAAAGAGTCTCCATCTCCTTCTCTGTCAATGCGGGTGACACAGTCACGTGGCTCCCGGCCCTAACGTGAGTAAAAGCACCCAAGGACCTGCCCATGCCACTCACACCACCGCTCTGGGCCTTCTCCTGAGCCTGGGTCACATCAAGACTTGAAGACCTGGGTTCAGTCTTGCTAGTTGACCAGCTGTGTTGCAAACTACAGACAAAAGCCACTTCATGTCCAGATTCAGTTTCTTCAGCTGCTAAAGAAAAAAATCGGTAGATTACCAGTAGGTTACCTCCACAACCTCTGTGTTTAGAATGGAAGTGTAAAATTAATTTCAGTGAACACATTTTTGCTTCGCCAGGTGCCTGCTTCTGCATCAGTTAGGCTGAGGAACAAAAGTGGACTTCAGGGAGTGGTCAGCCAGCAGCCTTTTTTTTCCTCCTTGAACAGGCTCTAAAAATCTCTGCAGACACTAAAGCGCCATCTACCTGTTCCCAGTTGTCCAGCCAGGGGTGGAGAGCCAGGGACACGAACAGCGGTACCGATGGACCCCTGGGAGATTTTGCATCCAGTGCACTGGGTTTGAATCTGAGCTTGTCTGTGGACATTTTAAACTCCTGAGCAAATTACTTAACCTGCCAGAGCCAGAGTTTTTGAATCTTTTTTTTTTTAAGATTTTATTTATTTACTTGACAGAGATCACAAGGAGGCAGAGAGGCAGGCAGAGAGAGCCTGCTCCCTGCTGAGCAGAGAGCCCCATGCGGGGCTCGATCCCAGGACCTTGAGATCATGACCTGAGCCGAAGGCAGAGGCTTAACCCACTGAGCCACCCAGGCACCCCCAGAGTTTCTGAATCTTTATAAACGAATCGAAAATAATACTTCCTTTGCAATAATATCATGAGAATTGAATGGGAAAACAAAGTGAAGCACCTTGAAATCTGCTGGCACCCCGTAGAGGCTTCCATCAGCAAAGGCGGCTCTTGTTGTTACTGTTGTTACTATTGTTACTGTTACTGTTACTGTTACTGTTACTGTTGTTACTGTTACTATCGTCATGACTCTTGTTTTTAAAGTAGAAGAAAATGTCTTGTCTGACCTATATTTTTTTCCTTTAACCTTTCTGGAATATTTAGAAAGACACCCGTGTAATGAAGTTTAGATCTTTGGCCTCTTAACTGCGCATGGCTGAGCCGGCCTGGGGGCTTAGAGAATGTACTAGGATTAAATACAGACGCTGCCACTAGCCAACTGTGTCACGCTCTGCTGAATCTCTTCTGAGCCTCAGGGAGCTTATCTGTAAAATGGGGATGGTCATTCCACCGCATAGAGCTGGTCGGATGACTGCATGAGTTAATACACATAGTGGAACATTTAAAACAGTGCCTGGCGGTGTTTCTGTAAGTAAGCAGTCAACAGATGTTTGCTAGCTTGTCCATTAGGAGCTCTGGCTCTCCTCACTCCCCCCACTGTGTCCTGTGGTCGCTGCCTCAAGCCATCCTCTCCGCCCGCTGCAGTATCTCAGACACAGAGTAAAGAAATACCGATACCAACTACACAGAGGCTCGTTGTGAGGATCCGTGTAAGCTCCACGAGGGCAAGGAATTTTTTTCTTTAATGTTTTGTTCTTTACTGCATCTGCAGAGACTGAAACAGTGCTTCACACCCAGTAGGGCTCTTTTCAAATGAATGGATGGATGGATGGATGGGATCACGTAAATAAGCATTACCATACAAATTCTGCATTTATGTGTTGGGGGAGTCCCTTAAATGTCAGTGTTTTTCTCACATTTTAGTTTACTTTTTAAAATTCAGATAATAAGGTATCCCCAGCTGCAAGCATCTGGTTATAAACTGCAATTTCCAAGCCTCCTTCGAGATCTAACTGCGAGGCAGTAATGCAGGTGTTCCTTTTCACTTCGCAGCAAGGAGATTTATGATTGATCTGAACTCTGTCGCATAAACAGATGCTCCATGGCACCTCCTCCCTCCACTGTCGAACATTAATGAGTCAGTGTTATCAAGCTGCTAAGTGGCTTCTGTGGCAGCCACCAAGTGGCTTGTCTTGTCCAGTTCCGCCGCAGGCGGCTACCGAGGGGTCCCATCAGGCATGTCCAATGCCACATGGCTGGAGAACCTGAGCTCACAGGTCTGGGGAGGGCCCAGGCTGCAGAGGAACCCCCACCCCCAAGGAAAAAGCGAGTGAGACCTGCAAGGTCCCAAACATGATACCCAATTACCCTGTGCTGTTTTTTTTTTTTTTCTTTTGGATATTGTACTTGGGACTGAAGCAGATGGCATGAAGCCAGGGAGACATGTTAATAGCTCTCTCCAGAAAAGTGTGCACAGCCCATCTGTTGGTTCCTTGTGGGGTGAAAAAAAAAGACAGTAGGAACGAAAAACCTGCCACCAACAGTAGAATCATCAGAGATCACAGCACTTACCAATCTTGGAGTTTAATTGTTCACTTGGCCAAGTGCAGGGAAGGCATTGATTCTGCTTTGACTCATTCACCTTTACAGAGAGACTTCCTCCAGGCTCAGGCGTTTATGGAGCAGCTGAGTAGCGTCCCAGACGGCGCTAGACACAGAGGACAGGGAACGAGAAAATAAAGCATTCCTACTAGCAGGTGGTTGCTTGTCTAATAGGGAAGACGGAATAACGGGACAGTTACAACTCAGTGTGACACGTGCCATCAGAGAGATGAACACTGGGGTCTGCAGAAGCCCAGAGAAGGAGAACCAATGGAGTCCAGAGGGCAGGGAAGGCGCCCGGCAGAAGTGACGCTGAGCTGATTTTCAGGGAGCCACGTGAAGTAGGGGTGGCTTTCCAGGCAGAAGCACAAGCAGAGATGGATAGAGTGAGGGGCGGTGTGAGGGGTGTTTGTGTGTACGGCTGCTGCCCTAGGGAAAGGTGCCAGGGAAAATGGCATGGAGAGCTGGGAAGGGGCCTGATCCCTGAAGTCTCCGAAGCCGCGCTTGGGCATCTAGACGTTATACTCCCGACAGTGAAGCACTCTATTTGCATTTTGGAGCAGTCCTGCGATGGCATCGAGGGGGGCGGAGTGGAAGCAGAGTGAAAGATAGCCTGGCTGGAGGCTGAGACCTTCCATCCCGCCACCAAAACGGGCATCAGGATTGAGGTCATTGAAAGATCCGTGTCCATCCCGTCAGACCCAGTGCCCCCCTTTTAGGATAGATATTTATAAAGTTTCCTTTAAACTCCTGAAATGAAATTCATAGATATATAACTTAACCCACAGTTTTTTAGAAGTCGATACGATGCCATCGTTATGCGTCAAGGAGGAAATTTATAAAAGCTCATTTATAATAAAAAGACATCGATTTCAATAAGGAAAATACCCAGGTGCAACCGCACTAGAGGTCCTATGAAGTGGTCAGATGTGTAGACCTGTCTTCAGAGTCCCCGCAGGTGCAGACGGACCCAGGAACGCTGTGTCCGCTCGAACACCATGGGAAGTATTTCTGCCAGGAACCACAACATTCCCAAATGGTAAACAACTCTTGGCCGTGTTCCAAGCAAAAATAAAATACAGTCTGCCCTCAAGGCACACAGTTGTTACAGTCCTGAAAAACTAAGTGCACTCAAACTGTGCAAAGAAACTTTGAATTTCTAGGTAATTCAACGTCCTGCCCATACTCAAATAATCGTAGACAGAACATGGGGGAATTCTTTGTTGTGCACGTTGGTCTCACACATTATAGGATAACCCGCCTCTTAAGTGCGGGTAGTGTCTCCCTCTAGCAAGTTATCCTGACAGCCAAAATACACCCCACTAATGTCCTGATCACCGCCCCCCTCCTCCATTGAGAACCACTGGGCCCCACCAAAGCGAATCAGAAAATGAGAAAAGCAGTTACAGAGTGCTGAGTCTGTTGGTGGGCTCAAGACACTGCCTTATTATGTGGCGTGTGAGGTGAGAGGCAATGCACGCCCCTCTCCCGTCTGAAATGCCAGCCCCAATGCGTCTTCACTACTCCGTGCACTAGGGCTGCGTGGTCGCGGAAGGATACGGTCTGTTCGGGACGGCCGGCATACTGCTGACTTCTTCCGCAGGAAGCCCTGGTGCCCTGTCTCCGCTTCTCTGGAACCCGCTGTCACCTCGCAAGGAAGTGGCGGGACGTGGAATGTTGTCCCCACTCCTTAGCCATCAGTCGAGGGCCAGGGGATCTGAGGCTGAAGCCTGAGTGAGGCAGTCCTCATGAGTGAGGTTTCTCTGGGCTCTCCAGAGTCCCTGACGTCACCCACGACACGATCAGCCCCACAGCGCCTGCCTGCCTGCCTTCCCCCTGGAAGTTGCTAGGATACTCTGCACCCACTTTCCTTCCCTGGCTTCACTGCCGTACACCTGCAAACTCCTTCTGACAGCCATGAAAAGGCTGGTTTTGGGAAGTCAGATCAAGCCAGCTTCTCCCTACTCTTCTCTGCCCGGCCTGGGCATCTGTCTCCTGGGCTCAGCTGCACAGGCGTGTGGCCGAAGCGCCTTCTGAGAAGGGCGGGGGTCACTGGAAGCACCTAGGAGTTTCTCTGGGCCCGCCCACAGTTAGCTGCAACCTGAGGTGGGCGACCAGACCAGATGTACTTATGGTGCAAAGTAGGCCATCGGGGTGGGGCAGTGTCATGCGGAGGGAAGAATGCTAGCTCTGGGGACAGGTGCCCTCAGTTCAGGTCCTGATCCCCCTTCATGCTGGCTTCGTGACCCCAAGCACAGACTGTACCTCTCTGGACACCAGTTTCCTTATCTCTGGAGAGGGGATGGTCATACCTACCCTGCAAGGATTTTGTGAGGATGTGAGACATCTAATACTGAACCTAGAAGTTAGAGGCATGTAGCAAGTGGAAAAAATTGTTTTACTGTTGCTACTGTGAAAAGTGTTACTTGTGCTCTTTTAAAAAATGATTTTATTCTCACCTTAAAGGAATTAGTACCACCAACAATTAACATGGTAACGGATGTGAGTAGACCCCTTGGAGTTGCACAGTACCCAACCTAGGCCACTGTACGAGGGGCTCCTGCATAAGTGGACAGTCACCTAAAATTGGCATAGTAACAATACAGAAATAACATATGATAATACCTGGAGCTACCATTTATTGCTTGGCTGCTATGTACCAAGCAAGGTATTAAGTACCTTCTGGGCTCTCTCTGATTCAAATCCCATTAACTGCTAACATTTACTGAATGCTCATTCTGTGTCAGGTGCAAAACTCCACATTAAATACGTCATCTCCGTTTACCTTTAAACCAAGCCCCTGAGGTAGACGGTATTTTGTGCCCATTTTACAGATAAAGAGGCAGAGCTTGGGAGAGCTTGTGGAGCTCTCCCTAAATTCCAGAGATGTGAATCATCAGTCTGAGTGTTAACCTAGGCCTCAAAAACCCCAGCACTCCTAATTCTTCTTCCTTTGACACACAGCTTCAGTGTTTAAAATGACGATCTTACAACCTGGCTTTCTATCAAAGAGCCTGACTTTTAGAGAGCTCACGCCATCAGTCTGGCAAGAAGGGGAGGCAGGATTCAAACCCATGTGTGCCCAATTCCTAGTCTTCTGCCTTTTCCACTGAGACACACCAGCTCCTGAGTCTCCGTGGGGTCAGAAACCTTTAATGATTGTAGCAATATCATTATTATCTCTCAGATTTATGTCTGGCTTTCTCACTCACCACATTCCAGTTTCTGCCTACAAATCAATGCCTTCGAAAGGTTTCCCCTGACCATTGCTCTAGAAGGAATGCTCCATGAGAGCAGGGACTTTTGTCTTATTCATCCTTGTCCACGGTCTGTAGCACAGAGCCTGACATGTAATAGTGGCTCAGTATCTTTCTGCCGATCCCTTGAATCCATGAATTCTTTCCCAGGTGCCTGACTCTCATTTTTCACCCTTCCAGGTTATGTTGCAATGGGCGCCGTCCTCCCATCCTTCTGGGGCCAGCAGCCCCTCGTCCAACAGCAGATCGCCATGGGTGCTCAGCCACCAGTCGCTCAGGTGATGCCGGGGGCTCAGCCCATCGCATGGGGCCAGCCGGGTCTCTTCCCTGCCACTCAGCAGCCCTGGCCAACTGTGGCCGGGCAGTTTCCGCCAGCCGCCTTCATGCCCACACAAACTGTTATGCCTTTGCCAGCCGCCATGTTCCAAGGTCCCCTCACCCCCCTTGCAACCATCCCAACCACGGGTGACTCCACCAGGTCAAGTCCACAGACCGAGAAGCCCAGACAGAAAATGGGGAAGGAAATGTTTAAGGATTTCCAGATGGCCCAGCCTCCACCCGTGCCCTCCCGCAAACCCGACCAACCCTCCCTCACCTGTACCTCAGAGGCCTTCTCCAGTTACTTCAACAAAGTCGGGGTGGCACAGGATGCGGATGACTGTGATGACTTTGACATCTCCCAGTTGAATTTGACCCCTGTGACTTCTACCACGCCATCAACCAATTCACGTGAGTGCCCTTCTTTGGAGACATACATCCACTGAGAGTGATGCCTTGTTTCTGGAGTCCGAGAACTCATCTCAGTTCACATTCAGGAGGCCTCCTTGTTTATGTTACTACAAATAATACTAATAGCTACAAAGTATACATATCTTCTTCGTATACATTGTTTTTATTACTTTTATACTCGTAATAATGCTTATTACAGGTTTTGTTAGACCTGTTTGGCCAATAATGAAAGTGAGGTTCAAGGATGAGGAAAGCAGTAGATTTAAATACAAATCTGTTATTTTTCTACCAGTCACTCTGCTGCTTATGTTTTTGTTAATTTGCTCATCCATCTGCCCATTCTTTCATTACCCCATCTTTATGAAACACAGATTTTGGTATGGATTATTGAAATGGAAATGAATGGTGAAAATGAATTTCAAAAGTCAGGGGAACAAGGACAAAAAAATTAGAGTAGAAAACGTAGGGGAGAGACAGAGCAGCCGTAAGGTCTCACCCAACTTGTGGAGCTGAAGCCAGATTTTGGCTCAAGGCTTTGGGTAGTCAAAGAGGAAAAATGGCAGAGAAGCAGAAAGCTCTAGACCGCGAACCCTGAGAACAGATTTATCACTTCCTAGTCTTGTGCCTGTGGGCAAGTCACTGCTGTGAGCCTCAATTTCCTCATCTATCTTAGGCTAAGGGATAGTTAAAGGATTCAGTGGTACATGAAACACTGCGTACCTCACTGACTTTAAAACATTGTTTTCACCATTATAATTGCATATTGAGTGATGCTGTGCAGAATTCCTGGACCAGGATCCCAGCCTTGGCTCTTCTACTATAAAGCAGCGTCTTTGGGCAAATTAGTGACTTTTCTTAACCTCAGCTGTGTCATGGGTAAAAGGCCTGCTTTGGCTTGGACTGGCAGTGTGCCTCCTTCTAATTCAGGCATTCGGTGATTCTGTCCTAGCTCACTTCTCCATTGCAAGCATCCAGAAACCGTAACTACACAGCCGATCAGAACCCAGATACACTTGATCTCACATATGCTTGGAGAGATGTCCAATAATTCAGCTCGGGCCTTGACGCTTGATAGGAAAGAGAAAAGTCTCGTGGAACAATGAGTTTGGCATTTTCATTACTGTCACAGGTGATAGGGTTCACTGCTTGGCCAATCGCAAGAATCATCAAAAAATCTAATGTTAACACAATTAGGTAGTGTCATCTCAGCCAGGTTCGGAAGGCAGTTCTGAAAAGGAATGCCTTCTACGTGTATAAACGAGCTACTCCCACTCAGGCCATGTGATCTCCACAGTGGGGGCATCTCTATTAGCTCTAAGTCACGGGGTTTCAGTGAAGAGTAATGAATAAAAAATGAAATGCTGGGAGAATGAGAGCCACGCGTAAATAAGCAAGCATCTTTTGAAAACAAGTGTGTCTCTCTTGCAATGGGCTTGCATGCCAGCTACAAATAAAGGGGAAGTTTCAGTTCCTTGAGGACAGGAAATGGGTCCAAACCATTCACACACTTCTCATGATGCTAGCGTAGCATCTATCTAGTGCCTGGAGACGTTTGGGAGAAGTCACAGAGATCAAAATGAACAGAACAGGGACCCCTCAGCCACTGTCATGTCTCAGAGCATGGTTTTGCAACCTGGGCTTTATTGATATTTGGGGCCAGATCATTCTTTGTTGTGGGGTGTGCACTGTACTTGTAGAATGTTGAGCAAACTACCTGCCCCCTGCCCATGAGATGCCAAAAGCACACATCCTCTCTCCCTTGTCCTGAGAGTCAAAAATGACCCCAGATTTTGCCAGATGCCCCCTAGGATTTCATCTGCCCCAAATTTAGAACCACTCTTAGATTATACAGATATCCTAGAAAAAACTTCTAAAGGCTAAAACACTTGCATAAATGAACCCCTAATTATACTTCTGATTGATTTCATCTGATAGGTAGGACCAGTACAACCTCTCTCAGATTGGCAGCTCAGCCCGGGTTCTCAGCCTTCAGGAAGCAATAAGCCACTTCAAACCCAATTTGAAATCCGGTTACGTTAACACTTATTCAACAGCTGTCAAGCACTGAGGTGTTCTCATACTGCTTATCTCACTTAAACCCACTAGTATGAGTCTGTTCCATAGCCCTCTCACAAAACAAAACAGACTTCCTTTTATCCATGAGCATCACCTTCAGAATGTTTTGAGCGGAGCAAAGGCCAATGTCAAGTAGAAGTAGCGCTCACAGCTGGCTGGACAGTGTAGACACAGCTCTGTTAAATCTCAGCACACCTGTTCCATGGCTCTGTTGGCCCTGAAAAAGCCCCTTCACCTCTCAGAGATGCAGTTTCTTCATCAGGAAAGAATAGGTCCAACACCATTTTGCCATATTTGCATTAGAGAATGCAGTGAATACAAAATGCCAAGCAAATAGCATCGTTCTTCTAAATATAGATCCATCAAGGCAAAAGATACTCACCAAGTTTGATAATCACTTGCTGTCTGATAAGCAGCCAGATTTTGGAAATTCTGAGCAATGATGGCAGGGGAGGGGGCCTTATCAGTGCCATTCGAAATTTAGCTACTAAATCAAGCCTCACCACCTCCTCACTTGGGGCTGAGCCAGTGACTGGCGTTTTCAGAGCCAAATTAGAAATTATTGAACGAAGAATAGCTTCAAATGGCATATTTGTTATAACCTCTGGGCCAAATGAGAGGAGGAACATGTGGGAAGGCTAGGACAGAAGACTCATGTCCTTATGGAGTGAGGCATAAAGCTGCCAGCGGCTCCTCCCATTTTCCCACGTCACGGAGGCACTCTTCATTCAACACATGTTCAACGCATGCCTACCATGTGTAAGGATACGGGGCCTGCCTCAACCAGTCACCAACTACAGGGCCTCGAGCAATTTCACAACCTCACTTCCCTGAGCTGTGAAACTGAAATCACTCTTACCTCAAAGAGGCTTTTTGCGGGTCAGAGATACCATCCGTAAAATGTCTGATGGCAACTGAAGGTGTTCAAAACGTGCATCCCTATCCTCTGATCTGTTTATTCAAATATTTATATGAATAGATTTTCTGAGCTCGTCAGTCTGGGGCAGGGGTCCAAGATGGCATCTGTAACAAGTTCCCGGAGGTACTCGTGCTGCCCATCCAAGGGCCATTCCTAGAGAACCACCACCTGCCCCAACCGTGTGCACCCACTCCTTCCCATCAAGTGTCTGACAGGACGAGATCAATATGTACAGGGGAGATGTTCGGCATAGAAAGCAGAGTGCCGGACTTGACTTGATCATAACCAGATCCCCGAGGTCTCGGTGGGAGGTACTCAGGTGCAGCCAGACACCTAACGATGTTCCCTCTTTGTGCCTGGTCTCTGTGTAGCTCCAACCCCAGCCCCTCGACAGAGCTCTCCATCCAAATCATCTGCGTCCCATGCTAGCGATCCCACCACGGATGACATCTTTGAAGAGGGCTTTGAAAGTCCCAGCAAGAGTGAAGGGCAAGAAGCTGTAAGTGGCCGGTCTGTTCTTTCTGGGTCTGCTTTTCCTTAAAATTAAAACCTCTGTATGTGAAATGGACAGTGGCCCAGGAAACCCGCATAAGAAAGAATGCTGGCTCAGTCCCTCAGGTTCTAAATGGGGCCCTAGGGGGCGTTTTTTTTTTTTGAAGATCAAATGAGCAGCTGAAAAACGTTGTCCTTTCGTGAGTCGCTCAGCACGGCCCTGCATGGGTGGGTGTGGCGTCCTCCAACTGCTGTTGCTGCCTCCTTTTAAAATAACTGATTATATGTATGCATGAAATTATGCCCAGCTGTCTTCTGCTTTCCGTTGTTGAAAAGACCAAAAAAAAAAAAAGTGTTATCTTCTTGTGTTCTAGCCTGATGGATCACAGGCCTCATCCAACAGTGATCCATTTGGGGAGCCCAGTGGGGAGCCCAGTGGTGATAATATAAGTCCGCAGGCCGGTAGCTAGATAGCACAGGTCTGGGTAGGTATCTGTTCTTTTTATCTACTTCACCCTTAAGCTCTCTGCTTTCCCCTGGCTTGTCCCTCCATTTCCGAAGTCACCTCCCCGATGTTCGCTCCGTCTCTCCTTGCCTGAGCCCATCCCTGATGTTCGCACTATCTCTCCTTGCCTGCTGTTTGCCATCTTGTGTTTCCTCATGGATGCATGACCTTTGACATATACTGCTAGGTAGGGGTAGGGGTGAGGAGTGGGGAATGGTCATATTCTTTTATTAATGATACGTGCTGAGTGGATGGTGGTGATAGAATGAGGCACAGTCCTCATTCCTCAACATGGATTCAGTTTCAGAAAGCATCAGCCTTCCAAGATGGACACGGTCCCCCCACCCCGATTCCCTTCTCACTGGGGTGTGATCCAGATGCTTTCATCTTTTAAGCAAAGCGTCACCGCATTTGCCTACACTCCACAGATCTAAAGAGGTCACCAACCAAACATCCCAAGAAGCAAAACCAAGCAGTGCTTGAAATTAGATGGCTAGAGATGTACGATCACGGTAGCCCAGGCACCCCCCTCACCCTTCCTAACGTAAAAGGGAAATTCAGAGCTCAAAGACGTGTAGCATTTGCTTGAGGCTCTGCTGTTTGCACCTGTGCTGCAGCGTATGGCTCGCCCCCGAACCACTTCAGATCCCATCACCAGCTACTTTGAAAGAAGTGTACTCACATACACTAGAAGTGGCTTTTGGCACTCGAATTTCAATACCTCTGATTTGATCAAAAGAAAGAGGAGCTGATGAAGCAAACCTTCTCGGGAGACAGAAGTACACCTCGTTCCCCAGGCATGATTCCGGAGGTCACTCCTTGACAAATGTGTTCAATTTTCAGATACTTTCCTTGTTTTCCATAAATGTGTAGGACTGCAAGGCTCTACCCACAGAGCTCCCCTTCTTTAGTCCTGAACAGCGTGGTCAGAGCCATTAAAATGGTAAATAGTTTTCACGATTCACAAATGGATTCTGAGTCTGCCTCGAAATCATTCTCAGTTCACGTGGAAGTTATTTTGACAGTTCCTGAAAGCTAATACAGTGTTTGGAAAGTGTATTTTGCTAATAGATTTTATGATTAAAGAACTTAACATACTGTATATTTTGCCACGTTTTCTATCAGTACAACAGCATATAATAACACATCATGCCATGCAAAGCCACATACAACCCCTCTAAAAATTCTGTCTTGCAAAGCTATTTGGGAAGCTGGTGAATTAAAGACAAAGTCAATGTTCCCGAAAAGAGAAGAGCTGGGGATTATGGGTGGACACCTTAGAAAGATTCCCCAAGAGGTTTTCTACCCCTTGTGTATGTTTTATTTCACGTGCTCAACCTTGTCTTGAAAAATCTGATGAATGAACTAGAGGCGACAAGAGCCATTCATCAGTATAACGGCTAACATCATCCTAAAATTGAAGCTCTTCTAGAAAACAAAGAGGACTTACACCATTTGCAGATCAATGTATCAGTTGTCTTCATGAGCCTGTTCAGCTGGAGACAAACAAGCCGAACTCTTTCTTGGGGCCTCAGGCTGTCCCGTGGCGGAGTTGTAAATGGACGGACCATGGGACAGTAGAAGAGCTCAGAATTTGGAACTTGGATCCAAATTCCAATTTGCCCAGGAAATCTTGGATTTCCTGGAACTTGGATCCAAACTCCAATTTTCCTAGGAAATCTTGGGCAAGAACCATAATTTCTTTTGAGTCTTGGTTTCTTCACCTGCTAGAAGAGGCTTATATCATCTGCTAGGTTAGCAGAGATAGTGATTCAGTCTCTAAGAGGGAGACACACACTCAGCCCTCAGCTCAAAACTCAGCTTAAAAATCTGGGCGCTGGAGGGAAACTGAGTTTAGAATTGTAAACCCTAATGAGATTTCATAGTAATTGTCTATCTTATTTTTGAAAATAAGGATAAAAACAGTGTCCTCCTCAGAGGATTATTGTTTGGACAAAATGAGGTGAGCACAACATCTGGCACATAGAAAGCCCCCAACAGATCGTAGCTGTCATCAGCCCTAGCATCACCGTCATCATCCTACATGCTCAATACATGTTCCCCAGTACCTTAGATTTTATATATTTTGCCTTGATATGGAATGCATTATACCATAAGGACCCAGGCCATTGGCTGGGAGGTTTTGCTCTGTATTTCCTATCTTCAGATAATTAATTTGCAATATGCCTGCAGATAGAGATGGCATCTCCATGTAGAGATGCCAGAAGGCTGCTGGATTTTATCTGGAGGTCATTTTCAATATGCCTTAAAACAGTTTCAGAGGGAAAAAAAAAGTAGGAAAAGAAAATTTTGATAACTAAGCTCTCTAATCAGAATGATGCCCATGAGGGTCTCACAGACCACCTCTCCGTTACAAAAAATGACCAGTCTCCAGTTGACTTATAAGTCACAGTCAATAGCTCCCACCCCAAAAGGGCTGGACTGTAATCTACAATGAAACAATTTTCTCCCTTTGAACACTTAACTTAGCAATATCACGATTTCCTCTCAAGAATCCCATGCCAACAGGCTGATGCCAGCCTCGCAGACATATCCCCAAAGACCCCCCCCCACCCATCCACCCCAAGGGAATTCCAAATGAGCCTCCCTGGGCCCTTCTATCCCTAGCAACCCAAGCCACATTTGACCCTCCCGCCTCTGTCACACTCATCCACCCAACCAGGAATCTCCTGACTGCAATCCCTTAGTACCTTTCCAGACATTTGAAGAAGGGATACCATGCAGGGAAAGCCACATCCATGGCTCTCTTTTCCCCTTTGTCTTCATACGGCTGGAAAGCAGGAGTCTTGTTCTTATCACCCTTGCATTTTATCCCAGCTGCTTTTTATTAGAAATACCCACACAATGCTTAGTAGGTAGGGGGGGACATCTATTGATAAGTGAAAGCCATCTCACACCACAGCAAGAGGGAACAAACAGACTCCGTCTTCACTGGTGGAAGCTTCAGGACCAATCTCACACAGCATTTCTATTTTTGCAATAAAGGGAAATATCTTCAATTATTTTGTTTTCTCCCCCCTACCCTCCCGTCTGGGAGAATCATGTGTCTTTGAAAGACTGGGTCAGCAGGGGCAGGAAAAAAGAACCAAAATAATATTGTAATGGCTGGTGTGGGAATGGCAGGTAATTTATACTCCACTGACGTGTTGCTGGAGCAATTTTAAGGGCGAAATGTTAGCTTTTTGAGGAGATGAAAGAAAAATGAAAACATTTATTTGGTTAAATGGCTAAGTAAATAAACTGCCTATCAGACTTGCCCAGCTGTCAAGTCAAAGTAGCATCTGTAACAATGGGGAATTGTTTGGTCTGTCTCCCTTAGTAACAATGGATATTGCCATAAATAATATGTCGCTGTCATGTTTTTAATACCGATCTTCGTAGCGGGAACCCAAGACATGGGAAATATTACCTGATGGATTTCTGGTGTTCGAGGGAAAAGAAGGCTGAACTTCAGATGCCTTAGGAGGAAGAATCTACAAAAACAAAAACAAAATCTTTTTTAAAAAGAGGAAAAAAATGCGCAGAGTCGGGGACTTAGGTCTGGATTATGGTTTTAAAGTAGGTAACCTTAGGCAAGCATGTAACCCCTTTATACCCTGGTCCCTCACATGGATGCATGTGGATAATTAATAATAACCGCTCCTTCCCCAGGCTGTTCCAGAATCAGAAATCATGAATATGAAAGTGCTTTATAAGCTTTGAAAGCAGAATACATGTATTTGGAATTATTGTTGCTATTTCAGTTTTAAATAGAATGAAGGAACAGAGCCTTAAATCAGAGAACCGCAAATAAAACAAACAAACCAACCAAAAAAAAAAAAAAAAAAAAACAGAAAATAATCTGTCCATCTCTTATACATAGTGCTCAGAGCCAAGTCCAAACCAAAGTGTTGGGATTCGTGCAGTCAGGGGATAGGAAGGGTCCAGCTGAGGGCCTGGTCAGCCAGGACGGTGAGGTGGGCTTGGTGCCCAGAAATATTTAAAAGATGAAATCAAGAGAAGGTTAAGTCTGAAGGGAAATGGGAAGTGAGGATGAGGACATAACCTAGGATGAGCCCCACCTTCCTGATCTGGGAATCTAGCGGATGCCGAGTCACTGTGTTAAACAGCACAGGACGGCATGCTTGACCAGAGAGAGGGCAGTTTACTTCCGAACTCCAGCTGCACTTGAGATGCCCATGAGATACCCAAGTAGTGATGCAGAAGGCTGCTGGATTTTATCTGGAGGTCAAAGGAGGAAACCAGACTGGGCACAGCAAGCTTTCAATATGGTTTTAAGCCACTAGTGGAGTGGGCACAAGCAGAATATGCTGATCATTTCTCCCAGAGGTCAGCAGACTCTTTGTAACTAATCCATGCCTTGTGGGCCAGGTCTCCGTTGCAATGTATCTACTCCACCGTGAGAGAAAGAAAGCAGGAAAAGATAGTGCGTGAAGGAATGGATGTGGCTCAGTTCCAGTAATACTTAAAATACTTTAATTAATTATTAAAAACAGAGGGCCACCAAAATTAGCTGACCTCTGATTTAGATCCCACTTGCTGTTTCTAGAATCACTCTGCAGAAGACAATCACCATGCCTTTCGTTTACTACCACTAACAAAGTAGATCTTAAAATTCCTAGCATGTTTATAACACTTTTGATAAACATCACCTAATTCAATCCTCCAGGGAACCCACTTAAGTATTTTTATCATTCCCATTTCACAGATAGGACAGGTGAGGTGGAGAGGTTAATGGCTTGCTGAAATCATAAGATTCACTCATAATGGGGCTAGGATTTGAATCTACGCCCAGATTAAATAACTCAAGAGCTCTCATCCAGAGCAGAATACGGGGGTTTTAGCAGTTTCGCTTCGACTTAACAGCTCTGTGACTTGAGGCAGATGGCTTCATTTCCAACCTTTGGTCTTCTCTTCTGTAAAGCAATTCCCATATGCCCTCCTGGCTGATATTCTCGGGCCTCCTAACCTGCCTGGGTCACCGGCTCAGAGCATGAAAGACCCAATCCGTAAACAAGATCTTCTGCAGCACCCCTCCCCCCAGCTTTCCTTATTCCAACAAAGGACAGGACAGAGGACCGTTCAATATGCTGACTTGATTAGGGTTCCTAGGCATTATTGGCCTGAGACCGAGGGCCCACTCCTGATGACCAGGAGTTTACTTTGGACAGCACCCTTGCTTACAGCAGAGAACTGGTGTCGGCAACCTCAGTGTCTCATCTGCTGTGTGACAGGGTCAAGAAAGATGATGCATGTGTTCAAAGCAAGTAATCAGTGTCCGTCATTGTTGGAGAAATGCAGAATTGATCAGAACATATGCAGGACACCCCCCTCCTGCCCTGGGACTCAGATTCTGCTTCTCTGGATTCACCAAGTGGGTTTCAGCACCGCGAGAGGTCAGGAAGCAGGTGCACTTGGCACTTAAATCCATCCTGTGTTTGAAAGACTTTCCTATCCTGAAAGGCCGACCTTCAGGCCAAAAGTGATCAGAGAGTGTTGTGGGTTTTTGCTTTTCATTTTTATCCAAAGACTCCCAGCACTTGTTAAAATCGTTTATGTCATTTGAGCTCATTTATTACTTGTCACAATCCCTCGAGGTAGATATTACAAGCCCCATTTTACGGATTAAGAAACTGAGGCCCAGAGAAAATTTTTGCCTAAGTTCATGCAGGAAGTTAGGATTGATGGGCTCTTCCCGGCTCTGAGACCCCCGTGTTTTTGATGACTGTCTTCATGTCTTCAGGTAAAACTTTAAGTTCTTTATTTCAGCCTCATGTCAGCTCTCTGGCTGTACCACTGGCTTTTATGTTTGTGAGGACAGGACATGTAAAACCCCACAGAACTGGGCCCCGGTGTTGGGGCTCATGGTTGCCTGGGCAGGGTGTTGCTGAGGGACTCGAGCTTTGGCTCCTGTGTGGCTCCAGCTGGAACCCTGGCTTGGCTAGATGTTGCTCTGCCCCCCAAGCTTAGACGGGCTCGCTCAGCAAGCAGGTTGCATGGCACCCTTTGCTCTCACATCGGAGACCCCCTTTCTCAGCATGCCATGGCTTCTCTCCGCTAAACATTTTTTCATGGGACATATCTTTGATAGCTGTGGCCCAGGTTTCCCAAAACACACATAATAAAATTGAAAGGGCTGCAGAGGACTAAGCTTAATTTAAGTGCCTTTAAAAGGGGGACTCATTATAAGGTGGGATGGGAAACTATTTGCTTCCGCCCATCAACTCAAAAAGGTGGGCCACCTGGATGGGGGAAGTGAGGAAGCACAGAAGTGGGAGACCCTACCCTGGGCTGCTGCTCCCCCCCACGACCCCGTTTCTGATGCAACTTTAAGAAAAACAGCTTTTAAGTCTGGGGCCTCACTTTCTTCCTGCAGGGAAGAAGGGTCAGGCTGAGGGCCCTTCTTGCTCTGATGTTCTACAAGAGGGAGCACATGGTAGTGGAGAGGACAGTGGGCTTAAGGACACCTGGATACGTTTCCCTGAAACTCTAGGAAAGGACAAATCTAATCTGTAGTGGTCAAAACCAGATCAGCGGTTGCTGGTGCCAGAGTGAGAGGTTGACTCAGAAGGACACAGGGAAGGTTCTGGAAGTTCTGTAGCTTGAGTGTGGTGAAGAGGGCCACACGGTGTATATGCTTGTCAAAACTCATCAAACTGTACACTTAAAATGAGAACGTTGTGGTGTATGCAAATCATATCTCAATGAAACCGATTTTAAAATGAGAATAGGAAAAGTCATAGAAATGGAAGGTAAATCAGAGTTTCCCGGGGGTTGGGGCTGTGGGGGAATGGGAAGATACTGCTTAATGAATACAGTCTGGGGTGATGAAAGTGTTGTCCAACATTGCAAACATAATTAATGGCACTGGATTGGACACTTAAAAGTGATTAAAATGGCAAATGCTATGCTGTATATATTATACTACAATAAAAAAGAAAGCTAAAAAAGAAAAAAAAAAAAAAACCCGGTTACATCCAGCTCTGCACTGTGCAGGCTGAGTGACCTTGGGCAAGTCCCCAAGCTTGGAAGAGGCCTGCTTCTTTGCTCTAAGTAGAGATAGGAATATCCAGTGTATAGTCTCCATGTGACACCCAAGTGAGATCTTGTATGTGAGATAAAAATGACCTGACAGACTGCCAGTTCTTCTGTAAATAGAAGCTTTTATTACCCTAATTCTGTGATTTTACACGGCTCCTGCACATGAGACCATAATTCATACTGGAAATAATCTGCAAACATGTGGAAGTCTCTTATCCACAGAGCGGTACAACCAGTTTGTTTAGATTAACTCCACATTCTTTCTGCACCATGTCCCTGGGTACCCCAGCGCCATTATTACACTTCCTAACGGAGCCCAGGGGCAGGAGCTCTTAGGTGCTGTGAAAGAGAAGCCACCTTTAGGGGATCGTCAGGCCTGAAACCGTCTTCTGCAAAGGAAGGATAAAACCACATACCCATTATGGACATTGGGGAGGGTATGTGCTATGGCGAGTGCTGTGAAGTGTGTAAGCCTGAGGATTCACAGACCTGTACCCCTGGGGTTCATAATACGTTATATGTTAATAAAAATAATTTTTTAAAAACTATTAAAATTTAAACAAGAAAAACATATACCCAGGCAAAAAGGAACTCACCTTTCTGTAGAAGGCTCTGGGCTAGATAATAGATATATTTTTTCTTCTTCAATCCTTACCACAGCTCTGAAAGAGAGGATAGCCTCATTTTACTAGGGAAGAATCTGGAACTTAGAGGAGTTAAGTAACCTACACAGAGTCCCTCAGTCCTAGACTCCTTCACTGCCCTGTATAGACCTCTGTCTGCACTGCATCCTCTGATCTTCAAGTACGTTCCACACAGTGAGCTCCACCATGCCCCAGTTCTGAGTGAGAACACAGTGGCCCACATCACCTGCAGAGTCCAGGAAGCCTTTATATAGGAGCTGGGTCTGAAAGTTGAACTCCCGTTGCAGTACAAAGGGAGTCCCCCAAGGCATAAGGAACTGCCTGAACAGAGTCTCAGAGCCAGGACATTCCTGTCATGTGAGGTGACCGGAAGGTGGGGCATAGGAGAGAGAAAGGAAGCCGATGATGCTGGCCATGTTGGAAAGTATCCCTGTTGTGTACCATCCCAAGGGGGTTGCATTTTCCTTGGGGTAATAAGGAGTCAGGATGGTTGTTTTTGAGAAGGAGAATGGCATGACCAAATCCATTTCAAAAAGATCATTCTGCCAGAGGCATAAAGACATTGAAGAAAAAAAGAAGGAAAAAAAAAAAAAACATGATTTAGGTGACTGAAGGTTGAGCTTTGATTCACGCTCTAGAAGGGGCATTTATTAGCTCTAATGGATGATAAGATGAATGGGACTCATGTGCCCAGCTAAGGAGATTTGACTTTACCCTTTGGGTGATGGTGAGCCTCTGAAGGATTTGAAGGAGGCCAGAGATGTGGTCAAAGCTGCCAGAAGAAAGCGAAAAATATCAACAGGGTGCTGTGTTAATGTATGATTCCATTTAGGCTTTTGGAATATTGAAAATAGCCTGAAGACCCCATCATGACCTTGCCAGAAGCCTGGTCAGAAATTTCTGGATCCAATGATTTCTTACTCCCCTCCAGCTCTGACAGTCTAAGATTCTGTAACAGGGAAGGTAAAGCTATTGCCAAAACATATAATGCATCACGGTGTCAGACTTTGGGATTATCTGCTGCTTGGGGTTTTCCACACCACTGCTCCCCTTCATTAGTGGGGATAATTGAGAGTTGACTACAGTCCTTACTGCTATTGTGATGGGTATTTGAAGCTGAATTCCGGCAAGCAGGAGATGTGTGAATATTTATCTCAGCTGCAGAAAGTTAATGCAGTGTGGCATTAATTACCCTGTCTGAGCCTGCTGTCTTCTTCTGTTTTTAGGTGTCATTCTCAGTTGAATAAATTAGTTTCCAGAATTAGAAGAGAGCAAACTGTAGGGTGAGATCAAGACAGCCTGACTTCTTAGGGTATCCAAAAAGAAGAGTGGGCTGAGCAGTTCTACCCAAGAAAGATAAAGACACATCCTCTAGCCTGGTGCAGGCAGACCACATTTCTATTCCCCTGAACTTGTACTTGACATCACTACTCTACCTTGGCTCCACCCAGCCCCACCTGCAGAACACAAATACACAGTATCACGGTGGGCATTGGCCTTGAAACAGGGATTTGAAACATTTCAAGGCATTGGCAGGGGTCAAGTGTATAATAACTTGCTATAGATTTTGCTAGATTAGATTTTGAGAGAAAAAAGGCAAACTGCAGTGTATTTAGGACAAAGTGATCAGAACAGTGAAGAAAGTAGAAACTATCATAGTCATTCGTGAATCCAACCAGCCTTCATTGAGCACCTATTATACTAGGGCAACATATGTGGACAAGCAGAAGGGCCTGCCAAGCAGTAACGCAGAGGTGGGATATGGAATAATGGGCTTCCATATTTTCTGTCATCTGGCATTTGGGTGAAGGATTACACATACTTTTTACATTCTCAAGAGTAGTATGAAGTGTCACGGGTGGAAAGCTTGGAGGAACAAATCAGTGTTCTGGGTAGTCTGTTCTGTTACAGAATAAGGGGCCTCAAAGGATAGGAAGATGCTTTTCCCTGGAAGAATTGTCATGATGTGGTCCAGGAGAGGTCATCTTGGATTGGATGGCAGGAGTCTTGGATTCTATCCATGACATGGTTTCTAAGTAACCTTTGGCTCTAGAGAAACAAAAACTCCTTTCTCTAGGCTTTACATTCTTCATCTGTAAAAGGATGGATCTGGACAAAATTATCTCCTAGTCCATTCCTACTTTATAGTAAAAGCAAGCAGTATGATCTATTAAATGCATGAAGTGCAGCAGATGACCTTGCGATCACACCCCTTCTCAGATCTTCAGTTGTTATCTGCAAAATGAGACAGATAGAATAAAAGCCACTCCCAGGACCATTAGGCAGATAAAATAAGACACGAGGGTGCTTTGTGAACTCCAAGCACTCTGCAACACTACAGACCCGATGATCGGTCTTTCCTTTTATGTGACAGTTGTCATAATAGACTAGAAAAAGCACTGGGCCCCACTTTCAGATCTCATGTCCCAAACTCACGAGCTGTAGGACCGTGAAAAAATTACTTAACTTCTCTGTATGTGATTTCCCATTTGCAAAGGAGATAAAGCATCTGTTTGCTATGGCTGCTGTGATGAGTTAAAAAGACAATGTACTTGAAGATAGCTAGCATGGTGCCAGATACATGGTCAGGGCTCCCAGAATCTCAGTTCAATCTGATGATTCAAGAAAATAGGCAAATAGAAAGGATCTATACTCACATGGCAAGACGCAGGCCAATAGAGAAGCATGACAGAATGAAGACGTCACCGTGTCCATTTAATTCTGGCACAAATATCCAAGAGTTACAGCAACATGTCGGTTTGAAAGAAGGGCCTATGTATGCTTAAGACCAGAGTCCTGATCTGATCTGCTTGGACAGCACATCTTGGGCCATTTCAACATGAAGAAGTCTGAAGTAATTCCAGCAGGGCTGAACACCATTTCCCATCTCCCTTTGGACTGAGGGTTTGCTTTATTCTGTACTGGTGAAAGTCCTGGTGTCTGTCTCAGGACAGCCAGTTCCACAGGTACAAGCAAATGATGGGCCAACCCTGAAGTGGGAGATTGGTTGGAAACCAGTCCAGGAAGCTCTTAACTAAGAGCTAACATCCTAATTGCTGTTTCTCTCACTCCAGAGTGTGCCCCGTCCTCACTGCTTGTGGAAACCAAAGAGCCGTTTGAAATCGAATTTCTGCGGTTTCAAGTAGACATTCATAAAGCTATGTTGGAGAAATGTGCACTTGACTCAGGATGATTGTTACCATTTTCTGAAGACCTCTTACCGCCAAGCACTGTGCTAGATGTTTTACATATATTATCTCTAATTCTCCCAAGAACCCCATAGGAAGAACAATATTTTCCCATTTAATGGTTGGGAAAACTGAGGCCTAGAAAGGCCAAGTATCCTACCCACACTGCTTGCCCAGTTCTCTCGGGTATACCATGCTTTTTTCCCTCACTGGGAAACCAGTCTCAGTTTGAAAACCAAAGCAAAACTGGGTGAGTAGTTATTCTTGATGATTAAAACAAGTTGCCAGAACGACATGCATCATGATCAAATAATCTGAAAATTACCTAAGGTCATCCATCATAAACTGTCATCTTTCTGTTCTTATCCCAAACCCTCCTTCCTTCGCTGTCTCAGAAAATCCTATCTGGAAAAGAGTGGGTCTCATTTTGTCCCTCTGTCCCCAGGAGCTGGAGCCTCTCTATGCGCGGATCAACAGACCTAAGAAGTAGCATCGAGGTGAGCTCACGGCCGGTGCTTCAAGACTGGCATGGACATCAGCATCGCGACAGGCTCTCTTGTATTCTTCCACCTCACCTCATCTCACGACGAAATTCATGATTGCCCAATGGGACTCATTTGGAAGAGGGAACTAAGAGTTTTTGGCAACCAATGGCAGATAACTATGGCAGCACGAAAAAAAAATCAGAAAAGTATAAAAAAATTATACCCAACATTCAATCACAAATCAAGCAAATCATGCTTACCCGACAAATATTCTGAGCTCTTTTAGTGTGGGTTTAAGATGACCCAGTATGCAAAATCATAATTCTCTTTTTATTTCTTGACCTGTTGACCACTGTAAAGACATCAAGTGTGGAGTGACAGGCCTCAGAGAGTGACAACGGGGTTGGCACTGACTTCTTTTAGACAAAAGCAAGAGGTCCTCCGTGACTACAGTCTCCTCATCCATATGCCTTTTGACATATGACGATGTCTTTTCATCACAGGGCCTGGTCTGCCATTTATCCCCCTCTCCTTTGTCATGTTTGAAAAATTAATGGGTGTAAAAATTTTTGTATTGCTTTTGACTTTTTTTTAGTTATGGTGAGGAAATCTAACTGGAAAAGAAAAGCCTCATATGAGATGAATTTACTTGAAAATCACAAGACAAATAAGTGGTTATTTATGATCAAGAATGTTGCCAAAACAACCCTTTAGCTATTCCGCATCCTGGCGAAGAGAGACAGCTTTCTGTTGGAACCTTCATTCTGTGAGTAGGAAAGGACATTGGATCCCATTGATGAGAAGGATGGAAAACGCATCTGATTTTCTCAGAAGCTCTAAACTCTAAGTACCATAAAATGATATTTTTTATTTTTCCGATATCTTGCTGCTGTGATGCTATGCAGACAAGTGTCTTCTTCACGTGCCATTTTCAAAGAAAAGTCATTTGCCAAATAATTCTGGTACAATCCTGGTAATGTGGTTTTGGATCTTAAAACTGACCTTCTAGTGGAACAATGGTGAAATGAATATTCAGAATAACAAACTGATTCCAGGATCACAATGGTTCATCTCTATCTCTTTTTGTACATCAGAAAATTCAAATGGGATTTTTATTTTATAACTTGAAAGAAAAAAAAAAACCTTACCATTAAACTCTTTAAATATTTAAGGGAAATGGCTTTAAGGAGTTCTAATGAAAAAAAAATTGCCAGTTTTTTTTTTGTAAATATAAATGTTAATGAAAATGCTTTTTAATAATGCCATTACACTGTAGAGAAGGTAGCAGATTGAGTGCAGGATGTGACAAAGTTGATGGATGGGGCTCCCTCTCCAGATGTTATTGTGGAGCATATGGGAGGAAGCTGGAGTTCAGGGACAGCTGGCAGGAGCATGTGGCCTATCAGCAGCTAGTGAACAGGAAGGGAGCACGTGACCCCACCGTCGACTCCAGCCTTTCCACAGGAGTACCCGCTGTCGGCGGAAAACAAGAAAATGTTCACATTCTGAAGGCCTGGCCTTCAGATTCTGAAACTCCCTCCCACATCTTCACTCCCATCCACCCCCCCCCAATAGAGATCGCTGGACTGTTTGTATGTGAAACAGAAGAGTTTAAGCTTCCTTTTTTTTACACTTATGAGACAAAAAGTGCAGTGTTCAGTTTGTATGTTTAGCACATAATTTTCATAAAGAATCTATATATTTTTGCCCTACAGAGAATTGTTCTACAGGTCACGTGTGTTTTCCTGATGTTCCTATGCAGTTCCAGTATGTCGAATTTAGTGGTTTAACACTAAGGAGAAAGCGTTAGAGGACCGTCTGACTAACTGGATTTGGGGTTACCTGTTACTACTTCGTTTTCAAAGTGGGAAAGTAGCATTCTTTTGACACTGATCTGATTGACTTAAATAGGCCTGTCTACTGTGGCTCTTCCTACCAATAGAAAGTAAAGTGATTGGAAAGAAGGTATACTTGTTGACAAAGAGAAAATCGAAATCAAGGTAATCATTACTGCTCGAGCCCCAAATTGTACACCATCAGGTCACTGGAACGCGATTTTTTTTTTTTTTTCCAGTTAGGTCGACTGACCAAATGTCCTTAAGAATCTATGTCAATGTCATCTTAACGTGGAAGGTCCAAGGAACCAGAAAAGTAAGAAGGGCCGTTTATCCCCCACTGTAACTATCACCTGTTGGTCCACGTGATTTCTCCAGGAATGTGCATCCATTTTATAATTAACTCATCCTTTCACAGGAAGGGGACAATGGGAGAGGTGTGATGACCATGAGAGTCGTCCTGAAACTGGTTCGATTCTGTTTGCTGGGGATTGGGTAGGATAGGCTGTTCCCCTGAGGGAAATGGCTTCCGCTCCTCTGCTGTCCATGGTTCTGATTCTGACCAAGTGGTGCTATCTCTTCTCCCTCACGGTGGCTGTCTGGAGTTTGTCTTGCAGCATCACACCATTATACCGATTCTTTGGGTGGCTCGTGACACGTTCCGAGTGAATGCTGACTGATGTTGCTGTTTCGGGTACACCGTCTGGAGTTAATTTCCCAGCAGAAAGTGACAGCCCAGTGGACTTGTCATCACTCACTGAATGCGACTGGACGTGTAAACTGATTCTGGACTTAACAAAGATGCCGGTGTGATGCATGAAAGTGAGGGAAATAAACTTGAGATTTTTTAACTGCCATCCTTGTGATCATTGGCAGAATTCTGAGTTTTAACGAGCGCTGTTGGGTGAGCTCAGAATCACCATATCCTATCCCAAGAGTACAGTGGAATTCCCAAGTAAGAGCCGAGGAGCCAGTACCAAAAGGCCATGGGGAGTCTGCCCAGTTCTGGTTAGATCGATAGAAAAATCTGTGTGTGCAACTGTTAATTCCTCATCCTTCACTAGCACTAAATTTGTCACTTTAAATTTTGAAACCAGGGAAACGCCACCTGTCATTCTGTCCCCATGACCCGTAGCTCTTTGATCTCCCCATACCACAAGACTTCCTTTATGATCCGTACTCATCCCAGTGTCTACTGAAACCCCATCATGTCATGTACCGGGCACCTTCTTTAAAAAAAAAAAAAAATAATGTTTACTCTGTGGGTTTGGTTCATTTCAATTTCTGCGTTCTGACACATATTTTTTTAATAAAGATGAGAAAGAGAAAATGACTGTTTGCAGTACATTTCTAGACCTACTTTAACTTTACCTCAGATGACAGTTTGTTAACATATATGGACACATTATTTTTAACTTTATGTACAATACATTCAACAACAGTGAAATTTTTAGAAATTTTCCATTAATTTCTGTAACACGCCATGTATAACTGTTAACAAATAAACATGTTTGAGAACAACAGCTTAGCCTGGTTTTATTCCACGAGTTTCCACTGGATACTTTGGCAAAGGATTTGGAAGATGAAATTGCTTCTCTGTAAGCTTCCATCTGACCGGGCAAAGACCTCAGTCTTCCTGGCACTGGGCCAGAAAGAGAAAGCTTCATGGAGTAGTTAGATCAGCTCATCTTCCATTGACTTCAGACACTTGGAATGCTTGGAGAAGAATTACAGTGAAGAATGAGGAGAATGTGGTCAGAAGTCACACCCTGTATCGTTGTGTTGTTTGGACTTCCAGGTAGCACCAGTCTTCCAAAATTGAGAAAGACCCCAGGACTAGATCTGTGAGTTGTGTCTTCCTCTAAAAAACACCTGCTAAACTGTTGGTTTGAACACCAAGGTTAATCTTCACCCTCAGAGTGTGCCTTCATTCAATGCAAGGTCTTCTGCTTTAAGGGACCCAAAGAAGGAAGCCTATATCTTCTTTCATATTCCCACACATACTCCACATCAAAAAAAAAAAAAAAATGAGACAACATAAGACCCCCCCAAAAAAATATAGTTTTACCCTGGACCTTGACTCTTATGTGTATTGAAGAACAAAGGGTAAATGTGTATATGTGTATATATGTATATTTACACATGTATGTGTGATTGTGTATGTGTGAGATTTTTATTTAATTTTATAACTAAATTAGTTTGTCTTTCCAATAATTATGCAGATTACAGATTGCAATTAGATCACTGAGTTGCCAAAAAAAACACCCCTGTCTAGGAATGGTTATGTTCATGATTGCATAGACACATGTTCTCAGTGTGACCTCATTATATAAAAAGCATTAGCAGAAGTTTTGGCCACACTGAGAAAATGAGGAGATGGGCCAAAATTTCAATAAAATAAATTTGAGGCAAATAGAAGAAGCAACTTTCATACAGTAGAAAATGCTCACTCCTGGATCAAATTGCTACAAAATGTTACACAAGCTCTTCTGAATAAGAGTGGCTTACACTTTTTTTTTTTTTAAGATTTTATTTATTTATTTGTCAGAGAGATACTGAGAGTACAGGCAGGCAGAGGCAGAGAGAAAAGCAGGCTCCCTGCAGAGCAAGGGGCGCGATGTGGGACTCGATCCCAATCCCAGGATGTCAGGATCATGATCCAAGCCGAAGGCAACCGCTCAACCAACTGAGCCACCCAGGCATCTCGAGTGGTTTACACTTTTTGAGCAACTAATAATGTGCCTGGGAGGGGCTATATGCTTTTTGTCCATTGCCTCAGTTACTTTTCTAAACAACATGGGTAGGTATGTATCTTCCCAAATTAGAGATTTAAAAAGACACAAAGAGATTGAGTAACTTCCCCAGCCAGCAAACGGTAGTTGAGGTTTGACTTTTGAGTCTGTTTACTCAACATAGTTGATTTTAATTGTAAAGAATAGTTGGATATCCACTCATTTAAATAGTTCTGCACAAACAGTATTGACTTTCTCTCCCAGAACTTCAGTTGATCTTTGGTAATAAGTTAGATTTCTAAGTTCCTCCGGTTTAACGTAAAAATAAAAATGCATTTGATGTTACCATCTTAAGTATGTGGCTAAATACATAATTTATTTTTTAATTGCACTTTTGAAAGGGTATATGTCTGAAGGATAAAGAATATACCTTTTGGTCCTACTAGTTTCAGTTTAGCTGAAACTAAGCCCTGGTGATTTACTTTTCCAGTGTAAATGAATCCTAAAGAAGCGACAAATTAAGAGGTGTCCTATTTAACTGCTAGGCGGATGCCAAAATAAATCAGGCAGACAGATCTGCTTTCATTCTGTGCTGGAGAGCAAACCCTTGTTGTTTTGACAGTAACTGTTTTTTTGTTTTACTGAGAATGACAGTAGGAAAAACGCCTAGAATAAAAACAGGTTTCATTGAAATCAACCTTCAAAGATTTGAAAGCTTTTAAAAGGTATTTAAATTCAAAGGAAATGTGAGCAATGGTGCCTGAAAGATTAGGGGGAGGAAAAAAACCTAAGCAGATCTAAATGGCTTTTAAGCCATTTAGTGACCAGTCCTCAGTATTTCTGTGAAAATATGAATTATCACTGCCACTCTTGTGTTCCTACTCGGTGTCACTCTTGTTCTAACTCTGATCTCTAAATCTTTATGCAATTGAAGAAACTATGCGGTCCTCATTTTACAGCCTAGGAAACAAACTCAGTGATGTTCTGGAGAAGGTATCGATGAACAGAGCCAAAGAGCTCACCCAGAGGCCATCACAGTGCCCAGGATCCGATTCCCAGATCCCTCCTGTAGTTCGTTGGTGCTTCTGTCTGCAAGGTGTCTGTGACATTGAAATGCCCGTGCACCCCCTATAAAATACTTGGGTTCTTTCTGCATCCAATTCTTAGTAAGGACTATTCGATTAAAAAAATCACACTGAGCATTACCCTGACTGATTCTGGACAGTAACTGATTCTAAAGCAAAGTGACTGTAGTTGTTTTAAAACAAAGGGGGAAATTCGGTTTTATCCCCAAGAACAGTAATGGCTCTAACCCAACCCAATGAATATTTAATTTCAAAACAAAACCCTAGCCTTCACTTTATCTTCCAAGGTATGGAGATCTGAAGAGGGAAGCTTTTTGAACAGGGTTTCTGTGCATCTTTTGCTGGAGAATATTAATGACTGCCAAGTGGAAAACGTCTAAATATTCTTGAGAGACCACAGCCTCTGGTGAATTGGGCCTTTAATCTTCCGAACACCTCTCACCACCTCTGTCACTCACGCTGGGGTCACAGCCTGGAGGGGGAAACAAGCAGGTGGGTTTGGAGATGGAATCCTTGGCAGTCCTGGCTGGGACACTGTCCACAAGGAAAGTGCTGAACTCCTCTTCTTCACACTCTACTCTTAACACTTCTGCTGTGTCTCCCCTTGGGGGGTGTGGGGAACCCTAAAATCTGTCCCATTTCAGATCATATGTCACTGACACTCACTTATAGCTCAGGGCCAAGAGCTCAAGAATGCAAGAACTTAATAGTTAAAGGAAAGTTGTCTCCTTTTACCTGTCTTGTTCGCTTCATAGAAGGAGAAAGAGAGAGGATCCACGCTCACACAGTCCCATGTGTATCCTTTTTGGGATAAAGCAGCATCATAATGTAAACTAAAAAGAAAGGAAGCTTTACTCAATGGTGCCCACATTCATCAGAAGAGAGGCAGATGATACCAAAGGCAAACAGGTAGATAGTATCCTGAGTTATTTTTGTTTTGTTTTGTTTTTTCTCTCTCTCTCTCTCTCTATTGGGCACTAAACTAAGACAACATCAGGGGAGTAGAGATTTGATGGAATCTCCACCCTTTGCTTATCATTCATCTCTTTTGTCACATAAATGGAGCATACCCTCTTTACTGATGGATTGATACAAAGCAGCTTCCTGAGAGTGGACTCTGAATTCCAAAAGTCTTGGTTTTGGTTCTGGCTGCACATGTTGCCCGTTGTCTGACCTCAGACGAGTCACTTGAGCTCTCTAAAATTCAGCTCACTCACATGTAAAATTGAGAGAAGAATGTCTACCTCACTGGGCTATTATGAGAAATAAATTTGATAATTCCATGCCTGGAACATAGTAAATGCTCAGTGCACATCACCTATTATTAATATCAAAGACAGTCTGATAGCTATTGTGTATTTTTGTGCTTAATTCTTTGACTTTGTCCTTTATCCTTTCACATCCATTCTCCCAGCACAGCATCTCTGCTAAGTGTGCAGAATGGCAGTGAGTGATTATTATCTCTATTTTATTGTCAAAGAAAGGCAAAGAAGCATACACATACCTTCTTTGAAATTTTTTCACTGGCAAAGCTTAAAGCAAAGCGTACCATGGATTTGTTCATGTAACGAGGAGTTATTAAACACCTGCTGTGTGCCAGGTCCTGTGATAAGCACTGGAGATTCAGAAATTTCTCTTTTAAGTGCATACATTCCTGTCCCTACTTACAGAAGCTCAAAATCTGACGGGGAAAATAGGTTAATAGATGAGTGAATTATAGTAGGGTTAGCGCTGGCATAAAGGCACATGCTAACATTATGGGAGTGGTCGGACAAGGCTATCCAAAAGTATTGATCGTGGAGTTGGGTCTTAGGAGATGAATAGGGGTTCACCCAGAGGACCTGGCAGCAGAGGGGAGGTCTTGGCAGAACTGGCCGGGGCAATGAGCATGATGTGCCTGCAGTGGCTATAAATGAAAGGAGAAAATGACTCAGTATTGAAGCTGTTGAAAAACAGAAAAACACAAGGAAAAAAAAATACAGTTTCTCAATTCATGTTTCAATGCTAGAATAATAAAACATCAAAAAGTAGTGCAAATTATATCCTGACCTTTCTAATGAATAATCAAATTCCTAAATTAAATATTAACAAATTAAACACAGCTGTAAACCATGACTAAATAAAGTCAATTCTTGGAATGCAATTGATAGGTCAAGAGAAACTGTCTCATCTTAGTGGATGCCAAAAAGGCATCTGATAACATTCATTATCCTCTTCAGTTGGAAACTGAATTAAAGAATTCCCTTCACATGGGAAAGAACACCTATGCCAAACCAGCAGCAGGTATGAAATGTAACAGTGAAACTTGAAAGCATTCCATTAAAATCGAATGGAAGTCAAAACTGTCAGCTGTCACCTCTATTATTTAACATTATGCTGAAATTTGAGGCAGTGCAAGCACCAATATAAGAAAAAGAAATCAAGTATTTAAAATGAGAAAATTAGCAGCGTTTACAGGTTATATATACTTTTTTAAAAAGATTTTATTTATTTAAGAGACAGCAAAAGTGAGAGAGATTACAGAGGGAGAGGGAGAAACAGACTGGCCAGTAAGTGGAGAGCCCAATGCAGAGCTTGATCCCAGCACCCTGAGATCATGACCTGAACCAAAGGCAGATGCTTAACCCACTGAGCCACCCAGATGCCCCCAGATTATATTTTATAATGAGAAATATCTATCAGAAGCTGTATGAACTAATAAGAGAATTAGGATTGTTAGTTTAAGTATATAAAAATATTTTCAATGTTGTTATAAATAACCTTTTAGTACCCTTAATGGCATAAATAGATTCAATTAATTATGGCCATAAAAATAAATACCCAAGAATAATTTTAATACTATAGATGTAAGATCTAGATTAAAAACTTTACAAAGTCATAAAACTTTGTCAAAGGGCATGAAGTAACTAAACAAATTGAGGAAAGAAGGTTCAACATTATAAAAATGTCACTTCTCCCTGATTACAGGTGGTCCCTGATTTATGATGGTTCAACTTCTGATTTTTCAACTTTTACTATGTGTGAAAGCAGCACACATTCAGTAGAAACTATACTTCGAGATTTAATGTTTTTAAAGACTTATTATTTATTTATTTATTTATTTATTTTAGAGAGAGAGAGAGGAACATGTTGGGCAGGTCCCAGGCAGAAACACAATCACAAGGGTAAATAATCTTACTTAAAATCATCCTGTTTTTCAGATTCAGTATGGTATTTAATAAATTGTTGGAGATAGTGAACATTTTATTATAAAATAGGCTTTGTGGTAGATCATTTTGCCCAACTGTAGGCTAATGTAAGTATTTGAGTACATGTAAGGTAGGCAAAGCTAGGCTGTGCTACTCAGTAGGTTAAGTGTATTAAAGGCATCTTTGACTTACTATATTTGCAACCTAAAATGAGTTTATCAGAACATAACCTCATTGTATGTTAGGAAGATCTGTAATTTATAGAACTACAATTCCAACCTATCTCCAGTCACATATTCATATTCAATCATATTCTGATGCAGATCTGAAGGAAAAAAGCTAATGAGAATATTCAAAAATATAAATTTAATGAGAAGAAATTTATACTATTAAGAAGATCTCAAAACATAAAGATAAAATAATTTAAAATTATTGTTGAAGGGCAAAAAATAGAATGATCAATGAAGCAGAATATAAGATAAAAAAGCCCAAGAAATTATAATTAATTAACATGTAATTGAAAGTATTCGGATCAATTGGGCTGAAGACTATTCAAATAAATGGAACTGGGATAATAAAGACTACTAAAAAAAGTTAGATTCCTACCTCATACCATATTGTTAATGAAATTCCATATAAATGAAATATCAAATGTATATAGACATGAAAGTGTTTGGGAAAACATTAATATTTATATAAGGGTAAGAAAGCTACCATAAGTATGCAGAAAATAAAAAAATGAAAATACAGATAGATTTAACTTCATAAAAATTTATACTTATGTAAAAAAATGCCATAAAGAACATTAAAAGACCTTAGAAAATAAGGAAAATATTTATAGTATACATTATAAACAGAGCTTTATTGTCCTGACTATACAGAAAGTTCCTAAAACATATACAGAGTTTATAGAAACACTGGTAAACAATATGAACAAATAATTCCTAAGGGAGAACTACAAAGGACCCATAAACAATAGCTAGATACAGAGAGCAACTTAATGTTTCAGTAGGGAGCCCATTAACTGGAGGATGGTATTATGCAGCATTTTTTTTTAAAAAATGAAGCAAGTTTAAATATATGAAAAAATGTCAAATATACATAAGAAGATTGCGTTTGGTAAGTTCATGTTTCTATTAAAATATATAAGAAGTATGCATGTAGGTGCTTATGTATCCATGGAAAATATTTATTATGGTATTCAGGAAACTGCTCATTTATTTAATATATATTGAGTGCCTGCTATGTGCTAGGTATTGTTCTATACGCTGGGGAAGCCAAGCCCTCCCCCTCATCTAGCAATGTTAGGCACATGCTAACCTGGGGGGAGGGCAGCAGGGGGCTGGGGGGTACTTAAGGGGAAGAAGACAAACTTCTCATCTAAACCTAATTGCACTTTTTGAAATGTTGTATTACTAAACACTTTATGTTTCCAATATTGCTAATGGCCAAAAAGTATGTTTTAAATGCATACATTTTTGTAATAAAAGAAATTCAAATTAAGTCAGGTTCATTGTTGCCTATCAAATTAGCAGTGACTGAAAAGGTGATTGGTAAGGGTATGAGGAAACAGACACCCTCGAATACTTGGAGTGCTTAATTCAAAGATATTTTTAAATCAAATCACATGGTAACATTCCACATGGTAATTCCGTGCCTGAAACTGGAATTTTTAAGATGGGAATTCCCATGGTAGTGAACGAATGTGTATGAAGATGTTCTTCACTTTTGTAATATATAAGGGAGAAATACTGGAACACTAAATCACCAGTGCTATGAGACTGTAAATGTTATGTATGCCCAATGGGATGCTGTTCCCAAATGATCAGTGATAAGCTCCTTGAAGACAGGAGCCATATTTCTCATCTTCAACATCAGTAGTTAAAAGTTTATGAATATGGACTGTGCAGTCATTAAAATAATGTAGAACCTGTATTTTGTCCTAGGGTTTCCCATGCCACTTTTTTTTATTAACAATTCAATATAACAGTGTAAAATCATCTATACATTATGATTCTAATTTCGTTGTGTACGTATATGCATTCACATACATTCGTTAAAAAAAAAAAACAACCTATAAAAACCCAGGTAGTAGGACTACATATGACTTCCATTTTATCCTTTGTGCTGAATGTTTTTGTTTTATTTTACATTTTCCCGATGATGAATATCTCTTACCTTTTTAAGCATAAACAAATAAATTTTAAGAAACATGGAGACAAAATGTTTTAAAAGCAGGCATCACCATAATGGGTACTATTAGGTGAGCCATTTTTGTTTTGTTTCAGAGACAGAGAGGGAAGAGGGAGAGAGAGAATCTTAAGCAGACTCCATGCCCAGTGAGGAGTTCAATCTCTTGACTCTGAGATCATGACCTGAGCCAGAATCAAGAGTCAGACCTTAACCAACTGAGCTACCCAGGCACCCCATTTGTTGAATTTTTACCTTGTGCCAGATACTGTGTGAAATGCTTTACATAATGAGTCCATCATCCTCACTAAAGCTCTGAGGTTTAAATTCCTGTTGTTTGCGTCTTTCAAATAACGATGGTAGGTTTAAAAAGAAAGCACCCAGCTCACAGAAGCAGCTGTTGAAAGAGCTGAGATTCACACCCAGAGTCTAACTCCAGACCTCGAGCTCTTAGTGATACCAGCTTGACTCTTCACTTAGCATCAGTACGGAAAGTACCCACTGGACTTTTCAGAGGTGGCTTGGTGATGTTGGACAATATGGAAGAAGAAGAGGGTTTGGAATCAACGCAACTAAGTCAAACACGTAAGCAATTTTTCACTCTATGCTTCAAATCACCCTAATGAAGTAGTTGCTTGCAATCTGTTCATCCTGTCCTCGAAGGAAGCTGATCTTTGGACAAGGTTTGAATGACTCATGATCATCCTCTGAACAGGTTCAAAGAAGCCATAAGAAAGACCCAGCCCTCTGCCCTGCATGCATTCTTCAAAAAGGTAAGAACAGTTTGGGGAGGACTGGGCCGATGTGCATGTTGCCAGCCATGAGTGCTAACACAGCACACACAAAATTCCACTGTGAAATCCCTAAGAGATGGCAGCAGTGGGTGAGTTGGAAGAGGGCCCAGAGGTTTCTATTCCCAAGCAGCCACCATCTGCCTTTCTTCTCATGGCTGTCCTAGTCCTACCTGCCTCCCCCCACCTCAAAAAGCCATGCCATGATCAAGGGAAAACATCTAAGTCAATCTATGGAACCCATAATTTATGATTTACAGTTTCTAACAACATTCTCTTTCTTTAGTATATATTCTTTTAGTAAATATAAAAATGAAAAACACAGTAAAGATAAAATATGTAACTATAAATCTTGCTTCTAACCTGCGCTCACTGCCACCCTGTTTTGCTGTTTGTTTTTTGAATATGACAATAATTTTAACATTATGGAGAAAACTAACTCTTGACCATGCCCTTGCATCCTTGATCCTTTCCCAGAGAAAACCAATTATTCATTCAGCCTACTCTTCTAGACTCTTCTAGGTATTTATACTCACAAATGTTGACTATAGAAACACATAGTTTTATCTCCTAGGTGTTTGCTTTTTAAATATGTAAATAGTAAGCTATGCCTGTAACTTGCTTTTCTTCACTGAGCCATGGATTTGGAATATCACCCTTCATGAACACCGAGATGAATATTGATAAGTGCATACGTATGTGTGTGGGGGGGAAACTGAGGTACAGTGTTCCTACAGTAAAGCACACAAGTCTTCAGTATACGACTCAAGTCCCAGCTGCTCAGATCTGTCACCTAGTAGCCCTATGACATTGGGTGAATTAACTTCTCTGAGCTACCATATTGTCATCTGTACAATAGAGATGGGAATATCATTCTGATGAGGAACAAATGAGCTGGTATCTGTCAAGGGCCTAGCATATGCCAACTCTACGTTCATGCCTGTTAAGTATTAATGAAGTGCCTGAGGTCACGGTGAGGACCAAAGGTCGATTTGTTCTCGCAGCCCTCCCTGGCTGCTGGTGCTCCTTATTCTCCATTAAAAATCCTTTCTCGGAAGCAGGAGTGGTGACCAAGCTCACCCTTCCGATGGGAAGCAGGAAGTGGCTTTAAAATCAACTATGGAGTGAGTCAGTGTGACCTCTCCTACCCTCCTTCCGAGGCTCTGCCTGGGCCACCCCACGTGGCCGGCTTCTCAGCCTTACCCCTTCTTATAACCCCAGTGGGCTTCTCCATTGCAAGGAAGAGTAGGGTGGGTATAGCAGGCCAGCCTTTACAGGAGAATTCTGGCAATTCTCCTTGAGCACTTGAGCACATGTGTCCTTCCGTCCCTTCTCCATCCCGCTACCACGGCAGGATATGCCTTCTGAGTGGTCACCTTGTCTTTCCTTCTAAACACTGTCTGATACATATTAAGCGTGGTTTTGCCCATTGACTCCAGTCTTCTAAGAGCTTCCGTGGTTCCATGTTTTCTGTAGGAGTAAGTCCAGATGAGTCAAATATTTCCACCCAGGCTTTCAAAGATGGAAGAATTAAAATCACCATAAGCAGTAAGGTTTCTGGAATTTCAACATGAAGTTATACCCTGAGCCGTTGCTGAGTCTCCTCCTCAGATGTCCCAGAAGCCTCCTCAGAACCACCCTGCTGCGCACTCAGCCTGTTCTGAACACAGAGGCTATTTATTAGGTGTTTGGAGCTGGCTTTGCTGTCCAGTCAGAATGGATCCCCTCAACCCCTTCCTGGTCAGGTCCTGGCCGCGAGAACCCAGTGCCTGTAGTGGGGTTTTAGTTCCAATATTTGATGCCTACACCAGTGCTGCAAAGACACTGGAGTCCCGCCAGGGTGGCAGCTGGCCTGCTTAGTGTCCTGACATGCTTACCCGACCCAAGCCTCTGATCCCCACCCCCGGGAGATAGGATCCCATCCTGTCAGGATGGAGGGCTGCTTCAGGTCTCTCCTCAGTCCCCCAGAAATCTCCCTCTGACTCATTCCGAGCTAGGGCAGACCCAGTTGTCCACTTCCCCTAGATGTAGTAATTTGACCTTGGCCATCAGCCCCCTCCAGCTCCTCACCCTTGAATGTCTAGCCCAGGAGTCTCTTCCTTGGCAAGTTCGTTAGTCATCTCTGCCATCCATGTTTCTCCCTTTCCCCCAGCCCTTCTTCACCACTCCTCCTTATGATCAAGTATTTTTCGTAGACACCGTTATTTGGGCGAGGGTTAGCCTACCCACATTTTTGTTTTGTTTCCACACAGCTCTCTCAGATGAGTGTTCTTCACTAGCATTTTATAAAGGCAGAAACTGAAATTCAGGGTCAGGAAGCACCCCTCCTGATACACAGAGCAACCAGGATTCGAACACTGCCCCCACAAGCTCTTCCTATCTATGCTTCCTGGGGAAAGTGAGAGTGAGGTGACTGTCTTTCCCCTTCACCCACCTGGCTTTCAGGAGGCTCCTTGGCCATGGTTGGCTCTGACACCTTTCACCAGTTCTTTCCCATTTACCTGAACAGAGAATGGGAAGAGCTTAGCTAGTATCTGTTATACTCATATTTGAGATTCACCACTAACAATGCCAGGTTCTCTCAGTGGAAACATCTGGCTTATGGATCATGAGGAAAAGGTTTTATCAAACTCTGCACAAGCTTAGCTAAAAATTAATATTCTACAAAGCCATCCACGCTCTACCCTGATAGCGTTTTAGGTAGAGCAAGGATTGCATTTTGCAAATGGTGCTCTAATTTGCAAACCAAGTGCTGCGCTGGAAACCATCATCTCAAGAAAAATGTGCTGTAGCAGGTCTGCTTAGCAGAATCCTCGCAGATTTATTCTCCACTAAAAGAAAGCTGACATTGCCAGAGACACAAAGAAAGTGGCCAATGAAAGTATCTCTGCAATTGTGCCAATTTCAAGTTAATTTCATTTTGTGGATGCTAGTGCTATCCCAAGAAATAGGGAGGAGTGTGGCAGGGGGAGTTTGTGAGGCTGAAAGCTACAGGAGGGAGCCTTTATCAAGAAAGCAAGAGACAGATTGAGAAGAACCTCACGATCACATAGGAAAGCTTGGGTACAAAATGTCAGGAGGAAGAGTCAGACATTCCAGAACAGAGGTGAGCAGAGGGCAGAATGTGGAGAGAAACAGCTGTCAAAGTTAGAATACAAAGTATTGGGTTCAGAATCAGGGGCATAAGGCAGCTCAGCACACGTGAAGACAGAGCAGTGTTCCTGAAGGAACATCAGCCGGCCTCTGTGACACTTTGGAGATAGTACATTGGGGAATCAGTGGGGAATATGTTTTCATGGACAGTTTAGATGATGTGGGGGTGTGGCTTTGCTCTTCTACTAGACTGTAAAGCTGGTGGAGTAGGGCTTGGGAGCAGGAGCCATGGCATGTTAATTCCATTGCCTTATACATAGCAGAGCCCAGCACATAGTAGGTGAGCAGCAAAGGATACCAAAGAAGCAGGACCGAGAGAAAGGCCCAGGACCCAAGTAGGAGTCCTGAAGTTGATGTGCAACTCTGTGTCTGCGTCGCCAGCTAGCCTCGGGTCAATCACTGTAGCTCTCTGAGCCCCAGGTTCTAAATTAAGCGCAGAGGTTGGATAATGAATGTAATGTGTTTCCATGTTATACAATAGTCCTAGTCTCTGAAGAAATCCGTCCATGGATGACAAAGGCTTTTTGATAGGGTTGTTACCATTCTTACCAACAAGGCAGTATCAAAGCCAGACTTCTCTATAAGTGCTCCAGGTAACAAGTGAATAAAGACATGTTCCTCCCCTTAAAAGAGTGAGCAGGTGGAGCAAGGTGTGGGAACAAGTAGCTAAGGAATTCCAATCCAGTGTCCTAAAACCTGTCCTAGAGATAGGGCTGTGGGGCCAGAAGAGGAAATGGTTTCTTTTCTTGGGCTAGTCAGGGAAGGCTTTGCAAAGGAGATGACCTTGGAGGTGGCTCTTGAAACAAATGGACCTGAGTTCCCAGACAGGGAATGAAGTTCTGAATAGAAAGTCCATCAGACAGAAGGCACCAGGATTCAAGCCAGAACATAAAGCATTTTCTCATAGAAGGAAGGGAAGGGAGGGGTAAGAAAATATCCTTTGATGCCATGGGTACATTTGTTTTTGTCTTACCCACATTGTTGAGGAAACTTCAAGAGCTGATAAAGTCATCAAAGAGCATGGCAGTAAATTTCAGTTCTGGTGCACGAAAGCCATAGAAAGTGAGTTCTGGAAGAAACTTAAAAATCACCCAAACTAACATTTCCTAACATGAGCATTTCTTCTTTCTTTCATGCATCCTTCTCCTGCTGCCTTCTTCTTCCTCGCCCTCGTTTTTGAGATTAGAAAATGGGGGGCTGGAATTTAAGTAGCTTTTTGTTGTTGTTTTGTTTTGTTTTTGTTTTTATTTTTGTTTTTGTTTTTTAGTTTCTAGCTAAATTTGGGCTGGGAAACACAAATTACAGGTGAACACTCTCAATTTAAACAGGAAAAAGCTGGTGCCCGATTAAAGGAACTGACTTTCTCAAGGCCTCAGAAGTAGTGAGTGGCAGGGCTGGGAAGAAAGCTTCAGACCCTCCACTTTCTTGGCTCAAAACAATGATCCTCATAACTTCTCCAAGCTACAGTGAGAACATCTGCATGTCCCATCAGCCTTTCACAATGGAGGACAATAGTATGGGGAGGATGCATCCAGGGTCTGGAACTGTACCACTGTAGGCTAATTCCCAGACCAATGGCTGGAATCCTGCTCTAGAAAGATTCCAGGGTATTGTTACCTATCCCATGGGTCTTTTTTTTTTTTAAGGGTTTTATTTATTTATATGACAGAGAGAAACAGCAAGAGAGGGAACGCAAGCAGGGTGAGTGGGAGAGGGAGAAGCAGGCTCCCCGCTGAGCAAGGATCCTGACACGGGGCTCCATCCCAGGACCCCGGGACCATGACCTGAGCCAAAGGCAGACACTTAATGAATGAACTACCCATGCGACCCCCGTGGCTCTTGTTCTTTACCCTTTGTTTTTTACCCAGCACCCCCAGAAACTACCCAGGTGTTCACAGGAAGAGCCTTTGGTTTATCCCCATTCCCTGGGGGTTTAAAAGTTAGGGAAAGAAATGAGAGAGAGGGAAAGAAAAAACAGACCCTAGTTTCTGTCCAGCAGAGGAGAACTGAGGTTTGGCATAAAGCCCTTGGCTAAAATCCTAAAAAAACCTTTATTTTATAATTAATATTACCATCATTTTAATAGTAATAGCTAACATGTATTGATCTTCTGCTATGTGTCAGGTGCTATGCAAGTGGTTTACCCACAGCATCTTTAATCTTTACAAAGTCCCAGGAAGGTTTCATCATCTCTGTTTTGTTTGTGAAGAAAGGAATGGGCCACGGCTTGCTTAAAACCCTCAGCCAATGGTAGTGCTGTGAAGTGTGTAAACTTGGCGATTCACAGACCTGTACCCCTGGGGCTAATAATACATTATATGTTAATAAAAACAATTTTTTAAATTAAACACAAAAAAACCCTCAGCCAAAGTTACCCAGTGAGCAACTCGGCCGCGTCAGGATTTGAGTACAGAGGCCCCTGACTCCAAACCTTATTTTTTTAAGAGTGGTGTGACCTTGAGCAATGCAGGTTCCTCATCTGTGACACAGTGGGTAATAATAAAAATTCATGTGGTGGAAAGACTCACAGAACAAATAAATCAAAATAAATACAATAACTCCTACCTATCAGGACTGCTGTCGGAATTAAATGAGTTGATATGGGAAAGTGCTTTGTAAACTGCAATACACCATACACATTTTACCATTATTATTATTTCAAAAAAATATGGCTACTCCCATACAATAAAGCAGTCCGCGGCATATATGACAACATGCCGAAGAAACAATTTCCATTCTGATGGGTTGCCTCCCTATCATGTTATTAAAAGGTTAAGGAAAATGAACAACGGAGGATTAAGATTAGATCTTTCACACATGAAACCACAAAATCAATAGAGCCCCGGTAATCCATCCGGTGATAGGAGGAAATATACCTTAGGCGCCAGGAACGATTACTCAGAGAAATGTCAACAGGTATTGACAAGAAATCTGGCAAGACAACCTTGGCCTGGGCGTAGCCCCTGCCTCCCTCACTTTAGCGCCCTCCTGGCAACCCGAGCCTCAGACTCGCCTTCCGGGAGGCGGAGTCCTGAGGGGATTGGGGGAGAGGGGGTGCTTTTCCTTCTCCCAAAGTTCTGCAGAGTTCGCTTTTCTGCAACTGGGTCAGAGCCGCTTGGGAGGAATGACAGCCTGAGAAGCCCCGTGGGGACCATGTGATTACACCTTCTCATGGTCGCTGTGAAGCTCAGTTTTTGAAACCTGCTGTGATTATCCTGACGCATTGGTGTCATTATCACTATCGTTCTTATTTAGTATTTAGAGGACAGCGGCGCTCTTCCTGGACACCTGTGGGATTCGGGTCCATGGCCGGAAACTCAAAGCAGCAAGTTCTCTCCAGAGGGTTTCTTCTTCCTGCCCAGCTGCAAAGGGATGCCTGGAGATCGAAGGAAAGACAGAGTTCTGGTGAGTGCTGTGGTCAGGTTTTCTGTCTGGTCCGAGATTTGGCTGAGTCGCCGATCCAAGTCTGGCCCCGGGTTACCCTAGGGCAGGGTGACCTGTTGATTGACCTGCGTGGCTGTAGGATTCCGCATCTGCGTGAGCCCCCTCGCACCGACCTGGTCATGGATTGGTCGTTGTGGATGGTAATTTAGTAACGGTTCCGGTAGGAACAGCAGCAGCGCGCACTGAATGCCTCCTGCGCGTCAAACACCGCAAAGGAAATTTACTCAGATTGCCTCAATCCTTTCAACCCCCGTACAAGTACTGTCCTCTCTGCTTTATGATGGAGAGGGCCAGAGAGGTAAGGAAAGCTGCCCACAGTCACATAACCAATGAGTGACAGATCTGAGATTGCAGCTGAGACCGTTGAGCCTCCGACGGCCCCCCTTTGCCCACTCTTTGGCACTGCCTCTCAAGAGTACACATCCTCAGAACAGAAGCAAGTGCTGTGACTGGGCTTCATACCTGGGCAGAACTGACCTCTCAGCAAAGGGACAGCAAAGCTCACGTGTTCATGGGCAGTGGAAGTAACCGGAACAGACGCCAAAAAGAGCAGAGGTTCAGAGCAGATTGGAGAGGCCTGGGATGATTCTCGAGGGCTTCAGAAGGAGCCCTGCTACCGAGGACTGCATGGGAAGGACAGGGCAGACTTGGGGGCTCGCTTACTAACACTTAACCCATTGCCGGCTGTCCTCCCAGCCTCTGGGAACACAGGCTATTGGATGTAGGGATACAAGACAACCAAGGCACTTGCTCTGCAAGCCTGTGAACACAAGACAGCTGGTGGTCAGCCTCTTTACGGCTTTGTGTCCCCTGGGCCCCATATCTAGTAGCTGGGCTCTAGACCTCACCTACTTTCAAGTTTCTAAGGGAATCCAGGGGACTCTGGCTCAAATGCCTGGACAGGTTTGCCCCACCTCGGTGAGTCTGCCTTGATCTGCAAAACCCAGGTGTCCTGTCCATAGGACGTTTCATACATACTGTGCAGCTGAGAACCTGAGACTAAAAAGGGACATGCACTTGATCTCAGACTTCCAGCCTCCAGAACCGGGAGAAAGAAATTTCTGTTTTTTCTTCACCACCCAGCCTGTGGTATCTTGGTTTGAGCAGCCCAAGTAGACCAAGACCCCCATTGCCCCACTTTTGCCCCATGCAGGTCTCTTGCAGAGTCTGTGCCTCCCACTGCCCCACGGGGCCCTTCTCAGGAGATGGGGAATGCCCCCACCCCTGGCTCACGTGTCGGGACTGTGATGTCAACAGCCGGGATCCTGGGAGTGTCTGAGGAGGGACAGTCACACACCTCAGGGAATGTAGCTATTCAAATGTGGGTCCGGAGCTAACAGACTCATGTACTCAGGATGCATAGAAACTTGCAAAGCAGTATCTGGAATCATAATCAAAGCCGTCTATCTACATTCACATAGGATTCCTAAAATATCTTGTTTGTACATCAAACCAATATTAAAAAAAAAAATGTGTTGGGTTAGCAAGCCGGTATGACTTAGATACCCAGACGATTCAGCCTTGACATCGACCCTGGTGTTTATCAGCCCCATGCAGGCCACCGAGCTCGCGAGGCCAGGCTTTTCCTGTTCCATAAACACCGCAAGGTTGCATGCCGGCTGTACGTTGACAGGTATTCCTGGTCCCTTCTGAAAAGAGGGCTGCTACTCTGCTTTTGCCCCTCCGGGTGCCAAAATCTTCACATCGTTGGGCAGATACGGTGGCCCATCCAAGTCAAATATCTAGCTGGGAAGATACATAAATTGGAAATTATGAAATTAACAATATGAATGCTAGCGGTAACGATAGTAAGAGTTAACATTTATCAAAATCCTGTTCTATGTGGCGCTGTGCTAATAAGCACCTTGGCAGAAAAGGGAGGTAGCTTGACACAAGGCCACTCACCCGGTGAGGAGAAGCGGAATTTCCACATTCTCCGCTCTTAACATGGATAGAACGGGAGCCTAGGATCCCATGTCTTGTCAGCCACACAGTTCAGTGGAAGTATGTAGAAATGACTATGGGGATGCTAGGCTGGGGTTCTGATGATGGAACAGACATCTTCCTCAGCTAGGGGTCCAGTCTCTGTCCAGGGAGGACCAGGTCTCCTGCTTTGATTTACTTTTAATCTGTTGATTCACTTCTGAATGTCCCTGCTCTTCTCCCCCATGCTCTGTCTCAGGATTGGCATCATTTCCATGGATTGGGGTCCTTAAACCCTTTGAAGGAATATCTTGGCCTTTACACCTGCCAATTCTCAAAAGCCAGCGTAAGTCCTGATCCCAAATGAGACTGGAGATGGTGTTTCCCTGTGGGTGCTGTTACACTGGTGTATTTAGATCTTGGTTCAAAAGCTCTGCCTATTTCTAGGAGCTGTATTTTTTTTCCAGCAGCAGTAGTTAAAGAAAGGTACTTCCAGACTCTTTTGGGGGAGAAAGAGGCTCTTCCTCATTAAGACTTCTGTTTAAAAAAAAAAAAAAAACAAAACAAAAAAAACAACTGATTTTTTAAAAGATTTTATTTATTTGAGAGAGAGAGAGAAAAGCAGAGGGAGAGGGAGAAGCAGACTCTGTGCTGGGCAGGAGCCCGATGCAGGACTTGATCTTAGGACCCTGGGATCCTGAACTGAGCTGAAGGCAGATGCTTAACTGACTGACCCATCCAGATGCCCCCAAAACCAACCTCATTAAACAATGTCACTTCCTGAATATGGTACCTGGTCTCCAAAACGGTTCCCAATCAACCACACCTCCCTGTATTCATACCCGTGTACAGCTCCCCACACTAAATCTGGGCTAGCCCTGTGGCTCACTTTAACCAGTAGAATGTGATGGAAGCAGCGTCACACAGCGTCACACCCAGCTCCAGGCTAAAGCCTCAAGAAGGTCTGGAAGCTTCTGCTTTTATGCCCTTGGGAACCCTGAGCTGCCACGGAAGAGGTCCAGCCAGATGGTGGAGAGGCCTTGCTGAGTAGCCGCCCAGGTAGGCAGAGGCCCTGAGGAGGACCAAGGGCACAGTCACCCTGACCCAGCCAGCCCTGAGTCATCCAGCTTCCCAGCTGAGTCACCAAACATCTGAGTGGTCATCGCCACCACCCCTATTGTGCCGCCTTCAACTTCTTGCCCTAGAGTCACAGTAAAGTAATTGATATTTTCAGCCACGAGTGTTGGGGTTGTTTTGTGTGGCGATACCAGAGAGCAGAAATGCCCTGTGACCCTGTGTCACTTCAGCGACTCAGAAGTCTGACAGTGCCCTCACTCCCCCCTTTGGTTTAGGGCTTCCAAGTGCAAGGGAATTTCCCAGAGTTCCTTCCTTTCATCCCCAGCCCCCACCCCCACAATGTCATCAGGAAAGTCTCCTTTACGACTTCAGGTGACTCAAGTCATCATTACAGGTGGAGGCGTGACTCCTTGTGCGTATTTCTTCAATGAAACCGGAAGCTGCACGAGAGCCGGGAGCCAAGAGCTTTATGTACCTCTGCGTCTCCCACTTGGGCACGGTCGGCAGCGAAAATCTAGACATCCGAGTGAATACCGGTATTGGTGTGAAGTCCAGAGTAGCTGAGGCACAGAGATTGAGAAGTCATTCATTCACCGGGCCGAGGAGTTTGCGCGTGACCCACTAGGGAGTGAAGGAACAGATGAGCGGAGCGGCTGAAGTGTCCCGTTTGCCACAGTTAATCCATAATATCAATGCAGCTACATAATCCGTCAGGTTGTCCAAAGTCCCCCAGGTAATTAGTTGCCTGGCACATTGCCAGGTGGAATCCCATTTCCCCGCCTCATGTGTTTCTAGCATTCCTGGAAACATCTGACGCAGAAAATGAGCACTCAACATTTTATTTGTAAAGGATCGCCTGCACTTGAATATCACGACATTTATAGAAACGGGCTGCTCCGAGTTGAACTCGAGATGTTTCCTTGCCTGGGCCAATGAGACCAATGGGTGACGTGAGGTCAGTAAAAGATCCTAAGACGGCGGGAACCAAAAAAGTGTTTACAAGAAAACATGATGTGCTGTGCTCCAATAATAAACAGGTAATGATGGATAGACCCTGGGAACCACAGGTGACCTGTCATTCACCCACCTTGCCCACTGTGGCTTCATGGTCCATGCCTGAAAGCTTTCCCCAGTTTGGGAACTCTACTGCGAGCATGATTTTCACCACTGTCATGTCTCCCCTGTCTTCTGTGGTGTCTTCTTTATCCCTCTCCTCACACATACTGTGGGGTCCTCTCTGATCAGCACCCTGGTCAGTGACCAGGAGCCAAGGGACATGCCCACTCTAGGCCCTCAGTCACCAGCACCAAATCAAATGGCACTTAAAAGGGCTCTCTCCCTGGTCTTCCCAGTTGTATTTGGCAACAGCCTCCCAAATGATGGAGACAAAGCCTGCGAAATCACTTCTCACAGCATGCTGGCCCTCCCTCACCTAGGAGCACACTGCCGGCTTCTTCTGCTGACCTCTCTTCACAGTGCTGGCCATCATCCTCGGTGCTGCTCAGCTGTTCTTGGTACTCTTTCTTCCTTGTCGTGAACTGCATGCTGCATACTTAGTGTCCTTTATCTGTGCCTCCCGACTTACAGCCAGAGAGAAGTCTGTATCTGAACTTCAGACCGTATGCTATATGCATATGCCTGTACGACAGGAGAAACATGACAACTGCACATCTCTGTGCAGAAATACATATCCATACTTGCGTAGAAAGATACACATGATAGAGGGCATAGAATTCCCACATCTGTCAACACAAAGGACACACAAGACCCTGGAAGAGACCGTGAGCCTCTCCTGCTAAGAGGATGCCATCTCTCTGCTCCCACTAGTGCTGCGTCATACCGTGGGCTGCTTGGACAACTGTCTGGAGCCCCGACTCCTCCAGCGAGTGCTGGCCCATTCCTTGGAGTAGGGAATGAAGATAGTGAGGAGGGTGTATCCGTGTAGATAGTGCTAGCCGCCATCACAGGGAGACGCTGGAATGTCCGCAGCTGGAATGCAGAAGAAGTCTAATTCTCATGGAGGCGTGTTGTACCAAGCAGGGAGTGCAAAGGACTCGGCTCCACATGGTGACACAGGAGCCCAGGCTGCCAGCTGCTCTGCCCTCTAGATGCCAGCTTCCAAGGTCACCCTGGAGTCCCCATTCAGCAGGCGGACTCAGGGAAGAGAGGGTCAGATGGCACAGGGGAAGGAGTAAGGGCACACCTCGCTTCACTTCTCCCTGTATTCCACATGACTTTCATCACAGTGCCAACTCGAATCACCACGGGTGCCTTGCAGGAAGGGGCAGGGACCCCAGAACTGTTATTCCATTTGCCACAAAACAAGGAGACTCTTCATTCATTTTGCTGGCTCTTTTTTTTTTCCCCCTTCTTATTCCTCCCCTTTGGAAATAAAGGTCTTCTTTTCTCCTTTGGGTTATTTTTCCCCACTTAGTCCTCCAGAGACCTTGCTGCCTGTGCAACCTGACCACCTTCTTTCTGGCCCAGTTTTGAATTGCAGCAGTGCCCATACCCTGTCCTGGGGAAGGAGCCCCAGTGCACATAGCCTCCTCCAGCGAGGCTGTCATCACAGCAATTCTGCCATGGGCTCTTTGAAATCAGGCTCCCAGGGCCTAAGGAAAAGCCTGCAAGTGAAAATCCCAGAGATCAGGGGATCCCAGACACTGACTAGGACTCTGGAACAGTAGGACACCCCCAGGGGTCCAGGGAAGGTGAACCTGGAAGGCACTTTAATCCACAGGACCCTGAGTGATAAGGAAATGGGTGGCATGGGAGCCGTGTGCCTGTGAGCAGCTGCCAGGCTCAGCCCTGGGGACTTTATAGACCTTCCTTAACACAGAACCATTATCTCAGTCATAATGACCCCACCCGTGCCAAGCAGCACTGTCCACAAAGCCCTTTACAAATAGCGTGTAATTTACTTCTCCACAGCAGAATGCAGACATTAGATGCATGCCCTCCTCCCTGACAGCTGCTGTTGCCCGGGGTCAGCCCCCAGCTCCCTCAGCAGATGGTTGAACCACCTCCAGCCAGGCTCTCTGCTCCAGTTCCCTCCCTGAGATCCATCCTCTGCACCGCAGCAAGAAGCAAGAGTAATCTTCCTCCCAAAGAGAACTCTCCCCTTCCCTCCCCTCCCAGAACCCTTCAGTAGCTTCCCTGGGCACTTAGGACACAAATCCGTATCATTAGCACTGCCCATGTGGCCCTCTGTGCCCTGACTCCTGCCAGCCTCCAGTCCCATCGCCTCCTGCTGCTCAGGCTGAGCTCTGTGCTCCCACGACACCATGTGGCAGACGGTTCCCTGAACGCTTGTGTCTTGAATTTGCTGTCCCTTCTCCCTGGGAGAGGAAGTGCCCTCCTTTGGTTTGCTGACTCGTCCTCACCCCTGAAGGGCCAGCTCAAACATCACTTCTGAGAAGTCTTTCCCTCTGACCATGCACACGCACGCCCCCACACTCACATGCACACACGTGCACACACTCATCCACACACACTGTCCCACGTCCATGCATGCACACATTTGTGCCCACGTTATACACACGGGGCTCGAGCACCACTTTCATCGCACTGTGCCGTCCTGATGTATTACTGTGTCTGTTTCTCTCGCCACGCTGTCAGCTCTTACGGGGAAGGTTTATTACATATTCATCTTTCTACCCGGGCACCTAGCATTGTGCCTGACATGTAGTAGGCTTGCAATAAATGATTATTGAAGCATTATTTCAACAAGCCTGCATTTTAAACTAGGGAAACTACTGCTTGGAGGGCTTAAGGGATTTGTCCAGGATATAAACTCATAAATGGGAGAAATGAAATGCTAATCTAGGTCTGGCTGATGCCTCCAACACTTGCAACTGCTCCACACTCCCTCCAAAGGGAACACATGACTCTGGGAGCTGAAAAAGTTACGTCTCTTAAGGGAATTTTGCCTTTTTGTCTCGTTTTTACTTCTTCAGAATCTCGGATTTGTTTGTTTGTTTGTTTTTTAATCTGAGGAGACCTGTGGACTTTTTTTCCTCAGAAAATGTACATGCCCACCAAATTTGGTGAAACAGAAGAGTAGTGTCAGTCAGAATAGGGCAGCTATTGCTGCAGTAACATACAAACCACACAACGTCATGGACGTAACACAAGAAAAGTTTAATCCTCAGTCCTAAAGTTCTCTGTGAGGCAGCAGGGGCTCCTCTCCATCCAGCTCCCTCCACCATAAGACACTCACCTCAACATATGCTTCCAAATCACAAGGACAGGAGAAGAGAGAAATGAAGAAGGCACATTGGCTTTTAACAGCTTTTGTGTGAAAGTTACCTGTCTGTGGCAAACTGCAAAATAGCCACAAATTCCTTCCAGGCTTGTCACTGCAAAGTGACTCTGCTCTTCCTCCTATCAACAGGTATGATCTTTGTCTCTGTCTCTTGAGTGTGGATTTGGCCATCGCTTTGGTGAATGGGACATTAAGAAACAGAATTCAAGCAGAAGCTTACAAGTCACTGCCTTGGCGTCTGTCCTTTCTTGCTGCTCTTTGGAACCATGAGATCACCATGAAGAAGGCTGAGTTAGTCTATCTGGAGATCTGTGGCTCCTTGACCCCATCATGTCAGTCAACAGCCAGCACCGGTAAACAGAATGGAGGAATCCTCAAGCAGGTAAGGCCATCCTGTGTCAGGCCAGCCCCCTGCCAACACACCAGCTGGCTGAGGTTACATGAGTGAACCCAGCAAGACCAGCAGAACCAGCCAGCTTAGCCCAGACCTACTTGATGACCCAAAGAATTTGAAGCTAGTAAATGACCATTGTTTTATGGGACTAAGTTAGGATTACTTGTCATGCAGCAAAAGCTAACTAATACAAAAATGGGTACTGGGCTGTGGGGGTAGAATACTGCCATGACAAAACTTAAAACATGTGGAGTTGATGATGGAAATGGAGGATAGGAAATTAGTTATCAAAGACTGAAAATAGTGATGTCCTGTTAGTGGATCCATAGACATAAAACTGTGGATTTTTTCCTCATAATCATTTTTGAAAGCTCTCTCTTGCTCAGAGAAGAGAGCTACGGCCAGAGAGTGGTGAGTTGTGGCCATTGTGCTGGGCCTGAATCCATCCTGGAACATCCTAAGAGGAGAACAAAGCCTTGGAATTACAAACAGAAGAATTTGGGAATCGGGGAAAAAATTGTATATGCCCGTAGATTTGCTACTTAGCAACCTTGGGATAAGTTATGGAACCCCATCTCGGAGACATGAAAGATGACCCTTAGTTTTTAGCTTATTGTCAAGCTCAAACAAGATGATATATGGGGAAAACTGTTAGATTCTAAGAACTGCCCATGAAGAACACATTTTGTCATTGAGACCTGAGGCCACTGTTCTCCTGGCCTGACGGCAGGTGAGCCACACCTGAAACCACCAGGGGGCGCCATGAGGTTGGAATGCCCGGAGACCAACTGGAGCCAGCCAGTAACCAGAGAACCCTAGCAGAATCACTTGGGAAGGCATTCTTGAGAAAGTGACATTAGTATGAAACATAAGTAATGAGTCCTGCTTAGCCAGGTGGCACCCGTTCCGGGTAGAAGAAACAGTATGCACAAAAAAGTCTGGCAAGAGAGCACCTGAGTCATTCAAGTAACTGCTCTCTACGACGTGCAGGTTCCTCTACGAGCCCAATAGGTTGAGGAGAGGAAGGGAAGCCTTATCTTATAAGGATGTGGTTTCTCTTAAATGAAGGCAGGCACAGGAGAGGACATGGATCTTTCTTTAAATGGAATTTTCTGCTTGTTTACCAATGATTAACTACCACAATCAATTGTGGCAAAGTTCAGGTCACTGCATCCTTTGGGACAACAGCGAGATAGTGCCTGGTGCTTGGGGTAATGATAACTGGGATGCGCCCAGGAGGGTCTGACAGCGGGGTTTGTGTTCTGTGTTCTGGACCCAATTAACGGGAAGGCATGGCCACCCTCTGTGGCTTTGCCTCCATCCCCTCACTCCTCTTCCTCGTCTGCTTTTCCAGCCCCAGCCGGGCTCCTAGGGCAGATGTGGTAGGAGGTGCAGCAGGCTGGCCCTCTTGAGTACACCAGCCTGTGTCAGGAGGCAGGTGAAAGGCTTAAGGCTTTATACATTCAAACCTGAAATCCTTATGAAATAGATATTCATGAATTATTATCCCCATTTTTCAGATTAGAGGACAGTCTTAGAGAAATTGCATAGCTTGTGTAAGGAGACAAGTGCAGTCTTTCTCCCAGCCCACCCTCAAGCTGCCTGTTGCCTGGCCCATCCCGAGTGCCCTCGTCTACACCTGCAGCATTAGCGGCAACAGGTGGGTCACCCACCATGTTTATCCAGTCCTTCATGGGCTGCAGATTGGTTTCGTAAATGCCAGCTCAGTTAGTGCTGTTTGGACTTTAATCTGTTGATTCTGAGGAGTCAGGGATGGTTTTCAGGGAGCTGTGTTCAAGAGCTTGGTCATTTGCACATTGCCTCCAAGTGTGTGCTGGGCTGCTCCCCACCCTGCCCGCCCATGCCTGTGCTCCTCACCACCTGCAGGGCAGGTGCCTAGCTGAGAGGTGCCCCTGACCTTGGGTTCACACTGGAGCTGAAAACCTGAAGACACCCATCCGACATGGGGTCATGGGGCCTCTGGGAGTCATTTCTGGAGGTATTGCAGTGCCCTTTTGCTTGGATTAGACCATTTGCAAGAGAGCCCTGGGAGACGTTTTCCTTTAATCCCACTTATGGGGGAGGCCACATAGAAAGGACAGGGCAATTGGCGCACTCTTCAGAATAATAAAGAGTCCGAGGTAAAACATCCATCGAGGCTCAAGGCAAACGTTGGTTCACTATACAGGAGTGGCACCTGTCTTTGCAGTGTTCAACCTTAGCGGGAAGACAGTGAGGGCCCCTGACCCGTAATGTGGGATAGGTGATCGGTGAAGGGGCGTGGTGTGGATGGAACTCTCTCCAGGTTGCTACTGACTGGCTTGTGTAGGGCTCCTAGCAAAGATGGGAGACGTGGGTAAAGTCGACCAGTACCAGTCATCTACGGCACTTCCCAACGAGCTCAGGGAAGCTCTGTTTCCCCCTAATTACAGTCAAGCTCCACGTAGGTTATGTAATAACAACACCACGTATTTGGATGATTATGCTCTTCCAGTTATCATTTTTAGAATGCCTACTTGGAATCAGAGACAGTCAATAAAAATACCAGTTGGCTCATAGAGAAGACACCAAGAACGTGCCAGGCACTGTTCAAAGTGTTGTAAAGATTCAGATTTATTTAGTCTCTGCAACAACCTTGTGAGTTGGGTACTATTATTATTCTCGTTTTATAGATGAGGTTAAGTCGGGCTCAGAGAGGTTAATGATTGGCCATGCACGGCTCACACAGCTAGCGAAACACACAGACCGTTGCAACTGAGGCAGACAGGTTCTAGAGCACTTACAGCCTCTTGTGGGCTTGGCTGGCCTTCTGACCCTGCCTTCCACTTCGCAGTTAGAGCTTACACCTCTGAGGGTTTAACAAGGGCCCGTTCTGCTCACTTTGGTTACTTTACTTAAACCTACCCACTTTGCAAGTGAGGAAACTGAGGCATGGGGGTAAAGTGACTTGCCTAAGGGGACAAAGCAAGCAAGTGACAGAGAAAGGATTGAATGAACCCAGCATTCTGGACCTCAAGCCTATTGCCTTCACTAAACAGCCTGTCCTCTTGGCTGATCCCCACTTAGAATTTTCCACTATTCCCCCTGGTGCCCAGAGTTAGAGGTAAGTACCCATCCGTGCAAAGTCTAAGGCATTTCCCGGTCACTGCTGGCTTTCTGTTGACTTTGCTGAACTGTTTGCTCTATGGGGACAGAAGCTGACGGCAGTGCTCCCTGTGCAGACCTTTCGTGGACCCAGGAGTCCCAGGGGAGCTCGGTCCCAGACTGAAAATGAAGACATCTGGGCCACAGGCGTGGAGGGCCCTGGCAGAGCTGATTCTTCTCTGTGCTGCTCTGGGTGCTGTCGTTTTGCCTGGCTCCAGGTAAGTGATGGTTACAAATGATTCCCCAATCAGTAATGTGACAGGGAGTATCATGCTGACCGCCTCTTTGTTGTGGGCCTATGGAATAAGGAAGAGCTCTTGAAGCAATTTGCGTGCATTTGATAAACGAAGATCAACAACTGTCTTCAGATTATTGTGGAACCAAGCATCTGACTTCAACAAACGTTCCCACAAGAAACTGACATGTTTAAATGTGTTTTGTCACACTGAGAAGAATGGGACACTTGTTCTGTGTTCTGAACAAAGGCCCGGTGTGACTCTTTATGCAAAAGAAGGTTTGTTATGTATGGAAAAAAGAGCCAATTCATGTCAATGATTTTAATTTATGAGAGGGATCCACTGTACCTGCTCATCAACCCAAATTCTTTGGGCTCTCGGGTGTTGTCAGGCTCTCTCTCTCTCACACACACACGTACACACACAGCCACACACACACAGCCACACACACACACACACACACACACACACACACTCGGTATGTTCCCAGCAGATAAATGCTAACTGATTTATTTCATCATTTTTTGTATTGTTAGTAGGATATAAAACAGGCTAAAGAAAATATCTGAGTGAAAGCTCAGACTTGGGCTCCAGTGAAGAAAGCGCCAGTGACCTGGCCATGGGGGAGGGGGGTCCTCCCCATACAGAATGCTCCCCTACCTCATGGTAGGGTCCTCCCCTACCACAAATGCTGAAACACTCAGGTATCCCAGGTCACTTTGCGAGCAACCATCTGGGAAGAAGGACTGTTAGGGCCATTCCTTTTGTTCATTCCATAAATGTTGTCTAAGTACAACTTCCCAATACCCAATGGGTACTGGGGCTCTATTGAGCCCCCAGCTATCACTGGGCACCACCCCTGATACCAGGATGGTGCGTGTTCACTACACACTGGGTATTCAACAAATTGATAATATTATGATTATCAAAATTATCAAGAATCTCAACTCGGCCCCAAGAAGAACCAAGCTGCCAAGGCCTGACTTATGTGCACACACTATGTATATGCAGAGTAGGAAAAAAGACCCATGGAACTGTGTCTGGAATGCAGGGTGTAAGGGGCTCGTAGCAACACTTTGCATAGCAGTGACGCCTTCACAAGGCTCCTTGTCAGGCTCTGAGGTTAGAGATGAGTCAGACACAGAGTTCGTGTTCCCAGGGAGAAAGCCAAGCTGTGAGCACACACTGTGTGTACTGTTGTAAGAGATGAAACAGGGACAGGTGGGAAGCAAGAGAGGGAGTGACCAGCTCTACTGGGCATGCAGGGGGCCTGGAAAGGCTTCTAGAAGAGATGGTGTTTGAGCTGAATCTTTCTATAGCAATAGGTGTTTGCCAAATGGCCAAGGGGGTGAAGGATGTTCCGGACGGAGGAATCACCACAGACAAAGGCACAGAAGTAAGAGAAACTTGGTATGTTCCTGAAACTTCGAGTCTATTTCAGGAGGCCTTGAGCACAGGCCAAAGTGGGTGCTGCCAAAGACAGGGTCAAGTGGGAGTAAAGCAGGATCAGAGCAAGGAGGCGCTGAAGAGCCCTGGGGTGCCATCCCAGGAGCTTGAACCTTACCCTCTAGGCAATGGGGAGCCATTGAAGGGTTCTAAGCCAAGGAGCAACACCATCGTATTTATGTATTAAAAGTTCACTCTAATGAAAGAAGTGAAGGTAGGAGTGGGTAAGTACAACGCCTTGTTCAATCCTCCAGCCCTGTCCAGAGATGGTGTTAATCTCTATCCATACTATGTAGAATAGCAAAATAGCCTCAAAGAGAAGAAGAGACACCCTCAGGTCTCATCAGTCTCAAACCCATGCCTGGATCCAGGTTTGGTGTTCCGGCGTCTCCCCATGATTTCCCCTGGGATGTCCTGAGCACAGCATGGATTCGAATTCCACGCTTGCAGTGGAAGAAGAGCCTTAGCTCTGGAGCAGGAGAAGCTGAGAGCTCCCTCCTGTGAGCCGAGGAAGTTTTTTGTCTTTAGTTCTTATAATCAAGTCAGATGGAATCATCACATTGTCAGAAGACCGGTGGTTGATTTATTGCCCCTCTGGGCCAGGCGCTTAGAAACATTAGTTCTAACCCCCCGCAACTATTTGAGGTAAGTCCTATTGTTTACGGTTCTACAGAGACGGAAGCCAAGACAGGGATATAGTGTAATTCACAAGGCTACTCACTTCATCTGGAACAGAATATGGATTCACATCCAAGTTTTTTTTCTGGTTCTGGGGCTCCTGGGTATCCCAGCTCCGTCCTGCCTGTCACACATGTGATTCCCTCCCGGGCTGCAATGTGTCCCTGACTTGCTGGGTCCCTGTGCCGTTTCTCTATCGCTGGACCACACGTTTGTTGCCTTCAGATGTTGCTTTAAATTTCATGACTACAACCACCACTGACAGAGACAGGAGAAATTGAAAACCTGCCACCCAGAAGCTGTCCATTGTAGCAAGGAGGAAGGATGCCAGTTGCGGAGGGAATGAGGCTGCCTAACAAACTGTGTGTGACAAGAAAGTTGTTGTGTCAGGGGATTTCTACAGAAAGCCAAAATATATTGACACACCCCATCTATATAAGCTGATGGCTTGCAATTTACTGCTGACCTAATCCTGCCTTACTCGATGGATCCATCTTTATTTTGATCAGAGACTCTGGTTAGAAAGAGACGAGGAAGACGGGGACCTGTGAAATACGTCCTGATGTCAGCCATAGCCTTCTATACACCTCGAGGAAAGGTGCATCCCTGCCATGCCTTATGTAGAGGGATACGTTCCAAGGGCTTGGAGAAGAGTGTTTATTGCAGCATTGTTTGCAACTGCAAAACGCTAATCAAATGCAAACGTCCTTCAAAAAAGAAAAAGAATAAATTGGATGCAATTTATGCCCTTTGATGGAAGATCTAGGTAAAAGAAATGAACTAGCTCTCTTTATGAATCTGCAGGCATTGGGCTCAGACCTAGAGTGTTAGCTGGCAAAAGCAACTTGCACAGTAATATACACGGTATGAGGAAAGCAGTGCTATGTGTTGCGCATACGTATGCATATGTAAAAATATCTAAAGGACTCGAGGGATACATGGAAATTCCTGACAGCAGTTTCTTCTGCAAAGGAGGAGAAGGAAATGGAACTGGGCCTGGCATCTCATGCAGATGCGAAATGTATAGGGTTATTTTTTATTTAAAAAAAAAAAGAAAAGACTAGGGGCGCCTACGTTAGACTGGTCGGTTGAGCATCCGACTCTTGATTTCAGCTCAGGTTGTGATCTCAGGGTCACGAGATGGAGCCCTGGGTTGGGCTCTGGGCTCCATGCGGAGTCTGCTTGAGAGTCTCCCTCTCCTCTCCTTCTGCCCCTCCTCTGCTCATGTTCTTGCTTTCTCTCAAATAAATAAATAAATAAATAAGACTTGAAGGTAAGACTCCAAAATGTTAGTAATTGGCAGTCTTAGGCCATGAGTATGTGAAAGTTTATTATTTTACTTTCTGTACTTCTCTGGGCATGTTTAAGTGTTCAATACTAAAAAAAAAAAACAAAAAACACATTTTGAATGACAGAGTCAATTCAGTGGGTCAAAAGGTCCAGCTGGTTTGTTTCTGTAAAAATCCACAGGCATGAAAGGAACGTGCTGTATCCCTACACAGAGGCTGGGATGTACAGATGTGACTTAATGCCAGCCTTTCTTTCAGATTTGCATTCTGCAGTACTAATAACCCACGCGCATCTTAACCAGTGTAACTCACAAGCATACAATTTATTCAGCTGATTACAGCATTAGGCTGCCACCTCCATAATGAAAATGGGGTGCAAAAGGGAGAGATCTGGGGGCTATCACCACTTTTTAACCAAGCCCCTTCTGTAAACGATCGTCTTGCCTATTAACGGGCTTTGAAATCTTAGAGAGGAAAATAATTGTGATGCTTAACAGTGTGTGTTTATGCATTACTTATCTACTCAGTCTCAACTATGGCCCAGAATTGGGTTGATAGTTGTTGAAAACACAATGTTAACGGCGTCTGAATTGGAACAGGAAAAGGGTACCCTGCCGAGCTGTCAAATATATACTTAGGAGAAGCTGAATCACAGACAATATTGTTTGTCAAACCTGGGCAGATTAGTAGGTAAGAGCGCATTCTGAGTCCCCCCACTGGTATGTGGCATCCTGCCTCAAGTAACCATTTTAAAGCATCCACCTGTGGTTTCCAGGAGAGTCTTTGACCTTTCGTTAAAGATCCAACTTTACTAGACAATTGATTTTTGCTGGTCTCTGGGGCAGTTGTGGAGATGGATTTCACTGTAGTTAATATTATCCTCTTTTTAGGACTTTTGCCAAGTGAGAATGTATTGTTAATGACCTTGTCTGGAGTGATGTACTATGTATTTGAGTCGGTGGAAACTATGTGATGCTCTCCCTAATGACTCAATCTTGGACACGGGGATGGAAGAAGCCCTTCATAGAGAAGGAGGGCACAGTGGAGGGGGTGCTGGCCCTGTTCCTTTGTGGGTAGCATGGGGAAATGCATACAGAGGTTCTCGAGTCAAACCGTGAGCTCAGACCCCACAATCACTCACCGGCTATGTGACTCTCGGGCATTTCGCTCATCTGTACAAGTGGCAATGTCTTCTCACATCGCTGTGAGAACTCAGTGGGTCACATACCTCTCACAGGTCTTGACAAGTCCTGGGTGCTCAGCAAATCTGTTTTCTTTCTCTCTCTCATGCCTTGAAAAGGAACACAGATTACCAGGGATCTTACCTTGTTATACACTCTTTTTGGTGGAAGAAAATTAAAACCATAATATGCCCATCATGTTATACGTGGGGGAAACGGGACACCTAGACAGATTCACTGATGTGTTCTTTTATTCACCCTTTCACTGAACGTCCCACCAAGTGCCGGGAACTCAAGAAAAGGTGTTGCCTTACCTTTTAGACGTATTTCAGGTCTTCTGTCACTTGACTGTTCTGCAAATGTGACACTGTCTGTCTCCCCCCTCCTCCCCCCACCATGGCCTCACCGACATCCCCACTCACGGCTCTGCACTACCCATGCGCTGGACTGGAAGGGCACCCGTCTTTCTTGGTCGGCTGGTGGCGTTGACATTCCCCAGGGACTTATCTCTGGCCTGCCTCTCTTCTCAAGAACAATCTTATCCTCTGCCATAGCTTTGCACGATCAGATCTGTATCTCTGGTGAAAATCTCTCTTTTATATACGAAACCCACATGAGAACTAATTGCTGAATTCTCGACATAGGTGTTCCACGAACACCCGGACCTCAGCAAGCCCCAACCGCATCTTCTCCAACAAGCTCTTCTGCTCCTGTGTTCCCCTCTCCTGCACACACTCACACTGGAAACAAGCATCAGCCCAAACCCCTTCCTCTCTAACACCTTCCTCTCACTTTCTATTTATTTCACCGGAGCAGGGTCTCATTTACCTGACCTCTCCATGTGTTCTTCCCTAGACACTGCCAGAGGTCAGGCTCACATCACTCTTCAGTGCCACTGCACAGGCCTCCGACATACTTGTCCTACATCCAGGCTCTCCCCACCCCTGCCCAGTCTCCACACTGTAGCCCCCAAAGCAAAGCTCTGGCCATGGAGCCTGTGTACTTAAAAATGTGGCCTACTGGATAAAGTCCCAAACAGCTAAGACATGAGATGTGTCTCTCTTTTCCTATCCTAAGACAAACTGTGAGTTCCAGAAGGCAGAACCTCTGTTCTGTATTTCCCTGGGTTCCTGAATGTTGCTGGTTCTCAGCAAATGTTTCATCGACTCTTGACATGAGAGGGTGCCTTGAAGATCATCAAGTCCAGGGCACCCGGGTGGCTCAGTTGGTTAAGCATCTAACTCTTGACTTCAGCTCAGGTCATGATATCAGGGTTGTGAGATTAAGGTGGGCATTGGGATCTGTGCTGGGCATAGAGCCTGCTTAAGAGTCTCTCTCTCCCTCTCTGTTCCTTCCCTTTCCTCTCTCTTTCAAAAAGAAAAGAAAAAGAAGAAGAAAAGAAAAAAAAAGGAAGAAAAAGAGAGAAAGGGAGGGAGGAAAGGAAAAGGAAGAGAAAGGAAGGAAGGAAGGAAGGAAGGAAAAGAAAGAAAGAAAGAAAGAGAGAGAGAGAGAGAGAAAAGGAAGAAAGAGAGAAGAAGGAAGGAAGAAAGAAAGGGAAAGGAAAGGAGGAAGGAAGGAAAAGAAAGAAGAGAGAAGGAAAGAAGGAAGGACAGAAGGAAGAAAGGAAAAGAAAGAAAGAAAGAAAGAAAAGGAGAGAGAAGGAAGGAAGGAAAAGGGAAAGAAAGAAAGGAAGGAAGGAAGAAAGAGGGAAGAAGAAAGGAAGAATGAAAGGGAAAGGAAAGGAAAGGAAAGGAGGAAGGAAGGAAAAGAAAGGAGAGAGAAGGAAGGAAGGAAGGAAAAGAAAGAAAAAGAAGGAGAGAGAGGAAGGAAGGAAGGAAAAGAGAAAGAAAGAAAGAGAAGGAAGGAAGAAGGGGAAGGAAGAAAGAAAGGAAAGGAAGAAGGAAAGAAAAGAAAGAAAGAGAGAAAGAAAGGAAAAGAAAGAAAAAAGAGAGGGAAGGAAGAAAGAAAGGGAAGGAAAGGAGGAAGGAAGGAAGAAGAAGAAAGAAAGAAAGAAAGAAAGAAAGAAAGAAAGAGAAAGAAAGAAAAAGAAAAAAAGGGAAAGGAAAGGGAAGGAAAGGAGGAAGGAAGGAAAGAAGGAAGGAAGAAGAAAAAGACCATCCAGTCCAACCTCTCCTTTCCCAGGGCATAATGCAGAAGTGCACAATGAGGGGGGAGTTGCTTAAAGTCATGTATCCAGCTGTGGTTTTATTTCTTGTATATCTATAGCAGGTTAGAGTTTATAAAGTGCTTTTATGTGTACCTTCTTAGATAACCCTAGAAATAGCCTTGTGAGATAGGCATGACTCTCCCATTATAGAGATGAGAAAAGTGAAAGTCACACAGGTGGACAAAGCAGACCAAGGTGTCCCCTACGCTGACGGACCGCCTTCTGCTCTAAGTTCAGTTCTCTTTCAGCCATAGCTAGCCAAAGTGCAAGGCACTCAAGTGTTCAGTAACTGTTTGCTGCATGAATTAGCCGATACTTGAATGATAAATAGCCTCGCACAATTGAGCACATACGTGTTTATGGAGTTGGGGGGAGGTGGCGGTGTGTGTTCTTAATTCTCTTCTGACCCTGTCCTCTCGTGATGACCCCTTAGAGGTGAAAGGCCACACTGTCTGGAGTCGAACGCAGTCAACAAGAGCCTTGCCAAGAGCCGACAGACGCGGAGTGTGGGTGTCGTGCCGATGCCTCTTGATTGTGAACTCTCCAGCTGGTCCTCCTGGACCACATGTGATCCCTGTCAGAAGAAAAGGGTAAGTACCCTGGCCTTGGGGGAGCTCTAAGCTTCCAGAACCCGTAACCCTCAGCAAGACTGGCTGAGGCAGTGCTAACAGTGCCTGGCACATAGTAGGACCTCAATAAATGCTGGCTTATTTAGTTAATGCGTTAGTTTCCTCTGTGCTGCCTTTCTTCGATGCTTTCTTTGTCCTTCCAGTTATTCTCCTGGCATATCTCTCCTTGCTCGTGTTAACAGCCTCCTAGTCAGACTTCCTGCCTCTGACTTTGCTCTTTCAATCCATCTTCGTGGCGCAGCCAGGGGAGCTATCAAAACAACAGAACACTTGTCTCTCTCTGACCATTTCTCATTCTTTCTCTGTCTTTATTCATGCTATTGTGACCCTTCCCACTTCCATCACTGACCAACACCTACTCATGATTTGAAACTCTACTTACAAGCCACCTCTTCTGAGACCTTCCTTGACTTCTCAGCCCGCTACACGGGTAGATGGGCAACCTTCTTTGGGCTGTAATAGTTCCCTGTTCTTCCTGTCATTTACTTTTCCTTAATTATTTACCTTTCCGTGAAATGAAGGTTTATCCAATTCTATATCTTCAGGGTAGTCCCAATTTCTGGAACATTTTAGGTGCCCCATAAATCTGTGATGTTTGATTTCATGATATTTTCTGACAACTCGAAGGAAGGGGAAGACAACTGTGACACTTTCCATGAGGCAGGTGGGCAAACAGAGACTCAGAGAAGGTGGTTCATCAGGTTCATCTGGTAATAATAAGTAACAGGCCTTGAACTCAGGCTTCTGTCTTCTTGTCTAATGTTTTCCCATCAAAATAAATATAATAATAATAATAATAAGCCTCGAGGTCTCTGTAGTATTTGTCCTTCAGGTTCCCTTTTCCTAAGAGGGGCTGATCCAGGATCCCAGGTCTGAGCAGAGCAGACTTGTCAGAGAAGAGAATGGCTGCCATTTCCCCAACTCCTCAGGACATCAAAGCAGCCATGGACTAAGACCCTAATGAAGTGGGTCCAGGATATTTACACAGTTAGCGGGATCTTTATGGAGAGCCATGCAGGAACCTTCAGTTCCCAAAGTGAGCTTTATTGCTGAAGTTACCAACATCGATCCAATTATCCGTAGAATTGCTTCATCTGCACCATGAACCAGAACGACTCAGCATGAGTCAGCCAGCAAGCCAGCCAGAGCTCTTCTCTCGGAGTTCACGACGCACTTGCCCACAGTGGGTGACATCACTCTCTGCGGGGTCACTGGCTGGCGGCTTATCAAAACCTTTCAACCGGAATTTCGAGATGTCTCCCTTCCATCATTTCTTCACTCCTCAAACCCATTTTGTCTTTGGAGCCTGGGGCTGGTCTTCTAGCTATCTTCTTTGCAGACCTCATCTTTGTCCTGCCAGCCTCTGTCTTCCAGGAAGAAGGACCCTCTGGAAATGCAAAGGGGTATGGGTGAATGGTTGTCTGTATTTTGCTGGGTGGAGGAGATTGGATTTCCAGATGCCATACAAGTAATAACTGTGGTTGGTTAACACAGCATTCTTCCAAGGAGCTGCTATCCTGGTTTGTATCCTTTTGTTGTACCAAACTCTTACCTACAACTAAGATTTGAAAGCCACTAACTCTACTAATTTTCCCCCCATAACTGTTTCTCATTGCCTCATAATAAAAACACTAAATCTAACCTAATTGAAGCTTGGGAGGCCCTGCATGACCTGCCCCCCTGCCTATATCTCCCCCCAGCTCTGGCCATCTGCCCTCGTATACTTGTCTCTCCAGCCATGATGAACTTCTTTTTGTTTTCTGGAATGAGGCACACTCTAGTCTCTCAGGTTTGGTATAGCAATTTTCTCTACCCAGATGACTCTTCTCTACCCTCCTCACACCACCTCTTCATGTTTGCCTGACATCTCTACTCATCTTTTGGGTCTCAGCTTAGTTGTGACTTTACTGTCTCCTGAGTTTGCATCGGGGGTGCCCCCTGTCAACTTACAGAGCGCTCTGTCCCTCAATCATGGTGGCCATTGCACCGTGTTGTCACTGCCTGGTGCTTACCATCATTACCACCACCATCTGCGATGGCCTCCTTGAGGGCAGGCTAGAGGGCAGGACTATGATTAAAAACAAATAAGCAGTGGTGGCTCAGTGGGTTGAGCCTCCGCCTTCAGCTCAGGTCATGATCTCAGGGTCTGGGATCGAGTCCCGCATCTGGCTCTCTGCTCAGCAGGGAGCCTGCTTCCCTCCTCTCTCTCTCTGCCTGCCTCTCTGCCTACTTGTGGTCTCTCTCTGTCAAATAAATAAATAAAATCTTTAAAAAAAAAACAAATAAGCAGTTATGGAATGAATAAGTTATGGGGATGAAAGGTAGAGCATAGGGATGGTGACTGATGGTGACTGGTGCTATGGTGACTGACTCACACTTACAGTGAGCATAACATAATGTACAGAATTGTGGAGTCACTATATTACAGACCTATACACCAATGAGTAATGCTGTCAACTATTCTTCAATTGAAAAAAAAATGAAGGCAAGGGTGAACACCTACCCTTTTCAAAATTGGGTGGCTCAATTAATGTTCTGGAAATTCAGTATTTTTGGAATAAGCAAACAGGAGGTTAGAGAAATATGGACTGCTAAGAATTATCAATAATAATAAAGAAAAATAAGTACAAGAAACTGTGTGCCAACTATGTACCAGACAACATCATGAAATTTCATATAGAAATCATATATGTAATTGAAACTCTGTAACTGTACATTTAGGTAATTCGTTACCCCTATTTTGTAGATTAACAAATTGAGATCACAGAGATAAGGTAACTTGCCAACATCACGTCACTCCAAGGTATCAGAGTCAGGTGCACCTGCTTTTTCATTTATAAGATATGGAATAAATAAGAATACGTGAATCGACCTATTGGCTTGAAACAGTCAAGCAAAGCCAATTGCAACATGGACCCTTGAGTGTATCCCTCAGTTCCTGAGGCCCCTGAGGCTCTGCCCTTGGTTCACCTTGCTCCCCTCTGCCACAGTACAGACATGTCTACTTGCTCCGGCCATCTCAGTTCTATGGGGAACCGTGTAACTTCTCTGACAAGGAAGTTGAAGACTGTGTTACCAGCAGACCATGCAGAAGTCAAGTGCGTTGTGAAGGCTTTGTGTGTGCACAGACAGGTATAACGGGCTGCAAGAGTGGGAGGGGAAATCTAGCAAATGAGGTGATGACACCTGATGATGGGGGGACCCGCCGTTACCTAGTGCTCAAGGTCAGGGTCATGTGTCAGGCCGAGAGGCCTCCTTGATCTCCCTTTACGGGTGTTATTTCACAAAAACAGCCTTATAATGTAGGTGTTGATATTATTTCCATTTAATGAATTAGGAACTTGAGACTTGGGGAAGTTACTTGCTCAAGATCAGACAGCAGGTAGGTAGAAGAGCTGTGATTAGAAATTGGGGAATGCAAATTCTGTCCATTGACATGAAGGACACCAAAAGTGTATGTGCTGAAATCAGTAATCCTGAGTCAAGTCTTCTTCTGACTTTGTGACTTATGAGAAGTCATTTAATTTTTCTGCATTTTGGTCCTCTCAATAGAAAACTGGAAGTGATGTTAACACCTTATAAGCATGCTCTATGCAATAGTCAGTAAAATTTTTTGATTAAGGGAAAGGAGGAGAAAAAGGACAGATGGATGGACAACATACAAATGAGTAATCATGTGCTGTGAAACTAAGTAAACACTCGTCTTTCCAACTCCCTTACCTCATGAATTCAAGCAAACCTATGCCTCTCTATTTTTCCAAGTCTCCAGCAAAAATATGAGTATTTTGACCCAAATTATCTCGATGGGAGTTGCAGCTCTCCACATTCACTATTCCCATGTGGACTGTGTTCCGGGGGTTTTTAAGAAAGAGTTGGAGATTTTTAGAGCTATTTCCAGGCCTTATTGCAAATGCAGAATTCTATGTAATAAATCTGAAAGATTTTACAGTGTGTTCATGGACTCATTATGGCCAGTGTTCCGTGATTCTGACCGAAGCCATAATGGTTATTCAGGTAGGCTTTAGTTTAAGTGCCTTGTAAGAAACATTTGAAGAGCAGATTGACATTCTGCTTTTAATATTGGTTAAAAGTGATCAGACACATCTAAGGATAGAGGGTCACCTGTTTTACAGACTTTATCTCACAAGGATATACAAATAAGAGAAAGAGTCCAATCGGGGGTTGGGGGGAAGGGAAGCATTTGAAGGAAGAAAAGTGTTACAAATGTTGAACATAGAGTCCAGATATTTTTGGAGTTTAAAAATAAATGGCTGTGGTGTTGAAGGCAGTGCTATTTAGTGGGAAGCATTTGTGATTAGAAAGTTATAATTTCTAATCCTGCTGCAAATGTCTACCAGTCTTGTGCATTTGGCCCACCAAAACAATAAGAAGAGTGATCACACTCACCTAGAGCCTCTACTCTTCCTCTTACTCATTTAACCCCCCAACAACCCTGGGAGGGTAGGTATGATGACTTCCCCATTTTACAGGTAAGCAAACTAAGGCAAGGAGGTCAGGTAAACTGTGGAAGGTCACACAGCTAGCACTACTTGTAGGACCCACCAAACACACCTCACCTCACCAGCCTCAGGGAGAGAAGTCTAGACTTCCCTCCTATCTGGCCATTTCAATCCCAGCCATGCAGACACTTTCCCTTCCTCCTCCCTCAATAACCTCCCGTTCAAGAGCATTTAGAAGTACAACACTGGCTTTTTGGGGGGAATACACTGTTAATGCCATTACTGATCTACCCTGATACACGAGGACTAATCAAAATGGCCTTAAAGGTCCAGCAAAATGTCTGGCACATAGTAGGTGCTCACACCATGTTTGTTCCCCTCTTGGCAGCCACAGGACTATGGGTAACGCCCTTTCTCCTTCCAGGGAGGTGTGTAAACCGTAGACTTCTCTGCAACGGGGACAATGACTGCGGAGACCAGTCTGATGAAGCGAACTGTAAGAAGATTTCTAAAAAATGTCAGCATGAAATGGAGCAGTACTGGGCGATTGGCCGTCTGGCCAGTGGGTAAGTTACTATCCTCCTGTTGTGTAGATGGGAAAGCATGGAATTAAATGTAAGTCTGGAGGGGAGGAAGGGAGCGGATATTAACAAGATCCTTACCTTTCTGAAAAAAGATTGTAATGGAAGTGGACGTTTGTAGCTGCTCTCTGAAGAAGGTTCCAGGGAGCTCCAGGAGCACATCCCAGGGACACATAGAGGCCACATGGAGGGCTGGGTTAGGAACATATGTGAGGAACAGTAGCTGTGCATGAAGACCATATGGGCTTTATGCCAGGGCTGGGGATGAACGTTTATTTAACACTTACTATGTGACTGTGTTACGTGCTTTCTAAGCATTACCTCTGAATCTTACTGACAACTTGCAGGGGAGACATTCTGTGTGTTTTTTTTCCTAATATTTATTTATTAACTTGAGAGAGAGAGAGAGAGAGAGCTCATGCTGGGGAGAGGGGAAGAGAGAGGGGGAGAGAGAGATTTTTTTTTTTTAAGATTTTATTTATTTGTCAAAGAGAGAGATAGAGAGACAGAGAGCACAAGCAGGCAGAGTGGCAGGCAGAGGCAGAGAGAGAAGCAGGCTCCCTGCCAAGCAAGGAGCTCGATGCAGGACTTGATCCCGGGACCCTGGGATCACGACCTGAGCTGAAGGCAGTGGCCTAACCGACTGAGCCACCCAGGCATCCCAAGAGAGAGATTCTTAAGCAGACTCCATGTAGAACCCATTGTTAGGCCCGATCTCATGACCCTGAGACTGTGACCTGAGGCAAAACAGGAGTCAGACACTCGACCCACTGTACCCCCAAGGCACCCTGACAACTTGCAGGGGAGGTTTTATCTCTTTCTGTATCTCTAGGCCCAGCATAGGTTCTGGTCCAGAGGTTAGGTTCCTAGGTAGTTAGTGAAGAAATGGATCTCTGAGATGGGTCTTCAGTCAGTCAGGGTTTCAAGCTTCTGGGGACCTCTGAGTTGATCAGTCCTCTGGAGATCAGAGAAGCAAGGTCAGAAAGGACCAAAGTAGCTTGGTGTTTGCCCTTCCTTTCTGCCACATTCTACAGCTCTTAGCCTCCAGGAGGAAGAGTGAGAGCCTCCCCTCACACGCACTAGAAATCATTGTATATGAGGCAGTGTGGGGAAAACAGTAACCCTGAGTGGAATTCACCTTCTTCTTAAGCAAAAATCAAGTCTCTGCTTAAAGGTTGCCATTAGAGAGAGAGAGAGAGTCTCCTATGGATAAGACCTGCTCTCAGCACCATCTTATAAGCTAGTTATTATAATCCACACCTCCTTAGTAAGGAAACTGAGGCCTGGAAAAGGTAATAAAGTTCCTGGGGGTCATATGACTGAGAGGGTGATGGAGCAGACATTCCAAGCCAGGAGTAGAGCCACAGCAGACCGTATAGGAGGGGAGAGAATGACAGCTCACTGGCCATGGGACCTCAGGTGAGACGCACCTCTATGTAGGACTTTGGTTTTGCCATCCGGAGAAGGAAATCAACAATACCCTTCTCTCAAGTTCTATGAGGATCAAATAAGCTCATGGGACGGTAGCAGACAAGTGAGAGGCAGCTTGTGTGGGGGGAAGGATGCCTGCTGGCAGTGAGACCTCGGCAGGTTAGTTACCTTGCTTTCCTTCTCTGTGAAATGGGAATCATCATCACCATCACTGTCTTGTAAGGATTAATCCTTATAAGGAGCCAATATGTGTAAGCTGACTACAATGGCTGCCTCCACGAAGTAAGCACCACACTGTACTGATTAAATAAAATATAGACATTATTACAATGCACAAAACTCTGTTACAGAAAAGAGAGCCCAAGACAATTCTGTTACGACCAGAACCGAGGCCAGTGCACAGAGCTGAGAGAAGACAGAGCTCTCAGTAGTAATCAGAGCTGGTCAGGAATAGAAGCCTGCCTTCAAAGGCAGTGAGAAATAAGACTACAGACTGGATTTTCATCTCTTCTAAATTGACATAATGACATCTGCCCCGGGCTTGGCGGGACGCTCTGTAAGGTGATCCATATGTAGCATCACCCACTGCTGTGTCTGTTTCTAGTTAGCTCCTCAGTAAATGATGATTGTTTGGTGTCTTGTGATGGAGATCGTACAAAATTTAAGATGGAAACCAACACCCTCAAGGACATTCAAGGTACCATGCTGTCTTGGCGATCACAGCTTTGTATTATAGCTTAAAGTCAGGCAATATGCCCCAGCTTTGTTTTTCTTTTTCAACATTTCCTTAGCGATTTGGGTTTTTTTCTGGTTCCATACAAATTTTAGGATTGTTCATTTCAGCATTTTGAAAAATGCCATTGGTATTTTGATTGGGATGACATTGAAAGTATAGATTGCTCTGGGCAGCGTAGACATTTTAACAAGTTTATTCTTCCGATCCATGAGCATGGAATGTTTTCCCATCTTTTCTGTCTTCTTCAATTTCTTTCATGAGTGTTCTGTAGTTCCTTGAGTATAGATCCTTTACCTCTTTGGATAAGTTTATTCCAAGGTATCTTATGGTTTTTGGTGCTATTATAAATGGAATTGATTCTCTGATTTCTCTTTCTACTGTTTCATTCTTAGTGTATAAGAAAGCAACTGCTTTCTGTGCATTGATTTTGTATCCTGCCACATTACTGAATTGCTATATGAGTTCAAATAATTTTGGGATGGAGATTTTTGGGTTTTCCATATGGAGTATCAAGCACATCATTTGCGAAGAGAGAGAGTTTGGCTTCTTCTTTGCCAGTTTGAATATATTTTATTTCTTTTTGTTGTCTGGCTGCTGTTGCTAGGACTTCTAGTACTATGTTGAACACCAGTGGCGAGAGTGGGCATCCCTGTCGTGTTCCTGATCTCAGTGGGAAGGTTCTTAGATTTTCCCCATTGAGAAAGATGTTCTCTGTGGGTTTTTCATTGATGGATTTTATGAAGTTGAAGAATGTTCTCTCTGTCCCTATAATCTGAAGAGTTTTAATCAGGAGAGGATCCTGTATTTTGTCAAATCCTTTTTCTATATCAATTGAGAGGACCAGGTGGTTCTTGTCTCTTCTCCTCTTCTCTTATTTATGTTTTTTATCACATTGATTGATTTACAAATGTTGAGCCACCCTTGCATCCCAGGGATAAATCTCACCTGGTTGAGATGGATAATCCTTTTAATGTACTGTTGGATCCTATTAGCTAGGCTCTTGTCAAGAATTTTGGCATCCATATTCATCAGGGATATTGGTCTGAAATTCTCCTTTTTGATAAAAAGCTTCTGCACAGCAAAGGGAACAATCAACAAAACAAAGAGGCAACCCACAGAATGGGAGAAGATATTTGCAAATGACACTACAGACAAAGGCTGATATCCAAGACCTATAAAGAACTTCTCAAACTCAACACCCAAAAAACAGATAATCAAGTCAAAAAATGGTCAGAAGACATGAAGAGACACTTCTCCAAAGAAGACATACAAATGGCTAACAGACACACAGGAAATTATTCATCATCATTAGCCTTCAGGAAAATTCAAATCAAAACCACATTGAAATACCGCCTTACACCAGTTAGAATGACAAAAATTGACAAGGCAAGAAGCAACAGATGTTGGAGAAGTTGTGGAGAAAGGGGAACCCTCTTACACTGTTGGTTGGAATGCAAATTGGTGCAGCACTTTGGAAAAACAGTGTGGACGTTCCTCAAAAAATTAAAAATAGAGTTTCCCTATGATCCAGCAATTGCTCTACTGGGTATTTACCCCAAAGATACAGATGTAGTGAGAAAAAAGGACACATGTACCCCAGTGTTCATAGCAGCAATGTCCACAATAGAAAGAATGGAGACTCCCTTCAACAGAAGAATGGATAAAGAAGATGTGGTCCATATATACAATGGAATATTAATCAGTCATCAGAAAGGATGAATACATCAACATGGGTGGGACTGGAGGAGATTGTGCTAAGTGAAATAAGTCAAGCAGAGAAAGTCAATTATCATATGGTTTCACTTCTTTGTGGACCATAAGGAATAGCATGGAGGACATTAGGAAAAGGAAGGGAGGAATGAAGGGGGAGAAATCAGGGTGAGAGACAAACCATGAGAGACTGTGGACTCCAGGAAACAAACTGAGGGTTTTAGAAGGGAGAAGCATGAGGGTATGGGTGAGCCTGGTGATGGATTTTAAGGAGGGCATAGAATGCGTGGAATAATGGATGTTATATGCAAAAAATGAATCATGGAACACTACATCAAAAACTAATGATGTACTGTATGATGACTAACATAATAAAAAAGTACTCAATATAGTGGGACAACAGATACACAAATAATATCAAATATTTATCATAGGCTGGGCAGTGTTGAACACCTAACAAACACGGGCATATGTAATACTCACAACAGCATGAAGCAGGAATTGTCCTTGGGTGCATTTTTAAAAATTAACATACAAAGTATTTGCCCCAGGAGTACAGGTCTGTGATTCTGTGTAAGATCAGTCTTACACAATTCACAGCACTCACCATAGCACATACCCTCCACAATGTCCGTCACCCAGCCACCCCATCCCTCCTACCCCTCTCTCCTCCAGCAACCCTCAGTTTGTTTCCTGAGATTAAGAGTCTCTTATGGTTTGTCTCCCTCTATGGTTTGATCTTGTTTCATTTTTCCCTCCCTTCCTCTATGATCCTCTGTCTTATTTCTCAAATTCCTCATATCAGAAAGATCATATGATAATTTTCTTTCTCTGATTGACTTCTTTTGCTTGGCATAATACCCTCTAGTTCCATACACATCATTGCAAATGGCAATATTTCAGTTTTTTGATGGCTGCATTGTATTCCATTATATGTGTGTGTGTGTGTGTGTGTGTGTGTATTCCACATCTTTTGTATCCACTCATCTGTCATCTAGGCTCTTTCCATAGTTTGGCTATTGTGGACACTGCTGCTATAAGCATTGGGGTGCATGTGCCCCTTCAGATCACTACATTTGTATCTTTAGGGTAAATATCCATAGTGCAATTGCTGGGTCGTAGGGTAGCTCTATTTTCAACTTTTTGAGGAACCTCCATGCTGTTTTCCAGAATGGCTGCACCAGCTTGCATTTCTACCAACATTCCTTTCTCTGCATCCTTGTCAACATCTGTCATTTCCCGATTTGTTAACTTTAGCCATTCTGACTGATGCAAGGTGGTATCTCACTGTGGTTTTGATTTGTATTTCCCTGATGCTGAGGGATGTTGAGCACTTTTTCATGTGTCTGTTGGCCATTTGGATGTCTTCTTTGCAGGCAACCAAGGTACAGAGAGGTTAGCTGGTTTGCCTGAGGCCACATTGCTAGGAAATGACAGAACAGGGATTTGACCCCAGGTATCTGACCCCAGAGTCCTTGTTCTTACCCATGTTGCTTAAATATTCTCATATGGAAAGTATACATGTACAAAGTGACCCCTGCTTGAGGGGACAGGCACAGGGTCTTAGGAAGGCCTCTAGCTTTAGCACAGCCAGTGTTGGTCGAGGCTTCCCATGAGGCAACAACAGAGCTCAATCTTGAAAGACAAGTAAGAGATAAAACACTGAGCAGCTGGAAGGGCATTCTGGGCACAGGGAACAGGAGCTCCACAACAGAGAGGGAGCAGAGCAGATTGAAGGAACAGCAAGCTTCTCCCAATGACTGGGAATAGGGTATATGATCATGGTTTGGAAGGGCCACGGATGAAGCCAGAAAGCTGGTTTGGACCACCTACCGAGGACCTTGAATGCTATACCAAGGAGTTTGGGTTTCCTCCATTAGAGTCTGCCAGTGAAGATGACATAGTCTGATGACCCTAACCTCTCCCCCCTTTCCATGCCTTCCCTGCAGAATAAATCTGTTCACCAACAGATTTGAGGGCCCGGTCCTGGATCACAGGTATTACGCCGGTGGATGCTCCCCCCATTACATACTGAACACGAGATTCAGGAAGCCCTACAATGTGGACAGCTACACCCCACAGGTATGTGAGAGCCAGAAAGCCCCTGCAAGGCAGTGGAGGGAGCACATGCAAAGGAGCCAGTCAGCAGGGAACCGAGGCCTGGCCCTGTGGCTTGCTAGCTGGGGGCGTGTGGATGCATCCCTCTTTCTCTTTGAGCTTCAATTCTTTATGCGTACAATGGACAGTTCCCTTCCTCAGGACAGAGTGGCCAGGCTGGCGTGCCACGTGTGGTCATGGCAAGAGTTGCAAGAGCTGAACTGGGCGAGCAACAGTAGCAAAGCTGGCAGGGAAGACAGAAGTAGGGCTGCGGATTTGGAGTCTCCTAGACCTGGTGACTCTGCAGGAGGGCAGCTGAGTCAGCCTACGTCCTCTGAGCCTCCGTTTCCCCCTCTTTCAGTGGGGGGCTGGGAAGGTTCTGCCCCACAGGGAGAGGATTAGTGAGACTCCAGTGTCACTGTGGAACACACACAGTCAGCACGTGGCTCCCTGGGGCGAGGGAGCATGCTCAGCACACGTAAACTGCTTTTTTGCAGTTACTGCCAAGCCCTCACGTATCGGAACCAGCATTCTGCTAAGGCTTTGAAGTCATAACATGTTCCGTCCATCTAAGCCTGTGTTCCTACAGACATGCCCGCTTCAAAGCAGAGCTCACAGACAGTGGGAGGCTGGGACAGGCTCTGACCACAGCGCGTGTGTGTGCGTACCTGCACACACATGCACACGCATGTGCGCACACGTGCACACACACACACACACACACTGGAGATCAAGGGAAGGACGTGGGTTCCAGGCCTGGCTCTGTCCCGTCCCAGTCTTACTTTAGGCGGAGCTTCTTCTCCACACTGGGTGCCAGCTTCCTTGTCTGTAAGATAAGCAGGCTGGACTGATTTTTTTTAAAGATTTTATTTATTTATTTGACACACAGAGAGAGAAACACAAGTAGACAGAGAGGCAGGCAGAGGGGGGTGGGGGAAGCAGGCTCCCTGCTGAGCAGAGAACCCTATGTGGGGCTCAATCCCAGGACCCTGAGATCATGACCTGAGCCAAAGGCAGAGGCTTAACACACTGAACCACCAGATGCCTGAGTTTCTACTTTTAAAATCATGCAGTCGTGAGGGTTAGGTTACTACTTCCTCCTCCTCCCCCTCTTCTTCCTTCTCTTCTTCCCTCCATACATACTTACTGGCCAAAAAAGAGACATGGACAAGCACAGCCTGCCCCACCATGCCCACTGCCACCCACATGGTCTCTCCTTTCAAGGGAGGATCTCAGAGCAGCCATTTATCATCCTGGTTAAAGTAGCCCCCGACCTGCCAGGACACATGTCATTAGTCTCCTCCCTGCAGAGCCCATGTTTTCTGAGGGCCATGTCGGGCGAAGAATGTGTTTTCCCCATGTAGACTCCATCCCCAGAGCAAGCCTAATGGGAGAAACAGCCATCGTCTCTGTGTTACACATGAAGAAACTGAGGCATATGGAAATCAAGTTTGTCACCCAAGGTTGCTCAGCTGGAAAACACGTTCTACCTCAAGCCACGCTGGGAATCCCTTCCTCAGCAGCTGAGTGTTTACGTAACCAGAAGCTGACATGTGGGGGGTAGAGTCCACTGGAGACGGGTCCCTTCAAGGCCATCCAGGCAGTGTCTTTGGCAGCTCCCCTATGCAAGAACAATGAGCACTGATTTTTGAGCAAACAGCTCTTCTACGTTCTCTGGAAGGCACTTTCCCACCATGTCACTTCATCCTCACCTTTGACCAGACTTTGTCAGCTGTCAGCTGCTCTCTCCTTACAGCCTCCTCACTGGCCTGTCTCTCTGACCCCAGATTCATCCCTTCCAGTCCAACCCCTGTGCTCTCCCAAAGGGAACTTCTAGAGGCTCAGCTATGCCCCTGTTAGCTCATCTTTGGATCGAGTCCAAATTTCAGAGCAAGTAATGCAGACACCTCAACATTTTGATGCCAGCACATTCCCTCACAATTCCTGTCCCTTCGCCTCATTGTTGCATCTTCTGGGTCAACCACACCAGAATCCCAGCAATTGTAGAATACATCCTGTTCTTTTCCACCTACGTGTCTTTGCCTAAGCCATGTCCCCGAGTCCCCAGGTGAACCCAAGTCAAGCCCCCACCTGAGTTTCGCCCATAGTCTGTCTCTCCTCCTGGATTGGGAGCCATGGTGCTAGAGAACACAGTCAGCCTTGAGGTTTCCGTATCCAGAGTCTCTAGTCGAGAGCCTTACCATAAGAATATATTCTTACACCGTAAGAATACAAAGGATATCTGTTGACTTGTATGGAACTGATGTGAGTCAAATGAAATAGGAAGCATTTTCTTTTTTCCTCCTTTAGACCCAAGGCAAATACGAATTTGCGCTGACAGAGTATGAATCATACTCAGATTTTGAAAAAAACTTCACAGAGACCGGAGAAAGCAAGTTTAGTTTCAACTTTGGTTTTAAAGTACCTGGAGTAGTTGAACTTGGTTTGAACCTCAAAGATGATAATAACAAACAATTTATTAGAAGAATCAAACGATTCTCTCACACTGTAAGTACCCTTTGTTGCCCTTTAATTTCTGTATATCCATTTGAATTTTCATGCCCAGATGTGTCTGTATTCCCCATTACTACCAGGCCTAGCAACAAGTTGTATTTTTGATATCTTGAAAATCTTCTCACAAAAAAAAAAAAAAAAAAAAAAGCAAGGTCTTACATGAACTTACTTTTTAGAAAAGCCAGGCAGTGGTCTATAATTATTTTCCTCTGTATTTGTGTTCTCTCACTTTCTAATGAGCTTTATCCCATGGTCTTCCTTTTTTTAAAGATTTATTCATTTAAGAGAGAGAGAGAGAGCACACAGCAGGGAAGAGGGAGAGGAGCAGGCAGACTCCCCACTGAACGTGGGGTCCAATGCAGCGCTCGATCCCAGGACCCGGAGATCATGACCTGAGCTCAATGGACTGAACCACCCAGGCTCCCCTCCCTAGGTTTTCATTAAGCTTGAGATTGTAGCTTTTCCAGACCAGATCATCTCTGGAGGTGTTTCAGCCCCCAGCACTTTAACTTTAACTCCTAAACGTTCTGCGGAAGCTCCCTCCAGAATATCACCCCAGACCTCTTCTTCTCTGACCTCTCGGAGCATTTGGTGGGGTCAACTGCACCGTCGCACACCTGCCCCTCCTGCATGTTTGCTGCTCCTTATCGCTTCCCTTTCCGGGTTCTAATCTCCCCACCTGCTCTTTATTTAATTCATGGCCATCTTCTCTTCTTATCCCTCGACCACGCCAGGTGATGATGTCTTCCATTCACCTCCCCTACCCCTATCCCCACCCCCCAGCCACCAGGGCAAGCAGCGCACCTTCCTCACTGTTCCTGACCTTCCTGTTATGCTCTGACCTGCACCGCACACTGTTACAGGCCTCATTACCTGAATTCCTCATGGACACTCCAGAGCAAGCTCTTCCTCCCCCATTTTCTCCATTAAATAGCATTTGTTTCCTTTCAATTTCCTAGGCGAAGCATTGCAGAATCATGGTTTGCTCTCTCTCTTCTCTTCATTTCCACATTATTGGCCACCAAATCCTTCAGTGTCACTCTCCCATATTTCTTTTTTTTTTTTTTTTAAGATTATCTACTTATTTATTGGACAGAGACAGACACAGCGAGAGAGGGAACACAAGCCTCCAGGGGAGTGGGAGAGGGAGAAGCAGGCTTCCCGCTGTACAAGAAGCCCGATGTGGGGCTTGATCCCAGGACCCCGGGATCATGACCTGAGCCGAAGGCAGACGCTTAACGACTGAGCCACCCAGGTGCTCCGACTCTCCAATATTTCTCAATCTAACTCTGGTTATATCTTAACTAGCCCGGACCCTGGCACTTCTTGCTTGGCCCCCCTGAGGGGTCTTCTTCTCCCGACTTCCCCTTCAGATGTATGTGCTGCCAGAAAGACGTTTCTAGGATACTAATCTAACCCTGTCACCTGCTCCCTCTTGCCTGTAAGATGAGGGTCAGAGCCCGAGAGTTGGTGGAAGAGGAGTAATTGGACCAGAAAGTAATGGGATATGATGTCAGAGAAGCAGGTGACAGGCAGCCTTGGGGAACCTTGAATTCCTCAGCAAGGAAGGTGCATTTTATTCTCTTGTCCCCGAGCATTTTCAATATGAGTGTGATATGTTAGAAAATGGATCTGAGCGGACCATGGAGGTGATCAAGTCACCTGTGATGCTTCATAGGAGGAAAAAGAGGTGAGGGGAGCTCAGAAAGTTCTCTGCTGCTGAACTACTGACCAACAGAAAATGAGTAGTGAACGTTAACGAGATTGTTACAGTCTTTGCATGTTTTTCCTTATCTTCTAGGCTCTGATCCACTTGAGGGCACAGGCTGTTTCTTTTATCTTTGGACTTAAGATGGCACTTAGTAGGTGCTTAAGACAGAAATAGAGTGATGAAGGGTGGGACTGATGAGAAGGAACGTACTTCGTTGGGGAGTAAAAGAAGGGTGCCATCCGTTTACTCCTTTTCTCCTGCTCCCCACCACCCCTCCCGCGCCCACCTCCCTGATTCAAACAGCCAGTCACAGTGTGCTTACAGTGTTCTGGGTATTAGAGTAGACTTGGGGCCTGGAGACAGATCCACTCTCATTCTTGCCTTCAAGCTCACAATCCAGGAGAAAAGGCAAACGTGTATGCAGGTAACTAATGATTAATATACGTATCAGTTGTAATACAGGAGAGTACGTGCTCTGAAGGAAACAGAAACAAAATGCAGTGCTGTCCTGGAGAATGGAGTGTATGTCTGGGAAATTCAGGGATGGTGTCACACAGGCAGCAGCTGCTAAGCAGTTGCTTAAAAATATAAGTAGATGTGCATCCAGCAGAAAAGGCAGGGAAGAGCATTTAAGGCAGAAGGAATAGCATGTGCAAAATTGTGTTATGAAGAGAATGGCAGATTTGAAGAACAGTGAGAAGTTGGACTGATGCTGATGTAGGGTGTGGTGGTGGGAAATAGGAAGGTATGGGGAGGCGTACTCACTACCAGGGGACAGAGTGGGAGTTCCTATGTTCACAGTAAGGGAGCGGATTTTATTCTGGATTTTATTCTTTATAATAGAGAGCCAATGCAGGGTTTTGTTTTAAGTCCAGAGGTACCTCATAACCCAGGCATACCTCAAAGATACTGCAGGCTTGGTTCCAAACCACTGCAATGAAGTGCATGTCATAGTAAAGTGAGTTAAGCAAATTTTTGGTTTCCCAGTACACACACGAGTTATGTTCACGCAATACTGCCATCTCTTAAGTGTGCAATAGCATTATGTCTAAAATAACAATGGACATACCTTAATTAAAAATACTGCTAAAAATGCTAACCGTCATCTGAGTTTTCAGCAAGTCATCGTTACTGATGACCATACCAAAAAATAATAATAAAGAAGATGTTGAAGTATTGCAAGAATTACCAGCATTGGGCACAGAGACACAAAGTGAGTAAATGCTGTTGGAAAACGGTGCCGACAACTTTGCTTGATACAGGTTGCCACAAACCTTCAGTTTATAAAAAACATAGTATCTATGAAGGGCAATGTGACAAGGCATGTGTGGAATACTCCCAGAGTTTTAAGACCTCAGCTCTGATTGGAGCAGGGAAGGCAGGCCGGAGAAAGAAGGGAGATCCACGGGAAGGCTTTTGTCAACATCCGAGCAAGAGAGGAAACCTACAGTATTTAGAAAAATCACAGAGCACCGCTTCACTTGGAAGGGTAAAGAAGAAGGGAGAGTCATGAGTCTCTGGAATAGGACTAGAATGAGGCGAGCGTCAGGTAGGGAGCAATGAGGAGCCCGGGCGGCTGGCACCACAGGAGCTGGCATGGCCTTCTAGAACTGATAGGTCAAACTGGCTGTAAGTTTGAAGACTGGGGCAGAAGGTGCCTCGTGAATGCTACCCGCTCTCTCACATCGTCCTCCATCTACACATCAGCAAAGAACCTCTCACATCGGACCCCTCGGACCCTCTGCTGCCTACACTTCACTGAGCGTCACCCTCTTTCAGTCTGGCCCCCACAGCAAGGGCCCCAAATATTTCCTGTAAAAGGCCAGATAGTAAATATTTTAGGCTTTGTAGGACCCTAGGGTCTCTGTCACAACTACTTACCGCTCTGCCATTGCCGTGGAGAGTACACAAATGAAAGGGCATGGCTGCATTCCAGTGAGACTCCATTCATAACCCCAGTCACGTGATTCGGGGTGCAGGCTGTAGTTTGTTGTCTCGCCTTCCTAAAACACCTCTTTGACTCACTCTTGAGAGGCCTTTCTTCAGAATCTGAAAAGCATAAACAAAGAGGTAGACAGGTAGACCCCACTTCCTCCCAGAGTGGTCCTGGGTGCACTTGCTGCTCCTCTCCATGTCTGCCTCTGGCCGCCGACCCTTCTCATTGCCGCTTTGCCGCTCTGAGCGGGTGAGTTAAGGGCAAGCTCTCCCATGCCGAAAGGACATCGAAATATTTATGAGGAATGAACCGTTGTCAAACAGGCCCATCTTCCCCCCAGTATCCTCAAGGAATCGTAAGAGTGATGACCCCAGGCCAAGAATGTCGGATGGCATTTGCAAAGTTCATCTTCTCGTTCCAGATTCCTAACTTTAAAGGTCTGGTTTTCCCATGTCGGTCTTTCATTTAGAAAAGCTCATTTCTGCACGCGCGCTCTGACCTTGAAGTAGCACATTACAGGCTGAAAGCCAGAAGCCTCATGCTCCATTACGAGTTCCTTCAGAGAGTCAAGCTGCTGCCCCTGGAGTACAGTTACGGGGAGTACAGAGATCTCTTCCGTGATTTCGGGACCCACTACATCACAGAGGCTGTGCTGGGGGGCATTTACGAATACACACTCATCATGAAAAAGGAGGCCATGGAGAAAGCAGGTACACAGCCCCGGGGACTGAGGTTTTCCTGCTGGGGCTCATGTGAGCTCTGCAAGGTGGTAGGGAGAGGCTTCTCTTAGTTGGTGGGAGAAGAGGTACAGACTCTGCTTCTAGTTCACTTCTCCCTCTCTGCCTATAGTTTCACTAGCAGGTCTCCCCTTTTTCATAACCTGTTCCTGTGGGTCCTCTTCTACCCAACCCTCTGTCTGGGTGGTCCTCTTTTCTGTAACTACTGTCGCTAGACAGCATCACCCAAGCTCATAACTTTAGACGCCTCCAACATGTGGCAACACCCCCATGTCTATTTCCACCCTGGCCCTCTTCCCTGAACCCAAGAGCTTACATCCCAACGACTCCTTGACGTCACCACTGAGATGTCCAACATCCAGCCCCACCTTTCCATGCCCCAAAAGTCAACTTTTGCTTTTCTTTCCCAAATTTGTGTCTTCCATAGTCACCCACATCTCAGAATGGTTTTACCATCCAATCAGTGGCTCAAGCCAAAGACCTAGGAGTCAACCTTGACTGTATTTCCTTCCTTCTAGTTGATTAGCAAGTCCCATCAGTAAGTTTGAGGTGAAACCCAGGATTCTGCATTTCAAACAAGTGTGACATGATGTCACTGCTGCGGATCCATAAGCCACATTTTAAGGAGCAAGTTCATAGATTATTACACTAGGCTCCAGACGAATATTCACCTCCCATTGCCCCCCTGAAGTCTCTTTTCCCTACATGTATAATTACAGGACTTTCAAACAATGGCAGGCCTAAGGTGTGACTCATGATTCCCAATCCCATGTTCTTTCCTCCAACATAGTACTTGACAGCTGAGCTGCCCTGGGTCACACAGTTCACAAGGGCAGGCAGAGCCAGGGTTTGGTTATAAGTCCATTGTACTTGCAGGAGGACGCATGGTATATGATGTATGTAAATTTAAGCCAGCGTGGCCCCCGTCGCACAAGGGTCAAAGAGAGCGTCCTCCATCCCACTGGTTTCCAATGCACTTTCCATATTTCCGCAAATATGATCCTGATACATTGGTCACACTTACTTGACCACAGAAGCACTTTTTCTTATAATACTAGTACAAAAATTACAAGAGATATTATTAAGAGATTTGTATTTCAAGGAATGTGTCTGGGGGAATACTGATGTACCCTAACACCACTAGAACAGCCCTCTCCTTGCCTGGCCTCCAAGTGCTGACAAGTCACACCCAAGTTCTCAGCAAGCCCAGGAAGGGAGAATGCCTTGTGGAGAATTAGGGAGGAGCAAGTGGGAAATGAGCCAAAAAATGAAGAAATAGGAGAAATTGGCCCCTTTTCTTTGCCAGGTCCTAGACTGACACTTTAAATGCATCACTTCAATTAATAAATGAGCAAGCTCTCTCTTCTATAGCCAAGCATAAAGAAGAGAGGGTGAGCAGAAGGGGAACAGATGGTGGCAACCTCGATTCATGGAATCAGTCCCTAGAGGGTTGCTATCAGGAGCCACAATTTTAGAAAGTGACTGAGCACTTCTGCTCTTTGGAGAGTGGCAAAGAGCCTCAGAGCCTCTGAGGACCCTGAGGGGAAGTTGCTGTCCATTTCTCATGAGGTCTCTGTGCTGATGTTAGCCTCTCCCTGCATTGAGGTCACCAAGCTAGGCGCCCTTTTATCCGAACCTGAGTCTGTGGGGGCCCCATGACATCCAGGAAGGGCAAGGCCTTTGGAATGGAGAACAGGAGAAGGGACAGGGTGAATTACCTCTAGGTCACGGGCCTTTTTCGTGCTTCCTTCAGATTACTCTCTTAAGGATGTCCAAGCCTGTGCCCAGGTGGGTTTTAGAATCGGCGCTGCTATTAAGGCAGTCTATGTCAAGCTCGGTGTGTCAGTGGAGCGATGCCAGCATATTCTGAGAGAAATAGGAGGTAAGTGGCTGGCGTATGTGACTTCCGTGATCATCGTCTTTCCCTTCCTCGCATCCCCAAAACTGAGTCACTCTCTAAGCCAAACACCAGATATTCTAAGACATTTCAATTAAAATAACGATTCATTCAGTAAAAACTTATTCAGCTCCTGCGATATGCTGGACATACGAAAATGAATAAAATTGTATTCCTATCCCCAGGGCGCTCACACAAAGCGGGCGAACACTTGAAGAAACAATGACAAGGCGGCAGTAAGCACCAAACCCAATCTGAAGCATCAGGACAGGCTTCCTGAGGGAGGCAGCTCTGGAACTGCCGCTCGAGGAATAAAGCAGGAATGTTGTTTCTAAGGCAGGAGGAAAATGACAATGGAAATTGACTCTGGGGGTGCTGAGAGTTTGCCTATCTGGAGGTTGGAGGCAGGGGTGTCGGGGCCAGGTAAAGGAGGTGAGGGAGCGGGTGAGGAAACTAGCCCTTACCTGAGACCAGGGTGGGACAGAGACTAAAAGAGCATCTGAAGACCTAAGTCATGGAGCAGAGCCCACACGGCAGGGGGAGACCAGATTGGAGGCTGGCGTAGGATCCAGGATGTAATGCCAAGTGTCCGGGAGCAGGAAACCTGGAGGTCATTCAAGGGAACTGGGAATCAGCACAGTGGGTGGAGTAGGATAGAGAGGCCGATCGACAAGGACTTAGTCCGTGACCTCTGCCGCACCCCGAGGAGCAAGCCTCCACAGGCTCTACTTACTGAGCTTCTACCTGGGATGGAATGTGGAGAAAGAGTTCCCCAGCTGAAACAAAACAACAAAAATGTAACTGCTGGTCTAGGACAATCGCTTGCACTGGTGACTGATGTCTGGTTGATACTGTTTATTTGCTCATTCTCGTGGGCCTGGGTTGGAAGAGACGTCCGGCCAGAGATGCATGCATAGAACACAGGTGCTCTTGAAAAAAGACTTATGGAGTGCCCATCTGGCTCGGTCAGTGGGCCTTGCCCCTCTTGTTCTCGGGCTTGTAAGTTCCAGCCCCACATTGGGTAGAGAGATGACTTGAAACTAAAATCTTGAAAAAAAAAATTAAAGAATTAACAAGGCTTGTAAATTAACCCCCTTCCCCCTTACCACCCTGCATGGGTCCCTTGATGGAACATTGCCCAGGACCCCGGAACCCTTGCCAACTACAGCTGCTCCATCCCTTTTGGTGAAAACACCATCCTCACTTCTGTGTTAAACACATCCTTCCTGTCTTAATAGTTTTATTGCCATATGTATCCCTGACCAATACAGCTTAGTGTTGCTTGTTTTAGTTTTATTTTGTTTTAAACATTTTATTTATTTATTTGACACACACACAGAGAGAGACAGAGAGAGAGACAGAGAGAGCACAAGCAAGAGAAGCAGCAGAGGGAAAGGGAGAAGCAGGCTCCCTGTGGAGTAGGGAACCTGGTGCGGGACTTGATCCCAGGATCCTGCGATCATGACCTGAGCCCAAGGCAGACGCTTAACCAACTGAGCCCCCAGGAACCCCTGTTGCCTGTTTTTGAACTTTATATGGATGGGATGTGATCTTTTCAGTTCTGGGTGTTGGTTGTCTTTTTTTCCCATTCATCGTCATGTTTTTGTGTATAATGATAGTCTCCGTTGCTGCATAGTATTTTATTGTATGAATACAACACTTTGTCCATGCCACTGTTGGATTTGGGTCACTTCCTGTTTCGAACAAGTACAGTCACTGGAGCTTTGACCTTTTCTCCGCAGCCGTCTGGTACACGCATGCAAGGGTTTCCCAGGGCATGCACCGCGAGTGGGATTGTTGGGTTGTAGACTGCATATTTTTTCTGGACTAGTTCCAACAAAACTGTTTTCTGCAATGCTTGTACTGCTGTGCACCCCTGTCAGCAGCATGCAAGACTCCCTGTCTGTGGTCCTCAGGTGTGGTAGGCTCAAGGCTGAATGGTTCCTCGACACCACCTCTTTTGGCATTGGGTCCATGGACAGATGAGAATGCGAAGATTGAATGATATGCTTGAGGGCTTTCTGGGAAACTCCATGAGAGGTCAAAATAATAACCATTTCCTAGTAGACACTCTTTAGTGGGTATTTATCACATATGAAGCCCAGCCTTTTACAAATATTCCCGCCTCTGTTATCCCATACACAGAAGCACTATAACTAGAGCTCTACAGCATTACCTGGATAAACCTTTTCACCCTTAATGCCCAAAATTTCTTATCCGCAAGTAAGTGAGTTAATACATGTACAACAATTAGATTACAGGCTGACACATGAATGATCACTAACTCATCTCTCTGTCGACCTATGTGTCTATCTATGACCGTCTATCAATATACTGTATTTATATTTATACACGTGTGTATATATTTATCTGTCCATCAGCTCTCTATCTTCCATAGACTCAGTGACATTTATAGATGTCCCTTCCTTGTCCTGCCCCCAACTTAGGTCCAAAAGATTGAGAGAGCTGCCTTTTGCCCCTTGCGCCATGACTTCCTCTGCTGGTAGGAAGCCACCTTGTCCACCGGCACCTGCGGGATGAGTTTAATAAATATTGCAGTAATTAGGTAATTGATTGGGTGGCAGTAAATTCCAAGGTGCTGAAGTGGGTCCCTTGACATGCCAGGTCTCTGTGTCCATTCCAGACAGAAACAAGAGAAACACCATGGTGGAAGACTTGGTGGTGCTTGTGCGAGGAGGGGCCAGTGAGCACATCACCACTCTGGCCTACAAGGAGCTCCCAACGGCAGAGCTGATGCAGGAGTGGGGAGACGCGGTGCAGTACAATCCAGAGGTCATCAAAATTAAGGTACAGCTGGGGACGCCTGGGTGGCTCAGTTGGTTAAGCATCTGTCTTCAGCTCAGGTCATAATCCCAGGGTCCTGGTTCGAGCCCCACATTGGGCTCCCTGCTCAGCAGGGATCCTGCTTCTCCCTCTCCCTGCTGCTCCCCCCACTTGTTCATTCTCTCTCTCTCTCTCTCTCTCTGACAAATAAATAAATAAAATCTTTTTTAAAAAATGCCCAGGGCTTGGGATACAGAGCTCAAAAAGACCCATGCCCCAATCTCGAGGCACACACATTAGAGTGGATAGTCCATCTGGATTGGACCAATAACAATACACTGTTCAGCACCAGCTAGAGACCCTTGAGTCCCTCCCACTCAGGCCACCCAAGTTGCTAAAGGAAACTCACCATTGGCTTCTAATTCCAGCCCTCTGAAATTGATAGGGTTTCCATTTCAGCAGAGAACCGCCCTTTCCGTTATTTATTTTAGCTTTCATTCATTCAACCAACAAATAGTTGTTAAGTTCCTGCGATGTGACAGGAATTAAGACACTGGAGGAGAACACAGGAAGCTGTGAGGACGAAGCCTGTGGCATGTGCCGAGCTCTAGGACAAATCCAGGCACGGCCTTCTTACAGGACGGGTTGGTACCTCACAGTGATCACTGACGTTTCGAGCACCTTCTACATCCATGACGCTGTGCCAGGGGCTTTAGGAGCATTATCTCATCGAATCCTCATGCCTCTGCGGATTGCATACGCTGATTTCCATTTTGTGGTGGATGAAATTCAAGTCACAGAGGTTGCATCTGTCTGTGGCTGCTGGAAAGTCTCTGTGAGGTCTGGACCCAAGACTTTGACTTCTTCCCTCCCCTCCAGACTTTGCTGTGGGTTTGGTGAATAACAACGAATGATCCCAACCACCTGTTACCCACATAGGAGCAGTTTTGCAGCCTTAAACTAAGAAGACATTTGCTCGAACAAGACTGTCATACACATCAGCAGTTGTCGGTCCTTGCCTATGGGGACTTCTGCACAGGGTCCACGTTCTGTCCTCGGTCAAGCTCGTCTTGCTGTTGTCTGTACAGTCACTGGTTGTCTGGCATCCACCACACCCCTGCCCCACGTTGCTCCCGGAGGTTTAGTTTGCCGCCAAGAAGGGGTGATGAGGGACTGGAGCTCCTGACAGGAAGCTCTGTAGTTCCCAACCCTGGCAGCTTCCCACAGTGTTTTTACTTATATGTCAAATGTACAGTTTCTGCAGAACAAGAAGTCTGCCATTCAGATCCTCTCCTCTGCTATGTGCTCAGTAGTGACACTTAGGGTATAGCCGCTAACAAGCACCGAGGAGGATAAAGTCAGTCAAAGGTTGTAGGCAGCTCGAGAGAAATCTGGGATTGGCTGAGGTTGTGGTGACATTGCTTGGTATCACAGTTGGGCGTGGGAGTGAACAGAGTTCAAGGGAAAAGTAGATCCCTGGGCTTTACACGTCACTTATATTTGACTTGCATCTTTTCCCTAAAACTGAGAATTAATGTTTTCTTTGCTTATCAGCTGAAATAGGTTGGGTGTGCCAGACTGGGTATTGGGAACGTCAGGTGCCAAGCATGTGATGTGATTATGGGGCCGGGGGGGGGAGGGGAGAGAGAGAGGGAGGGAGGAAGAGAGGTAGGGCGGGTCAGCATGCTAAACACCTCAGTCAGACTGGTACGTTACCCTCAGAGGTGACTTGCTCTACCGAGGGCTAGTGGCTTCCCAGCCTGCGTGTGATACAGTGGAAAGTATCACAGCCACTATCAGTGTAGTGCTGGGAAGGGCTGTGTGTGTGGCCGAGGAGAAAGATGAAAGACTCAGAAATGTGTTCAGGAGCTGGAGAGGAGAGATGACTGGAGGCTCTTAAAACCTTCCTTTGTAAGTCCCAGACCTGAATTAGAAATGTACGATCTGGGCATCCCACTCTTGCACACACTCTTTCCGGCAGGAGAAAACTGCAGACGCCTTCATATTATCCCCCCATAATTCTCTGTGGAGTCAGCTCACCAGGTGGAGCAGCGATTACTTTCCAGGACAGCAGAGGCCACTGGGTCAGCAATTCCTAGACACAAGAGTGTTGGCTGGGGCTCACAGCCATAAACCATACTTGAAAGATCAAGACCCAAAACACGATTCCTGTAGGAGCCGGGTGGACGGGGAAGAAGAACACAGAAGAGCCCATTCCCATTGTTTACTGGTAAAATTCCATCCTCAGAGAAATGGCTCTTTGCTCAAAGAGCTAAAAAAAAATAGCAGTGACACATAAAGAGAGTCCCAAACACCAAAGGTTGAAATTACGTTCAAGACGCAGAAGAAGAGCCTCCATCGAAAAGTGGGAAAATAGAAGTCAATTGCCTTTGCTTTGTGTTTATAAGAAGATTTAAGAAAATGAACTAAGGAAGTCAAAAAAAGCAAGCTGAGCTATTGAGCCCTCATCAGATGAGAAAGGTAGTGGCTGACTGTAGGAAGCCCCAGGCACAGTGGCAGATGAAAGCCTACATTAGAAACTGTAAAGAACAAATGGAGTCAGTGATGTGGAACGCACTGTAAAAATGTTCTTACGTAGAAGCAAAAGACCAAGAGATGAAAGCAATGACGTAAGAGAAATATGATGGAAAGAGAGTACAGAAGGAGGCATCAAAAACCCAAGGACTTCTTCCTGAGAAAGCGGCATGATAAGAAAGGGAAGAGTTGACAGATTGGCAAGTGAAGAGGCAGGACGTCCAGTTAAATTTGAATTTCAGACAAATAATGGGTAAATTTTACTAAAAGCATCCCCCAAATATTTCATGGGACATCCTTATACTATACAAATATTTGTTGTTTATCTAATATTCAAATTTAGCTGAACATTTTTTATTTGACTGGCAACCCTAGTCACCTACTCTACCATCCATGTACATTTCTATCAGTAGTCAGGGTGGCTGAGTTGCGGTCTAAGGTCCAGGCTGGTGGAGAAGCCATTGTACAGAACTTGGGCATTGCCCAGGGTAGAAGGAAATGATATAGTGAGTGATGCTCATGTAGAGGTCAGGAAGGACTTGGTTATGCTGCAGTAAAAATGAGAAGTCCCAAATCTTAGTGGCATAGTACATCAAAACTTTATTTCTCAATCACACAACATGTCCAAAGCATATTAAAGAGGATGTTATTGGCAGTGCTCCTCAGGGTCCCAGGTGATGGAGGCTTTATGTGGTCATGTGCTCCCAAGATCACCGCAGCAGTGGTAAGGAAGGGGAAATGTCATCTCACTCTGCCCTAAAAGCTTCACCCTGGAAAAGACCCTCCCTCTGCTCACTCGCCACTACTCAAAACAGGTCATGTTGCAAACCTGCCCTTCAGGAGGTCAGGGGATCATAGCCCTGCTAGGTACCCAGAAAGAAAACTAGCTGATCAGCTGGTAACCAGAGATAATCACACCTTTCTAATGGGGGTGATTTTCTAAAGCAACGTACTCAAAGATTCTCGAAAGACAAATGATTCTGACCGAGAGAAGGTTTAAAATACAGATGTTGTGGTCACCTTGCCTGGTAAGAAAATGTCACACTCGGGCTGCTGGATCTCACCCCCAAAATAAATTGTGAATTTCAAATAAGGAAACCATGAGTATAAGTAAATGACAGCTAACACACCAAAAAAAAAAAAAAATTTTTTTGCCACAAGTGAAATCCTTAATGTACAAGGAGTGATACAATTTGTAAGAAAGACACATCTCAAAGGAAATAGACAACGTTCAGAACTATGATGGTGAATATATAGGCAAAATGTTTCACTTTTCTAGGAATAAAAAGTGAAAATCAAACTAACAACATGCTTTACCCATCAAATTGACAATGATTAAAAATCTATAATACTCGATGTCACTGAGAGTGATGAGATGGACACTTTTATAAAATGAGATGAGAATAGAAGTTGATATAAGAGTTTAGGCAAAGAATGTAACCATCTATATCCAAAACATTAGAAATGTTTATAGCTTTTGATCCAATAACCTCAAACGCAATGATCAACTAAAGGCATCATTTTAAACGTTGGCAAAGATGTATATATAAAAAGATACCTTCTTTTATGCTATTTGTAGTAGCAAAAGAAAAGAAGAAAAAGGAAACAAAAACCTAGTAACAAGAGAAGAAATGAATACCTTGTAGTTCATCTGTACAACAGGGTTCTAAGCAGCCCTAAAAAAAAAAATTATCAAAGAATATTGAATGGCATGGGAAAATGCTCATAACAGGATATTAAGTGAGGTAAGTGGAAAACAAAACAGCCCTTCTCTTATGCCACCAACCTGTTATAAATACCCACCCATTTATCCAAAAATATACACTGACAGGATACAACCCACAATGCTAACAGTTCAAATCCTCTTCTGCCACTTACTGATGTGTGACTCTGGTCTATCTGTTTAACTTTGCTGTGCCTCAGCCTTTTCCTCTGTAAAATGGGGAAGGCCACCTTCCTCATGGGATTGTTGTAAAGATTAAGTTAGATCATGTATGTATTTAGTTAAACACCTAATAACTGCAGCCAGTACAGTAATTGTTATCATTAAGAATGGTGATCACCAAAAAAAAAAAAAAAAAAAAGAATGGTGATCACCTGGGGCGCCTGGGTGGCTCAGTCAGTTAAGCATCTGACTCTTGATTTTGGCTCAGGTCATGATCTCAGAGCCATGAGATCCAGCCCTACATCGGGCTCCGTGCTTGGCATGGAATCTGCTTGAGGATTCTCTCTCTCCCTCTCCCTCTCCCCCTTGCCCTCCCCACTCTCCCTCTCTTTCTCTCTATCAATCAATAAATAAAGAAGGAGAAGAATGGTGATTACCAGGGTCTATTACAGGGAACCATGTGAAATTTAATAAATAGTGAGCACCATCCCTTTGCTACAATATGATAAATAAAATTTTCACAAGGGCAAATGGTCAATATGAGGAGGTAAGACTGTATTTGGGGGAGAAATAAGGGAGAAAGGAGGAAAGAGAGGAAGAAGAGGAGAAAAGAGAGAGAAAGACGGGCGGGGGTAGGGCCATCGAATGAAAGAAGGGACAATTACGCCCTACTACGGAGAACAAAAAGGGAGGTGTGGAATCCAGGAGTCGCTGCTGCGTCCCAAGGCAAACCATGGTCTGCAAACTTTGGAGAACACCAGCACAGAAACGGGAAATAGGAATAATCAAGCCATTTTTATCAATAATTATCATGAACTAGTAAGAAAAATAAAAGCTTTGGTTCAGATTCCTGGCTATGACGTTGTTCAAGTCACTTAGCCTCATCTGAAAGCAGCGCTAACCGTTGCTACCTCGTGAGGACGGAGTCTGATCACGTCAACCCCCAGCCCCAGCTGCTGGCGCGCAGTACACATTGGAGGTTTATTCCAGTTCTGCCTCTGACTTGCTCTCTCTCCTGGAGCCAATCTCAGTGTTCATAGGAGAATGCCTGGGGGGTTAAAGGCAGCCTTTCACGGTGCTCAGGCAGTGAATGCAGATTGTTGCAGGAGCTCACACTGGTGAACAGCAAACTCCTCACTTCCCCCCCATGCCTCCCCCACGTGTGGCCAGCAGGCTGGACTGTTTCGCAAACCGCCTCTGGATCAATTCATTGACCACAAAACGGTGAGACAATGGGACCACCAAGGGGTCTTGCTTTGCCCACTGGAGCGAAGGTCAGCATCAGATGCATTAAGAAATGGAAGCAATTTTCTTCCCACTGGAGGCTTCTATTAGGCATGATTGCCTGCATTTAGACAGACCCTAAACTCTCCACCGCAGGATTAGGGCAGGATCACAAACGAAATCTGGAGAGGAACCTGGCCCTGGAGCTGAAACTAGGGGAAAGATGTTCCATAACATTTTTAACTACTCCTTTGCACTTTGTCTCAGACTTTTCCTAGCCCATTAGCACCACCACACTGGTCTGTGGCTTCCACTGGTGAAAACACTGCCACGCTCCCGGGAGACCAGCGGTGCTCTCTCTCTGCGTCTAGGTCCCTGCTGTCCACCCCCTCTCCTCCTGGCCAGCTGCTGTTGCCCTGGTGAGGCCTCCCATCCCCCATTAATTGGCCCATCCACTTTTTTTTTTTTAAGATTTTATTTATTTACTTGAGAGAGAGAGAGCACATGGGAGCCCAATGTGGGACTCGATCCCAGGACCCTGGGTTCATGACCTGAGCCAAAGGCAGACACTTAACCAACTGAGCCACCCAGGTGCCTCTCCCACCCACTTTTATTAGCTGTTCTCACAACCCTTGGGGTTGGACCCCAGAGATACAGAGCTGAGAGTATAGAGCCCTGATCTCCAGCAGCTTATCTTCTAACTCAAGAAGGAAAAAGGGAGATTTCAACTCATTAAAAAAATGAATGACTGCAAAGGAGCAAAGAAATAGAATTTGTATCAGTTGAACACTGGGTCGTATGCTGAGCACTTCATGATGGGAAAGTGTTCTGTGAAGTTTGGAGCTCAGGGAAAGGCTTCATGATGGTGGCTCTTGCACAACGTGAATGATTTTGCCAGTTTTGGTGAAGGAGGCGATGTTGGGACAAAGCTATAATAGTTTCAAAGAGTGTCTTGAAAATCACCTCCTCTTCCCTACCAAAGACAGATTAACTGCCTGCTCCTCCCCCCACATTCCAAGTTTGCACTCAGCCCTGTAATTGCTGTGCTGTAAGCACCGGTTACTATCTCTATCTCTCTCTCTCTCTCTCTCTCTCTCTCTCGGGATTCCTGCGGATTTCATCTTACACATTACTTAAGTTTAATGCTTGGCACTTGGGAGGTATTTGGTAGAGTTGACCTGAACTTGAAGGAGTTTATTGGTGGCTATGCGGTGGGATGGGACATCCATCTACACACTGGGGCATCCATCCAGTGCCAGATGAATCCACTCATCTCCAGGCACCAACTCCTTGCTCATTCCTATGGAACCTCACTTCTGCCTTCTATCTGATGAACGTTTTCTGTTGAAATGCCTGCCTTTCTGCTCCCCAGACAGAGCCTCTGTATGAACTGGTGACAGCCACAGACTTTGCCTTCTCCAGCACAATAAAGCAGAACATGAAGCAGGCTCTGGAGGAGTTCCAGAAGGAAGTCAGCCCTTGCCACTGTGCTCCCTGCCAAGGGAATGGATTCCCTGTCCTGAAAGGTAACATTTCCCCGCAGCTGGCGTCCCTGTGGATGACGTCATCTGGAGGGGTCTGTGCCGCGGCCAGAACACATCAAATCAGCATACCCTCCAGAGTATCTCAAGAAGAGTTCTAGGTCAATCCCTAGTCCTCTTCAGAGGCCTCAAGGACTGCCATAAAGCCCTCTTCATTTTCTCAGAGGGAAAAAATAGCCCCCCCAGGCATTTGGAGCCTCTTAAACTGAGCTTCTCTACCCTCATCAGGCATTAGAACTCCCTGAGACCTGCAGAGCTACTGATGTTCAGGCCCCCACGTGGATCATATGAGTCTCTAGAAGGCCCCTCGTCAGGACTTACCCATAAGCCTTCTCTAGGTAGTTCTAATTTGCAGCCCGGCTAGGACTCACACCTACCCAAGTCCCCACCTCCCCAGAGCACAATGAGGTGGGATGGGACCCAAGGGCCCCCTGGGCTCAGCTGCAGTTCCTGGGTGGAGAGCACAATGTCCCTCTAAGGCAGTCTCATCCCGGGCTGCAGTGGAGAATCCTGGGCCTCAACCTGAAACACTTAAAGTGAATCACGGGGATTGGCCTTTGAAAAAGCCCAGCAGGTGATTGCCCTGTGGAGTCGGGGCCGAGAAGCCGATCTACAGCTGAATTCACTAGCCCACGGGATCCATGACTTCACGAGCTTACAAACTAGTGCGAGGGCTAGAGCTGAGCAGAGTTACACTGAAGTGTACCGAGCATTAGAACAAGGGTCAGTCTATCTCCCAAGAAGTCAAAATAGGTAGCTAGGTCGTGCTCCTCCAGCCACCTGAATACCTACGTTCCAGCAGCATAAAACCGAAGGACCAGGCTGAGAAGGTGCCATCTGCAACGAAGGGGTGGGGATGGACTTGGGGCAATTCTCTGGGCCAAAGAAGAGGCCCTAGGCTCTGCGCGTCCTGACCTACACATGGTGAGGAGATTGGGGGATGGAGGGATGGAGGGAGTGACAGCAAGGATGGGCCACTTGAACTTGATTCTTAACTTTAAGGGTCATATCTGGGGCCACTGCAATGGGCAGAGCAAATTTGCGGTTGGCTGAGGCAGGGGATCTTATGCGCCTGCAGTGATGGCTGAGGAAAGGTTCAGTCCAGGAGGAAGCCAAAATAAGGTATACAGAGCAACTGGGTACAGCAGATCCCTACCCAGCGGGGGAGCCGCCTGGAGTTAGGACAGAGCCAACTCAACAAAGGGGACACAGGAGAAGACTCACTCCCAACAGATTGAGAAGTATGTGTCTAGCTTCTTGGACAGGGTGGATGGAAGCAAAGCAGAGATAAGTGAGAGCCTAAGGTTGGGAAGTTCTGCCATCAGAATGGGGACCCCCCAAGTGGGGGAGTGGTCAGCAAGAAGTGGGGGTCAGCCCATCAGCTCAAGGTCTTGATCTAGAGTTGCTGAAATCCCCATGCCTTTGTGTGAAATTGGAACCCAGGAATTGGAACCCACCTGAAGATGTGCACCGGTGTGAGGGAGACTATGAAGCCAGAGACTGGGGTGCTCCTGGGCCTGACTTAGGATGATCCTATGAAGGGATTCTGTGTGACCCAGATGAGAGTAACTCTTAGGTGACAAGTTACAGGTTAGCATATGGACTAACTTCCAAAGGGTCAGAATTGGCCAAAAGTAGGATGAGATTTCTAAGGACAGTGAGTTCCCCATCACTAAGAGTGTTCAAGCAGAGGCTGGACACTTAAATGCGTGGGGGCGAAATTGAGCACCAATGACCAGTGGCCCCAGTGACCTGTAATGTAGCTTCTAGCACTGGAAACTTACAAGCCTGGGTCAAATGTCGGCTCAGAGTAATTTTCCTCAGGAACGCTGTGTGAATCCTCATGATGGTAAGAAACACCCTTGGCCCTGAACCTTCTTCTCTGAAACCATTCAACTAAATGTTTCTCCTCTTAATCTAATGGCCGTGTCACCACTGTAATGAGGAGGGCTGAACTCAGGAGTTCTGTTTCACAAGGCGTGAGTCACGTTCTCTCTGCATTGTCTTTCCAGAATCACGCTGTGAGTGCATCTGTCCTATTGGAGTCCACGGCACAGCCTGCGAGGTCACCCATGAGAAAGGTAAGCAATCTTTGAGAATTGGTCAAAAAAGGGAAATCTAGGGAATTCCAGGGGATAATTCAAAAGGGCATAAAGAACCCTGGGAATGTCAGGTTAGGAGCTGGGTACTATGAAATTTCCATCCTGGCTCCCGATTTTATAATTCATTGTTTTCACACCTAAAAGTGCTTTGTGTCCTAGGACTATCAATGCATGGAATTTGCAGGTTATTTCTTTGAATCATTCTGGAATGCTTATCTTCCTTTTTTTTTCTTTTTTTTTTTAACTGAACTTCTATTCAGCCCTCAAAATCCAGCACAGATGTCCCTTTTTTGTAGAAGTTCTAACCCTCAACCCCTGAGTAAAATTAGTTAATTCCTCCCATGCACTCCTATAGCACTTTAAACATATGCCTATTATAGCTCTTAGCATATTATATTTTGGATTGCTTCTGTCTGCCTCCCTTCTGTGTGTAAGCAGAGATCATGTTCGATTTATCTCTGTGTCCCCATGGCCCAGCATAGTTGCTGCTCCGTGGTAGGGGCTGAATTAACAAACAAAAGACTAGGCTATCATTAAGATCCTTTCCAGCTCTCAAATTCTTTGGCCAGTTTATTATCTGAGTTCTCTACATGCTCTCAGCCCCTGACTCCTTCTTCCCTTCCCTTCCTTCTCTTTTTGGTGACACCATTAAAAAAGGAAATGATGCATCCAGTGAAAACAATGTACTGCTATGTATTGGACACCTTGCTGAGTGCTCAGACTCAGTGTGGGTTCAAGTTTCATGTCTGTCATTCAGTAACTGTGACCTTGAGCAACTTATGTGACTGCTTGGTGCCTCAGTTTCCTCATCTGTAAAATGGGGATGATGGAATTAACTACCTACTAGAGCTGTCTTGAGTTTCACCTGAAACCTATATAAAGCTCTTGGGAGGAGGCCTAATACATTGTAAGAGCAAAATAATTGTTGGTTTGTTTTAGAGCAAAATGAATCTTGTCACTTCGTATTTGACATTAGATCCTTTGGTCCTCACCATAACATCACAAAGGAGGTACTATCGATATCCCCATTTTACAGATGAAGAAACTGAGGTGCTTTCTAGGTCACTAATGAACTTGCCCACTGGTCACACTGTAAGAGCAAGACCACAGGTTCAGGTCCAGTGTGCCTGCCACAGCCTTTGCTCTTGACTCCTGCCTGCACTATTCTCCACAGTGAAATGCTAGGATTGTTCTTACCCACCCCACCCCCTGCCATCACATTGCAACCAGGTCCCACACAGTGATATGCCCCCAGCAGGTAGTGCACAACCATAGGATTTCTCCTGGTTGGAGGAGACCCTGGACACCTCCTACTGGAACCTTCTCATTTTATGAGTGGGCAGGCCCAGAAGTACCAAGCAATGCATGGGGAAGGATAACTGCCCATCAGAGACTCCGAGAGACACCTGATATATTGTGGTGGAGAGAATCAGTTACTTGTCAGTGTCATCAACAACCGAAAAAATCCTCAAGGGAAAGGCAAATATCGGGAAGGGGAGAGTGCCGTGTCTGTTATTACTTCATATAACACACGATGCTCACCGATCACAGAGCTCCTAGTTTATACATTGACAAGAAGCAAACCACCCAGCATCCTATCACTAAGAAGTGACTAAGGTGAGAGCCAGTCATGCAACAGACGTTTACCAAGGTCTCCTATGTGCCAGCTTAGGTGTGAGGGTTCAGTGGTGAGCAAATCAGGTAGAGATCCCGCCATTATCGAGACTGCTGTTCAGCAAAAAAAGACCTACATCATTTGAATTGTCCCAGAAACACATTTAAAGTTTTAGTTGTAACTGCTATAAAATGGCCGGCGAGAGCTTAAAATATGAAGAACTGGTGAGGAGTTAGAGGTCAGGGCAGTTTCCCTGCAGAAACAACCCTCTACCCGAGATCTGAAGGCTGAATGCGATTGACCAGATGAATAGAGGAGGAAAGAGTATCTGAACCAGGGAAACAACATCTGCAAAGGCCTTGTGGCAGAAGGGAGTGTGGCAAGTACCATGGTGTGCAAGAAAGCTCACTGAAGGGAGGATTTGAGAGCCGACTCCCAAAGCCTTTTGGCTTCTACCCCCCACCCCTCCATAGGGCACCAGGTGTAACAAGGGCTAATCAGTGTTCACTGACCTTCTTTCTTCTAGATGTCCCCATTGACGGGAGGTGGAATTGCTGGTCAGACTGGTCTCCATGTTCCGGAGGACATAAAACAAGACAAAGGCAGTGCAACAATCCACCTCCTCAAAATGGAGGCAACCCCTGCGTGGGCCATGCTTCAGAAACACTTAAATGTTAAGGAAGAAGTGCTTCTTCCTACAGTGGGCTGCCCCCTGTGAGAGCTCTGAGCCCTTAGGAACTCAGGCCCAGTTACCTCCTACCAGCTCCCACCGGGGGCCAGCCCAAGGGTAGAGGGCGATGCCATTCAGGGGGGTTAAAATAAAGATGTTATTTGCAAGATGTACATGGATTGAACCAAGAGTGAGTTAACCATGAACTACAGGTTCCTTAAGGGCGTAAGAATCTCAGTCATGCTCCCTTTGCTCATCTGTCTACTTTTGTTCCACTCACGTGCACTACCAGCCAGGAACCGTGTTAGGAGCTGTTCCCATGGAAGTCCTTCCGTCTAGCAGTGACTGGTGTAGAGTAGGTGCCCAGTAATGAATCAGCGACTAGACATGAAGTTGTTCCTCCCTTGAGGACTCCATGGACTCATGCAGTGACAATGGCGGTGAATATGCATTGAATGAGGACAACATCTACAATGGTGCTTGGTGTGTTCATTCCTTCCAGCCTCATGACTGCCGTACAAGGCCGATGCACATCAGGCCCATCCAAGAGCCTCGGGAGGGGGGTTTAGAGCAGTTACGCGGCTAGTCCGGGGCTGCACGGTTAGGAAGTGGCGAGCTGGGCTGCAGAGGATTAGACTTTTTTACTGTCGTGTTGTCTTCCCCTCGGTAGTTAGGCATTTACTGACAGGATTTTTAGGAACTAAAATGTAGAAGATCGTGGGGTGTGTGTGTGGTATTGACAGCCTCTACCCACTGCGTCCTGAGGACAGTGAATCCTGGTTCCTCTGCTCCCTTTGATGCTGAGCAAAGGAAAGGTTATGCATGTCAGAAGCAGGAGTTCTGGAGCAGAGCTGAATGACTGTGACATGAGTAGGTGCCCAGAGAAGGTCCTGAGCTGGAGAAAAGAGTGAGGGAAATTAATCACTGAATTAAGGAGGAAGGGTGGGGAGAAGGAAGGGGGGAGGGAAGGAGGAAGGAGGAAAGGAAGATGTAGTGGCTGGAAGAGGAAACATACCAAGGTGAAGTTCAACTTGATGGCTCCAGGCCAATGTGCAATACGTAGCTTCCCCTACCTCTGTACGTTCCACTTTGCTCACTCCTGCTTTTGTCCATATCCCACCTGGGTGAGGGGGGCTGCTTGAGGAGGGAGAAAAAGAGGGCAGTTAGTTGATCTTTGGTTACCAAAATCCAAAATATTTTGATTTTTTAGATTGAGTAGAGTGATCCTTCAGATTTTAGGGCTCTCATTCATTCCATCACCTCCAAACAGCCCATCGGATTTTGTTTGCTCTTGGATGCTTCCCATCTGGTTGCAGAACTTCATGTGAATTTGTTGAAATCAAACTGATGGTGGGGGGGGGGAGTGGTTGAAGGTGAATCAGTTGTGTTCATTTTCAACCAATTTGTTCTCTGCCGCATCAACGGCTTCCATTTGCCTCTGGGCTAGGTGCTGGGGCCTGAGACCTTCACACGTCCACCACTCCATGGCATGGGTCACCGCCACCTGCCAGTGTGGCCCGCCCAGCCATCTGGGATGGAGTCAACAGAACTACCCCAGGAAGGAGCCGATTCGGACGGCTGGGGGTTGGGGCCGCAAGCTCGCTGGTTCTCGGGCTGCCCTTGCCCGTCCCCGTGGCCCTCCCGCTGAGCCGCAGGGCCAGGGGGCCCTTGTTTGCCCTGATATTATTGCTTTGCCGTCTGCTGTTATTTCAACAGGTTAATCCAATAATGTTTTATCTCTTTCATTATACCGAAGCCATATAATTTTCTTGAGTTATCATCTATCTTCTTTTAAGGTTCCCCAGAGACGGGGAAGAGTGGTTCTGTCTTGGGTTGATGGGAGGCTCCCAGGAAGCCTGCACCGGCACGTCGAAGCCAGCTCCGCCAAATTAAATTCCGAATCTCAATCACAGCCACCGCTTCTAATGGGAAATTTAAGTTGATTATGGAGATGACAGCCCAGGTTCACGTTTATTGCATTTAGCAGAAATTGTTTATCCTATTAAATACGGTCTTGAAGGAGAAACAATTGAGTTTCGGAGCCCCGGTGAATACCCAGGTGAGGCCCAGGTACTGCTAAACTGTGTAATAATTATATTCTTATTTGTGGGCTGAACTTCCCCTCGTGGCTCTTTTTTGCAAACCCATTTAGGAGGAGGCTGAAACACGGCGTTAAGAATTAAGCAGGATAAACGCAGGCTGGGGTTTTGGCCCATCTCGGTGACCGTAGCTCGCACCGGCGCGCCTGGGAGGGAACTGCGGGGTCCGTGGGGTGCAGTCCAGGCAGGGTAGTTTGGCAACCGTCCTGGAGGCTCGAACACGCCACAAGATACCTGGATGAGGGAGGGTTTTGCATCTAAGAACGTGAATCTCTGAAATGCCATGGGCTCCACCATGTGCTTGATGGGAGGGGAGGGGGTCTCTCCCTCTCTGCTTCCTCCCTGCGTGACCTTGGGCTAATCACATAACCTCCGCAGGAATAATAATTATTATAATGATTTTAACAGTAGTAATAATAATAACAGCTGCTGATTAGCGAGCTCGGTCTATGGAGTCTTTTAACCGAAATAAGCTCAGTTCTTTATCTGAATAGGACGGGGGAGAGAGATTCATACAGTCCTGGGGTGACTCGTAGAGAAAGTTCCACGGGGAAACACGGTCCTTACTGCGAATGGGCTCACTGTGCAAATCAAGGTGGGATGCCAAGGCTGGGGGAAACGGCCCCTGCTGGCACAGAATCCAGAGGAAAATGCCATCTTTGTTTTAAAGAAGAGAACTTTGGCCTGTTCCCAGGCACTGATTTGAAAAGCTCTCAGGAAAAGAGTGGGCCTGCTGCAGAAAGGCCCTGGGACACCAGCCAGGTCTCCCTGGGGGCCTTCTGATTAGTGTCTTGATGGAAAAATATTTTGTTTTACAGATTGAAGATGTCCTTAATGACATTATGTCTACTTGCCAGCGTCTCTGGGCTCTGAGGACATTGTGTTATAATTTACTCATTTACCATCTCCTCTTCCTTTTCACGTATCATGTCCTGGAGGAGGGCTAGTGTCTACTGCACTTTTATGTCTCAAGAACCCAGCGTCCTGTTTGGCACAACGAGTGACAGCAAATAATTGTTGCGTGAATTCATGACCTAACAAAAAGGATCTGAGAGGGCTAAGGGCAGAACCTTTGCATGCCGGTGAGAAACTCGAGTGAATTAGTGGCACGTGATGGTAGCACCATGAAATCTGGGGTACAGCAACCCTGAGTAAGAGGGGCAACGCCCATAGCAGGGGCCGGCGGAGGCACCTTCAGCCAGCATTGTGGGCAGCATAATGAACAAGAGTGAAAGGAAAGAGAGAGAAAAATAACCACTGTCAGGTGGGAGCTGATGGTACTTGGGGAGGGGTGTTGGGGACACCCCCTAGGGACCACCAGAATTCCTCTGAGAAACATTGCAGAGGAAGAGAGCAGGAAACTCTGCAACCATTGGTGGGAGGAAAACTGAGAAGCACGTTTACAAATGGACGCCCACAGCAAGGCCCCAGAGGATTAAGGGCCAACCCGGTCTGTGACAGAGGTAGGAAAGGAACAAAGAAGAACCCCTTCCCCCCTCAAATGTTGTCTCCTGGCATTCTGCTTCCACCTCCTTTTTTCATCTGCTGGTTCATGCGAAACCTGGAACGCCCACCTCGGAACGCAGCCCCGGGAATGGTACACCGTAAGCCTTGGAGATTTTGTATTTATTGAATGCCTCCGCCAGGAAATCAGATTTTTTTGTACAGTGTTTTCCTCTTGGAGTTCTCTTTCTTGAACGTCAGGCCAGATTCCATGCTGAGGTCATCAGAAATGTAGGGTTTACTGAGCCATCCAGGGAACATCACAGCCTCCTGGGCTGACCTGGAAACCTGGATGAAGAGAAGCCCAGTGGCGGGTTCTTAGGAGCTGGTGCTTTGGGGCTTACGTGGCCTGTGTTTGTGACGTTGTCTGGCTTTGTGGCTTGTTAGCTTTGTGGCGTTATGCAAGCGCCGTACCCATCTGTGCCTTTATTTCTCCATCTGTAAGAGGCGGATGGTTGCAGTAGCGACCTCTTGGGTCTGGGGAGCACACCAAAGCCAATTCACCCACGTTGTTTCTGGGGATTCTCAAAACATCAACAAGAACAGTGGTTTGTTGGTTTGTTTGCCGGTTTGTTTTGAAAAGTCATTTAAAACTACTTTAAAAGCATTTCAGTGCTAAACCTGCTATAATGATGAGAACAAAAAAGACATAAAATAGCTTAGCTCCTAGGAGATGTCTTCATAAAGGACATGGAAGGCTTTTCTAGCCCAAGCTCTGGGTTATTAAGGGAAAATGTAACAGCATAATAACTAATATTTGCAGAGGGCATTACCAGCTACAAAGAACTTTCACACACCTAATCCAGCTTAATCCTCTCAATGGCTACAAGAGGAAGGATTTATTATCTGCCTTTGACAGGTGATGAGAAGGCGCCTGGGAGAGACTGAGCCATTTGCCCAAGACCACACAACGGGAAAGGGGCAGCCCTGCCTCAGTCCCAGGGCTAAACCCTAGTCTCCTGCTACAGCAGAAGTGGATCGAGCAGCAGCATACAGCTGGTGCCTGCTCACCTGCCTACCCCCTTGCATAGAAGAGGCAGAGAGAGGGCCCCAGTCTTACATCTCTGCAGCAGGGAGGCCGAGCTGTTTCAAAGGACTTGCAGGCAGACGGATAGAGGTGTAGGACCCAAGGCCACCACTTCCTAGCGGAGTGGTCTTGATCAAGCCATGGATCCCCTTTGTGCCTCGGTATCCCCATCAGAATATGGGGCCAGTTGTCCTCGTGGCACACTGTGATGATTGAATGACATGACATACGCAGACGGATGGTTGTCACCCAAAGTGCCTGGCACGTGGCGGCTGCTCGACTGCCTTTCCACTCTTGGGTGCTAAACGATACAACCCTCTCTACCATCTGCCTCTTCTCACCCAGCCTAGCATCTGTCTCTTTTAGGGCATGTAGATTGCCTTGTACAGAAAGGAAAAGGAGAAGAAACGGGGATTCTATTTACAGTGGGAGATCCTTGGAGGATTGTCAAAGGGAGGCAAGTGGCTGGCGTGACATTCACCTCTGTGCAGGAGACCGCCCCAGAGCCCGGGCGCTGCCGTTATCGGCGGCGGCACCCACCAGTTATCTCACGTCTCCACCTTGCAACCCCAGGTGTTCCTTCATCCATCACCTGCCCTCGGCCAGGGTCCACTCCCCCTTCCCCCTGCCACCTCCTGCCTGACGGGCCTCCTTGTTAATAAGCTGGTTTGTTCATATCCTGAAAACTATCTGATTCTGGCCCCTTTTACCCCAAACACCATCCATCCATCAACTGCTCGCTCTACATGCTTGGTTAGGAAAATGGGAATGGGGGAGGGAAGCAAATAATAAAACTTCTTAGCTGCTATCTCTAAGGAAATAGAATGGATAGATAGATCCATCAGACATGTATCCTGGCACTGGACAGCCAAGTCCATTTGTTACAAACTGGTTAGGCAGGAGGATTTATCTTACATTTTAAGCTGCTAATATAGAAGGGAAACCGTTTCCTTTATCTCTTCCAGGGTAGTTGGCGGGGGGGACCCCGAGGCCACTGATGCAGAATTTTTTAACTCGATTTGATGGGCTTTCCTTCACAAATGTGGAAGAGGTGGTCTCTCTCTCTCCTAAGTTTATACAGCCTCTTGGAAGGGGGTGGGCTGTCCTCTGATGCACCAGGAAGACTGCAGGATTGGGAAGTTCTGTGAAAATATCTTCCGTGGGGTTCTCTCTCACAAATCCCTGACCCTGCATGCTAAGGCCGCTTCAGACACTTTGTTTCTAGCACGGAGGGAGGGACCCAGAGAGAGAACAGCAGCCAACAAACTTTTATCAGGAAGCTCCTATGTGCTGGGTGTTCTACTAGGTACTGGGGCTCCAAACATGAGGACAAGTTTCTGTCTGCTCTGCAAAAGTCACTAGGTGTGGGAGACAGACAAGTAAGCTACGGTGATAGACTAGAAAGTGCTGGAATACAGAGCCATATGAAGGAGTGGCACCTGACAAAGTATGGGCTAACCGGAGGGGTCAAGGTTGACACCTAACCTCTCGCCTAAAGATTACTGGCAAAGAGCTAAGAGAAGAGGGAACTGGCAGGCAGGGCCCTTCTGGGCAGTATGTGCAAAGGCCTGGCGGGGACAAAAAGCCTGACCTATTTGAGGAACTAAACTGGAAATCGCTCATTCAACAAATATTTTTTGACCCTCTATAAGGCACTGGGGATCTAGCCATGAAAAAGTTTGCATATTAACAGGGGGAGGCACACCTAGAAAAATAGAAGAATAAACGAATCTATAAACTCAGTGCTAAGTGCCATACAAGAAAACTAAGTGGGAGTAAGGCCTTTGGAGGGGTAATATTTGAGCAGAGACTTGATTGAAACCAGAGTGTGAGTCTTGGATGAGCTCATGTAGAAGATGAACATTTCAGGCGGAGGGGTCTGTAGATGCAAAGGTCCTGAGGCTTGACATGTGTGAGGAACCACAAACAGCCTTTCATGGCTAGAGCAACACAATTGAGGGAAGGAAAGAACAAAAGGAAATGGAAGTCGGAGAGCCAAAGGTAGACACACAGGGCTTTGTACATCCTGCAAGGGCAATAGATTTTTAGTACGAGTGCCTCATAGAACCTAAAAAAGAAGCTGAAGTTGGAGTGGCACATTGGCATCCAATTCTAGAGAACCTTGTGAATCCAATTAAAAACCTTGGGTTTTCAAACAATGGCTGTGGGGTGTTGAACCACCAGGAGCACCTGAGGTGAGCAGGAAGGTGGCATCTACAGAAGTTTCCCTAGTTCCAAGCACCAGCTACCCTTAGGAACATCTCGGGGACCAAACCAAAGGTCTGAACTCAGCAGTTCCCAGCCTGAGAAGGACCAGCACTCAAACCCAGGAGCTGAGCAGTGAATCACCACCCACACCACCTGACTCCATGCTGTTTCCTCTGTGGTGTCCTGCCCCTTCTCTGCCTTTCCTTCTTTGTCTAACTCCCATTCATTTCCTAGACGCCAGTCCATCCTCTCCTCTTCTGGACTGTTCTCCCTGCTCCCCAAGCTGGGGTAGCCACCCTCCAGGGTTCCTGCTGGCATGGGACCTCTTGCCATCCCCAGCCCCACATTCTCATAGGGTCAGAACCACATCTGACTCATCTCTGTGTCTCTGGCACCTGGCACAGGAGCTCCCCAAGGGGCTTTGCCCATTTCCCAAGTGAAGGGGAAGCAGTCCCCATTGCCTTTGTGGAAGAGAGGTGTCCTTCCGCTAATCAGCATCACAGCCCCTTCCTGTCACGACCCCCAAGAGCTTCGTTCTGCCATCTCTCATTTCTGCAGTGCGGTTTTTGAAGCCTGCCCTTTCTCTGTGTCCATTCTCTTCACCCTAAAGGCAAATAGAGTTCAAAAGAGATTCATTGAGTGAACTCTTTAGATCTTCCTCTATCTCAAAGAAGAAAAAAAACAAAAAAGCCTCTCCTTATTGCTTTCCCTTCTGTCGTTAATTTACTTTCCGAAAGACACCTTGTCAAGCTGAAGATTATATCTCTACACCGTGTTGTTTTTTTTTTTTTTAGATTTTATTTATTTATTTGACAGAGAGAGATCACAAGTAGACAGAGAGGCAGGCAGAGAGAGAGAGAGAGAGGGAAGCAGGCACCCTGCTGAGCAGAGAGCCCGATGCGGGACTCGATCCCAGGAACCTGAGATCATGACCTGAGCCAAAGGCAGCGGCTTAACCCACTGAGCCACCCAGGCGCCCTAAACCGTGTTTTTACACCCACTACCTACAAAGCCTTAGATTATAGGTCTCCTGAAAGGATCTGAGGGAGAATATGTTTGACGAGCTTTATGCCTTTGCTTGGCAAGAGCCAGGCATTCTCGAAGAAGTAAGGGCACTGATCTGGAGAAGGGTTGCTGCTTCTGAAACTGTCCCTGCCACTGTATTGTGATTTCTGAAACTGCTGGGGAGGCAGCATCGTTGGAGGAGCGGGGCAGATGCTGGCGCTGTTTCCCTGGCTCTGGCGACAGGAAGACAACGGCACAGCTCGGGTGGTGGTTGGGGCTTACAGGTGATCCGAGCAGTTGCTTAACCCCAAAATTCTCATCTCCCACCTAGATGACTAGCTTTATCCCTGAAAGACCTTCCTTGCCCCTGCCCTTTTGTTTTGTCACACGCTTGTTCCCATGAACACGTGATGACTCCCCGGGCTCAAGGGTTCTCTGCTTTGGCTGCTTTCTTCTGGTTTTATTTATTTATTTTTAAAGAATTTATTTATTTATTTATTTATTTATTTATTTATTTATTTATTTATCAGCCATAGAGAGAAAGAGCACAAGCAGGCAGAGTGCCAGGCAGAGGGAGAAGCAGACTTCCCGCTGAGCAAGGAGCCCGATGTGGGACTTGCTCCCAGGACTCTGGAATCATGACCCACGCCAAAGGCAGCAGCTTAACCAGCTGAGCTACCCAGGCATCCCTTCTTCTTGTTTTATTGAAGTATAGTTGATAACAGCTTTAAAGCTCCCAATATCTGGCTTGTACCTTCAGACATTTGGACTTCATGGGTCTGGGGTACAGCCTCTGGACATCAAGGTTTTTTAAAACTCCCCGCCCAGGGGAACCTTGGTGGCTCAGTGGGTTAAGCCTCTGCCTTCGGCTCAGGTCATGATCTCAGGGTCCTGGGATTGGGCTGTCTCAAATAAATAAAATCTTAAAAAAATAAAATAAATAAATAAATAAAACTCCCCGCCCAATTCAACCGTGCAGATGAGTTTGAGAACTACTGCTTTCATAAAGACCGAGCTTGAATGTCCTCTGTAAATTGCGCACTCGACCTCCTCCAGTTACTAGCATGTAACTACCACTCCCTAGTGAATAATGAATGGAAATTAATTACATATGTTAATTAACTTTTAAAGAAAAAGCAAATTAATGACAGAATGAGAAGGAGTAAAGGAGTCTTCTTCTTTCAGATGGAAGATCTAATGAGTTCAGGAATGAAACTTACAAACTAGGTTTTAATTAATAATAGTTACAATAGTAATAATAAGGGTGATGCTAATAATTCCACGTGCCACAGGCACTGTGCTGTTTTATATGACATATTTACTTTCACCTTCTTCCCCACTCTCCATTCCTAACACGTGCACCTGCACGTCCCCCCTCCAAGGTTCTTTCTCACTTCCAAATTTTGTTACATGCTGAATTTCTGTCTTAAAGGCCTCCTCCTTCTTTGCCTAGTTTAAAAACCTTCAAGGTCCAGATCAAGCCCCATTCCATATATAAAATGCACACACACGAGGAAAGTAAAACTCTCTCCCACCTGGCCTCCTTTGACACTTACTTTGGCATTAACTCAGCAATTAATTCCCTGTGTCCCTAAAACCCCTTCTCGTTGTTTCATATCTTTATGTCTTATGATTACCATAAAAAGACAGGATTCTGGGAAGACAGGGAACACCAATATATATCAATCAACAGATTTTTTTTTTTTTGTCTCTATTGGAAATGCAGAGTCCACCACCAAGGAGCTCCCAACCTATAGGAGAAACTTAGAGGTAAACAGAAACGTCAGTGAAACACAACTCGTTCTCTATTTGAGGCATGACTGGAGTGCTGTGGGGATACCAAGGCAGGCTGGTGCTACTCGCTTTCCCACAGGTGACAGGGAAAGTACACTGATCAGCATTGGTTGGCCCTTCTGGATCCATGCTCCAGTCTCGGGAGTTTACCCATTTGGACCACATGTTTGAACTGACTCTTGAGTTCAGCCCCTCACTTCATCCAAGGATGCTTTTTAGGTCCCTCCCAATTCAAGGCACAGGGCTGGCCTCTCCAGATACAGCGCTACAGCAAACAAAGCTGATCTCTCACGATTACCGTCCCAGGGGAGAAAAGTCATAAATAGTAACAGGGCATAATGGCAGTCAGTATAGAATTATTAAGTGTGAAAAAATGCAATGAAGGAAAAGCGTAGTGTGCCGTGAGATGATAACTGAGGGGAATCTGTTATTTGTGGTAAGAACTTAACCAAGAGAGATTAAGTGAGTGAATAAAGGAAAATACTGTTGAATCCGGGTGAAGGAAAATTGAAGAAACTCAAGTCAGTCTTCATTTTTTTTCTCATTATTTTAGTGTTCCTGTTTATTCTGTCAACTAGGAATGGTTCTACGAATGAACAAATATTGTACTCAAAGAACTGAAACATTCTCATCATACTTTGTTTTATTGGCCATTGACGGTTTCAACCACACCTGCTGGCCTCATACCTCTAATGTCCCATAAATCCCTCTAAGGCATGGATTGAGATTTCTCCCTTGGTGTTTTGGTTTTCTGGATGATCTGAAGTGCTGTGAGCAGGACCCAGCCCCTAGTTAACCCCCAGCACCCAGTTGTCTAATGACTAGAGTAATAGGACGGTTAGTGGCTTGTAGATGGTGCGGGCTGGTCCTGGGCTCAGGAGTTGGCAGAACAGAGAAAAAGTTCATGTTGATTTGCATTTTCCCTCAGCTGAAGAAAGTCTTTATCCAGCGGTCGATGCAGGGGGTGACATCAACGGCATCGGTGTGCAGAGGCCTTCAGCAAGCCCGGGTCTGCACTTTACCTCCCAGACACGAAGCACCTCCATTCTGGGGTGCAGGGTTGTTGCACTCTCTCCTCCTCTCCTGGGTGCCTGCTCTGCAGGCAGACCAGGAGCTCCAGCAGCTCCAGCGACCATCTGCCTTGGCTTCTGCACAGATAATTTCCCAGGGGAGGAGGAGGTTAGCCTACAAGAAGCAGCTGGGACTATCAGGAGGGCAGCCCACCCCATTGCCCTGGAGTGGTCGGCAGTCTCTCCTTGGGGAGATGCCTGGTGCAGCCAGCCCAGACCTCTGTGCTCGTCCCCTTGCACTTAATTTGAAACTCTGGATAGAGTGAGAAGAGGCCACTGAGAGTGGTTTGATGGAAGATAGATAGGTGAGTGAGCCAGGAAGGCGCGCTCCTCCAGAAGAATGGCACAGAACCACTGGAGGGTGTGAAGAGCAGGGACCGGCACCCGGCCGGGGGTTCACAGACAAGGGCTAGCCTGACAGCCCAGTAGAGAGGCTTGCTGGGCTTTTGTGAGTGTTGGCAAAGCAGTCCCCCTCCAACTCTGATGGTGGGGCCACAGTGGGTGACAGAGGCCCTGTGTAGAGCATGAGAACATAGGCACTGATCATGGGTTGGCCCTGGAAATCTAGCTCGTGCACCCCCCTGGCCTGGAGCTGCTGCCTCCTACTGGCTCTGTGCCTTAGGGAAGACCCTCTCTCAACCTGAGTTTTCACCTCTGTAAATGAAACGGCTGAACTAATCTGGTGGGGTTTTTCCATCATTTTTTTCATTACTGTTTCTCCTCCACACCACCCCCCGCCTGCCCCGTAAATGAAATCTCATACGAGCCCCAATATGGCAGCCAGATGAAAGTCGGGCTGTTTTATTTGAAGCTGGGGTATCTGTCAGGTTTGCTTTGCTCCCCTGGGGCAGCCCCTAAAACTGCAGGTTTCCTCAGATCCCGGTGTGAATATCCCTGGATTAGATTATCTTCAGGTCCCTTCCAGCTCTGTAATTATACTCCCTGGTGGGACAGCCACAGCGGACGTCTGTGTCTCTATTTTTCTCACTTCCATGACTTGGTCCCCATAAGCAAAGGTTTGCAGGGAAAATCCTTAGGGACCAATGTCAGTGGGTCTCCATGGTAGCTGGCTTCCCAGTCTTAGATTTCCTTACCAAATTAATCTTTGTCAGGCTGAACTACAGTCTGGTGTCCCTGAGGCTACCTGATGTCCACACGGTGCTTGTAACAAGGTTGATGGGATACCTGTGTGCTGCCTGCAATTGACCGAAAGTAGTCTTGCAGGAGAAATGGGCTGTGAGGAGGAGGACCCATCCTCTGTGCCCTGCCATCACCCCCCAGATCTTTGACATCATGTCCCCCTTCCCCAGGGCCCATTGTGTGTACATATGACTCAGCATGGCCACAACTGAGCCCAGCACTGGACCATTGAAGAGGCATAACTAGGTAACCCACATTCCCTATTCCTTTCTATCTCTGTGGTCTCAGACAGGGATCCAAGGAATCCAAGCAAGTCACTGGGACTGCGGGCCCATGCCGTAACTGTAATTAGTAAGGCAGGACTCTTTGAGTCAGGATAGACTGATAACCATGTTCTAGGACATAGCTTCCCTTCCCCCTCTCCAAAATAATAATCAATGCAATCATCTCAGGCCCTCTGCCCCCATCTCTGAAACTTCCCGACTCTTATGATGTACATCAGTAGAATGTAAGATAAGAGCTTGGGTCCTGGCATGCGTCCAACCCCCTGGGTCCAAATCCTGCCTATGACAGTCACCAGATGGATGGCTTTGAGCAAAGTATGTCTCCTTCCTCCTAACCCAACTTCTCATCTGTGAATTGGGGCTAATGGTACTTATAACATTTTTGAGGGAAGATATGAGTTTATGCACAGGGAGTGTTGAGATAGTTAGTGCTGGCTCAGAATAAGAATGTTATTCTTTCTGTTCATTGACCTGTGGTCCCTCTGGAAAAGCTTCCTGGCCAATGGGGAGAATGAAGGCTGAAACCCAGCCCACACTTTGCCTGAAAAGTCAAGAAATCCCAGGACCCAGGAACTGGTATCTCTCAGCCCTGAGAAGTTTCTTTGTTTCTTCCCCATTTACCCATCCATTATGCAGTGCCTTTATTCAGTTTCCATGAGGAAACTGTGCCAGTCTTTGCCCTGGTAATGAGCCTACTTGTTTTTTATTCTCTGCATCCTCCTTCATAAGGACCCTGGGATTCACTCACCATCTTGGCTCACCGTTCTCAGAATTCCTCCTACAAGATACAAGGCAGCTCTTCGGGATTTAATTAATTAATCCCTTCAACCAGCAAAGGAGGGTTTTAGGCAAGGCACCAAACCAAGATAGACCCTCTCTTGGTGGAGTGATCTCTTCCTGTTACATATTATAATAGAGCCTGCCATGCGTGTTAGTGTCACATCAACACAGCCTGTGAGGAAGGTGCTGATACTATCCCCACTTTTCAGGGAATTCTGGGATGAAAGTTGGCAACATTGGTATTCAAAGGCCTATCTGCCAACAGAGCTCTGCCATCTTGCTTCCCATTGAGAACTACGCCCCTAGTGAGGAAATTATAACCCATCATCGCCTCATTTTAAAAACAAGGCTCCCACCCCATCTACTATGGACATCAACAGTTTCTTTTATGAACCTAAGAGTAGTACCTTAAATATACCTATCCAGACTTTCTTTTTTTTCCCCCTTTACATTATCTTCATTGCACTTGCCAGTGGAGATGGGTCTATGTATTAGTTGGGCAACCCATGTGTTTTTGTCATCATTCCATGCACGACATAGGTAGCTTTGTATGTGCAGAAAATTGAAAGCTTAGGGATTTGAGCTAAATTCTTGGAGTAGAGATTCTTGAAGCTCCAAGGAAATTTAAATGAGTGAGATGAGCCCCAGAAAAAAGAAATGGTTTACCGGTGTCTCACAGGAAGTTAGTGAAGTGGTTGGGACACACATCTAAGTCCTCACACTTGTTCATCTGTGAAGGACATGGATTCCTACTCCTTGTTTGAGGGCTTTCCTCCCTGGGACCAGTCAGTTCATGCTATACCACAGTACTTTGAAACCCGACTTGCTCCAGCCCTTTTGAGTTTTGGCCATAGTTCTGAGTACTTTAATGCCAACTATTTAACTCTTGTCATGAGTTGGATTGTGTGCCCCCAAAGGTAGGTTCAAGTCCAAACACCCATCCCCTGTAAATGTGACCTTATTTGGAAATAGGGCCTTTGCAGTTTATATCATCTTAAAATGAGGTCATGATGGAGTAGGGTGGGTCCTAATCCAATGACTGCTTTTTTATAAGAAGATAAAACACAGATGGATAGTGGAGAACACCGTGTGAAGATGGGGCAGAGATTGGGATGGCACATGTACAAGCCAAGGCCTGCCAGGGATGGCCAACAACCACCAGAAGCTAGGAGACAAGCCTAGAATAGAAGTATCTTCAGAGCCCCTGGAGGAAAGCAGCCAATATACCTGAAGTTTGGACTTCTAACTCCCAGAAGTTTCAGACAGTAAATTTCTGTTGCTTCAAGCCACACAATCTGTGGTAATTTGTTACAGCAACCCTAGGAAACTAATCTATCCCTCCAGAAATGAATCCTACTGTCCATACACACCTTGGCAAACAACAGATCTCATCTGAGAGAGGGTCTTGATAGCAGGAAGAAAGCAGAAGAACCATTAAAGAGGGGAGGAGGAGTCAGCCATAAAGCAAGAGGTCACGGAAAAAAGAGGCTGGGAACCCCAAAGTCTTTTCTGTGCTGGTCCCCCTGAGCTGGGCCAGGTTTGCAACTGAGCAAGGATGCATGGGCCTTACCCTTTTGCTCCATTTTCTCACAGGCAGAGCCCTTGCGACCCGTGGGGCACAGGCACTTGCAGCTCGTGCCCTGGAGGATGGGCTCCCCGTTATTGAAGCAGGGCCCACAGCGGCAGGCGTTGAATTCCATCAGGTACTGGTCCAAAGCCAGCTGCAAGTTCCGGCGTTTGGTCTCCAGGGGCCCCAGGGTAGTGTGCCTCAGCACCTCATGGATGGGCTGCATCTGTGGGTGCGAAAAGAACAGAGAGCCTCTCCCTGGGCCTCCAGCTTCCCAGAGCCCAGGCACTGGCCATCAAGCCTCTGGAAGGCCTGCTACGTGCCAGGCACCGAACTAGACACTCAGCTCTACCCCACTGCATTGGATCCTCACTGCCACCTAACTCCAGAGACTTTGAGTTGTGTTCGAGTGACTCGCTCAGGATCACATAATTAAGTGTAAGAGCTGCTCTGGACATGAGCCTCCTTAGCTCTGAAAGCTGTGGTCCCCCAATCCCAGAGGAAGAGAGCTCTGCAGCAATCTCTACCAACTCTTCAGCCCCCCTCCCGCACTTTTAGGAGGCAGAGAGAGGGTAAAGGATTATGTGTATTTATGTGTTTTTTTTTCCTTGATTGCTAACCTTCAATGCAAGAATTATTAAAGTCATTGATAGGTAGCAGTGGGGGCAGTGCTGAACACTTCTCCTATTGGTATCAGCTTGGAGAGGTGTGGGGGGAGGGGGTCATTTGCATTTGAGGCCACCACCTCCCTGTTCCAGGAATGACTATAACCCAGGGTTTCCCAACCTCAGCAGGACTGCATTTCTGGCTGGCTGGATAATTCTTTGATGGTGGGGGAGGGCAGTCCCAAGCATGGTAGGATGTTTAGAAATATCCCAGGCCTCTACCCACTAGATTCTGGTAATAACTTCCGATTGTGAAAACAGAAACTGTCTCCTGACATCGCCACCTGTCCCCTGTGGGGCAAAATCGATCCCAGATTGGGAAACAGTAAATGTGGTAGAGAGCCATGAATCTGGAGCCAGAAAATCCGGCTTCAAATCTCAGCCCTTCGAGTCCCAGCTATGCGATCTGTCTGGTTACCTGGGAGCCTACCTTCTTTGTCTCTAAAATGAGAACAATCCTCTTGCCTTACTTTTACTATCACAGAGTAAAAGTTTAAAAAATGCTGCTCCCATTCTAGTTATGTGGTCTTTCTTGTCTATCTCTAAACCTCAGCTTCATTTTCTATAAGAGGGGAACAATAACCTACTTCCTTGAATTCTTATGAGGATCTAAAGAAGTAATGAATGAGAAACCATTGCGGAAGGGAAGAACAATATAAAGTAAAGCACCATTTTTATTCGTTAGATGTGATGATGGGGGGGTAAAGACAAAATCCTTCATAGGGTTGTCTTCGGCATGCTTTTAAGGCTATATATTTTAACTCACAGTCATACAGTGAAAGCTCCTTTACTGATTCCTCATTTTTATAGGACAGTAACCCAAAACCCAGAGATGGGAGTGATTTGCCAAGGTCACAGGGTAATTCCGAGATAAGACTGAGCCACACTTGGGCAATCTCTCTTCTCTGGAATTAAGAGTCAATAGAGGGCACATGGCACTAGCCTTGAGTGGGTTCCTGGAAATGTATACAGAAAGACCTGTGACCTTGGCTCGTGGTCTCAGGTTGCAGCAGAGGTTGCCAGCCATGTCATTTCAGAACTGGCTGGGCTGCTAGCCAAGGGCAGATGACCACTTACTGGAAGCTCAGAAAATTTGGCCCCATTATTAGGAAGTTAGTGCAGCATGTGCTGCCCTCTGACCCTCGTTACAGATAACTCTTAACTCCAGGGAAGGTAGGACCATTGGGCAACTTCCCTGTGACCTTCCAGTAGGGCTCAGCACTCAGTTCCCTGCCTCTTACTCCTCACTCCCAGAACCAAGGAAGTGGGAAGGAAGCATTCCTTAGGAAGGGTGGGTAGGAACTTAAAGGAGGGAGGAAGGGTGGAGAAAAAGAATCTTAGAGCTTGAAAAGATATTGGCCATGGTTTTGTTCCCATTTTATAGATAGGAACACAGATTCAGAGAAGGCACGTGGTATGATATGAGCAACTCAATATAACCTAACACATAATAATATATAACATAGCACAACATTATAACATAACATGATTCCCATATTCACTCAGTCTAAGGACCTGCCAAAACCCAGTACTGCTAAGCTAAAGGGACATGCAAGTGAGTAAGCCATTGTCTCTACTCTGAGCGTCAGGTTCCGAATAACCCTGGCTGGACTTCTTGCCCATTGTCTGTCTGTCTGTCTCTTTCTCTCCCCCCAGCCCTTCAATGAATCCTTCATATATCTGTAAGCATCCTTTTTTAAAAACACAGCTCAAGCTGTGTCACCTTCCTGCTCTGTAATCTGTCACCACCTTAATGCATCAAATCCAAACTGTTCAGGGGCCAGCCTGTGATGTGAAGAGACCATGGGTATTAGAATCTATTGGACACAGCTCAAGTTGGGCTCTGCCATTTACCAGCTATGGTATCTGTCTAGCTTCCTTAGCTTCCATCAACGTATCTCTTCAATTGGCACTCACTAAGTACCCACTACTCTTTCCCTAACCTTGTGTTGTAACATTTTATTATCCCCATGTTGTAGAGCAGGGAACTAGGGCTCAGAAAATAGAGTAACTTGTCCAAGGTTATACACTGAAAAGGTGGCGAGCCATGATCCAAATTATGTCTTTCTCATCCCAAATGTAGGTCCTTTTCCCCAAAGACAATATTTGGGCTTCTCCAAATCATTAATATCAGACTTCCCCTTGGAGGCTTTGCTCAAGGCAAACACAGAATTCACCTCTTGCCCATGAAAGTTTATATATTGCCCCTGATATCAATTTTACACTTTTTGCCCAAATGACTAATAGCTTGATGATAGCAATTTTCAGACCCTATGTGAATTACAGGTGTGTGAAAATAGTCCCTTACTTATTGGAGAAGAAATGAAATCAGGGTTAATCCATCTGACCTCTTTCTTCATGGAGAGCAGGGTATTATTACAGACTTTTAGGTTCAACTGTTGGTATATATTTTAAGAAGAGGAATGTATCTATACCTGGGATTTTAAATATACTCAGAAAATGGACAAGAGTCAAGAGAAAATGGGCAAGAAAACAATAATATTTTGTTTTAAAGCCCCAAAATACAATTCTTTCCTTAATGGGCTACCCTTGCCTATGAACAGAAATAGTTTGACAACTGGTGGAAGAGTCCGTTTCCTTTGCACTTTGAGTACAATCTCACTGCCTTTGTGAAGTTAGGGATTTAAGGCAGGGTTTTTCAACTTCAGCACTATTGATGTTTGGGGCCAGATATTTCTTTGTTGTAGGGGCTGTCCTGTGTGTTGAGAGATGTTTAGCATCACCCCTGGTCTCTAAACAGTAGATGCCAATAGCACCTTCTTATCTGTGACAACCAAGAACCTCTCCAGATGATGCCATATTTCCCCTGGGGAGTGAAGTCCCCCCCACCCATGGTTGAGAACCATGGCTTTAAGGAGGGTGCTAGGGTAGAGGGGTGTGAGAACAGATTGTGAGGTCTGAAGGTCTGAAATCCAGGCAGCTACACATGAGCCCTGTGACTATAAATGGCTCACTGGTGTCTTAAAGCCTCAGGTCCCTAATCCTTTCCATGGGAAGACTCATATCTGGACCAGAGGTTCATTGTGATGAGGAGATGGGATCCCTTAGAGCAAAGACAGCAAATACAGCTGGGGAGCACAGTTCATTCTTGTATGGCCTTTGAGCTAAGAATGGTTATTTCAATTGTAAAAGTTTGTAAAAAAGAAGGAGGGGAATTTGTATGACAGAGATTGTATGTGGCCCACAAAGCCAAAAATATTTACTATCAGCTCCTTTACAGAAAAAGTTTATGAACCCCTACTTGAACAAATGTGATTTTAAAGTCTTTTCTGTATAAATACAAGTTCCTATTTTTTTCATGTGGCCTAATCCTGAAGAAATTCTGGGCCTACTGGTGTAAAACTAGGCTCTGCCCAGATATTAAGCTTCTGCTCCCAGTGGTCCGGTGGCCCCGGGGTTTGAAGTCACGCACTCCCTACAGTCAGGCGTGGGGAAGGCCACCAGATCACTGTGCCGTTACATTTAATCTTGTTTTTTGATGGGCTCATAATAAGAAATATGAAATGATCTGGTCTGCTTCACTTTCATTCCTCATGGACGTAGGGTTTCTTCAAGTGCGAAAAGACTTACCTCAAAATCAATAACAACAGGATTATACTTTAATGACCTCCCCCAGGAACGATATGTAATGGTGCTACTGTTTTCAGATAAGCCACCGCCCCAGCCAGAACTGCCACCTCGCACCCGAGAAATGATGTCTTCCACACCCATGGCTGTCAAGTTGTTTTCTGCCATCAAAGAAGATAACTGCATTAGTTCATTTTCCAAAAAGCCAAAGGACTGGTTGGCAAGCCCCACTAATGAGATCTGGGACAGAGTTCCTATACTCCTCTTAGAGCTGTCTCCCACACCTCTCCCTTGCTCAGTTAACTCAGGATAAAGCAGAAGAGAGGGACCAGAGCCTAGAAATAGACCCATCCTCTGAGTTAGAGCAGATACTGGGATGAAAGCCCAGCCCTGAGCAGCATAGCAGAGGGAGAGGACGGGAATGTGGAGGATTCGTTCATGCAGGCATTTATTCATTCATATGCCCAGTGCTTACTACCTGTCTACTAGGCTCAATTAAATATCATTGGTGCTAACAAAAATCAATGATTATCATAGGTGCGGCAACAGGTATCTCTGTGGGGCTCAGAAGGGGCATGGGGAAAGATTTACAGTAGAGGAAGGAAGGTGGTCAGGGTGAAAGGTGAGTTGTCTAGAAAAGTGAATGAATTTTTGCAGGTAAATGGAGAGAGGAGGGAAGGACGTCACGGAGAATAAATCATTTAACTTAAGGCCCTGGGGCATGAGTAGTCTAATACAATGGGAGTAACTTGAACCTGTTTTATGTCTACTTCATCCACTATATTGTAAACTGTTTCATCATCCCTGTACCCTCGGTATCTCCCACCTGAAAAGAAAAATACCCTGTACATTTGATGAATGAATGCATGCATAAGTACTCACACTAACTTGTTCAGGAAATGCCACAAAATATCTGTGTGCAGTCTTTCTCTAATAATTGTTCCTTGATCTTGGTAACTATGTTCTTCTCTCTCAGAAGACTTGTCTCCTCCCTCTGGACTATAAACTGAGAGGCCTTCATCTCAATAGTCAACTACCCAGGTGCTATGTACACATTCCTTTTTTTTTTTTTTTAACACATTCCTTTTATCCCAGTTCTTTCTTAGATCTTTATCTGGTGCTCAAAATCTAGAAGGGGGCACTTTCTAAAATCACATCTTTCTAAGATGACCTTAGCCCACGGTGCATTCAAAATAGAGCCACAATCAGTCACTGGTTTGGGGTATTTAGTACCTAGACAGCACGACCATTGACTGAAATGGAATCAGCTGAGGGGGAAAATCATGTCCGTGCCCTGAGTGTATGTCCGAGAAAAATCTATCTTCTCTTTGGGAGACCCAGTACTCAATACTTACTCCCATCGCCACCTCCGAATTTTGCACAGACGTCCCCTGATAACTTCCCTTCAATGTTTAAACGTTCTGAATAGTCATATCCAATGCCCACAAAACCTCCAAAGCATGTCTTGATATCTGTGATGGTAAGACCTGCAACAGGGAGACAGAGACACAAAATGCTGAGACGCTTTAAGACCGTGAATGTGGTTCATCTCCCACTCCTATTTCTCCCCCTTCATTTTTCCCTTCTTCTAATGGGAGATGAAGCATGAGAGACTATGGACTCCGGGAATCAAACTGATGTTTTTGTTTTGTTTTGTTTTGTTTTTTGGTGGGGGTGGTGATGGGTGAGCCTGCTGATGGGTATTAAGGAAGGCATGGATTGCATGGGGCACTATGTGTTATATGCAAACAATGAATTATGGAACATTATGTCAAACACTAGTGATGTACTGTGCGGTGACTAATGTAACACAATTAAAAAGAAATAAAATCTATTTTGATAACTCTGCCAAAAAAACAAAAAAAGACAGTGACTATGGGACAACTCCCTCACAGCAGTTATAGCTAGCTTCAATTTTGGAGTCCAAGAGATCTAGGTTGAGATCCCAGTCCTTTAACCCAATTTCAGTGTTCTCTTGTATGACGTTCAAACCCAAATAATTCTTGAAATGAGAAGGAATGTATACTGCACGTACTGGTTGCTCAAAAGCGTTGGTTTCCTTTCCTTTGCACATTCTCCTTGAGGTTCCTTGAGGAGGGGTTCTGCCTCATCCATCTCCATATCCTCCTCGCACAGAACCTGGCCTGTGATCGGCACCATCTTCACTCCGCCATTTTGCATACAGTACCCCTTCCTTTCTCCCTTTTTACCATTTTTCCAAGGTCTACTCAAGCTCTAGTTCAAATATCATGTTCTCCATGAAGCAGATTTGGATCAGAATACTTCCTTCTTTCCTCAGAGCTACCAATGTGTTTTGTCCAGGCATGAACAATCAGATTTGCACAATTCTTTTTTGCCCAGGTCCTCTTTGTACCCCACAAAGGCCAGAGTGCTGTTAGACGACGGGGTCTCCATGGGCAGTCTGCCTGCCTTCTGGCCCCATAATAACTGAGTCCACATTAGCTGTCCCCATATTTGTCTACATTTGGGGGCCCTTGGAGGAACCTGAATCTTATAGATGAGGAGCATAATTCCCAAAGCAGTAAAGTCATTTTGTCACAATCCCTCTGTAAATGAACAGAGCTGGGTTTCCAGCCCTTCACTGGGCTGGCAAAGTAAGGCTAGAAAAGTCAGCTAGAGCAGGGTACTGACCATTGCTTCAGAGTCCAGCTTTATCTGCAGCTCGGGTTTTCTGAAGGTTATGAACTGGGGTTTGTATTTTTTGAAATATCATTACTTTTTTAAATTTAAATTCAATTAGTGAACACATAGTACATCATTAGTTTCAGATGCAGTGTTCAACAATTCATCGGTTGCATACAACACCCAGTGCTCATCACATCACATGCCCTCCTTAATGCCCATCACCCAGTTACTGCATCTCCCACCCACCTCCCCTTCGGCAACTCCGTTTGTTTCCCATAGTTCAGAGTCTCCCATGGTTTGTCTCACTCTCTGATTTCTTCCCATCTGGTTTTCCCTCCTTTCTCTTATGGTCTTCTGCACTGTTTCTTATATTCTACACATGGATGAAACCATATGATAATCACCTTTCTCTGATTTACTTATTTTGCTCAGCATAATACCCTCCAGTTCCATCCATGTCAATGTAAATGGTTAAGTATTCACCATTTCTGATGGATGAAAGATATTCCATGTATCTATATAGCACATCTTCTTTACCCATTCATCTGTTGAAGAACATCTCGGCTTCTTCCAGAGTTTGGCTATTGTGGACATTGTTGCTCTGAATAGGTACCCCTTCGGAATCACTACATCTGTATCTTTGGGGTAAATACCTAGTAGTGCAATTGCTGGGTCATAGGGTATTCTATTTTTAATGTTTTGAGGAACCTCCACACTGTTTTTTGGAGTGGTTGCACCAGCTTACACTCCCATCAACAGTGTAAGAGGGTTCTCCTTTCTCCACATCTTCTCCAACACTTGTTGTTTCCTGTCTTGTTAATTTTTGCCATTCTGACTGGTGTGAAGTATTTTTAACTGCAATTATACAATAATTATTACCAGCCCTGTATTATTATGGCAACCACAGGGAAAAATAATTTTCGTCAATTATTTAATTGAGCTATGGATTAGATCTAATATTTTCAAGGAAGTATCAAGTAACCAAGTTACTAGTATGTGTCCCCGTCAAATTGCAAACTCTGTGAGGTCAAAGATTTGTGCCTTATTCACTACCTTCTTGTCAGCATGGCAGCACAGTGTCTCCTGTGGAGGAGGCGCTCAGTAACCATTTTCAGAATAAGTGATTGATGAATGAAACAAGTGAGCGAATAAATATATACCAGGAGACCTGTGGCACAGGCTCCTTACAGAAAAAAATGTCAGAAGTCAGGAATCCTGAATTCAAATTCCAGTCACTTGGATAGATGGATGAAGAGGTTATGGTGTGTGTGTGTGTGTGTGTGTGTGTGTGTATGTGACTATTATGTGTACATGGTTATTATATATGATATATATATGATTATTCAGCCTTAAAAAAAAAAAGAGATCCTGCCATTTGCGAGAGCATGGATGAACCTGGAGGACATCATGCTAGCATGAAGTAAACCAGACACAAGGAGGAGAAAATGGCATGATCTCACTTATATGTAGCCTCTAAAAATGCCAAGTAAATATACGGGAGCAAAGAGTAGAAAGATGGTTGCCAGGGGTGCAGAGGTGAGGGGCCGTGGGGGGAGTTGCTGGTCAAACAGGACAAAGTTGCAGTTTTCTAAGATGAATAAGTAGAGACATTTGATGTGTAGCCTGATGAAGACAGTTCATCATATCACGGGGAGTACTGACTGCTTGTAAAGAATGTAGATTCCCATATACATCAGAAAAGGGAACTGTGTGAGAAGATATGTTAACTAGCTTCACTGTAGTCATCATTTCCCTTTGTATACGTATATCAATCATCGTGTTGTACACCTTCACTGTGGACCCATGTTCTGGTTTTAAAAAGCAGAACTAAACAAATCCTGGGCCCAGGCACGCTGTATGAGTTGAGAAAACTCCTGTGGTGACACTGGGCTGCAGTTTTCCTGTTTATGGAGAGAGGGGCTGGATTTGTCCTTCTCCAGGCCCCTCTGAGCCGCTACCCACCACCCCCACCCCGTGCCCCAGCGCCTGCATCTCTGAATCACTCCTGAGCTGGGAGTGCCTGGGAGGCGGGACACTGTGAGGCTGCGAGCACCAACACTCAGCACTGAGCCGGGGGCTTCTCCTGCCACTTCTGTTTGAGTACTTTTAATTGTTAATGCATTACTAATTGAGGAAGATTTAGCATATTTAATTGTTTTGATTAAAAAATGCTTTGCTGGTGATAAACAAAAGTGGGGAAAAGCATTCACAGGCAGAAGCCAGTGTGATTACAAGGGGAATGGTGGTGGAGGGCTGCCGGCTTACGGTGACAGGGCAGGCTGATTACAGGGGTGAGGGTGAGGGGTTCCTGGAGGGCACCTCCAGGGCCCTTATGCTCACGTGGGTCTGCCGCAGCCTGTCGATTTGAGCAGGACCGCTTGAGTGCAAAGATTTGCCTTCCAAGAACACCAAAGTTGGGTACCAGCCAGCAAGGGAAGATCTGCGACTTCAGAATCCTCAGATGTGAGAGAGCTGAGAGCATCCTTGGACACCCAGCCTACCCTTCTCATTCTTAGATGAGATGCCTTTGGTTCATATGGGTGAATTATATTACATAAGGTCACACGGCTAAGAAACGGTGGAGCTGAGATTCAAACTCAAGTCCATCTTGTTTAGAAGCCTGTGATATTTTCATTAATGCCAGCTATCACATCCAACTAAAGAATTCTGCTCTCAGAAAAATTGAGTGAACGCTGACTGGGTACCAATCCCAACACATTGTGTTAGGCATTGCAGACACTGTGAACTAAATAGAAATATGATGAAAATCTGAATAAGCAAAGTCTTGTCCTTGAGAAGCTAGCAGGGCTGGGGTACATACTAAACAAAAACTAAAGTGCACCCCAAGAGTCGCATGTTTCTACATAGGAGGGTTAGGAGAGGGTCTTGCATCAGAAGCTGTGGGGGGTGGGGTGGGACGTAGATCAGAGCTGTCTGTGAAGACCCGTGGGAAGCCAAGGCCAGTGAGTTTGGTGGGGGGTGGGCATAGGAGGTCAAATGCCGTGCCAAAATCCAAGACGTGAAACTAGTACTGAAAGCCAAGACACAGAACCACACACGCCTTGCTTCATCCATCTAGTAAAGAGCAGAGGAGGGAGATGGGAGAGAGAACAGAGAAAGGTCTGGAGCAATTGTTTGGCACTTGCCCAGATGAGTGTGTGGCCTGAGTGGTGGAGTGACTATACCAGCTGACCTTTGAACAACACCGGGGTTCGAGACACTGATCCGCCACACGGCTGAAAATCTAAGTATAACTTTTCACTCCCCCAAAACTTAATGACTCATAGCCTACTATTGACAGGAGGCCTTACAGTTAACATAAACAGTGGATTAACACATATTTTGTGTATTATATGTATTATATACCATGTTCTGACAGTAAAGTAAGCTAGAAAAACTGGCATTATGAAAATCATAAGAGAAAATACATTTACAGTACTATTCTGTATTTATTGGAAAAAGCCACATATAAGAGGGCCTCCATGGTTCAAATCCATGTTCATAAGTCACGTGTATTTATAGAACCAAACAACGATCAGCCATGGCTCCACCCCACCCCATCAAGGCTGGGTTCCTTAGATGTCAGCTTGGACCATGTCATACTGGCATTTGTTTCGGGGTCTTGAACTCAGTGAACTCTGGAGTTGAGGTTCCCAAAGCCGGTTACACAGTGAGATCATCTGTAGTGCTTGTAAAAAATACAGGTTCCTGTGTCCCACCTCTATAAGTCTTAATGCTGTATTTCTGAGTCATCAGCAATCTTTATTTAAACAGATGACCCAGATGATTCCTTGTCAGTGCATCTGGGACCAGATATTGAGTACCATGGTTCTACAGAGAACTCTGGTGGCCTGTCCCAGAGCACCGGCCTTGGCCCTGTCTCAGTCAATGCCTTTGTCAATGCCTTGGATATGGACTCAGCAGGCAGCCTCATCTTATCCACCCATAAGAGGTAACTAGGAAAAGCCAAGGATAATTCAGGTAAAGAATCAGGGTTGAGGGGCGCCTGGGTGGCTCAGTGGGTTAAAGCCTCTGCCTTCGGCTCAGGTCATGATCCCAGGATCCTGGATCGAGCCCCACATCGGGCTCTCTGCTCAGCAGGGAACCTGCTTCCTCCTCTCTCTCTGCCTGCCTCTCTGCCTACTTGTGATCTCTGTCTGTCAAATAAATAAATAAAATCTTAAAAAAAAAAAAAAAGAATCAGGGTTGAAAAAGCCCTCAAAAGGTTTGGAAGGATAGACAGACCAAGCATAGCAAAATGACGCTCAGTTGGGAAAGCTGTAACTTCCTTCCCTAGGGAGAAAATACCATGCATGAACACAATAGGGAATGGGCACAGCTTAGAAAGCAAGAGAAAAGGCTGTGGAGTTTTGGATAACTTTCAGCTCAGGAAGACAATGAAACCAGGTGAAAAACCAGGGGAAAATTATAATCAATAAAGTAAAGGAGGGGATAATCTGTGTGTGTGTGTGTGTGTGTGTGTGTGTGTGTGTGTAGCTTAGAGAAACCCAGAATCTGATACAAAGTTCTAGAGTCCACATTTTTAGAAGGAAATAAGGAAAGACGACTTTCACTCAACATTGTTTAGACTTAAAAAAGAAGGAAATCCGGCCATATGCAACAACATACATGAATGTTGAAGACATTGTGCTAAAAAAATAAATAAGGAAGGACAAACATGTATGATTCCACTTATAGGAGGTATATAAAATAGTCCAACTATCAGAGTATAGAATGGTGGTTGGCAGGAGGTGGGAGAGGGGAAATGAATTGCTAATCAATGGGCATAAGGTCTCAATTATGCAAGTTCTAGAGATCTGCTGTCCAACATTGTCTCTATAGTTAAGAAGACTATATTGTACACTTAAAAATTTGTGAAAAGAGTAGATGTCATGTTAAGTGATCTTTTCAAAAAATTATTTATTTATTTGAGAGAGAGAGAATGCATGTGCAAACAGAGGGAGTGGACGGAGGGAGAGAGAGAATCTCAAGCAGATGCCCCACCAAGCACAAAGCCTTAAGGGGGCTCGATCTCAGGACCCTGAGATCACAACCTGAATTGAAACAAAGACTTGGATGCTTAACCAACTGTGCCACCCAGGCAGCCCTCATGTTAAGTGTTCTTATCACAGAAAGACTAAAGAGTGAAAAAAGCAAGTAGGGAATGATTGGGGAAGAGTAGCATGAGGGGAAGAAATTCAAAACCATATCCTTCGGGAATGTTTGAGGGGATGGGGATGTTTACCTGAACAAGAGAGGAAAGTTCTTTGTCTAAGAGAGATCTGTGGAACTAGATTCAGCTCTCCAGAGGATTGTCTTGAGGAAGAGGAATTAGGCTTACTTGTGTGGTTGCAAGGCAAGAACTAGGACCCAGAAGGCAGAAACTACAGGAAGACAGATTTAAGCTCACCATAAAATAAATCTTCATGATGGTCACAGGCCAAGGAAATCTGAATTGTTTCATAGAGGCAGTGAGCTCCCCATCCTGGGAGGGTACCAACGAGAGAATAACTATTTGCTTGTACGGGGCATAGTGGAAGAGTTTGAAGAGTTGACCTGTGGTCTCTTAAGGTTTCTTCAAAGCCATGATTTTGAAACTTTAAGAACACACCAGAACACCTGGAGAACATTTGAAACAAGTGTGATAAGTACTTAATGATGTGCGCCAGGCATCTAGGAAATAAGGATGAAAGAGCATTTGCTCTTCGTGAGCTCACAGGCAAGTGTGAAGAAGTGGAAGAAAACAAATACTGCCCTGTGCGAGGAGAGGTGTGAAGGAGGCCAGCATAGTCAGAGCAGCCTTCCTTGGAGGTCAGACGAAGGATATCAGAAGCAAGTCTGAAAGGATGAGTAGAATTAGCCAGATAAAGAGGGCACATTGGGAGCAGAGGGAGACCCTGTGGAGGTCTTGTGTTCTAGCAACAAGATTCTGCTCAGAAAGGCCAACCTGACCTAAACTCAAGAGTACAAAAGAGGGAGAGGGCAATCAGTGGGGCAAGTACTGGGAGCCCTTGGGTTCCTTCCCACTCTAGTCTGAACCTGAGAAGAACTATTGGGATGTCCGACTGGCAGGCCAGGAACCCAGAGGACATGTCTCTGGCCACCGTGTCTACTGCTCCTTTCCACCGGGTCTTGGCAGTGCTACAGGTGTGAGAGATGTTCTCACCCTTCTTTGGAGAGGCGCATCAGTGTGGCTCAGAGGCAGAATGAGGAAGCTTGACTTCCGAGGTGCCAGAAGGCAACAAGTCTGTCACTCCTCAGATGAAAAGCATCAGGTGGAAAACAGCAGGTATAATACATTATTTATCTCTTTGCAACAAACAAATGTCATTCAGGTTGCTGTGATCTATTTGCTTTGTTGCTTTGCTACATTGGTTACCTCCAAAGACAGCTTCAGAAGGAAAGGGAAAGACTCATATAGCCTATTTCATGCCATAACATTGGAAAAGATGATTGTTGAGCTTGGAAATGTAGGCTAACTTCACCTGCTCCCTCTAGGCTGCTGTTTATCCATTAAAACTCATGCTTCTTCCCAACCGCCCAAGAATAACAGTGTAAGTACCTCTGTGCCTTTCATATGCTGTTTCCTCTCCCACTCAGTTCTAGAAAGCCTTCCTTCTCTCCCAAGGGCCCAAGTCTGTGTCCTCACAGAATCCTTGTGTGTCCCCCACAGTATCCCTCTAATCCCCTCCAGCATAGTATTTAGCAGACCTTAGCAATTGTCAGTTTCTTGGTCTGTTCTTCCAATTATCCTACAAACTTATAAGATTGCCTCTTGGGTTTACAGGTCTTGACACAGAGGCTGGCGTGTGATAAGCCCCCAGGAGTGCTCAGGGATGGGCTGATTCCACCCAATCTAGACAATGCCTCTAAAATGTTTCAGTAGTCACAGATCTCCTTTTTGGCTAATGATACAAATCATATCTTTGTAATATCTCACACTTGATTAGGAGATGATATTTTATAAAGCATTTTCATCTGTATTATCTCATTGGAGGCTCACAACAGTCTTAGGGAGCCAGGAGGATTTCTCTATTTAAGAAAAAACCATAATTTTTTCGGTGGTTAAGAATGTGAACTCTGGAGTCAGGGTTTTACATTCACTAGTAGTACTGGATGAGTTACCTGATTCACTAGTAGTACTGGATGAGTTACCTGAACCTCCTTGGCCCTTATTTTCCCCATTTGTAAAATGGGAGCGATAGTTTCCCAACATGGGTCCCAGAAAACAGTGTTAGACACAATTAAGTGTTCAATGAATCTTCGCTATTATTGTGAAGTTGCTTGTCCCAAATGCCATAACAAACAGGCCCAAGAGTCAGGGTCGATGTATGGTGTGTTACACCCGAAGATAGTACATGCTTTAAGGCATCACAGCAGTGTTAACTGTGCACAGAAATGCTCCTCGTGTGGCACAGGAACAGTGCCCCCCCCAACCCGGGGTTCCATGATCACCCCATTGTACAAGGCTGCTCAGAGAAAGGAATCCATGCTCTCAATGGGCAATGTTGGGACTGTAGTCTCATGTTTCCCTCCTGATTACTAACAGGTATCTTCAGAGACTCTGGCCCTTCTGGATGATTTTGGCCATACATATCTATTCAAATGGTGGGCTAATGGAGCCATGACAAGAGTCAGTAGAGCAGAGATTCTCAGTCTCTCTGGCATGGAGACTGCCTAAGCCAAATTCACTTCTGCACACTTACTATCTGGGAAAATTGTCTAACTTCTGTATTCTACAGGATTCTCATCCATAAGGTGGTGGCTTTTGTGGTACCTACCTCATAGGGTTGTTTGTGGTGGTTAAGTGAGTTAAGCTGTAGTGTGTACAATGCTTGGGTTGGTGCCTGGCTCAGAACCAGCAGTAATGGTCAAGCATTACTGTTATGACTACTGCCCTGAGTGCGACAGCATCCATAGACTGGGCTACTGGTCCCTGATGCTGATCCTGGAAAATCACAGAACAATGGAGGTGAGGAGTTTGCCAAAACAAATATTTTTTTTAAAGATTTTACTTATTTATCTGACAGAAAGAGAGAAAGCACACAAATGGGGGGAGGGGCAGAGGGAGAGGAAGGATCCCCACTGAGCAGGGAGCCAGATACAGGGCTCAATCCCAGGACCCTGAGATCATGACCTGAGCTGAAGGCAGACACTTAACTGACTGAGACATCCAGGCGTCCCAAAAATCAGATTTTCTCAATCCACATTTCTGGAGTGTGCCATGAATAAGTGAAGATTGAGAAAACACCCACATTTGATAAGTACCTATTATGTGCTAGGTAAATCTTTCCCATGTGCTATCCCATTTCGTATTCACACATCTCCCCATAACAGGTACAATTTTTCCCATTTTTGAGATGACTAAACAGAGCCTTAAATAGTTGAAGTCACTTGCCCAAAATGATAGAATAAGTAAATAGAACCGGGATTGAACCAAAATCTATGTCCAAAGCCCATCTCCTCCATGCCACATTATGTCACCTATGGGAGAGAGGCTAAGTGTGGCTCTGGGTGTAATTTTGACATGATCACACCTTTTTCTCCTTTAAGGCTGGGGCTGTTTCAGTGACAGAGGTGGAAATTCAAAATCAGGGCAAGATCAGGAGAATGGTGTCGAGAGTGTCTCAGTTCCATGTGTATGTAAATGACTTAGGGGGGATGGGGACAAAGCCAAGACATCAGGAGTCTGTCAGTCAATCAATACCATCCATCACTGTGAAGTCTGGTTGTCATGGTAACTGGGGATAAAGCCTGGAGCCTGTTAGAATCTAGTGCCTGTCTGTTCAGGGTGACTGGTTGGTTAGCAGGCAGAGCAAAAGACCCTCTGGGCCAGGCCAGACTGCTTAGCCATAAATATAAGACCGTTCACAATCAGATTCTGGCCCAGCTTACCCTCTGCACTGTCCAGTCCAGCCCGACTCTTTAGAAATCTACCCCGACTCTGCAGAGTGTCGGAAAGCTCCAGAGAGGGCCCAGCATAAATGGCTTGGATTCTGAGCCTCTCTTGCTAGGAAGACGCTGAGCCTTTGCTGTGGACCAGCCTCCGCCTATGTGCAAGACTCTGGGAACACCTCGTTAACAAGATGCATGATGGAAACAGACAGCTGCAAAGTGTGGTATATCTAGCTGAATCCCGGGTGCCCTGAAGTACCTAAGAAGCCTCCCAACCCAAAGCTATAGAGACAGAAAAGCTGCCTGGAAGGGTCCTATCTAAGCAGAGACCAAGGATGGATAAGCACTAGCCAGGCAGAGAAAAAAGGGTATGGGGAGGGGAGCAGAAATCCAGGTAGAAGAAACAACACATTCATTCTTGGAAAGCCCTAGGGAGAAGGAGGGTGCGATTAAGTGGAGGAACCATAAAAGCATAGTATAGCACAGCCCAGTGCTGAGTAATGGGGCTAGAGGGCTGGGCAGGGCCAGAGCATGCTCCCTTGAATACTGACCATCTTATCCAGGGCCAGGAACCCTCCTGTTCTCAATAGTCACCTCCGCTTGGGTCCAGCAACTTGCCATGCAGGAAACTGCATTCTCTCTGTGGCTCTCTGGAGCCCAACACTGACTCCATTTCCAGGTTACTGATATTATCACTCTTCCTGCTATAACTCAGCCACAGGATTGCTCTCATTAACACACTGGCCTCAGGGGCAAGTCCTCCACAACAGAGTGCGACCTTTGGGTGAACCTGGACACTTGTCTCCTACCATTCACCCTCACCCATTTGCTGCTTCAGTCACGCTCATGAGACCCTCCACCCAGAAAGCCCTAGCTCCCTTCTCTGTTAGGCAAGCTCCTACTCCTAAATTTTGGAAGTTCAGGTTTGAATGTCTTTGGAGTCTAGAAAAAGAGAGGGCAGGAAAAGGAGGGTTGCTTTCTCTCTTGTGCTTCTACTGTATTTATTTTCATTTGAGCATTTTCACATTATATTTTTCTTAGTCCCCAACTAACTGTACATTTCTCCAGGGCATGGAGCTGTGTCTTTCATCTCTTGATCATGGGTTCTCGTTGACTGGATGCGTGGTTGGAGGGATGGATGGATGGATGGATGGTTGGGTGGGTGGGTGGAGATTAGATTAGGAGAAGGGTTCTCCTCAGAGATTACGTATTTCCTACCTCTTATTTTGGATAAGAAGGAAAAATGTTGTTTTCTACTCAGCACCTTTCTGAAAGGGAATTATAAGCAAGCAACAGCAATAATATATAAATGTGGTGGAAAACATGAGAATCTGAGGGACTTAAATTACACATTCATCCTACCCCAGTGACTACACGTACACAACTTAATCACCTGGGCTGCCTTGTCTCATTCTCTTACAGGAATAAAACATGCACAGCCCACATTCCCTTGTACCCCGTCTGCTGTCACTAACAGACGTCACTAATTGATCACAGCACTGTTGGGCTGAGCACCTGTCCTGGGTCATAATCCTGCTAGTATCTGCTATTGAAGCCAGCTGCCATTACTGGCTTAGACCATTTTTCTGGCCTTCAAGGCTCTGAGGTTCACCTCTTTGAGTGCCGTACATGCCAGCACACTGTGCTTGTTCCCAGCCCCTGATTGTACCTAAGCTTCAGAACAAACAACCACAAGCTGGGCAGGGGAACCCTTCACAATTCTGCCAGTAACTGTTCTTGATCAGCAGGTCAGTGACCCCAAACTGCGTTAAGGAAAGAGTATTGAGTATAATCCTCTCCTAGTAATTTTTAAAACCTGATTTAAACAATTTCAAAGCCATCACAACCTGTTTATTGTTTAAAAAAAAAGAAGTGAAGGAATAAAAACAAAAAGGTAAATGAAATAAAATATCCAGATGGACCCCAAGAAGCATGGAGCTGGAGTTAGAAGTCCTCGTGTTGGACCTCACCCTGCTCCTAGAAAATGGTTTCACCTTGGACATGACATCATACGTCTCAGTGCCTGGTTTTCTTTGTTTGTAAAATGGGGACAGCCATAAGACAGCTCAAAGCATTGCCGAGAGGCACGAGTGAGATGATATTCATGGCAGCACTTGGTGCTGCCTGCCACAGAGCTCAGTTAGAACTCCCATCTCTCATTGCCATTTGGATAAACTGTCTCAATAGATGAGACCTTCCAGGCCTGTCTTGGCAATGATTACTTACATCTCCCTCTAACTTTCTACCTTGTCTGCCTTCCTGTGATGATTACTTTCATGGGTTGATGACCAGGCCATGGTTGTGTCCAGATATTGAGTTAAACATTATTCTGGGTGTTTCTGGGAAGGTGTTTTGAATGAGATCAACGTTTACTCAGTAGACTGAGTAAAGCAGATTGTTCTCCCTAATGTGGGTGGGCCTCACCCAATCAGTAGACATCCCAAATAGAACAAAAAGGCTGACCGTCTCCTGAGTAAGAAAGAACTCTTGCTATCTGACTGCCATCAAGGTGGGACTTCAATTCAGCTTTTTTCCCTGCCTTTGACTCATACTGAAACATCAGCTCCTCCTGGGTCTCAAGCCTACCAACCTTTGGAGGAAATAAACTGTCAACTCTCCTGGGTCTCCAGCTTGCCACTTGCAGATCTGGGGACTTGTCAGACTCCATAATTGTGTGAACCAATTCCTTAGAATAAATATCTATCTCGTATTGTTCTCTGAAACCAGTTAGTTAGAACTTCAACTAATAAACCTCCTAATGACTTCCTTATGGCTACTTATGATTTTTCCTTTATTTAAAGTAATGAGGTATGTATCTATTCAGTGGAACATACTATATGGTATTTTTAATGCTTTCTTTACTACCCTGAAAACTAAGCAATACTCGTTACTCCATGATCCAGCCCACATACATCCAGATAATACAAGTTTCAATACTTCATCGTACTTTGAAGCACTCAGATATTTCCACCCTGTTTTACTCTGTGTTGTTTTGTTAAATGCTCACCGTGACCCACTAAGTTTCTTTTACAATCTACTACTGGGCTATGACCTGAAGTTTGAAAAATCCTAGGAAAAACATCTCTGAGACATTATAGCATGTTGGTTAATACAGGTCCCTGGGTTTGACCCCTGGCTCCACCAGTGAATAGCACCATGACCTTGAGCAAGTTATTTAACATCACAGAGCTTCAGTTCTTAATTTGTAAATTGGGGATTATAGGATCTTCTTCCCAGGTCTTTCCTGAGGATTAAATGAGACAGTATGCTTAAAGTGTTTAACTCCGTGTCTGCCACACAGTAAAATGCTCAGTAAATGTTGACTGTCTTGTCACCTCTGCTAGAGCCTGAGCCTCTCGTATAAGGTATCAGAATGAATGAAAGAATGTGTGAGAAAACGGCGGGGGCAGATAAACATTTGGACAATATACAAACTCTGTGCCAGAAAATGTTGATTCAGTACTGACTGAATCCTGTTGATTGATTTACTTAGGCTTTTTGGATCTCAGTTTTCTCTCCATAAAATTGGGGAAAATACTAATACACTTCCTCATGAGGTATTATGAAGATTATCTGGAATATTAGATGTGAGTATTTTACCAATATCAAAAGTTATTATACGTAAATATATTTTATTAAAACCAAATATTTCAGGGGCGCCTGGGTGGCTCAGTGGGTTAAGCCTCTGCCTTCAGCTCAGGTCATGATCTCAGGGTCCTGGGTTCGAGCCCTACATCGGGCTCCCTCCTCAGCAGGGAGACTGCTTCCCCCTCTCTCTCTGCCTGCTGCTCTGCCTGCTTGTAACCTCTCCCTCTGTGTCAAATAAATAAAATAAAATCTTTAAAAAAAAAGACAAATATTTCAGTTAGCTCTAAGTACAATGAAGTTTAAAAATTAACTCATTTTAGGTGGCAACCAATTTGGTTGTCTACACAATAAATCATTCCTGACTATAATTGGATGATTTTGACAAAGAGAAGCACTGTTACCTTCTATATACCCGTGATGAGAGGAACCGTGTGGTATCTAGACAGCGTTTACCATGTTTGTGTGCTTAATAAATGTTTGTTGAATGAAAAACTGAAGGAATGAGTAAGTAAAGGAAGGGAGGAGGCAGGGAGGGGGAGCATGTGGAATTATAACTGACATCAACTTCAATGCTCACTTTGGCATCACATGTACTAGAATTGACATGAACTTTAGTGAGTTTTTTTTTTTTTAAAGATTTTATTTATTTGACAGAGAGAGATCACAAGTGGGCAGAGAGGCAAGCAGAGAGAGAGAGAGAGAGAGGAGGAAGCAGGCTCCCCGCAGAGCAGAGAGCCCGATGTAGGACTCGATCCCAGGACCCTGAGACCACGACCTGAGCCGAAGGCAGAGGCTTAACCACTGAACCACCCAGGCGCCCTGAACTTTAGTGAGTTTTAATTGTGTTTCTGTGGCTTTTTCTACCCTGTGAGTTAGGGGGTAGACCAGCTAGCTTGTCCAGGGCCCCTAGCCAGAAGGGGATGATCAGTGGCAGGCAGAATGTACTGTGCTCTTGCTGGAAGGGTCTTTCCCAGGGTCACTGTTATCTGGCTTCCATCAAAGGGAGGAATGATGGAACACAGGCACTGACTTGGGCCAAGTTGTTAACACTTTGAAAGATAGTGATGAGAATTCAAAGTGACCTTGATGAATGGGAGAAGCAGTCCCTCCAAAACAGGATGAAGTCCCAGGGACATGAATGAATGACCTTGATCAAAACAATGGGCAGGTGGGGGAGAAGGCATGATTGCTGAGGCTCCAAATCTACAGCAAAAACATTGGCCACTGCAGGCTAGACACAATGATAATGATTTCCTTTCTATTTGAACAGTATTTCAGAGCTGACCAGTTGCAGGAGCTATGAGACAGGCTATCTTATCCTCACTTTACAGATGAGAGGGCAGTTAACATTATAGGGTTAATAACTGAAAAGCTGGGAACAACATAAAGCATGCGGTAATAAAACCACCATAGTACAACAATTACAGGTAATGTCTTTTAACTCTTACTATATGCCAAGTGCTGGGCCACATGCTCACATAAGGAGTTTCATTTCATATTCACAAGAAGACTATAAAGTAGGTACTATCACTGTCTCATCTAAAAGAACAGAAAACTAAGGCACGAGGAGGATAATGAATTTGCCTGAAGGTCACTTGGCTAATAAATGGTGGAGATGAGATTTGAATCCAGGTAAAGGTTCTCAAACAGAAACTTTTCCAACAATTGACATTTATTGGGTGCTTGTTAGAGGCTGAGCACCGTATTAAATATTTTCTGTGCATATGTCCATGCATTCCTCATAACTATTCTGTGAGATAAATGCCATGAATTCTTCCAGCTTAACAGGGTAAGAAATTGAGACTTAAAATGATTAGATAACCTGCCCATGATCACATAGCTAGTAAGTGACAGAGCCCATGTGTTCAACCACGGTGCTACGTTACTATTATCCTGCATTTGAGGGGGAATGAATATCTAAATACTTACACGGAAGATGCAGTTAGAATTTTGCTCCAACAAACCTTGATTATCATTCCTCTTGGGTCCTGAAAAACTGAGGTTTAGAGAAGTTGTGTATCCTGATCAAGGTCATGTAGCTACTAACCAGTGGAACCAAGATGTGCACCCAGATGTGTCTGACTCCCAAGTTTAGGTTCCTTCTTACCATGATACTAGCATGTGTTTTCCTTCTATAGTCTTTGATCACATGACTTTACGACTTGCTGACCCCACCTGGAATCTGTAATAGTAACTACTTGGTCACGTAGTAACTCCTTGATCACATGACTTTATGACTAACTGACCTCAGCTGGCATCTATAATAGTAACTACTGTTTGGACAGTGTTTTACTTATCACAGTGCTTTTAAAAAAATATTACCTAGGGTAATTCTTCTAGCAGCCTTTAGAGTAGTTTATTGTCCCATATTAGTGATGGGAAAACTGAGACTCTGAGACATAAAGTATTAGCTTTCAGATGGCAGTGCCTACCTGAAAAGCAAAGTTATCTCAGTTGGAAAAAATATTTTTACTTCCACGCTGTCTGCTTTCATAGATCCAGACAGTGCTGCTGGTTTCCTTCACAGGCAAAACACCAGCAGAAGTCATTTTCCTTAAGGTCTTTATAGAGTCTTACAATATGGCCAAAATCCATATAATCATGAACCTTAGAGTCTTGAGGACCATTCATTTACTTTCTATTGCATGCATGGTTTCCATTACAGCATCCCTGATAAAGGTATCCAATCAGATTTACTTAGATTCTTTGATGTTGATAAGACACTGTATTTCCTGTTACATTTTGAGAGACAAAGGGCACAGAAGCTGAAACAGATGTGTTAGGACCTATCTACATTAGCCACAAAACAGGAGTCCAGAGCAGACCACCTCCATGTTTGTTCCAAAGGTGTTTATGGAATATCCACTAATCTCTGATACTTTTCTCGTTTTACGTGTCAACATGGATAGAGGGAACTGACAGAGAAAATGTGGCATAACCCAGTGAGCAATGACATGGGGCTGGAAAGGAAGACCCAGAGCGTAGGTACTGAGGAGATGACTAAGGAGACGTGTGAAGAGAGAGGAAGTCAGAATTATTCCCAGATTGTGAGTCTGGAAAAAGGCAGCTTGGATAAGAGGAGAGAAGCCTGGACTATAACTCAAAATAGCTCTTGTATTTTTTACTTACTAATGATAGAACTTTTCAGCCTCATTTCCTTCATCTCTGGAAGTAAGGAAGCTTCTTCTTTCACAGATCTTTGGAAGATTAAGAAGATACACAAACAGCCAAAGGCATGAAAAGATGCTCAACATCAGCCATCATCAGGGAAATGCAAATCAAAACCACGGTGAGAAATCACCTCGCACCTGTTAGGACATCTGTTATCAAAAAGATAAGTGATCACAAATGTGGGTGAAGATGTGGAATGAAGGGAACCCTGTGTGCTGTTGGTGGGAATGTCAACTCGTACAGCCACCATGAAAAACAGAACGGAGGCGCCTCACGAAATTAAAATAGACAATCCATTGATTCGACTTTTGCGGACACATGCAAAGGAAATGAAATCGTTATCTAGAAAAGATATCTGCACTCCCATGTTCATAGAAGCATTATTCAGATTAGCCAAAATATGGAAACAGCGTAAGTCAACAGATGAATGGATAGAGAAAATGTGGTGCAGATATTCAATGGAATATTACCCAGCTTTTAAAAAGGAGATGCTATTCTTTGTGACGGCATAGATGAACCTGGAAGACATTATGATAAGTGAAATAAGGCAGACATAGACAGACAAATACTGCATGGAGGAGCCAAAAAAAATATCAGCTTCATAGAAACCAAGAGCAGAAAAGTGATTACCAGAGATGAGGGTAGAAGAAATAAGAAGAAGTTGTTGAAACGGTACAGACTTTTAATTATAAGATGACCAAGTTCTGATGTATAACATGGTGACTGTGGTTGAGAACACTGTATCATATCATTGAAATTTGCTAAGAGAATAAAACTTAAAAGTTCTCATCAAAGAAAGGTAAATATGCAAAAACGATATGGGGTTTCCTCAAAAAATAGAGTTACCACATGACCCAGCAATTCCACAACTCAGTTTCTATACAGAGAATGGAAATTCTAATTAAAAAAGATAGAGGCACCCTTATGTCTTTTTGATAACAGCCATTCTGACAGCTATAAGGTGATATGTCATTGTGGTTTTGACTCGCATTTCCCTAATAATTAGTGATGGCAAACATCTTTTCATGTGCTTGTTGGTCATCTGTATGTCTTCTCTAGAAAAGCGTCTTCAGATTTTCTGCCCACTTTTTAATTGACTTGTTTATCTCCTTGTTCTTAAGTGGTATCAGTACTTTATATAGCTTGGGTATGAACCCCTTATCAGATGTATTTTGCAAATACTTTCTCCCATTTAGTAGGTTACCTTTTCATTTTGTCAATGTTTCTTCACCGTGCTGAAGCTTTTTAGTTTGGCCTAGTCCCAATTGTTCATTTTTGCATTTGTTTCCCTTGCCTTTGGAATTAGAGCCCCCCAAAATTGCCAAGACCAATTGCTTCCTGCCTATATTTTCTTCTAAGTGTCTTATGGTTCAGGTCTTACATTCAAGTCTTTAAACCATTTGGGCTGATTTTTTGTATATAGTGTAAAACAGTGGTCCAGTTTTTCCCACACTGTTTATTAAAGAGAATTTTCTTTCTCCATTGGACATTCTTGCTTCCTCTGTCATAAATTAATTGTCGATATATGTGTGGGTTCATTTCTAGGCTCTTTATTCTGTTCTGTTGATCAGTGTATCTGTTTTTATGTCAATACCATGCTGTTCTGATTACTTTATCTTTGTAGTATAACTTGAAACTAGGGAGTGCTATGCTCCCAGCTTTGTTCTTCTTTCCCAAGAATGTTTTGACTATTTGAGGTTTTCTGTGGTTCTATACAATTTTTAGAATCATTTGTTCTAGTTCTCTGAAAAAAAGGTCATTGGAATTTTGATAGGGATTGCATTGTACCTGTAGATTGCTTCAGGTAGTATGGGCATTTTAACAATATTCTTTGAAATCCGTGAGCACAGAATATCTTTCTATTTATTTGTATCTTCTTCAATTTCTTTCATCAGTGTCCTGCCATTTCAGAGACTTTTACAAGACCTGTACACTAAAAACTATAAGGCATCCTTTTATTTTTGATGCATGGTTTCATTCTGCCTTTGAGGGAGAAGCATTTTATCTAAAGGATACATTAGAAGGAAACAGCCTTGTAAATCCTCTGGGATGAACTCAGAGAGGATCTGAGGCAAATCCAAGGACAAAAGATTCCTCCAGAGCTAACCAGCCAGTGTGTTCACTTAAATCACTCCATACCAAGCTCATCTCTTTGAGGACATGCATGTATACCACACGGTGTGTTTCTTAGAGACAAACACTTTAGAGAATATAAATATTATTATTTGATATGGATCAAAGATACACGGAAAAAGACAGTAACAAAGAGGACAGACAGAGAGAGAAATAAAATCACCTGAAAAGAAAGGAGAGACGGAGGATGACAGAGACAAAGAAGAAACTAGATAAATATGAAACATGGAGAGAAGGGTGTTCATGATTCTATTTGTCAAAGGGAAAGAAGGTAGATATTTTTGTTCTTTGTAGGTTAATATGTAAATGGAATTCTGATTTATTAGCGGTCTCCAGCAGATGAGGTGATGATTAGCACATTTCCATATTTATAGAAAAGCAACACTAACTTTCCGGATTTATAGAAAATCAGCTCTTCACAAATAGCAAATTGTGCTATTATCGACATATGGTTTTCTATAAACAGAGCTGAGGTAATTATCCTTGGGACAATTTGTTGGTGGGCTCCTTTTGAATATTAACCACATTGGAAGCCCATCTCTGCCTCACAGATTTTAAAGAGGAGGGGCCATGAGACACCCCAGACAATTAATTAGTAATCCAACACCAAAGACAGAGCCCAAATGAAAGGCTCTATCCAGGACCACATGGTGGAAAGACCATAGGTCCAGGGTTCTGACGCCAGCTTCCTGTAGCCCTGGGCAAAGTAATTAACCTCCCTGAGGAGCCCCAGCATTTATGGGCTAAAACTGGGATAATACCAACCTCCAAGTGTTGTCAAGAAAACGAAATGAGAATGTACACAACAATACCAGAAACTAGTAGGCCCTCAACAAACATTAGCTGTGCTTCCTTCCTTACATTTTTGAATGATTCTTTAAAAAGTTGATAGACGTTTTTCAAACTCCTTTTTTATACTGACCTATCATCAACGGTTTTGTGTCATGACTCCATATGGGTATAGCTGGAAAAGATTCCTTGAAGCAATAACTTATATTCACTACCTGTAAGCCTTTATGATATTCTCTAGTCTCTTCTTTGTTGTTGTTGTTGGGTAAAATGTTATTAGTGATCCATATATTGATTTTAAGACCTGCTGTTAGGAAGGAGGTACTCTGCTCCCAGAGGGTGGGGACCATGTTTGAATTTGCTCACCATTGTATCTCCAAAGCAAATACATAATAGAGACTCAAGAGATACTTGAATTATAAAGAACTGGATACATGGCTAGATGGATGAATTAACAAATGACCCAACCAGGAATCTAAACGAATGCCCCCTTTCAAACTCCATGTCTTGTTTTATATACTCACTATGCACTTAGTGCTGTGCTGAGAGTTAAAGAGATAAGTAAGTGTCAAATCTAATCCTTGCTTTCAAAGATCTTGCTATCTAGATGAGAAAAATATTATAATTTGGAAAATTTTATTTTGAAGATTAAAGAGTGTGGAATTTATGTGAATGTGCTAAAGGAAAGAAATGGACAGCCTGGGCTGGTGCAGTCAGGGAACATTCTTGAAACTGGGAATTTGCTTTGAAACTGGGAATTTGCTTTGAAATAGGTATCGATTTCTCGGCCTTCTACTCACTCATTGACAAGGTCAGTCATTCTCAAACCATAGTTAGCACCAAAATCACCAGGAAGGCTTGTTAAAATACAGACCCCTGGGTCCTCCACCAGTTTCTGATTTAGTAGGTTTGGGATGGGGTCCTGATAATTTACATTTCTAACAGGTTCCCTGATCCTGATGTTGCAGTTAAAATCCACACTTTGAGAATCACCTTTCTAGCCATTTGGCATAAGACCATGAAAGCTCCTGATGCCATGCTAGGGAGTTTAGCCATTCAGCATTTTAGGCAAATAAGTGATATCATTGTATCCATAAAGTAGAAAGATCATTCTGGGAGCAGTTTTGAGACGGGATTGCTGAGGTGGGCCCTCCCCTAGATTTAAGAGCCAAAGCAGTGGTAAGTGATAGGTGGGAACCCAGCCTTGCCCTGTACGAGTGAACAGGGAGGAAAGGGGCAGGCTGAGGGCTGCTCTGGAGCCAGAACTGAAGGTTCTTTGAGATCTGCAGGGTAAAGGAAGGGGAGGGATCTGGGATGACTCCAGGTTTCTAGCATCACGGACCGATTATATAGCTGTTCCGTTAACTAAGAATCTATATTTGTAAGTTTTAACATTTTAAATAACAAAACCCCAAATACCATTTGTTATCAAGAAGGTTAACAGTAGTGTAATTGAAAACACGTAGTTTTGGGGAGCCAGACAAGTCTGAGTTCAAATCTTGTTTGTGATACTTCCCAGTTAGTCTTTGCGCCTTTCTGGACCTCAGTTCCCCGTAGACAGTAATACTCTCAACTGGGATGGCTACTACAACATACTTCTTCGTTTTTCTCCCTCTGTTCTGCCCCCCAGTCCATTGCCACCTCCACATATCTCCCTTCTGTAATTGCAGCACTGCACTGTGCCACCTTCTACACAAGTATTATGCCTGTTACCTTACACTGCTGTCCCCCAGGAGATCACGCATGGCTCCTACTCAGTGCTCAGAAAACTGCAAACCACATCCTGACGTATGCATTGGCTGCTGTTTGCATAAAGTTCTGTTCTACTTACCATATGATTCCATTTTCTCTCTGTTAATTACCAGGATATATTCATAAACGCCGCCCATCGATCCAGACGTTATGTAATGAGTGCCGTAGTCATTGATGAACTTGGCATACATGCCATAATTGTACTGCTCTGGGAGCTCCATTAATGACTGAAGCATGCCTTCATCCAGCATAATATTGTCCCTCCTCATCTTAAAATGAGCAGTCTGCACCTTTGTGGAAATTCTCATGAAGCTATATGTCTGCCAGCAACCACCACCATGGAATAAGGGAAAAGAAGAAAGAGAGGCCACATTTTACTACATAACATAACACAAAAGGTAGCATTTAGTAGCTGTGGGCAATATGTATATTTACATATAAACACATGAGCACAAATACATTATTAGTAGTCTATTTTACAAGCATCTGTGAAACACTGAGGTGTGCCTGGCTGCCTTTCCCATACCTGTGTCTCTGTTCTTACCGCCCCTGTTCAGGTGCCCTTCTCCTCAACTCTCATCTGGGTTGGTCCCTGCAGTGTGGTTCATGGTGCTGTTCACTCTGATCTGGCCCCAGTCCATTGTCACCTCCACATGCCTCCCTCCTCTAATTACAGCACTGTATGAAGCAACCTTCTACGCAAGTATTCGGTATCCAGTTACAATAATGCTTAGGAGTATTTTTGATGATATGGCAGGAAGTGCCAGCCTTATACATTGATGTAACTTACTGAACAAATACGTGTAGGAGCCTGTAGTCACTTGCATTGTGCTAGGAGCAGAGAACGTAATCTTCAATGAGAGAGAGGTCCCTGCCATGATGGATCTTACGTTCTAGTGGGAATCTTACACTGTTAAGGAATAAAGTAAAGCAGGCTCCCGAGATAGTAAAAAAGAGGCAGGAGTTGGGTCATATTGAGTTGGTTTAAGAGGAAGGGAATTGGGGCACCTGGGTGGCTCAGTCACTTAAGTGTCTGACTCTTGGTTTTGGCTCAGGTCATGGTTTTAGGGTTGTGAGATTGAGCCCCATGTCAGGCTCCACACTGGAAAGGGAGTCTGCTTAAGATTCTTTTTCTTTTCCTCTATCCTTCCCCTGTTCAGGCTCTCTTGTGCGTGCACTCTCTCTCTCTCTCAAAACAAAAACAAAAACAAAACGATTAAGAGGAAGAGGGTTGTGTATGGGCATTATTTCCAAGTAAATCTTAATCCCAAGGGGTAGTGAAATTTTGAAAAGACCATCTGCCTTGAAAAAAGTCCCCATGACCATGTGATAGCCAGATCTCAGAACAATATTTTCCCTTCACAGTGACAGCTGACTTGTGGCAAAGCTCCAGAATGTAATTTATATATTGTTAACTAAGGTAACTTTCGTAAGTCCTTCATTTTCATCATCCAGAATAATTTTTGAATCCCAACTAAATCCACAGTGCTGGTATCAATATTGTTGCGGCTTTTCAGTATACTCTGAATCAGTTCAGAAAATATTACACTGGCTCCTGATGATTTCTCCATCCTCATTACTCACTATGTTTCCTTCCCACCCTATGCATCAGCTGGTTGAAGGCCTTGCAATCCCGTTAGTGTGAGGCAATCTGTCATCTCCAGGCCTTCGCACACTGCCGTTTCCCAGGCCCAGAGTACCCCTCACTGACTCCCGCCTCTCTTCATCAGGACAACCTGTATTAGTTTTTAGACCCCAGTTTAGGTGGATGGATGTCCCTTCCTCAGGGAAGCACTGCCTGGTTGCTCAGATTAATAGGGAGTTAGTGGTGAACATTTGATGAATCAGTGAATGATGGACGGAGCATACCAGTCCTCCAATCTATTCCAAAAAGCAAGGCTTGCTTCCGAATTCTTCCCAACCTAGTTTACATGGCCTGGCTGTTTCTCTTTAAGACATTACTATTCTAAGTATTTCCCTGTTTGCTCCAGGTAACCATGAAAAAGAATGGGGTGAGGTGATAAGAGTTCTCCTCTTATCATTCAATTTTATTCCCTTTGTGATGATTCTGTGTGCAAAAGCATAATAAGAAAAACAAACATGATTACCACTGATCAGACATTTCCAATTACCCAAGCAAATGCAGGTTCAATTACTACTTTACTTTTTAATGCAATTAAGGTAATACATGTTCCGTGTAGATTATGGACTACTGTTTGACACAGGCATTATACTGTAATACCTTTTCATTATACTTGTTTAACTCCTCCAAGAACAAAGAGTCTCGTGACCCAGATGCACCCACATCCACGGTCACAGGAGTGCGTACGGGGCCCACACCTAGAGTCACTCCGACCGACACTGACATGTCATTTTTTACTTTAGAAAGAAGGTCACGTGCATCATCGTGCAGCTCTGAGGAGAGTCTGGTGTCTGCCAGGGCCTGAAAAGGAGCAAACAGATGTTAGCTTTGTACACCCAGTTATGTTCTGATTTGTGCTTAATATTTAAATCTTTGCTCTGTAAAATATCACCAAGCAGATTATCATCGATAATTATGTTAAAAGGCTACTCCAGGCATCCGACTGATGCTCACTCACTAAAATGCCGAAAATACGGCAGTTAGTTTAGGTATCGCTTAGCGGCAGTGCTGAAATATTTATTTAAATATGCACACACGCACTCATGATTCTGATCAAATGCTGTATTGTTCTGGGTATGGATTTTTTCCAACTGATTCATCCTTCCTGTAGAGAAAGTCACCCATCTCTGCAATGGAGGCATCCAGAAAGCCACATCTGGGTGCGGATCTGGGAGGAAAGGAACAAGGAAGCCAAGCCAGTGAGGGGCTCTCTAGGCAGATTTATGCTCTCATGCTGCCCCATATGTGGGATTCCTTCATTCCAGGCAGGCAGTAGGCTTGTATGATTCTGCCAGCATGGTCCTGTGCCTGGCCTGAGCTGAGAAAGCAAGAGTTAAGCACACGAGTGGTTTGCTTGGCCATCACAAGAGCATGTGTCGAGATGGAGCCTAATTAGTTTGGGTCCCGAGTATCTGTGATGATGAGCTCCCCTTCCACCCTGGGACGGATGCGCAGCATAGGACACTGTTGCTTTAAAGCGCTGAGATTTTGGAATCCTTTGTTGCGCAACATAGCCTCGTCTGTCTTGCTGGACATGTAATCCCCAGACCATCCTTGGGCTTAGGGGAATGGCGATGTCTGTGTCTTCCTCCTAGGCTTACCATAGGCTTGATGATAGTAGTGGAAGTCCAGTGGGTGGTGGGGAGACCCCATAAACCTGGCCTTGGCCTTCTCTTGAGAAAACTGGAGGAGGGGGAGTATGACTAATAATTGTCCATAATCCTTGAATCCTACCATCTCTCTGTAAAGATAGAATGCATATGACTACATGCGTATAATGTGTATAATCTGTCTTCCCTTCTAAACGACATAGAGCCGGCCTCTGCCGAGCTAGATCTGGGTTTGAATCTTGTTTCTGCCACTTAGTGCAGTCCACCTTGCAGCCTGACACTTTATCCCTCTAAGTCTCTGGGTCTTTTTCCTTTCTAAAATGGGGCAGTGGTAATCTCTACCTCCTTCTATTATTGTGAGATTAAATGAGAGGCTTTGCATGGAGATATATGATCTGGGGCATAGTGAGCATCCAGGGATGTCTGTGTGTCCCTCTCACCCAGAGGGGAAGGGACATGGAAAGGAATGGTCAGGAGTGGACTCTGGAACTGGTCATGAGCCATGGGGTGCTCTGAGTGCCCAGGAAACGGCAGAATTTTAGAGAAGGAGAGGATTTAGGGATCATCCGCATCTTGCAAACACTTCTCAACAGCAGAACCGTTCTGTAAACAAAATCCCATATGGAAAACCAAGATAGGAAAGTTATCAGAGAAAGACAAATACCATGTGTGGCATACAGGAAAAAAGAGACGAACAAAACAAGATTCTTAAATATGGAGAACAAACAGGTGGTTACCAGAGGGAAGGTGGGGGAGGATGTGAAAAGAATTATGAGTGCGTTTATCATGAAGGGCACAAGGTGTTGTATGGATTGGTTGAATCACTGTATTGTACACCTGAAACTAACTAACACTGTATGTTAACTGTACTGGAATTTAAAAAAAAGATGAAAGAAAGAAAGAAAGAAAGGAAGGAAGGGAGAAAGAAAGAAAGGAGATGACCAGTGGGCAGCTGCCCTTGATGAGACAGGGACCTTGGGCTCAGAACCCTGCCCAGCTACTTCCTGTCCTGACCCCCAATTTATACAGAGGGAAACTGGGTCCAGGGAGGGACAGGGAGCTTCTCAAGGTCTCAAATACTTCTATTCTAACAAAGCACAACTGGAAATAGGTCATCTGACTAGCAGAGAACTGGACCTCGAATCTGTTTCATTGATTATGGAATGGAGTCAAGATGTGGCAGGTGGGTGGCCACACTTCTGTTCTGCCTCTCGTCGGCCCTGCCCTTGCCTGTCAGTGCCCTTCAGCACAGAGCATGTGTGGGGGCAGACGGAAAGGGAGCTTCAGCCACCAGCAGGCTCTGCGGGAAGTAGAATCTCCAGAAGCTAGGAGTCCATGTCCAGCAACAGGCCTCTCTCCCTCCCCACCCCCACCCTGCAGTGGTCTGTGAGCGCCCTGTGCAGACTTACCTTAAAGTGGTACATGAGGATGTTGTAGGGTTTCCGGAAGTACTTCTCATCCTCTCCATAGTAAAGATGCTCACAGGCGGGGTCATATCGAAGCTCCCTCCATTCCCCATTGTAGACTGTCTCACACTGGCCGCCAAAATACCTGGCGTCATACACGCTCTGGGCTTCTTCCTGGATCAGGATATTGTACCTAAATCGAAAAGGCAGGCAGCTTCTGGGAAAGAACACTGGAAAGGCAAAGACGGCATCCTCTGGAAGATGTTACTGCTGGTCTGAGCAGTGGCTTCTCAAGCTGTGTTCTGCAGACCCCTAGGGTTCCTCAAAGTACCTTAAACTCCATTTTGGGTAACACTGGAAACCTGAGTGGGCTCAGCCAGGCCCCCAGTTTCCCTTTGACCAAAGCAGCAGACAGCTCCATCAGCACCTAGAACAGTGCTCCCATGAGAAGCTACTCTTAAAAGTTTGTTGTGCGAGTTACAGAGGAATGAATATGCATCATTATCAAAACTCCAAGCCCAGAGCCCAACAGCCGGAGCCCATTTCCCAGCTCTGCCACACCTAGCTGTGTGACCTTGGGCAAATCACTTAACCTCTCTGTGCCTCAGTTTAGTCATTTGTAAGAAGCAGTTAATGCTACTGCCTTCAGAGAGTTAAATGCAAGTTCAACATGGAAAGGAACCAGAAAGCTCTTAGCATATATTTAGTACTGAATAAATGTTGCCATTGCTGTTTTTGTTTGTACTGTTTCAGAAAAAGGCTCTGTGGGTGAAAAAAAAAAAAATAGGTTTAACATATCAACTCTCAGTGCTAAGGTGAAAAGCTAATCCACAGAAAGGCCATTGTCTCCAGGACAGCATGGAATGTTACAGGGTACAATTTGAAAATCATGGAGACTCCTGTTTTATTTCTAGCTCAGTCATGTACTAGCTGTGTGAATCTGGACAGATTCTGGATACATTCTGAAGCCCGTTTTCTGCATTTGAAGAAGAGAAATAATAAAACTACTTCTTGTGGGTTTTGTGACATCTAAATGAGAGTATTAAAGTAAAATGGAAGTAAAGTTGTAGTACAGATTAGGCGCTCCAGAAATGATACTTCCTCTCCCCTAGCCCAGTACTCTTCCAGAAACACTTTCCCTTGCTTCCCTCTCTGGGGTATTTCATAATCATCTGCCCAAGAACTGCATTTTAGGCTCTAGATAGTAGAATGGTATTTAGGCACAAACAGTGTCACACAGGTGAAATACAGCTTTAATATTCTAAAAAAGAGAAGGTTAACTAAACAAAAGCATTTCAATTTGGTTAAGAGATCCAAGGCCTAACAATCAAAGCCTCTTATGGTATAGATAATAAAATGACTACTTGTCTCTGCCTTTCAAACTCCTATTCAGCCTTTAAAACCCAACTTAAACATTGCCCTCTCTGTCTGACCTTCTTTGATTATCCTGGACAGAGAGGTGTTCCTTCCTCTGTATTTACATGGCATTCAGTGATTACCTTTGGCATAGCATCTGTCATATTTGTTCCTTCCCTCCATGAAAAGGCACAAAGGCAGAAGATGAGCAGGGGGTTAACTATGAATAAAACCTGCCTTTGAAGGGATAAATGGATAATTATAGAGTACCTGACATATAGTACAAATTCAAGGTATGTTACCTTTCTTCTTCACCTCTTCTCTCCGTCTCTTTCTTCATATTAATGGAAATGATGTAGTAATAGCTATGGTGAATTGAATATACACTCTACCAGACATTTAGCATACATTAACTTTCAACCTCATGACAATCTTACAAATGAGAAGTTGAAGCTCAGAAAAATTAGGTAATTTGCCTATAGTCACAGCTAAATTTTCTTTGACACTAAAATCTGGGTTCCTTCCCTTTACTTTGCCCCTTACTTTTCTGTCTTTCTGCCCTTTTGAACATGTTTCTGCCTTTGGGTTATAAATACTGGCTCTCTGGTGGGCCAAACAAAAAGTCAAAGGAATAATTAGTCCTAAGATTGTACTCTAACCTCTAAGCATAAAAGGTTATTAAGACTAGGTACTCTTAGTAAAGCTGATTGCGGAACCCACCAGATTGAAAACGAAAAGATATAGAGAAATTCCACTTTTTGGAAATCTATGCAGAAATATTCACATGTACAAAGATAACATACAAGGATGTTCATTGCAGCATTGTTTATCAGAGGAAAAAATGGGGGAAAATCTAATTATCCTTCAATAGGAAGCAGCCAAATAAATTTTCATGTAGTTATACCTTGGGAGAAGAGTCAGCAATTTTTTTAAAAATAAAGGACCAGATATTAAATATGTTAGGCTTTACAGGCCATAGGTCTTTGTTGCAAATACTCAACTCCCGTCATTGCAGGGTGAAAGCTGTATCCCAATAAAACTTTAATTACAAAAACAGACAACAGGCTAAATTTGGTCTTGAGGCCAAAGTTTACTGACCCCTGTTATAGAACACTGTGTTGCTTAGAAAAAGAATAGAAAATGTGGGAGGAAATCTTCAAAAATATATTATTAAGTTAAAAAAAAAGCAAGTTACACACCGTATATGTAGTATGATCCCATGTATGTAAAATAAACTTATGTCTATCATGCACAATACCTATGGGCATATCTTCCATACAATATATATTGTCAGTGCATCGTTTACATGATCTGAAAGTCCTACACCAAACTGTTGACAGGGGTCAGTTCCAGGGAGAGAAGTGAGGGGCGTGACTGAGTGGAGTACAGGTTGGGGACGGCGAAGGAAGACTTTTGGTTTTTACCTCAAACATGTATTCTTAAAAAAAAAAAAAAAGATTTTATTCATTTATTTGACAGTGCACAAGCAAAGGGAGTGGTAGGCAGAGGAAGAGGGAGAAGCATTCTCCCCACTAACCTGGGAGCCCAATGTGGGACTTGATCCCAGGACCCTGGCATCATGACCTGAGCTGAAAGCAGGAGCTTAACCAACTGAGCCACCCAGACGCCCAACATGCATTAATTCTATAGCAATAAATAAAAATCTAAAAACTAGAACATGCTTAAATTAAAAAAAAAAAAAAAAGGACACCAGGAAAGGTTTCTGAGATCTTGAGCAGAATGAAAAACTGCCAAGTGTCAGCTATTGGGAGTGGAGATGGGACCATCCTGCTGGTCAAAGCACCCTCAGGAAGTATATTTCAATGCTGCTTTGACTCACGTGAGAGCAAGGTCATGGTCTGCGATCTTTTTGCCAATAAAGAGGGAAATCTTTTTCTCAAGTTAACACCTCACTATTTCATACTTCTATTCTGTTTAGCCCACGTTCACTTTAAAAATCAACAAAATCCCCTTTTATTAGTATTAGGGGCTGAATTGTGTCCCCTTAACATTTAGATGTGGAAGTCTGGGACCCCAAAACTTCAGAATTTGACTGTATTTTGATGAGATGGTCTCTATGTAGGAATTGAGTTAAAATGGGACCATTACTGGGCCTTAATCTAATATGCTTGTGTCCTTATAAGAAGAGATTAGGGAGCACCTGGGGGGCTCAGTCAGTTAAGCAGCTGACTCTGGATTTTGACTCAGGTCATGATCTCAGAGTCCCGGGACTAAGTCTCCACACTGGGCTTCACACTCAATGGGGAGTCTGCTTAAGGATTCTCTCTCTTCTTCTGCCCTACCTCTGCTTGCACGCACTCTCTCTCTCTCTCAAATAAATAAACCTTTCTTTAAAAAGAAGATGATGATGATGAATAAGAGGGGCGCTTGGGCGGCTCATCTGGTTAAGCATCCATCTCTTGATTTTAGTTCAGGTCATGATCTCAGGGTCATGAGAAGGAGCCCTGCATAGGGCTCTGTGCTCAGAGAGGAATCTGCTTGAGATTCTCTCTCTCCCTCTCCCTTTGCCCCTCCCCCTGCTCTCTCCCTCTTAAATAAATAAAATCTTTAAAAAACAAAGAGCGATTAGGACCCAGACACCCACAGAAGGAAGGACAAGCCAAGGAGAATGGCCTCAGAAGAAGCCAACCTACCACCACCTTGACCTCAGACTTCCAGCCTCGAGAACTATGAGAAATCAATTTCTGTTGCTTATAAGCCACCCAGTGTGTGGCATTTTGTAATAGTCACCCAAGAGATAGTCACCGAGTGGACCAGTATCCCACCTCAGGGAGACAGTGGGAGCTGCCTCACCAGACACACGGCACTAAGATCTTCTTCCGTCCTCAAAACAAGACTCATGGTTAAAGGGCAACCATTCCCTGCTCCCAAACAACCTGAGGGCAGGACTCACCCCAAGGCCGCTTTCTCTGATCCTGGAATGGGGTCATACAGGGTGCAGTCAAATTCAGGGACCCTGACATCTTCACAGTCATCCTCGTCAGAGCCATCAAGGCAGTCATTGTCTCCGTTACACACCAGGTGGCGTTTCAGGCAGCGACCTGAGAGAAGAGAGGCTGTAGATGCTTCCAGAGCCTCCCAGACTCTCCCTTTCCTGGTGACCTGCATCCATAGTCACCAAATCCATCCCACTTCTGAAACAGCCCCTCACCCCTTTCCATGATCATCTCTCCATCCTCGCTGCCTCTTCCTTCCAGCCTCTCCGTCTCCCACATGTAGCCCCGCCCCCAGCTCAGGCCCTGCAGCAGGCTCCTCTCTAAAACTCATCCTCCACGTGGCAGCTCCTGTGATCTCTCTAAAATGTCAGCGTAGCCTTGTCATCCCCCTGCCCCATAGCCTTCCCATTCGTCCAAATGCTGCAGTCTGGTCCCCAGTACCCTACTGGACCCATCCCCTGCCTCTCTTCCCAGAGCCCTGACCTGCAATCATTCTGCACCTATTGCCAGTCCCTAAATCCCTGGGTGTGTTTGCACATTCTTGTTCTTAGCAAATTCATTGCTGCTTCTAAGTCTCAGTTCAAGTGCTATTTTAAAGCCTGTTCTGACTTCCCCAACACAGATCAGGGCATCCCCTGCCAGTGAGGGTCATTGGACCGTGGGCCTGTGCCCATTACACTGCCTATCACTCAGTATTGCCACCGACTCCCTGTAGGTCTCTCTCCCAAAGAGACGAGGAGTACCTCGAGGTCAGGCACATTATCTTTTCATATCCGGGTCACCAGCAGTTAGCACCCTCCCTGGCACATACATGCCCAGTCAATATTTATTCAATGAATGGGTGACTGAGTGAATTGTACCTTTTCTAAACAAGTCAACAGATACTCCGACATACTCACATCAAAATTACTTGGGCTGCTGGGTTGGCTTAAAATGCAGATCCCTGAACCCCATTCCAAACCTATGGAATGACAACTTCCGGGGAAGGGCTGAGCAGTCAGTCTTTTAACAAGCTCCTGGGTGACTGTTTTTCACATTTGGTCTGGTGGGGCACACCTGTTATCCCACTGGATGCCACTCACCTGTCTCCTTACACTGGAAATCCTCTCCACACTGTGCTTGACTTACGCAAGCTGTGGGATTGTGACAGCTGATTTGATCCCAGATGTCGCCACTGCACATGGTTCCCCCAAACTTGTTGGGCTGCAGGAGGCTCCGATGTCGGTACTAAATTGGATTTCAAAGCAGACACTTTCATTGTCTATCAATCAAACAAGATTTGTGCTGGCAGATCTCAGCTCAACATAAGGACTAACTGTCTAATGATTGAGAGCTGCCTAAAAAGCTGTCTTCTGAAGGGATGAGTATTCCTAAATGGTGGTGTTCAGCCAGAGGGGGCAGGGATATTGAATAGGGCCTCCAAAGATCAAATGGAAACCTTGTTAGGAAGGACCTTCTCCCCCCACCTTCAACCAGTTGGTACCTATCCATCTTTCATGACTCAATAGTGCACCCCTCTACATATTCTAGAGTTCTGTGTGCCTCCTTCTCCTCTCACTTGTCAAATAAGGTTGTTGTTATCCCTGGTCTACTTACTTATTTACCTTTCTCACTAGTTTAAGAACAGTTTGCATGTAAGAGGAGGAGTGAAAGGAGGACCTTGTCTTACTTGGTTTCATACCATTGACACTTGATCTATGGTCTATGCAGGAGGCACTTTTATAAGCTGTTTATTGCTTTCCCTCTATACCATTTCTTCTGGCCATGGCATCCTCTCTTTCCTTGGGACACATCTCATATGGTTCAGGTGGGGATGTTCTCACCCCTCAAGTCATGGGAATGCGTGAGTTTGAACCAGGTCCAGCCAACCAGAGCACTATATCTGCCAAATTGCAATGATTGGTTTAGGGTTTGGTTCATAACTCAACCTTAGAGCAATAATTATTCTCCCCGAAGATTTTCTTTCAGAACTATTGGAAAAGATCATTTCTTTTTGCTGAAGTTGCTGGGAACTGTGGGCATCAAGTGGTCCTCTAGCCTACTATGTAGAAAGAGCCCATCCAAGAGATAGAGACAACATCTGAATCCCTGGGTCCAGCTTTGATTGCACACAAGCGAATACCTGTTCAAAGAAGAACAGGAAGAATAAAAATGCATACCAATCTTGGAGCTCTCTGGTTTCATGATACTGCTTTCTATATGGTATACAACTTCGGGCACTAGTGTAGAAGGAGGAAGTTGAACACTAAGATATTTGGAGAAGTATGAGGTTCCATTCCCACCTTCAAGTAGCTTAAAGTCTACTTGAGGAGATAAAATAGATAATAATAGGAAACATGCTGTGTAAAGAGTTCCATGTCGAGTGTCCACAAAGGGAATTTGCAGCACTGTATTTTCTGTTGCTTTTTGCCTTGGCTCAGCCCACAAGCTCCTCCTTCAAGACTGTTCATAACTGAGTGGGAAAGCAACAGTTTGAGCAGTAAGGAAAGTGGGTTCTTAGCCCAATACACCTACCCGCCATTCTTTCCTCCCTCTCTCCCTCCCTTCCTTCCTTCCTTCTTTCCTTCCTTCCTTCCTTCTTTCCTTCCTTCCTTCCTTCCTTCCTTCCGTCTTTTCTTTCTTTCTTCCCTTTCTTTCTTTCTCTTCTTTCTTTTTCTTTCTTGTTTTGTATAGTTGGTGCACAATATTAAATTAATTTCAGTTGTACAACAGAGTGATACAACTTCTCTATGTTTTAATATGTTCATGAGCATAGCTACAATCTGTCACCATACAATGCTATTACAGTACCATTGACTATATTCTCAATATTGTACTTTTCACTCCTATGACCTACTTATTCCATAACTGGAAACCTGTATCTCTCAATCCCCTTACCATTTTGCCCATTTCCTCTACTCCCAACCCTCTGGCAACCATCAATGTTTTCTCTGTATCTATAGGTTTGGCCTGCTTTTTGTTTGTTTGTTTATTCCTGAATTTATTTCTTGCTTGTTGTATAAAGTATCAGTGCCTGGTACTTTGTGTCTCAGTTTCCAAAATCTGTAAAATGAAGTGGTCAACCGAGGTGACCTCATTAGTTACAGTTACTAATGATTCTTTCACTTGTGTCCTGTAGATACAAGAGCATAAGCATGAGAATTTAGACTGACTGTGTTCAGACCCCAGAGTCACTTACCAAGTCACCAAGAGCAAACTATTTACATTTTCTGAGTTCCTATTTTCTAATGTCAAGTGGATGTGATGACCCCACACTTTGAAAGGGTGTTGTGAGAACTGAGTGAGAGAATGTGTGAGGAAAGCACCCAGCCCCGTGTCTGGCATTTTATTGGTGCTCACTAAACAGAAGTGGTGTCTGCATCATTATCAATGGAGTCTTTTCCAGCTGATTCCACTGGGTGTGTGTAGAACAGGGCAACTTTGCCCTCTCTTTCCTCTTGCCTACTTCTGTCTTCACAATTTCTCATTAGTGAAGAGACAGAAAGGTCTGCAAAAACAAAAAAAAAGTGAAGACCAAACCTGTCTGTTTGCCTTTCCTGCCTCCCAGTTAATAAGATTGTAAACTCAATGGGAAGTGATTATAATTAATGATCAGTTTGGGAATATTAGGATATTTTCATTCTCTTCCCACATCTTGCCAAGATGCAGTACATAAAGGAGGATTCAGCATACCAAGGTAGAGTCAAGTCTTCTCACTCTTCATAAAAGTTCACCAGAGTTTTAAGACCTGCAATTACCAGTATTATGGTGATGGTAGCTACCATTTTTTGAGTGCCTACTACTGGCTGGACACTTCACATTCTTTATCTCATTTAATCGTCACAAGTTGAGGAGGTTAAGCATCATTCTGAATCCCATTTTAAGCTGGGTTGGAATGCCAGTTCTGCTACCTACTATCTGTGTGTCACTGAGTAAATGACTTAACATCTCTGACCCTCCGTTTTCTCATCTGTGGAAGGAGAGATCTGAGAGTCTTGAGGAGACTAGTGATAAGGCATGTAAAGAAGTCAGCACATTGGCCTGGTTCCTGGAATGCACTCACTAATAATAGCTATAACATCAGCATCATTTTTGTTGCCAGCTGTTGGGATATTCCAGAAGGATTTATGGCTGAATGGGGGGGATTGAATTACATGGCCATGAATATCACTTACAACTCTCCACAGGGTTCATGGGGAGGCAATGGAGTGAAATGGTCAGGCACATGGGCATTTGGGGATCAGACTGACCAAGTCTAGGCTGTGCCTCCTTCTTTATGGGTAACCTAACCAAAGGGACAATGGTTTCTATCTATCACAGTTGGCTATGAAAGTCAACTAAGACGATTTACTAAAGCAGGAGCATGGTGCCTGGTATATAGAAATCATTTAATAAATGGTAACTATAAATGCCATCATCATCCTTCTTGTGGTTTCTGTATTGGAATGCTGGTGCAGACACAAGGTTCATTCCCACCAACTCTCCATTTTCTGGGTTATTATCAAATAATGAAGACATTGCTCTGCAGAGAGGCTGGTGCAACTACTCCCTTAGGGACTTCTCCGTGTTGGTACCTCTGTTGGTATCATTAAGACATAATTTTCTTGGTGAGTGCTGTGAAATGTGTAAACCTGGCAATTCACAGACATGTACCCCTGGGAATAAAAATATATTATATGTTAAAAAAATAAAATTTATATTAAAAAAAGACATAATTTTCTTTTCTAGCTAGTCGATAATGTTTCTCTCCAGAAATACACATCTTTGTTTGGGTGATTTTGAGAGAAGGGGAAAAAAACATATTAATAAGAAGAAATTAGGGGTGGTCTTTTGCTTAAGTAATTAACAGAATTTAATGATTTTAAGGATTATTTTAGAGACACATGTGCTTTTTCGAGTCACGAAAGGAGTAATTCAATTCTGATTTTAAATAGTAAGCCATTCACCTATTCTATCTATGTAAACTGCAACACATGAGGAAAAATATATATCATTTAGATGTATAATAAGTTAAATAATGGCCATGCAAAGAAATCAAGTCCTAGTCCTTGAAAATTGTAAATGTTACCTTATTTGGAAGAAAGGGTCTTTTGCAGATATTATCAAGGTTTTTGAAATGAAGAGATTATACTGCATTATCCAGGTAGGCCCTAAATGTCATCGCAGTGTCTCTATAAGGGGAAGGCAGAGGGAGATTTAACACAGACACACAAAGGAGACCCACGGAAGAGGAGGAGGCAATATGGCCGGAGAGACAGAGATTGGAGCATGGAGATCAACCACAAGGCAAAGATCGCCAATGACCACCAGAAGCCAGAAAAGGCAAAGAACAGATTCTCCTCTGCAGAGCCTTCAGAGGGAGTGTGGCTCTGCCAGACTTCCGGCCTCCAGAACTGTGAGAGAACACATTTGTTGTTTTAAGCAACCCAATTTGTGGCAATTTGTTATAGGAGATTCAGAAAACTAACATAGGCTATCAAAGCAAGATGAGATTTTGGGAGCTAGATAATTTTGCACAGTGCAGTCTAGGATTCCTTGGTGTATCTCAGAAACAGGAGAGGCAGAATAAATAATATCACGCTTAGGAGCTGAATAGACTAGGTCCAAATTGTGTTTCCATTTGTAATGATTTTGAATTCCATGTGATTCTGAACAGCTCATTAGACCTTCACAGAGTAGCCCGGCCTCTAGCTGGGGAGTGGGCCTGGAGGCAGGAGAACCACCAGCATGCTCTGCACTGCAGAAGTTCAAGGTGAGGGAAGAGCAGGTCTTGATTTGGGCAGTGGGAGTTGATTGGAGATTGAACATTTATTGTACGCCAGGTGCATGAAAAAAGAGCCCATTGCATACCTTACTCATTTAATACTCATAATAACTCTATGCTAGGAGTACCACTACTGTTTATAGATAAGGAATCATAATACATGTATCAAAATACATGTCCAAAGTAACACAGCAAAGAAGGTGCAAAGCCAGAATCTAAACTGAAGAATCAGAGCCTGAACCCTTGGCCTTGACAGTAGTGTGCCAATATACATGGTTTAGGCAGTGGTCTACCAACTGGGAGAGGTGGGAGCCTGGAGGTGCCTCACCCTGGATGCATCCAGTAAAAGCATGTGTTGTCTGTAGAGATTTTAAAATAGTGATAACCCAGAATAGTAGTTGTTCTGCCTTTTATCATCACCCCGAGCCAGTGATCCTGAACAAGGTCAACTTGAATACCGCCCCCCTCTAGTACAGCAGAGTCCTCCCCAAGTCCCTCTTCCCTTGAGATGCTGCTGGCTTTAGTGACTGATTTGGACTATTCAAAACCATGTCAGCAGGCAAGATAGACTCATGTCTGTTCACTGGGTGTGCCAGTCTTTTCAATACGTGAAAACAGAATCCTCAGGGACATTCTCGGGTTCATCGCAGATACCCATGGATCATTAGTCCCTCTCGATGACCATCCCTGGAGGGCAACGGACTGACCACGACCCAGAGAGGCCAGAGGGATCCGTGTGCCCGTGTCTGAATGGCCACCTCTCTGCCCACAAGCCATAGCATACATATATCTTTGGCAGTCTCGCCCAATAATGGCTTATAAACAAAATCAGAAAAAGTTTCACCATCCATGTGCCCATGGCTTCCAAATACCTATTTCTAGAGATGATTTCTCCCCAGGCCTCTAACTTTATAGACCTTTTTATGTCCATTTAAATGCCTAGTATGCCATTCAAATATAACATGGTCCCAAACTGGTCACGGATGTCTTACCTTTTTGTCCTGGCATGGTAGGCAGTCCGTCCACTCTGACCAGTGGCTGAGCTGGCAGCTAACGGCTCTGGGGCTGGAGTTCTGAACAGCCCGGCTTACTCTCCTAGAGACAGGGGAGACGTCTGCTTCAATTTTTAAAATTCTTATTATGGTGATTTTTAGTTTTGTTATAAATTGAAAAAGATCTTTTAATGTGAAGATATCTTATTAATATGAAAACAGATTAATTTTTCCCCAGCTTTGATGGGGTATACATGACAAGAATTGTATATCTTTTAGATGTATGATGTTATGGTTTGATATACATTGTGAAATGATTAGCACAAGCGAGCTAATTAACACAGCTATTCCCTCACATAGTTTTGTGTGTGTGTGTGTGTGTGTGTGTGTGTGTGTGTAGATCTAGAGATCTCCTCTCTTAGCTAATGTCAAGTACACAGTACAGTACTATTAACCAAAGTCACCATATTATACATTAGGTCCCCTGAACTTATTCATTTATGACTGAATATTTTGATAATGTGACCAACCCCTCCCCAAGCCCCCCTTTGTGGCCATCATTCGACTCTCTAGTTCTATGAGTCAAACTTCTTTAGGTTCCACATATAAGAGAGATCATGCGCTATTGGCTTCCCTGTCAGTCATTTCACTTATATACTGTCCTTCAGGTTCATCCATGTTGTTGCAAATGGCCCGAGTTCCTTCTTCTTTAGAACCAATCAGATACTGAATTTTTTAATCTTCTAAAATTCAAATATAATTAACGTACAGTATTATATTAGTTTAGGTATACAATATAATGATTCATTAACTCTATACATTACTCAGTGCTCATCAAGATAAATGTACTTTTAATCCCCTTTATCTGTTTCTCCCCTCTTCCCCACCAGCTCCCCTCTGGCAACCACCAGTTTGTTGTCTGTATTTAAAAGTCTATTATTTTCCCTTTTCCTCTTTTTTTTTTTTTCTGTTCATTTGTTTCATTTCTTAAGTTTCACATATCAGTGAAATCAAATGTATTTGTCTTTCCCTGTCTGGCTTATTTCACTTAGCATTGTATTCTCTAGATCCATCCTTGTTGTTGCAAATTCAAGATTTTATTCTTTTTTATGGCCAAGTAATATTCCAATATATACACATGACATCATTATCCATTTATCTATTGATGGACACTTGAATTGCTTCCATAGCTAGGCTGTTGTCAATAATGCTGCAATAAAAACAAGGGTGCCTATATCTTTTCAAATTACTGTTTTCATATTCTTTAGGTAAATAGTCAGTAGTGTAATTACAGGATCATATGGTAATTCTGTTTTTCATTTTTTGAGAAACCTCGAGACTGTTTTCCACAGTGGCCACACCAGCTTGCATTCCCACCAACAGTGCACAAGGGTTCCTTTTTCTCCACATCCTCACGGACACCTGTTGTTTCTTGTGTTTTTTATTTTAGTCATTCTGACAGCTGAGAGGTGATATCTCATCATGGTTTTGATTTGCATTTCCCTGTTGATTAGTGATGTTGAGCACCTTTTCATGTGCCTGTATGTCTTCTTTGGGGAAAAAAAAGTCTATTCATATCCTCTGTCCCTTTTTAATTGGATTATTTAGTTTTTTGATGTTGAGTTGGTGTTGGATATTAACCTTTATCTAATATATCATTTACAAATATCTTCTCCCATTCAGTAGATTGGCTTTTTGTTTTCTCGATGGTTTCCTTCACTGTGCAAACACTTTTTATTTTGGTGTGGTCCCAGTAGTTTCATTTTGCTTTTGTTTCTCTTGCCAAAAGAGACATATCTAGAAAAATGTTTCTACAGATGATGTCAAAGAGACTGCTGCCTATTTTTTCTTCTAGGAATTTTATGGTTTCAGGTCTGGCATTTAGGTCTTTCACCCATTTGAGTTTATTTTTGTGCATGGTCTAAGAAAGTGGTCCAGTTTTATTCTTTTGCCTATAGCTATCCAGCTATCCTAGCACTATTCATTGAAGAGACTATTTTTATTCCATTGTATATTCTTGTCTCCTTTGTTGTGGATAATTGACCATAAATGCGTGGGTTTATTTTTGGGTTTTCTATTCTGTTCTGTTGATGTAAGTGTCCATTTTTGTGCCAGTACCATACTGTTTTGATTACTGTAGTTTTTAGTATATCCTGACATCTGTGATTATGATATCTCCAGTTTTGTTATTCTTGTTCAGGATTGGTTGGGCTATTTGGGGTCTTTTGTGGTTCCATAGAAATTTTAGGATTATTTGTTCTGGTTCTGTGAAAAATTATCTTTTGTATTTTGGTAGGGATTGCATTAAGTCTATAGGTTGCTCTGGATAGTATGGACATTTTAACAATACATTTGACAATACTCTATGCAGGTGTGATGCTGGTGGGTTTATATAAATTATCTCTTAATTTTAATAGATTTCCGGTAGAGTCTTCAAGGTGTTCTATGTATACTATCATGTCATCTGAAAATAGTGACAGTTTTACTTCTTTCTTACCAATTTGGATATATTTTATTTCTTTCTCATCAGATTGCTGTGACCAGAACTTCCAGGACTACGTTGAACAAAAGGCGTGATAGTGGACATCCTTGTCTTGTTCCTGGTCTTAGAGAAAGAGCTCTCCATTTTCACCAGTGAGTATGTTAGCTGTGGGCTTGCCATATATGACCTTTAGTATGTTGAGGTGTGTTCCCTCTAAAACTACTTTTTGAGAGTTTTTATCATTAATGGATGTCAAATTTTGTCAAATTCTTTTTCTGCCTCTATTGAGATGATCATTTTTATCTTTCATTTTATTAATGTAGTATATCATGTTGATTGATTTGTGAATATTGAACCATTCTTACATCCTTGGAATAAATCCCACTAGATCATGGTGAATGATCCTTTTAATGTGTTGGTGGATGTGGTTTGCTAATATTTTGTTGAGGATTTTTGCATCTGTTTTCATCAGAGATGGCTTGTACTTTTCTTATGTGTTGCCTTAGTTTTTTGGTATCAGAGTAAGACTGGCCTTATAGAGTGTATTTGGAAGCTTTCCTTCCTCTTCTATTTTTTGAATTAGTTTGAGGAGAATAAGTATTAACTCTTCTTTAATAGTTTGGTGGGATTCATCTTTGAATCTGTCTGGTCCTGGACTTCTGTTTATTGGAATTTTCTGATTACTGGTTCCATTTTGTTAGTAATAATCAGTCTGTTCAGATTTTGTTTGTTCCCGATTTAGTTTTGGAAGATTGTCAATTTCTAGGAATTTACCTATTTCTGCTAGGTTGCTCAATTTGTTGTCATATAATTTTTTGTAGTAGTCTTTTATAATCCTTTGTATTTCTGTGGTGTCAGTTCTCTTCTTTCACTTTGGATTTTATCTATTTTGGTTCTTTTTCTTGATGAGTCCAGCCAAAAATTTACCAATTTTGTTTATCTTTTCAAAGAATCAGGAGAACTAACAATTGTCTTTGAAGACTCAGGGTAGCAGAAATCCCAGTGGTTAAGAACATGGGGTTTGGGGTGAGAGGACTAACTTTGAATCTTGCCACCTGCTGACTTGGAAATCTGGTTACTTAACATCTCTTAGCTACAGCTTTCCCATCTATGGGAAATTTTTAACTATGCTAAAAACAACATTACCTGATGGAGTTATTGACAATATGTTAAAATACTTATGAAGTATTTGTTAAAGGTTGGCTTTTTGTTATTACATGTTAGGATGTTCCATGAATTACCTCATCATTTAATTCTCTATAATGATCCTAGGAGGCAAATATCATTAGCCCCATTTATATATAAGAAAGCTGAGATTCTTAAGAGCTAAGTAGTCCCAGAAGTCACAGCCCAAGGGTGACAAAAAGGCAGAATTTGACCTAGTTGGTTTGATGGCAGAGCCCGTGTTCATTTCCTCATCATGCTGCTGTTTCTTCATTTCACAGACCAGCCAACAGAATCGAGAGAGTGAGAGCCTTGCCCAGGGTAGTGCAGGTAGAAGGTAGAAACTGGTCTTTCTCCAAGGCTATGTTCTTCCTGTTACCCCATGTTGCCTCCTCAGAGGTTAAAGAGCTTGTCCAGGTCACACAGAGTGAGGTGGACAAGCCACAAGCTTGCCTGGCTCCAAGCCTGAGCTTCTTCCCACAACATCATTACTGCGACTGCAGTGTTAGAGCATGGTCAGCCCACTGAGCAAAGATTGTAGGAAGACTGTCTGTTACCCCTAGTATTACCATAATTTCGGAAAACCAGGCAGCCTCTGTTGTGACGAATGGCATGATTATCACCCTATCATAGGAAAAGGGGTGCTTCACATCTCATACTAGTTATTCCATGAGTCACTAGTCATGATGAATGATGACACCCAGGTTGAAATCCAAGACAAGGAGCCATGGGGAAAGCAATGTTCATCTTTAACACTGGTTTTCAAACTTGGGTCCCAGGACTCTTGTACACTCTAATATATCATGGAGGACTGCAAAGAGCCTTTGTTTAAGTGGGTTGCGTCTACTGATACTCACAACAGTCAAAATCAGAACAGGAATTTTAGCAATATATATTTATTGATCTATAGATAGATACATACTTAGCAATATGTATCTATTTTGATTTTAATACCAAACCCATTACGTGTTACAGTATATGCCATAATTTTATTTGAAAACAGATTTCCTTGAAAAATAATTAGTGAAAAGTATGTCATTAGTCTTCATGTTTGCAACTGTGTTTAATGTTTGAGTTAGTAGAATGCAGTTCGAGTCTCATTTCTGCTTCTTCAATCTGTTGCTTTTGTTGAGGTTTTTGAAGAAAATCAACGTCTTAGATGTATATAGTTGAAAATGTTACACAGTTGAGGGGAATTTTAACAGTCTTTTCAGATCACTGTGGGTATTCTTCTTTGATACTACACCACAACTTTGACAAGTGGTAATTTTTAAAATGTTAGTTACAATATGGAATCTGAAATCATGTCAATGAATTTTTTTGCACCCTCTTACATCAAAGTCCACTGGTCTATGTGGATTTTGAATGGATCTGGCACTCCCACATGATTTTTGTAACACCAGGCATTGGAAATTTGGAAAACAATGGTTCACTATGCATATCTTAACAATGTTAACACATTTCACTCTCCAGTATAAATTAGTCAAATTTGTTAATATCACCAGTGATCTCATCAAGCTCAGTAGGTATGTTTTCCAAAATTTTAATTTTTGTTTGAAAGCTCAAAAATTTTATCATTGGTAACAAATGCTATTATTTGGTTTCCTGGAAGTGATGGGCGCCCTGTTCATTTTTGAGACAATGTCTGCCAAATAAGTCAGCCTGAATAACAATAGGTTGGCAGCTATTTTGTCGAGAAAAAACAATGTTCAAGGGGAAAAATGGCTAATTGCTTTTTCTTAAGACAACCATCATACTTCAGTACAACAGAAGTTCATTCTCCCCATTTTGTCACACAGAATATTTAAATAACTTCTATTCTAAGATTGAAGCGTTTTTCTCAGAGATTGAACTTTACTAACATTCATGATTTTTACTGTTGCAAGAGGGACTTTTTAAAGTCAGATTTAACTTCTTTCCTGTGAGTTTGATATCACTGCCTTGATTTGTACCAAGACCACAGTGTTTTTATCTGCCATAACTTTTGCACCATCAGTGAAAGCATTAACACAGTGGAAATGGCAAATGTCTTAGTGTTACTATGGTATTGTTGTGAACCCACAGAGCCCCTCTGAAAAGATCCTGGGGACTCCCTGAGATCTGCAGACCACTGTTTAAGAAATGCTGATTTATAAAATGATGTTGGTATGTAATACCAGTGCTCCTGTCCCTCCAAAAGCTTCAGTGCTCAGCTCACAAACTTCCTCTCTATTCCAATTCCTTCCATCACCCTGGGAAACCCTGTCAGCTCCATAAATGAGTTATTCAACATTTGCCCCTCAGTCACTCCTTTTCCTTGCCTCCAGGGACCTTTTTCCTCACTCCACTATCTTCTATGGTCAATCCTGATCCTTCTCACTCGCTAAAACAGCTTCTTCTCCAAATCACTAGTCTGTGAGTCATCTGTGACTAGTTATTTGGGGGTTCTTCTCCTTCTGTATTGTATGTTCAAGGATTCCCAGTTCACTTTCATTTGAACTTCTTTGGGACTTTTACCCTTGTGACACCTAAGCTTTCTATCAATAATATCCCCTCCTATTTTCATTTCCCTTTGCAACTAGTTTTGAGTCTATGGCCTATCATTTTAAAATCATAATTATGTCCTAAATTTCTGGACTCTACTGCTCCTTTAATCTTGCCTACCTCTAAAACCCAATCCTGAACAAATCCAACTCTCCCTCTTTATCTGGTTAACTCCTAAGTATCTTTCAATGTCATCCTAAAGTTCATTTCCCTAGGGAAATATTTTTCCTCCCCTCATCTGGTTTGATCAGTCTCTGCACATCTTCTCAACATTTAATTATCACCCTTGCAATATTTGTCTAATTTCTATCTTCACCAGATTGTAAGCTCTATGAAGGCAGATACTCTCTGTATGTTTGTTTACTGTTCCTATCAGGGTGCCAGACCCAACGAAAGTGTTCAGTGAATATTTAGGAAAGGGAAAATAAAAAAGAATGAAAGGAGGAGAGCAGGGAGGGTGAGAGGCAAAAAGGGAAGAGAGGAGGGAAGGGGGAGAGAGGAAGAGGAAGGAAAGAAAGAAAGAAAGAAAAGAAGGGAAAGAATGAGACCAATTTACAGGAAATAGAGTGACATTGTTTAGAGACTTACTTGAACCTAATCTAAGGTTAGAAGCTAATTAATTAATTCTGATAACTAGACATTCAAATGGCTCAAGATTCTGTCTATGTGTCATTTCTCTGATAGACCGTCCTAAGAATAAAAGTTTGAAGTATAGGGACATGGAGAAAGACAGGGTTCTAATCATCAAAAGAAGGGTAGAAGATACATGGTGAAGGTTTGGGAACAGAAAATGACTCCAGGATTAGTTTTGCATCTCACTATGGAATTGTCAAGATAATGTCAGTGTAAGCCCACAGAGACTGCATTATGATGTCAAAGTGGAAGGAAACAGTATTAATGGGTGGAAGCAGAAGCCTAGACAGAGCAGGGCTGTGTTGCTGTAGTTTTTAAAAGCTTTGTGACATGATGTCTAGACAGATGCACACATAGTAATGCTATCACTGAAGCAAGAGTACAGAAAGTACGCAAGGACCATTCATTAAGTCATTATAGGGCTCCAACCTTTTAGCCAATATCAATATGTCCAGCATTTTCTCGTATCATTCCAATGAATCTTTAAATGGAGTTTATTTTTTGCTTATTATAAAAGTAATACATTCTCTTTAAAGAGAACATAAAAGAAAAAAAATGCCTCCAACCCTCCCACGATTAATATTTTGTTATATTTCCTTCCACTCCATTTTCATAATATAATTGAGGTCATACTGAGTATTACATTTTACATCCTGATTTTCCACTTAATACCATAGCAGAAATGTAAAGTATTTATGATGGCTACACATGGTTCCACTCATCTAACAGCAAAAAATTAGATTATTGACCACCCAGTGTTTCCATATTCTAAGTTCCTTCCTGAAGATACTTCCTGTAGAATGGAATGGTTGGGTTGAAGGATACAGGTTATTTTAAGGCTTATGACACTATGGCCAAATGGCTTTCCAGAAAAATTATATCATTTTTTTTTTAGGAAACCATGGATAAATCTGTGATCTTGTAAAGCTCAGCAAATAGTTTTAAAGCATCACCAAAAAATAAAAAAACAAGAAAGCATCTCCTAACTGCTGAGAATCTACTCATGCAATAACACTGAGAGTCAGGAGATTTTTATTATAATTTTTAGTTTACATCTACTTTGTTATGCTACAATGAGCAAGTTTCTTTACCTAACTGGCTTTTAGTTTTTTTTGTTTTGTTTTGTTTTTTTAATCTATAGAATCACCACAAGTCAATATAGTACTATGGCAGGATTTCTCAAAGTGGTCTCTGGGGAGTGCTCAAACTGGGGTTGGGAAGGAAGAGAAGAAAATTTACATGGTCAAATTTGGATAAATTGCATACAACATGCTACTCTTAGAAATATAAAATGCAACATATTAAAGGCCCTGAGAAGTTCTGAATTCTAATTTGCACAACCCAGCATTCCCCCAATTTTTGAATACATCATTTCTTGTTTCATATAACATCTGTAAGATTGGATAATGCAATTGAGGTCATACTGATCTAACACAAAGTGGTTTGGATTCCACCAAGCATGTATTACAATCTAGTTTCTGCTACCTACTGAACTTTGATTTCCTTATAAGTGAAAATAGGATACTAATAACTTGTGAGACTGTTTTGAATATGGGCTAAGATCATGAATGTAAAGCCCCAAGCACAAGCCCGATGTACATGTCAGTTCCTTCTCTCTAACCTTCTCAACCCCATACATGCTCATCAAAACTCTCCATCTTTATCAAAATGGTATTGAATGCCCACACTGTATAGGGCTGTGAACTAGTGACATCCTACCCATTTGACTTTTTAAAGAGGGTGGCACAGAAGGCAAAGGGCCTAAAACCTGGAGTTGAACATGCCATCTCTGAGTCAAATGCTTGACCCTGCAAAGTGGCTACCTCAGCAATTGAGATCACATAATAATTAATTGTCTAAAAGGTTAGAAGGCCTAACCCTGATTATTGCCAGGGGATCATCCTATTAAGTTGGCTCAGCTTATATTTAAGACTGATTGTCACTAATTATATCATCTTGAAGCAGATCCATTCAGTTATTACATGGAAATTATATCATGAAACTGAGGTATTTTAAGTTGACTTTGAAATTTGGCTGAGTCCCTGGTGACGTCCATGTTGCTAAATCCGGTGGAAAGTTTTCTGACTTGGTCTTACTTTCCTCTGTTAGCCATTGTTCCCTTCTTGATATTGGCCTGTCTTAGACAGCTTCAGCACCACACTTCCTGCTTCCCTCCTGACCTCTGTGGCCAGTTCTTTTTGAGTTCTCTACGAACTAGAAGGCCTCAGGGTGCAGTACTGCCTTTCTTTTCTCTTTCTGCTTCTCTCACTCTTAGGAAGTTGAGACCATTTCCTGGGCTTCCCATGACTTTATGCTAATGCCTCCTCACTTTAGATCTTCAACCTAGACCACTCTGTTGAAATTCTGTTTTCTTTATCCAACTGCCGCATGTTAGATCTCCACCAAGTCAGTGCCTCTGAGGCATGGCAAACTTTCAATGGCTCCAAATATCAACTCTTTATTTTCTTCTTCTTTTTTTTTAAGATTTTATTTATTTATTTGACAGAGAGAGAGATCACAAGTAGGCAGAGAGGCAGGCAGAGGGGGTGGGGGGAAACAGGCTCCCAGCTGAGCAGAGAGCCCGATGTGGGGCTCAGTCCCAGAACCCTGAGATCATGACCTGATCCAAAGGCAGAGGCTTAACCCACTGAGTCACCCAGGTGCCCCTTAACTCTTAATTTTCTTCTAACCTGTTTCTCTCTCTGTTTTATCCACATCCAAAAGTGGAACCACCGTAACACACAGTTGCTTAAGCCAGATACCTGGCCATGGTCTTTAACTAGCTCCTTCCCCTAACCTCTATATCCAATCCTTTGGAAATTTCTGTCATTTTACTTTCAAGATATATGTCAAATATCTTCCCTTCTGTGTCCCTCTACTGCTACAACTCTAATTTAAGGTACCATTATCTCTCACCCAGATCACTGCTATGGCCTCCTGTGGGACCTCCCACTACAGCTTCCTCCCATTCCTTCTCTGCACAGCCACCAGGATGATTTTTTTTTTTTTTAATTAGAAATCAGATGATCCCTGCCCCCATTATAAGGCCCTCTAGTGTTTTTTGGCTGGCTGGTTGGTTGGTTTTTAGTACAAATATTCTTCATCATGGTCCCAAGGTCCCCTGTGATCTGGTCTCTGTGCACATTTTGAACATCCTTTCAGGGCACAATCTCCTACTCTCATGCTGTTCCCATCCTTCAGGGCCAGGAGCATGATGGGCCATTTACCTCTGGAAGGTCTTCACCGAGGCTGATCTCTCCATTCTCCCTTATTCTTCACATGGCTTCTCCTTACTGTCCTACATCCCTCAGCTTAAATCCCACCTCTAGAGAAAACCTACCAGCCACCCTGTCCTTACATTACTATAATACCCTCTATCAAAAGGCCTTATTAGTTTCCTTCATAGTACTTATCATAGTTTTTTACTGTAAAGTTTTGTTTCCATGTTTATTGACTCCATCACTACACTGTAAATTCCATGAGGGTAGGAACATTATCTGTCTAGCACCTAGCATACCTGGAGTATGTACTGAATGAATAAATGGACAAACAAATGAATGGATGGATGAAATGAACAAATGAAAAGTATCTTCTCTGTGCTGGGTACATACAGAATTCCACACAGAACTTCTGGTTCTAGGCACATGCCAGGTTTTCCTGCGGTGTGTTCATGATGCTGTTTCCTCTGCATGGAATAATCATACCTCATTCATCTGGCTGAAACTTCCCAGTTCAGTTAAGCCTCTCTTCCTCTAGGTAGCTTTCTTTGACCTGCCTGCCCTATGTTAACATCATGCCATATACATAGAGCTTCTCATACTTTATCTCCATCCCTACACTGCACCCATAACAAGACAGAGGTCACAACTATATTGTTTGCAGGCCAGTGCTAAGTGTAGTACTTTGCATATGGTAGGAACTCAGAACAAATGTTGGGTATAAATATATTTCCTCATTCACTTTTATATTATTTCATTTAAATAATATAAGAACCCTGTGGGGTGGGAACTATTACACCCATTTGATAGGTAAGTAAGACAGAGTCATAGGGAGATGAAATAAACTTGCTTAAAGGTATATAGGTAGTAAAATGACAAAGTAAGGATTTAAATGAAGGTTGTTGGACACTAAACATATGCACTGTATTAGCATTCCAAGATACACTATGAAGGACTTCTGACAAAATGGAAAGAGAGTAATAAAAATAATATTTAAAAGCTTACCATGTGCCATTTTTGTGCTAAGTACTTAGTATGAATTCTCCTAACTCCTGTTAGCACTCAGTAAAATATGTATCTCTGTTTTATAGATGGGAAACTGGAGACTTAGTTTAACTTGCCCAAATTCTAGAGCCACTAAGTGGTGAAGCCAAGACATAAACCCAGGTTGATCTCTCTCCAAATCCCATACCCGATGCTACTTGAAGTATAGTTAAGGATTAGTTAACCTGAACAAAAGTGTCCACATTCACATGGCTCACTTCTGAGTCACACCCACTACTCTGACTGTTCAAAGTATTTAAAAATGCACATAGCTTGAATACATACTGATTTCCAGTTATCTGGACAACCTTTGAAAATAGTCACATGGCCTTAGCCCAGGGTATTTTGGTAAACACACTCTGATGCCTGGTGAAATAAATAAAACAGAGAAGGATCATGATTTAAACTTCTCAGAGTTCATGACCTCTGTGTCCTATTTAATAAAACAGAGGTCATCCTCCATGTTTGAGATACTTACTCATGTTTGCATCAGTCCTTCTAAAGGAATTTTGTTCATTCTCCATCAATGGAAATTTTTGGTTGAAAATGTTATATTTGCATTACTTATCAAAATGAAGACTTTTTTGGTCTTTTTTTCTGGTGGGTGAGGGTAGCAGGAATGGTGGAGATAATAGCCATCTGGCAATTAGAAGAGCTGACTGTTCCACTAGGTGGCCAAAGGATTTAGAACCTGTAAGACTGCTTTCTTTCCTCTCTGGCTCTGGTCCTCAATCATGGGATAATACTTAAAACAAATCTTAGGGGGACATGATGAGGCTTAATTGGCCAGTATTCTTAAAATGCCTGGCAGAGAGGTCTGGTTGTTATGTAATATGCTCCTTCTCTCTCTCTCTGGGGCTCAAGTTTTCTCCTTGCCACACGAGTGGATGGATTAAACCAGATGTTGTCTGTGTCAATCCTAATTCCAAAGGTCTGTGATATAGAAATGATGGAAACAGCAAACAAGAACATTAGAAGAGTTACTGCACATATATCCACTTATGGAAGGAGACTCATGAACATGATGATAAGTGGAAGACACAAAAGAATACCAAGGAAACTTTTAAAGCTGAAAATAATTACACAGAAATGAAAAAACTCATTGAATGGCTTAACAACAGATTAAATACTGTGGAAGAAAAGATTAGCAAACTTGAAGAAACAGTGACAAAAGCTTTCCAAAATGGAACAAAAAGATAAACAGACTGCCAACAATAACAACAAGAGTACGGCTTCAGTGGGCTGTGGGATATCGAGCGGTCTAACCTATCTATGACTGTACTATCAGAAAGAAAAGAGATTATGGGGCAGAGAACATATTTAAGTTAATAATGGCAAAACTTTTTTACAAATTTGCTGAGAACTATAAACCTATAGAACCACACCAAGGTGCATCATAATCAAATTGCTGGAAATAAGTAATAGAGAGAAAATTGTAAAAGCAGTCAATTTTTTAAAAATGACATATTACACAAAGAGGAAAGCATATTTTTCCTCAGAGACTATGCAAACCGAAGATAATGGAATGACATATTTAAAGTGATGTGATAAAGGCAAAATAAAGACATCTTCAGGCCACTGAAAATGGAGAATTCATCAACAAAAGTCATTCTGCATTGCAAGAAATGTCAAAGGAAGTTACTCAGTAAGAATAAAAATATCAGAAGCTGTATCATATTATTTGAAAGTAGGCTGTGATATATTAGGGATATATATTGTAAATCTAAGAACAATAACAACAGCAACAAGAAAGCAGAATAGTGAGTAAATCATTTGGAACTAGAAAAAATATTAAATCTAAAAACCAGAATTAAAGAACAAATGGGACACATAGAAAGCAAATAAAAATGTGATAAGCAAATGCAGAGTTATCAGTAATTACAATTTATATAAATGGTATAAATACTGTGATTAAAAGACAGTGATTGTTAGACTAGATACTGAAGCAAAATTCATCTATGGGCTATCTACATGAAGCATACCTTAAAGTATGAAGAGTCAGATAAGTCAAAATAAAATAGTAGAAAAAACTCACCATGCAAACAATAATCATAAGAAAGCAAGAATAGTTATACTAATAATAGACTGCAGAACAAAACCAATTGCTATGGATAATGAAAGCCTTTCATAATGATAAGGAGGCAAGTCATCAAGAAGACATAATTATTCTAAATATAGATAGATCATAGGTAGGTAGATAAATAGAGAAACAGAGTTTGAAAACACGTGAAGCATAAACTGCTTCTTTTTGCTTTCAGGAACTGAAAGGAGAAATAGACAAATCCACAAAGTTAGCTGGAGACTGCAACATCCCTCCCTCAGTAATAAATAGAACAAGGAGATGAAAACTTGAGCAACATTAACAACCATCTTGATTTAATGACTTAGCATTACACCCAACAACACAGAAATACACGCTTTTGAGTGCACACAATATATTCACTAAGAGATCATATATTCTTTATTATAGAACAATCTCAAGAAATTAGAAGGACTGAAAATTGTTTAAACTTTTTTATCTGATGCACACTATTTTATTTAAGAATGTGGCTTTCTTTTTTTTTAAATATTTTTTTTATTTATTTGACAGAGAGAGAGAGATCACAAGCAGGCAGAGAGGCAGGCGGCAGGGGTTGGGGGGAGCAGACTCCCTGCTGAGCAGAGAGCCTGAGGTGGGGCTCGATCCCAGGACCCTGAGATTATGACATGTGCTGAAGGCAAAGGCTTAACCCACTGAACCACCCAGGTGCCCCAATTTTCTTTAATTTTCATGCAATCATTTTATACATAAGTTTAAATTTATTTTACAAATAACATGATCATGCATATATTACATTTTTTTAGAATTAGATTATTTCTTGCTCAACATTATCATTTAATATTTGGAATTTTTGAAATTATTATTATTTTTTATTATGTGTTAGTCACCATACAGTACATCACTAGTTTTTGATGGAGTGTTCCAAGATTCATTGTTTACATATAACATCCAGTGTTCCATGCAATACATGTCCTCCTTAAGTTGTTTGAACTTTTTAAGGCAACACACATGCTAAAATGTATTATTTATATAAAAGATGTAATGGAGATCTATTGATACTTGAGACTGGATATTACAACTGGTTTCCATCATCACAATTTTATTTTATTTTCTTAAAGATTTATTTACTTATTTATTTGCCAGAGAGAGAGAGAGAGAACGCACAAGTCGGGGAGCAGCAGGCAGAGGGGGAAGAAGAAGCAGGCTCCCACTGAGCAAGATGCCCAGGCAGGACTCGATCCCAGGACCCTGGGATCATGACGTGAGCTGAAGGTGGACACTTAACTAACTGAGCCACCTAGGTATCCTTCATCACCATTATTTTTAAATGTCTTTCTCAATCCCATATTTCTATTAGGTGTTGATAATAAGCAAATGGTAAAGAAGAGCTCATAAAAATAAAAATGTACTAAAAAATTTAAAAATTAAAAAAAAATTAATTTAAGTGTACCATTGAAAACATAAATGTATATCATCTGTTTTTCTCACTGTTAGGTTTCATATAAGATTTTATTTGGGGCAAAAAGTGTGACACTTAAGTTTTGTAAATGTTTGAAAGCACTGATCAAACTTGCTGATCCAATGCCAACTGGCACATGATACATTTGTTCTATCTAATTTTTGTCAACCATCTGAGAGAATGGAAAGACCAAAATATGACAATAACAATCACACAACACCGCTGGCAGTAGTTTCCACTGAATGCTTGCAAGGGCATTGTCTTAGGTACTTTCATCCATTTGTTTCTCTGAATTTCCTTCCATTTTACAGCTCAGAACACTTACGTAACTTGCCTGAGATCACACCAACAGTCAATGCCAGGGCCATAATTCTAACCCAGTAAAATCATTTCACCATGTAATCTTCCATTTTCAAAGCCCGGGTCAGATAAACTGGCATTAGACACATAAGACCTCATGATTTCCTACTTCAGCACTTTGTGAAGTATTTAATTGGTTCTCTTTTGCCTTGACTTCAAATTTGCCTCTTCACTGGTCTGTCTTCTTTGATAAGTTCATCAAACATCAAGAAGCTTTGTTCATTTTCAAAAAGGATTACAATGATAAGTTTTATAATTAAGAGTATCTCAGCAGAGATTTCCTTTACCACTGTTCTCTTGCCTTTATCTTGTAATTATTAGAGGTGAATTTTCTGATTTTTCAAAAGTGTATTTGCTTTAAATACAAGTCGCAAATGAACTGCTTGTAAAAAATGCCTTTCCCCCTCCTGATCTGTTACGTAAAGGAAATCTCTCTTGCTCTAGCATTTAAAAGCAATAATGATTCAAAATTAAATCACTCAACAAGAACTTGAATAAAATAGCTCAACTTAAAATCTTCAGTGTTTGGGAGACAAGGACTGCTTTCAAACTATCCCAAAGCTAAAATAAGGGGCTGTTTAAGCACCATAACAAATTTGATGTTAAGATGTAAAAACCTGAAGCCAGGCTGGACAATTCAAGGAAATGAAATGAGCAAAATTGCAATGTACCTATGAAAATATCACTTCCATTCATTACCCTACAGCAAAAGGTAAACTCATTTTAAGAATGAAATGACCCAGCATCTCTATAGTCTCTCGCCTTTCGCAAGATGATGTTATTAACATTACCTAATTGTATCTCCCCTCAAACACTATGAGATGGGAATTTTCAAGATTCACAAACAGATGAGTAGAGGTTAGCTGTCTGACATTACTCAAGAGAATTATTATTTATTAAACTGAGTATACTTTATATCTGGGACCTTATTTCATATTCATCAGCTCTTACAGATGAGACATTATTTTTCTCATTTCCAGCTAGGGAACCTGAAGCTCAAAGAGATTAATTGGTGCCCTCCAGATTGCCCAACTATCAAGTATTAGATCTCAGATTATATTAGACTGAGTGATTTGTATCTAGGTCCATCGGACTCCAAGGACATGCTCTTTTCACTGCTCTGCACTCCTTCACTGGATTGGTAATAATATGAAAGACATCACATTCCATCCTAAAATCACTTGTTGCAAACACGAAAGTATCTTAGCGCCCCACTCGGTGATCCCTAGGTACAAATCTTGCAGAATTATGACCAACTCACCGGTTCACCTTCTCCTGAATGGTTACCCCAGGCTGACAAGTCATCAAAGACAAGATGAAGAAAGCAGCAGCAAACATCTCATCCACCCTATGTTACTTAGAATGAATAAAATTATTCAGAGAGCTGGAGTCAAAGATGTCTTCAGACTGGGACTGGTAAGATCAATGTAATGTTTGGAACCAACAGAACTCTCTCAATTCTCATTGAGATGTGGTTAATTAGTGACTAAGGTATTGATTAGCCAAACACCCTAAAATCTCAGACACCAAAGGCCACTGTCCTTCAGACCTTTTGAAAAATAATATCCATATTGTTGAGGAAAGGAGGATTTGCAACCAATACCAGTCTAGCAAAGAGATCTTATTTTCAGAATGAGGCAAAGCCAAATTAAGAGAGAGTCGCAGAATTCACTCGGTCTTTCTGAGTGGCTCTTGGAACTACTAAAGTCAGATCAATTTGCTTTTTAAGACTGAAACAAGGATAACACTGGTGTATCAGCTTGGTCATAAACGGCTGCCCAAATGTAGAAAATGCTAATAGTTACATAAAGGTTCTACAATGTGTTGCCAAACATTGGGAGCCTGAAAGCTGTTGTAAATGAATAGACTTTCTGCTTTTCATCCAGATATTAGATATGAAGACCCAGCATATTTGTGTCTTGAGGGGACCAGATGTCTTCCATAGACATCTTCAGAAACGTTCTTTAGAATTACAGTGACAGCTACACAGCTGCACCAATGATCTCATACGTACATACATTCTCTTACTCTTCCAGACATATTCATAAATTAATTAAATAAGTAGAGATGGAGAGACAGGAATAACTGAACATGTGGCAGGCTTGTCATATGTCTTATTTTACTGAGCCCTCACAAGTCGATGATAGAGGAATGATTAATTTCATTTTGCAGTTGAAGAAATGATAGTTCAGAGAAGTTAAGTAGCTTGCCCAAAGGATGTACAGCCATCTTGATCTCTTTGGGAATATTTAAATTCTCTCATTAGCAGGATGACCTGGTAGCATCATTATTCATCTCAAATAAAGTTATGAAAAATTTTAATGAACAACTTGTATGCTTAAGAAATATTTAGTTGTGGAGATTTTAATAAGGCACTCAGTTGGTTTTGCCTCTATCTTTTCAGACATTTAGGCAAGCATTTGACAGAAGTGGAGACTATTATGGGTCCTAAAAAAACCCCTGATGTCCCTGATTTCTGTGTCTTTCTCGCATGTGTGAAGGAATTTTTGAGTGATGTGAGGAGAAAATCAGAGGCCCACTAAGAGTCTGTAACAGTGATGTCAATGAGGAGTGATCTTGCCCTTGAGAGGACCTTTGGTAACATCCAGAAACATTTATGGTTGTCACAACTTTGGAGATTGTGCTCCCCGCACGCAGTGGGTGCTAAACATCTTAAAAAGCATGGGACAGCACCCCACCCCCGGGCCCAACAAGGGATTATCTGGCCCCAAATGTCAATAGTGTCAAAGTTGGGGAACACCACCCCGCAAAAAACCTGGTCTGCTTTCCCCTGATGCCTGGGATTCTGGGGAACTCATTTTCTTCTTTTTACATGTAGATAACATCATCTTTCTTCCCAGACCAGCTCCTTCTTGAGATTTCCCTGATGGCTTTTCTCTTCACCCAAGACTTTAGTGGCCTTCAGGGCTATTCCTTAACCACTGCTCACCTCTCTCACTCTGCACCCCTCAACATGGTCCCTTAAATTCTGTCATATTTCCTCTGCAATGTTTTTCCTCCAAAGCTTCCCTCCTTCATTCTTACCCTTGGCTCCATTTCATGGCCTGGGGTCTTCCTGAAACTATCACGACAGACTCCTAGTGGGCCTCTGTTTTTCTCCTCAGACTAGACCTGCCTGTGCATTACCACTGGACTCATCATCAAGAAGACAGCTCCTGACAACCTAAATCTCCTGCTCGGAAACCTTCAGTGGCTCTCCCATCGTCTATCTACAAATTCCTCCACACATGGGTCCAAAGCCATCCTTGCAACCTTCATCAACCATCACCCTCAAATTATTCCTGACATTCTCAGCTAGATTCTCTTGACCTTCCTCACACTATTTCACTGCTGTGACTTCGTCCATGCTCGATCCTTACCTGGACTACCTTTATCCATCCTCTTGTACCCTTCTGCCAAGTGTCTTACCAAATAGCATGCCCACCGTGGATCCTTGGCTGATGGTCCCATCTGGAAGGTAACTCCATGTTATCTTTGAACCTTGCAAATATATACCAGCATTTTCCAGTTTTGACTCATACTATGTTTTTCTAGGAGCATGGGGTACATCTCAGTAATGAAAGTTTCTCTAGGGTAAATCCTGTGTCTGATCCTTCTCTGTAATCACCCATATCACTTAACACTGAATCTTTAATAAGAAATAGTATTTGATTGAGTGAATCTGTGAATCAACTAAAGAGAGTTTACTATTCACAGTACTTTCAGGTGTATTTTCTCATTTAATCTTCAAAATAATCTTGTGAGATAAATATTATCCTCAAGAGAATCCTGAGAGAGAGATAGTGAGTAAGAGGGAAAATGGAAACAAGGTAGATAGAGTATCAAGCCCTGTACCTGCCACTTTACATGGTTTTTCAATAATCTTTTTCAATCTATTTAATCTTCACAGTGATCTTCCAAGGCCCGTAGTCATGGTGCTATTTTGAAAATGAGGATATTGATGCTGTCACACAGCTGGTGAATCTCAGAGTCATGGATTGATAATCTTTCCAACTTCAAAACCTGAGACCATTTTTGGGTGTGGTCACACAACTACCATGTGGCATAGCAGGACAGGGCTTGGGTCTTCCAGCTGTAGGTCCTGTTCTCTGTCCATTATGCCTTAGCTCTGAGAATGAGTATCATTTCCCGGGGATGAAGAAAGCAACCCAGAGTGAATGGAGGGATAATCACAGAAGAGAAGCAAGAGAGAAGCTAAATCAAATGAGATTGTGTCATGCCTCTATGACTCCGTGTGTGTGTGTGTGTGTGTGTGTGTGTGTGATGATCTTCTGCCCTTTCGCTGGAGAAACCTACAAAATATTCAACACGACATCAGGCACAATGTCTGCAGACGGTGGGTGAGCAGCCCCAGTCCACTGGCTTTCCTTCCCCGACCTCCTCTCTCCAACCTTGGTGAGACCCAATGTCTGTGATGTTTGTTTTCCCTCCTGATCCTTTCATCAGGCCAGGCAGGGGATGCAGCCAGCAGACAGTCATGGGTTTTCAGCTGGAAATGAAGTGGGGCTGGTTTAAGTAATTGATCTCAAGCAGAGGCTTTATAAGGGGTGGGTTAATGCGCGCCTCCTGCTTCCCACTTCATGTCCAAGCTCTGCATTTGCATTTAAGGGGTGGGATGAGAAGGAGCCGGCATCGGGCTCATTAGCATTGAAATGCAAGACCTTTTCTCAGGTTGGAAGCAGCTCACGCCAAATCTGGGTGGTTCTTTGGGAAATTCAAGAGTGTCCATTTTACACCTGAGCCAATTCCCCAGGCTCCATGGTTGGATCCGCTTTCTTCTCTGTGATGCCTTTCCCCTCCAAGCACAGTGTGAGCCGTACCTCACCTCCATTCCCCCTGCACCCTGGCCACAGCTCCCACCTGGGATTTCTTTTTTTTTTTCCCCCCAAAGATTTTATTTGTTTATTTGACAGAGAGAGATCACAAGTAGGCAGAGAAGCAGGCAGAGAGAAGGGGAAAAGCAGGCTCCCTGCTGAGCAGAGAGGCCAATGCAGGGCTCTATCCCAAGACCCTGAGATCTTGACCTGAGCCCAAGGCAGAGGCATAACCCACTGAGCCACCCAGGCACCCCCTACCTGGGATTTCTGTGAACACCTGGAGACAGGGCTGTGCTGGCCCAGAGTCCGTGTGCAGCAGATGTACGAGTCTGGGAACGGAGCTAGCTTTCCACAGCAGGCCAACCCCACGTGCTCCAGGAACAGGCAGTGAGGGACTGCCGTGTGTACACAGATATTAGAGACAATTCAACGCTCCATTCCTGCCAGCATCCCACTGAGGGATCAAGATAATTTCTGTTCCCCCAGTGCACTGGGAGCTTCAGGAGGACAGGGGCTGGTTTTAAATGACTTGTACCCCAGGGCTGGCACTACTAGATATTCCATACTTGGGTTTTACGAAGCCCAGTAGGAAAACTACAGCTTTCAAGTACAGCATACCTGGATTGAAATCCAAGTGCCACCATTGATCAACTGTGCCACTTTGGACATTCTGCCTTAATTACCCCTCCTGTATAATGGGCTTGATGGTTTCATATATACAAGCATAACAAATATATATATATTGCACACACATCATACCTAACAAATATTCATTATGGATGCCGTTTCTCTTTGTAATCTCCTTACTTCCTGCCCTCTCTGTCATGGCCTGTGCTCCATAAACACCCTCCCGGGGACATTCAGGAGCCTGTTCTCAGCTGGTACTCATGGTGCCATCTGAGAAATTGGTAATGGAGGGAGGGTCACTGAGAGACAGACGCAGTAGACATTCAGGTGTGCCATTTTCCTATATATTTTAGGCATCTTTATGCTATCTAGCCAGGTATTCACTGCTTAACTGATGCTTTGTAAAGATATCGTGACCTCTCAGCCTCAGACCTCAGTGACCAAATGGACTGGTCCATCAGAACATAAGCGCTGGGGGGCTGACCAAGCCCATCTCGTTCACCATCACGTAACAAAGTAGCTGCACATTCTAAGCAATCAGGTATTACATTGGCTCCACTGGGGCTTGGGGTTAGGTACAGGGAAGGGCACTAAACGCCCAGAGATGAGGAGAACGCAGCCCGGCACCCCCGTCACGGTGCATGCCCCAGACTGAGTACCATGGAGATCAACAGGGACCACGCGGGGAACATCCAGAAACAGCTGCTTCCTGCGGTTTAGGCTTTGAAGGAGGCAGGTGGGCAGGAAGAAGTGTCTGCAGACAGAGGAAGGAAGGAAGGAAACAGCATGAGCAAAACCACGCAGATGCAAAAGGGACACCGTCAGCCATCTGGTAAGCAAAAGGACGAAGACCAGGTTGCTCGCTCGCTTGCTTGCTTGCTTGCTTTTTTTCTTTTTTCTTTTTTTTCCTTTTTTTTGGCCGAGATGATTTCAGTTCATTCCATTGCTGAGGATGTGGAGGAGCTCTTGAACAGACTGACGCAGCAGAGCCCCAGGATCCGCCTGAACTTGGCGCTCGGGGGGGCCCACTCTGGGGCAGGATGGAGAGGAAACAGAGAACCCAGCTTGGAGACGACTCCCGGACACTGGAGCTCCGCGCACCAGACGCGCGAGGGGAAACGCTGGAGGACAAACGGGAACAGTGGGAACCCAGAAGCTCCCCCGTCAGGCCTCGGAGCGTGCGCTGGCCTCCCCAGGATCACTCCGCACGACGTTGGTACGGTCGCTTGACTTCTCCGGCCCTCGGTGTCCACACCTGCCGGCCGGCTCTTCTCCACTGTCCCCTGCAGGCTGAAATCGTGTGCACGGGGAGCCCCAGCTAGGCCGCTCCCTCTAGAGCTGCAGCACTAGGAAAAAAACAGAGAGCTGTTTCCAAACCAGTCAAGCCTCTCTTAATACTTTTATTCAGGACTTGTCTTCCCAGGAGACACTCCGGGCTGTCAGTCTGTAATTAGACTTTCTCCCGCTCGGAAAGCCGGGCTGTGCGGAGCGAGAGACCGAGCCGGATTAGCCCACTGTAAACAAATGTGGTCAGTCCCCTTCTTGCCAGTCTCGGTTCCAGCGGAGTGGATTTCTGCAGCTCCTGGGTGAATGTTAATGCCTCCAACGTACACGGCTGCAAGAAAAGAAATCGCGTGTGCCTCCCTTTCTCGAGAACGCTTCGCGAGCATCTCTGTGACGCAGCGTGGGGCACGGGGGCAGCCAGCAGCGCAAAGAACTTAAAGAGCCTAAGGCAGGAGATGGGCACCTGTGTTTCAAGGGAAGCTCAGCCACGAATTTCCTTTGTAACCTTGCAAGAGTCACTTCAGCTCCCTGAGCCTCAGGTATCTCAACTGTAAAATGAGGCTGAGAACACCCGCCTCGCAGGCCTGCTGGAAAGTGTAATTGAGATAATGTACATGAGAGCTTTTGGTAAAGCTCTGCAGGCAAGGGGTCAGTGTCAAGGATGGCGGGCTCAGCTTTCCAGCGCCAAGGGGCAGGGAGTCGGGGTAGGTACAGAGCAAGCCGGAGGGCCAGGTTCCAAATTCTCATCAGCATCGGAGTCCTAGAGGACGGGGACAGGGGGACAGAACCAATGCCCCCCGAACTGCCCTCTGACGAAGATTGCCCTGAAATCAGATGCAGGTTTTCCCCCATGGGAGCAGAAGAAAGGGTGCTACCGTTTATGAGCATTTGCTCTTCCTGTAATCTTGACGGTGGCTTTAGAAGAGAATTCTTATACCCACTCCACAGATGAGGAGGCTGAGACCAGAAAAAGAAGATGGGAGGGAGAGAAGGTTGGAGGCCAAGTTGCTCTGACATTTAGCCTGCTGAGGCTCCCTGTTTCTCAAATTATAAGCAGATTAGAATCGGCTTTAAATGGGGGACAGATATGTTGTAGTTCATTACCGCAAATGAAACAATTGGGGGATCATCACTAATATTTTCACAGGGCATCAAGGAGGATGAGTTCATGTCATGAACCATAAGCATCATGAAGGCAGGGGGTGTACTTGTTGCAATATCCCAGGACCAGCAACACTGCTGGGAACAGAGCAAGCACTCCATAAATACTTGTTAAATGAAGACACCACCTCTATGAGACTTACTGTCATCCCCTGGGTTTTTCTGGGTGATCACAACAGTAAGAAAGGAAAAGCAAGTCCTTCATGTAAATTGCCTGCAGAATCTGTATGCATTTGTTCCACTGGCGTTTCCATTTCTATTGCTGTGTAACAAACTACCGCAAAACTCAGTGGCTAGAAACACCATGGGTTTATTATTTCTCAGGATTCTGCAGGAGGTCACTTATGGATGGGGCTGCATTCAGCCGAGAGCTCAGCTGGGGCTGGAACGCATGTGATGCCGTCTCATCACACAGTAGTCTAGCCCAGGCTTCTTCCCAGCCTATCCGTTGACTTCCCAGAGAGAATGCTTCTGCTTCCATCACACTTGCTAACATCTCATTGACAAAGCAAGTCACATGGCCAAGCCCAGATCAGTGTGGGAGGGGACCACACAAGGGTGTGCGGATCTGGAAGTAAGGTTCATAGAGATCAGTTTGTCACATGGATCTTCATGAGCTACACTTAGGAATGAGCTTAAATACATACAGCAGTTAAAAAGGTGCCTGGCACTTAGTTTGTACTCTTGAGGTGGGATAGCTAAATCTGATTAATACCTAATTATAGTATATTACCATAATTACTATTACATTCCTTACTGGGACTGCCTTTATTTTTTGGAAAATGAAACGAGAGCCCCGTGCTAGGGATGCTTTGGTGTACCCTTCAAACTCTGAGCATATTAACCCTCTGTATTTCTGAAGCTCCACAACTGTGTTTGAGCAGCTGGGTCAGCAGCGAAAATGAAGATGAATCCCTCTTTCTCCTCTTCCCCTGAGCCCTTCATTTTTGTATGGTTTCCCTAAACCTGGGTATACTTTTTGCTTATTCCTAAAAGTGATGTTGGAACGTAAAGGAGGATTACTCATCTCTAGGAAGACTGCTTCCCTTGATCCAAAGAAAAAAGTATGCCTTGTGTCCCTTCCTACTTTTGGACATGGTTGCATGAGGGCATAACACTTGGAGATTGCTTTTACACCTGTTATCATATCATGACAAGAATATGCTCTGGATGACCCTCTAGTCCCAGAGGGAAAGAGACCCATGGACTGAAAAACTCAGCCACCCTAGAGACCTTCAACTTGAAACAGAATTGTTCCATCAGATCCAGACTCACTCTCGCTGTCACAGCTTGAAGCAGAGCTCCATAGCTGACCTCAGAAAACTGCCAAGTTTGGGGATGGCTGTTATGCAGCATTATGTAACAACAGCTAACCAATACAGCGTCCTATCCCGCAGTCTGCTGTCAACTGAGCTGCAGCATTGAAGGTGTCTGCCCAGGATCACCCTAGTATGGAAGACAGTGTAAGAGAAATTTTGAGAGAGATTGCCCTTGGCCTTTGGGAACCAGAGCAGCCCATACAAGCAAGGTTGAGTAAGAGACATGGAGTGGTGCGGTTGGGACCAGGAAGTTAAAATACTAGATTGAGTCTACCCTAATTGCTGAAACTGACCGAAAAGCTACGAATCTACCAACAAGATGTAAGAAACTCTATCTAAACAGCTTAGCTGAAGGCAGTGACAGGAAAATAGGTAAAACTCTATATCTGGTTTATACCCTTCATCCCAAGTGTTCAGTAATTCTGTTCTACTTAGAAATTCTCTCCCTTTAAAAATCAGTGTTGCTTTTAACAGGGCAATGCCAGTCTATGCTCTTTCCTCTAGATCATATCTAAAATTATGGACCTTGGTCTCAGTATGGCTCCCTTTTTGTTTCCATTGTATTTCCTTGTTTTGTATCAGTCTGTTGCTCATATACCTTGCTTTTGCAAAAGAAATCTTTCAAAGGATGTTTGACTCTATACATAATTTAAACCTTGTCTTATAGAAACTTTCAAGGAATATTAGGAATTTATTCAAGTGTGATCAAGACTGTTACTGCTAAAATTCAAATGATTCATGGCAGTGGTAGCAGCTACCATGTCCTGAGCACTTTCTACAAGCCTAGCTCTATAGAGGTGCTCTGTGTGCCATTTATCCAGTCTCATACCCGTCAATTAGGTGGGTATGATTATCCCATGTTCTTCCAGTAATAATACAGCAACGTATGTTTGGCTCTGCCTCTACATTGGACATTGAATGGAGCCCTTTGCATGCCTTGTCTCAATGCCTTCCCACAACCCCTTCCTCTGGAATGGTAATTTTCTCATTTGTTAGAAGAGAAGGTTGATCCAGTGGGTGAAGGGGCTTTCTCACACCACCCAGTCAAGAAGTCATAGTGTCAGGATCTGAACTGGTCTGCCATTTTCTAAACCCCTGTTCCTTCTGCTTCATGATTGTTTCCCAGAAGCAGAAGCCATGTTGCTATTCTTGCTACACTGACCTTTTGTCCCCAGTTGAGACTGGCTTGTGCATCTACTCTACAGATCTTTTCTAGCACCAAAAAGTTGGAAGGCAAGATTTGAGTGGCATCCCATGTAGATGAAATCTGGTGACCCCAGGGCAAAGGCAAGCACAAAAAGAAAGGAAAAGTCCAATGACTTTTAGTTAATGTATAACTAGCAGCTCCTCACTTAGCTTCTCCCTGGGAGACAAGACCACCACAGCTTCCAGGCAGAGGGTACCCTACCCTGCTGATGGTGGGCCTTTGGGGAGAAGCCAATGGGTGTTAGCCAAAGAAACACAGACATTATTCTTTCATTCACAAAATTTAGAGTTTACAAGTACCTCGTATATATTTTGCATCCACTGTATATGTCCTTGTATATAGTCTTGCAGCCACCCTGTGAAATAAACATCATTATGCCCAAAGTATTGGCATAGCTCAGATTTCAAATTCAGCTCTCCTTTATTAATGACCAAGAATATGCCATTTCTGGGCATTTTCTAGTATAAGACCTCATTTAAATCTCAGCAAGCACCTATGAAGTAGAGATTATTATTCTTATCTTGAAGAAAAGGAAATTAAGGATTTGGGTGACAGTGTGACACATTCACCACTGCCCTTACAATCAGTGTGTTTGAGCCCAGGCCATCATTCATCAGACCTGTGCTCAGTCCACAGCACGAGGACATGGCCGGCAGGCTCTAACTGGCAGCCTGGCTTCCACTGAGCTCTGCTGTGCTGACGGCTTGAGTCAGTCTGTCTCACTGTCATATGTGGAAGTAGATGACTTGTCTGTAGTTGACAGGACTTCTGAGCAAAAAGGAGCTGTATGTGAGGAACTGTATCCAAGGAGATTCATGACACCTCAGCCAGATTAGGCGGCGAGGCCCTGAACATTGAGCCCAAATCTAACACCATCATGGGGTGAGACCTTGGGGGATATTGGGAGGTGCTGGGTGAAATTAGTAAAGAATTACATAAAAATGTAAATAATTTGCTGCCTGTGGGCAGAACTGTGCCATGGCTGTTTTTAAACCTGACTCCAACTTGTTGATAGTCTTCCCTTAGGAGCAGAAGGAGTCTCTGTCCCCTCCCACCAATTCTGGACTCTGGGACCGCTTGGCCAATGGACTACAACGAAGGGGGTCTGTGTTAGTTTCAGGGCAAAGTTGTTTTTTTTTTTAAGATTTTATTTATTTATTTGACAGACAGAGATTACAAACAGACAGAGGCAGGCAGAGGGAGAGAGGGGGAGGCAGGCTCCCTGCTGAGCAGAGAGCCCGATGCGGGGCTCGATCCCAGGACCCCGAGATCATGATCTGAGCCACCCAGGTGCCCCCTGAGACACCCAGGCACCCCACAGGGCTAGGATTTAATGAATGGACAGTTTTTATTTCCTGTCTTTTGGGTCACCTACCCTTGAACTTAGCTGCCACACAGTGAGGAAACCCAAACCACACTGTAGGGAGACCCACATGGAGGGGAGCGGACAGGCAGCTTTGCTAGTGCTGGGAGTGAGCTGTCTGGGAAGAGGTCCCCAGATGAGCCAACCCGGCTGGCAAAGCATGGAACGGGGGTCTTGGCTGATCCCTGACCAAACTGCAGATTCATAAACAAAATAAATGATTGTTATAGTTCTACACCACTGTGTTTTGGGGTGCTTAGATACACAGCAATGGACAATTGGAAGAGAAATGAGCCTGATTATCTGTGGAGTCTCTACTATATGCCAAGGTCATACCATCGACAATCATTTTGCATTCTTAGAGCAATGCACTTAAACAGACGAAGAAACCAAGGATCAGGAGAGATACAAGACTCCCTTGAGACGCCATGTATAATGAGTGGCTCAACATGGATCTGAATTCAATCTGGATAAATTCTCCAGTCCCCTGAACCGTGGGGCAGCGAGGTAGAGACAAATCATTCTGCAGCTCCTGATCACCTTCGAGGACCTAAGTATAAAACAAGTGTACAACCCATTCTGTTTTTAGGCTGCATGATGCTTATTTGGGAATAGTAAATGCATCCAGGTTTGAATTCCTGGCACAATTCCAAGGAGCATCCCCCCACCCCACCCCCGCCAGGGTAGGGCATCAGCTAAGCAACTGTCCGGCTGGGCTCATCACTTAACTTCCCTCATCCTCAGTTTCCCCATCTGTAAGATAAGGACACAAACGCCATCAGCCTCATACGGTTGTTGCAAGGATTGAATGAGGACATATTGGTAAATGACTCAACACAGTACCTTGCCCCAAATAGATACTCAAGACATCCCATATTCCTAATATTGAGGACTCAGAGAGAAGGCTTTTCTTCACGCATTCCTCCTGACCCTAAAGGGAGAGCTCCGTAGGGTTGTGATGAGACAGATGCATCCCACCCCTGAGCCTCATTTATTTTAACCTCCTCGAAGATTTAGCCCTTGTGCCTCCACTCCTGCAGCCCCTCTGGCCAAGAATAAAGCTCAAACCACAGCCCGTAAGCTTTGCTCACAAATTCCTCCTTCACGACTGACTGAGCCCCGATACTGGAAAGAAACATTCTGTTGAATCATGTAAATCCCCACTCATCTCCAAATTGGGTGCTGGAGTGCCTCAGGGAAGTGATTTTACAACCTCACTGACTTCAGCCAAGGTAAACTCCAATTGCTCTTGCAAGATAATTCAGCCTGCGTCTGGCAGCAAGACCATGCAGGGGCTCCGTCCCTTCTCCCCTGGACTGAAGGGGAACAGTTTCTTCCTTAGGGAGGCAGAGGAGGGAGATCTTAAACCTCTCCCCACGGTCCCCCCCACCGAAGCCCTCTCCAGATGGCACAGGTGGAATTCAGAGACTCATCACTTGCTCACCCTCTCACTTGAACAAAGGATCTTGGATACGGGCAGGGGTGGGGAGGGCCATCTTGAGAGATGGCATCTGCAGTATGAGGTCAAGGTTGCCTGCACTTTCCCTGACAACCTCCAGGATTTCAGAGGCAGGGTACTGCTGTGATTCAGCTATCCTGACGTCCCCACGTGGGAAAATGCTTTCCAGTCTGCTATGCCTCTGGGGAGAACTGTACTCTTTTCTTGTACCCCTGCCTTTTTTTTTTTTTTAATTTTTATTTTCAAATCTAGGCCTTGCAATAGATCATTTCACCCACAGCCAATGGTGCTGCACATAGTACACACCCAGCCCTGTCTGTCCCAAGATGCCGTGGCTGTGTCGTCACAGACGGCACAATTCCTCAGGCTGGTTTGCAAGATGACTGTCCTTCCAGTGGCCCAAATCCCACTGCAAATATTAGAAAACAGGTCAGCAGCTCCACCAGTAATCATAATCATCGTCATAAAAATCGCTATCTGTTTTTGAAAGCTCCATCTCCAAGGGCTTAATAACCACTATGTTATGTGTTTGTTGCTTCAGTAAAAGGTAGATCTTATTGTCTGTATTTCATGTATGCAGAAAGAGGTTCAATAACCAAGTTATTTGTCGAAGGCCCCACAGCTAATATGTGGCAGAACTAGAATGTTTTAACTGGAGGATAATTGACATTCAACATTGTATTAGTTTTAAGTGTGCAACATAGTGAGTCGATATTCATATACATTATGTGATGATCACCACAATGCACAGTTGTTACAATATTATTGACTGTATCTTTGATGCTGTACAGTATATCCCCATGACTTATTTATCTCATAACTGTAAGTCTGTGCCTCTTAATCTCATTCACCTATTTCACCCATCCTTCCCATCCTCCTCCTCTCCAGTAACCACCAACTTGTTCTCTGTATCTATGAGTCTGTTTCTGGTTTTGTTTGTTTGTTTATTTGTTTTTGTTTTTTTTTTAGATATCACATAGACGTGAAATCATATGATTTTTGTCTTTCTCTGTCTGCCTTATTTCACTTAGCAGAATACCCTCTAGGTCCATCTATATTGAAACAAATGGCAAGATTTCACACTTTTTTGTGGCTAAGTTATGTTCCATTGTGTATATATTCTCCATCTTCTTTATCCATTCATCTGTCAGTGAATACTTGCATTGCTTCCATATCTTCGATCTTGTAAATAATGCTACAATGACCAGAGGGGTGCATATGACTTTTTGAGTTCATGTTTTCGTGTTCTTTGGAAAAATGCTTAGAAGTAGAATTGCTCGCTCACATGGTAATTCTATTGTTTTTATTTTTTGAGGAACTGCCATACTGTTTTCCACAGTGGCTACACCAGTGTATAAGGGTCCCTTTTTTGCCACATCCTCTCCAACATTGTTATTTCTTGTAGTTTTGAACAGGGATGAGTTTATTTCTCATTGTGGTTTTGATTTGCATTTCCCTGCATCTGTTGGCCATCTGGATGTCTTCTCTGGCAAAGACAGAGTCAGAATTTCAGGTCTTCCATCATTGACCATTGCTAACTATCTGGGGAAAGTTTTCTGAAAGTTTTCTGAGGGCTGTCCACACTCCAGAAGAACATGCTATCCAGACTGGTTGAGCCTTCCTCAGCCCTGCTCAGCAGAAAGATCTCCAGCCATGGGTCACTTTCTCTATGTCCTGAGACGGTTCAGAGCAGGCTCTGTCCTCACCAGCAGATGATTTCCATCATCTGTCTTGTAACCCACAGCTCACTTTCTGGTGTGCTTGGGGACCAATGACCTCACCAAACCCAAATGCCTACTATTTTGGCCCAGGCTGCATTCCGCCTGCTTTCTAGGTCCTGCTCACAAGACTATAGGTGGATCAGAAGAATTTCTGAGAGGATTGATGCATGATAGAGACTCCCAGGAGCTTCAAGGGACCAGAATCCACAGATACTCACAAATCATTCACAATGTCTTATGAAGAGCATACATGATTTCCAGTGTCTTCCTTGTCCACTGTCCTCTTCTAAAGGCAGCGGCCCTGCCCGCACACAGCATGACCCCTGAGCTGCCATGTTCAGCATTTGACTCCTTGGTAGCTCCCAACTGTGCTAAGTGTGGACACGTGACCCAGGGCCCGCTAAAATGTGGCCAATATGAAAAGCTCTGTCCAGGGAGGGGTGAGCCAGTCAATCAGATTTCTATTCAGGGAAAGTGAATGGAAAGATGTAAGGAAAATATAGTTATTTGTAGCAGAAACCAAGGCTGGCTGGATGCCCAGAGAAAAGCTATCAGGTAGAATAGAGACACTAAATAAATTAATATGATGTATAGATAAAAATTATGACAATATGAAAACACAAGTAAGCAGAGGCTCTGAGGAAGACCAAGGACATGTGAGGAAACCAGTTGTTGGTGGGAAGAGAAGCAGAGAGAAGGTAGCACTAGCATAGAGCTAAGCGCTGGGATGGAGATGCACTGAGCCTTTCTGCCCTGGATCCAGGTGCCTTGACCGGGAGTCCTGGCCACACTCTGGTTCCTGCTCTTGGACTCCCTGGATAGCTCCTTCTCCCTCATTGCCAAAGGCATCCTTACGGTGACACCTGTCATTCCTCCTTCCTTCCAGTGCTCTATATAAGTCTCTTTTCATTACTGCTATGAGAGTGTTACTAAGACTTCCATTTCCGCACACTTGTAGTTGTGTGGGGGAATGGGCTTATTTGTATTTTATGGACTCTGACCTTCATGGATGCTACACCATATCCACAGGCATTTGGGGGAACATAAGAGGCTACAGGTGTGGCCTGCCAGTAGTCAAGTGGCGAAGGGATGAAGCTGGGTAGTTTTCTTGGTTTTGTCTTGGCTTCCAATGTATGTGTTTGTTCCTGTTTTTTTAATTCTACTTTTACTTTTGGTGCTTTCACATTTGATACCATCTGATAAGCTCCTTTCTAAAACATGAAAAGTCAGAGCCCTGGTGGAAAACAGAATTCCCCTCAGGTGACTCAGAAGGAGAGACTTGAACACGGGTCCTCTCATGGAGGTCTAGATGAGGTGGATGGAACGATCAAGGGATGTTGAGGCACCCAGAGATTAGCAAGAGCAGGATGTCATTATTGTCCAGACAGTTGGAGGAATGGGAGAGGAAAGATAAAGACTGGAGCCCAGGGGGCTTTCCTTCTAGGACTGGCGGAGTGCTGACTTGATCCCCGGCAGCATGGCACTCCCCGAGATGCCGGTCGTTCATCCTGGGCCCAAGCCCTTGTGCTTCAACATCTCCAGATACTAGCTGAGCCTCTGGACTTGATCAGCTCCTGTCGTTCTGCTTTCCACACCATCAGGGAAAGGGTGTCTAAGTGGTCACTGCAGCTGGTGGAGAGCTCGGGGTTTGTGTGTTCTTGTTCCCGCTCTCCACTGCTTTGTTCCCCGTCCTTGAGAAAACACTTCTCAGCTCGGTGAAGTGCCCAGTTCTCTGGAGAACACACACCTCCTCAGAGGGCCTGCCTGTTTCCATGCTAAGGGGTTCAGCGACACAACGTCCCCACACAGGGGGACCCCTCTGTCCCCCACTCCTCATTCCTGCCGTGGCTGCCACAGAGTAAATCCTCAGGAATCCAGGCCCACAGATGCAGAATTTCTGAAGATGTGGACTCAGACTCAGTTTGAATTTATTTGTTATAGTCTTTAGGCAAAGGAGAACAGATGAGAGGATAAAGCTAATATTTATTGACTGGCCATGATAGGCTAGGTGCTCGTGTATACCATTTCATTTCATCTTGATGTTCATTCTGTGAGATGAGTACTGTAGAAATGGAATAGTGGAGAGGTTAATTTGCCCAAACTCTCATACTTAATGCTCCACAGAGGCAAGATTCAGGCTCGGGCTCTCTGGAGCCAAGCCCCTCCAAGCCCCTCACTCATCCCATTATATCATACTGCTGTTTGGCAAAAAGTATATATATAAGATAAAAAAGGTGCCGATCGTTGGACTGGTTGGGGAGGACACAAAGGCTCTTTTTCACACAGCAACCTGGCTTATGAAAGCTCCATCGTATTGTATGTCTGCGGAGCTGAAAATCATAAAACTGTACTTCCTAGGGGCACCTGGGTGGCTCCGTGGGTTAAAGCCTCTGCCTTTGGCTTGGGTCATGATCCCAGGGTCCTGGGATCGAGCCCCATATCGCACTCTCTGCTTAGCAGGGAGCCTACTTCTTCCTCTATCTCTCTCTCTGCCTCCCTCTCTGCCTACTTGTGGTCTCTGTCTGTCAAATAAATAAATAAAATCTTTTTTTAAAAAAAGAAAAAACTATACTTCCTAAAATAATTTTCTAATGTTCATCATTCAGTTGTTTGGACAAGATTATTCTGACTCACCTCCCTTGTGCTGGGGAAAGGATAAGGATTCACATTTACTGTGACAGCACGCACACCCAGGCACACACACACACACACACACACACACACGTGCACATGCACACACACACACACACACACCCTCCACCAGCCACCTCCCCCACGCCTATCAAATTCCACTGCCTCCAGGCAAATATCTCCTGCCCACCAGGGCCAGAATTCACATCCTCTGATTTGAGTTTTAAAGACAGAGATGTACACAGGATTACAATTTTTTTTTGGCGGGGGTTGGGGGGGTGGGGGTTGTGGTTGCTTCCAATTTCCATTGCCTGAATCATAGCCATGGAATAAATTGAATCTTTTTCTAACATAGAATATATTACTCTTGAAATAGTAGGAAATGTTGATAATTGCCTTTTATTGGACTCACAAATAATTTATAAGTTGGTCCAGTTTGAAAAAAATATATATATCTTGGTCTTTTATTTCTTTGGCTTCTTCCTTGAGGCTAGAAGCAACCTCTAAAAATAGCTGTTTGCGCGGGGGATGGGCCTAGCGCTCCGCCTGGTGGCCATTGTGTGACATTGCGGGCTCGGGAACCAGGCCTGAAGCTGCAGATCCAACGTTTGAATCATTCTTTCTCCCCTAAGTACACAGAGAAATTTGATTTATTCTTCACAGTCATGTCTGCATTACAGAGCACTTCTCCTTATAAAGTCCATCTGCTTTGAGGGTAAGTAAATGATCAATCCCTCATATACATCATCATGCGGTGAACATTTCTGTGAGTTAGTAACAGCTTCTGTGGCTCTACCAAATGTCAGGGAGGCTGGGGGTTTCTTCTTCCCTTAAGAAGATACTGAGAAAAAAAAATACAAATTGATCTTCACATAAGCAGGGTAGCTGCTTACTAAGGGTATTAAAGAAACACAAATGTGTGTAAGATGCAGGTACGGCAGGGGAAGGGGGAGCAGAAGAAAGAGAAGCCCATGGAAATGCCATGCTTAGCTTAGAATCCTGGCTCCAGGATGCTGGCAGGCAGCATCCTAAGGTGGCCCTCCATGAGGGTCCGGACACCCTCCCTGTTCCCCTGGGCACACTGGAAGGCTATCTCCCAGACCCTCTTGCAGCTAGAAGCTGTGTGACTGAGTTCTGTGGGAGAGGGACCTTGCCCCTCAAGCAGCTTTAGTCATTTTTCCTACACTTCCCATCTCTGTGTCCACTGCACTGGAAGCGAAGTAATCCAAGATGTCAGAGTCACACCAGAGAAGTGAGCCAAAGCCATGACTCATCACATAAAGGACACTTGTCCAGGAGAGTCGCCCGCTTCTCTTCAAACTATGATGTGAGCGAGAATACACTTGTATCTGCTAAGCCCCTGAGATGTGAGGGCTATTTGTTACAGCAACCAGTGTTAATTACCCTATTAAAGCAAGTCTTAGCCACAGTTTCCTCACCTGAAAACAAGGATGTGCAGAAGATTCGGTGAAACAATGTATGTGAAAACATTTGGCTAACTTGGGATTGATAAATGCTGGTCAAAGCAATTGTGTCTCACAGAAGCAACATTTTCATTCTGAAAAAATATTTTTGTTGGTATCCCGCAGGTTCCTGATGCAAGAGAAAGAAGGCCCGACTCCAACTGGCAAACCAAATGGTGATTTCACAAGCTCCCAGAGCTGGAAACTTCAAGGGTAGGTTAAACCATAGGGATTCAACCAGCCAGCAGCTTGAGGACCCAGGTCCTTTCCATGGCTCAACTCCTTCTTCTTCTGCCTGGTAAGTTTCATTCTAAACCTGACTCTTCTAATGGTCAAAGATGGTTGTCAGTAGCTCCTGCTACTACTACTGTATGTTCCTAGCTTACTCTGGGAGCAAGAAGATATCTCATCCCACTACTCTAACGAAGAATCTTCTGATTCCTCTGATTCCGCTGGTTTGGATCACATGCTCACCCTAGAATCAATTACTTTGTTGGGTGGAAAAAATGCTGATAACCTGCCTATCAGGACCCATGCCTAGAGCCAGAGCTGAGATCGGCTTTCCTTGAATCACATAATCTGCTGGGGAAAGAATGAGAGCATGCTTTTTTTTTAAAAAGGATGTTTTTAAGCAAAGGAAAGAAAAAACACGGGGGCATGAATGTTAGGTAAGCTTCCAAACCTGTGGTTGCAATGGTTATATTTATTTCCCTTAAGGCAAAAAACAAGTTGTACCAGTGCATGGTAAGTGTTACTTGGTGATCACTTTCAGCGATCCAACCTTTCAGAATCCTGTAAGTTAACTGGACATTATGGTTTTCAACTTCCTAACATCTGATGATGAGTTCCCTAAAATATCCTCAGATATTGACTTCTTGAAATATGCTCAGATATTGACTTCCTGTCTTTCTTGACAGTGCAGTGTTAAAAAAAAAGTCTCTTAAGAATAATTTACTTTCTCCCTCTTCTTTCTTTTCCCCCTCTTTGTTTCTTTGTGAATTCCTTTGATTTCGTGCAAGCATTTTAGAAAGCATAAGACGCTATACAATTGGGAGGGATTTTTTTTTTGTCGGCTCTTCATGCCTAAAGTAAATCATACGATACATAATCATAAAATATGAGACAGATTTCAAAACTGACTACGTAGCTGTTTGAATGTGTGCTGCTCTTCTGAGCAGTCACCTAAAGATACATTTTTCCTATTTCAGTGACGCAGCTGTAGCTCAAATAGTATTGATTACACCTCAATTTTAACCAAAAAAGTGCAGCGACTTGATCGACCCATGCTATGTATCCAATTCAGTTCTCAGTCCCTTATAAGACCTTCAACAAAATGAATCTATCTTCCAAGCAAAGATTTGTCTTTTCAAATGACATAGCTTGGGACCAGAAGATAATTGTTACTGGAGGATTGCACACATATTCTGAATAAACAGTAAAGAGTGAGTACTGAGGAAAGCACGTGAGATTTACGTGGTGGTTCTGCTCATGCCATCGCCTACCCTGACCTCCTCTCGGGTTTGTGTCAGATTTGTGTCTCATTCAAGACCCAGCTCATCTCTCCTCTCCAAAATTGTTCTTAATCCTTTGCTACCACAATAAAAGGATTTTGTTGCTCTTTCTTTTCTGATCTTGTTGGTTAAAAAAAAAAAAAGTCCATATAACACTTACTTTTTCTCTTATACTATTTTCATTTATCACATCTGCTTGGCCTAGGACAGATTCTCCACAGATCCATTGTTCACCCCAGCCCAGCAATTTTCCGTGTGGCAGGACGACCTGATCCCTGCAGGCTGCATGGCTCAGGCTCCTGGGTCAGCTGGCTGCACCTGGATTTGGCCAGTGGGAGACACTGAAAGGAGACTGAAGGACTGGAGGAAGGGAGAAGCCTGAATATTTCGTCCCTTCTCTAGAAGCCCCAGGAGCTATATGTGCTCATGGCCTGTTCTCTCCTCCAGTGGTTCTAATCTCCTCTAGGTGGTCCCAGCTTCTGGGCTCTGGTGATACCACCTCTGCTTTGTCCCTCCAACCTAGTGGCTTCCAGTTGTTGCTAGTCCTCCAATTGTTGTGGCTTCTGTTTCCTCACAGTCGCCATCTTGGTTCCTTACTCCTCCATCCTTGATGTAACCAAGCCTCTGCACTAAATCCCCTCTGTTTCAAATGTTTAGAATGATTTCTGTGGTCCTGACTGGACCCTGACTAACACATCAGCTCTTCTCCCCCACGTGACAGTTGAGGATGGTTGATTTCAGGTATGACCTGTGAATGGATAGAGAGCCATGTTTACATGTCAGACGCAGTTTTTTATATGTCTGCTTTCTGAGATATTTTCATGGCTCTTCCTGTCTATCTCTTTTTCCTCCCATGGCCAAAACTATCTTTTTCCAAGCTCTATCCACTTTTCCTAGCTGGATTTCCCAACCTCAGAGTCCTGGTCCAAGTTTCCCCGTATTCGGGTCCTACATGGCATCTGCATTACTGACAGATGGTGAAGACATTGGGTCCAGAGTGAAATCATCAAGATTAGAACAGTTACAGAATCCAAAAGCTGAGGTTGTTGGCTGCTACCCACAGGACAATGGTGAAGGATTCATTATCTTTCCACTTTTCAGGTCTGATATATGACTTAAGCCAGAGCCAGGCCAATTTACAATTATTCCCAGAGCCCAGTGCAATTTGCAGATAAAAGGAGGATGCACATTTGTGGCCAAAGTGGTAGATGTGGCTATTGGACCGGGTGCTAAAATGCTCCCCAGTGCGTAAGGCCAGCCCACAGCCTGATGGTCTCCACATTGCTGCCCAGAGCTTTACTTTATTTCCACAATCTGGAAGCCAGGTGAATACAAAATAGCATTTGGAAGGGATCTAGGAATGGCTGGGGGTTAAAGTTTCTGCTCCAGTGAAGAAGATGGTCTTCACTGAAGAGGATGGTCTGCCCACCTTTCTGTCCCCTCCTGCCCCATGCATCTCTCGGCTCACCTTGACTCCTCCTGGGCTTGGCCATAAATGAGGTTGAACAGCTATTGAGAAGACTCTTAGCACTAATGCAGGAAAAGGAAAATAACACAATTTCTTGAAATCTCACCTGAGAGGTAACACATTTATTGTGCTTTGCACTGAGTTCGATACAGAGGATTAGAATAAGTAAGAACCAACTCTTGCTCTGCTGTCTACTGCTAAGAGACAAACACAGACAGAGGGACAAAGGCAGGTTGATGGGCTGAGCCAAAACCCAGATGATCTTCATGACTTTAACATCTCTGAGTCTCAGCTTTCTCATCTCTAAAGGAGGATTTGGTGCCTGCCTCACAGATTGTTGTGAGTGCAACATGAGCTTAAGCACAGAAAGTTCTTCATACCTTGTCTGATGCAATGTGAACCCAAGGACACTGATGTCGTCATGAGAGGCCCCCTCGATGATGGCGGTAGTGAGACTCCACCAATTGCTTCATGGGCTCTGGACATTGCAAGGAGGAACCAGGGCTGGAAAGGAAGACCATGGGGATACCCAGTGGTGACTGCGGCTGACAGCCTGCTTGGAACCTAGGGAACCCCTTTTGAACATCCTCAGAACTCCTGGGAGCGTGAGGAATTTATAAAGCATTCAGAGATATTATCACATGGACCTAAACAGGACTAGTCGTGTGGTCACGGTCGGGTTACAAGATCAATGATGCAGGAATTATGAGAACAGAAGCTTGAGTAAATCACCTGGCCTGCAATTGTCAGGAAAGGCTCAAGGCCAACGACCACCTGTCCTAGTTCTGAAAGGTTAGGGAGAACGCATGGGTGGATGGCAGGCATGCCAGGGCACAGCATTCCAGGCCAAGGAAATGGGAGAGGCAAGTGTCCAGAGGCAAGAAATGGCAGTGCGAGCCCAAGGATGAAGAAATTCAGTATGGCAGGTGTGTAGGGAGTCAAGTGACAGGAGCTAAGGCTGGAGAAGCTCCACGGGGCTAACCAAGTCTGAAGAGACTTGTGAGTCCTGGGACAGAGTCTGGGCTTTTCACTGTGGCATGAGAGAGTCAGAGGAGGTTTTTAGTGGTAGAGAACATGGTGAGATTTGTGTTGGGAAAGATCTCTCGGGTAACATTAAGAAGGCTGATTTGGTGTCAGGTGGGAGATCGGAGGCAGGGGCACCACAACCCTCAATGGACCACCCGCTCCTAGAGGCAACAAGGAAGCAAAGTGATCAAACAGAGGTTTTGGAGTAGTCTGGTCATTTCCTGAGGTGAAGCTAGACTAGAATTGCCTTGATGGAAAGAACTATACCTCTTCTGTGCCAGAGAAGGTCCAGTACCTCACAGAACGGGTGGGGAGTAAAGATTTGCGGAAGATCCCGGGATGAAACACAGCCGGCTGCATTTGGGAGGTGAAGTTGAAGGACTGATGGGGGTCGGGAAGGTCCAAGGTTCGTTTGGGGAAATGGACGAGCTTGGTTGCTTCAGTTTTGGTTGTGCTCGAGTCCGAAGCATCTCTGGAAACCGCATGTGAGCGGTCCAGCGGTAGTTCTGCAGACACACGCCATGAGTCCTCACCACAGAGAATGCATCCTAGCTCAACGCACTGAGTACTTACTCGATAAATACTCGTTGGCTCAGCGAATGAGTGAATGGGTCTGAAGTTCAGGAAGGACCTAGACTCCTTGAACACCTTCTACAGAGCAGGGACCCTTGTCCTACTATTCCCTGCCATTTTCCTTTGTAGTACTCAGGTACTACAGGTGTGAGCGATCATACAAGGGCTCACCGGTGTGATGCCTGACTCCCTAACTGTTTCCCTAACTGTGCTCGTTAGCTATGTCTTAGCCTAACCGAGCCCATGATAGAGATTAGGTAAACAGTTGTTGAATCAGTGAAGGGCTAGACGTGTGGACATGTGCATGGGCAAGATGGAGACAGAAGCCGAGGGAATCTATGGGGCACGACAAGCTGGTGACAGGATCAGGCGTGGGGCTTCCGCGTTCCAAGTGACGTGTTTGTTACAGTCGTCTTCAAATGTCACGTCCCCCGTCCGCCTCCTCCACGCGCCGCATCCCCAGAGTCCAACCTGGAGGCAATTCTCTCAAGTCCCTCTCTGAGCGGCTGTTCTGTCATCAGTGAAAGGGGGATTTATTGCGTACCCTTCCCTGCTTTACTAGACGGCCGGGAGCATTAATGGGCTCATTCCGTTCAACAAATGTTTACGTAGGTGGTTAAATGCCATAGTGATAAATACCTTAGAATAAAGTCCTTGACCTCCACGCTCCATCCCATTTGGCCTGGAATAGCATCCTCTGCTCTGGGAGGCAGTGGGAAAGAAGATCTCTTTGACACTCACCACCTCCCTTCCCCGGGGAGAAAGACCCTCACTCATTCTGCAGCAGGAACAAGGGCCAAATGGCCTGTCCCGTCCAGCGCTGCATTCAGAGCTGACCGAGATCTGTCCCTCCGCAGCCATGCTAGTGGGGCCTGGCTACATCCTGCCTCCCTGGGAGCTGTTGCCCGGCTCCTGGCAGCTTGCAGCCTGAGCTGCTGGCCACTCTGGTAATGGGGCTCGCAAGCACAGAAAGTAGACCCTAAAAGCCCAAAAGGATGCACAGCCCCAATGCCTGCTGTTGGGACAATGAAGGGTCAGGGACAGCGACTCCTGCAAACAGAGACGATGCTTCTTAAAATTTTTAATCTCCCTGAAGGGCCCACTTAGACTTTATTGTTGATGGTAGCTCTTTGCACAGGCTGTTCTCTCCCTCTGGACTACCCTACCCCCGAGGACTTCAGGACAAAGATCCAGCCTTGTTCCCATGATGAAGCCTCTCTTTCCCATCTGGGCAAACACAGATACCTCCTCTTCTATAGACAGGAAAGAGGGGACCCATCCAGGCTTTACCGAGTGTCAGCTGGGTGTCGATGACTCTGTGTGATTCTTCATGTACCTTCTACCTGTTTCATACACAGAACCATTGGCAAGGTGGAGTTTGCTGGCCCCATTTTACAGATTGGAAAGCTGAGGGTCGAAGACACAAGTTGCTTGGTCAAAGATACATCTAGTGAGGGGCACCTGGGTGGCTCAGTGGTTAAGCCTCTGCCTTCGGCTCAGGTCATGATCTCGGGGTCCTGGGATTGAGCCCCGCATTGGGCTCTCTGCTCAGCCCCCCTCTCTGCCTGCCTCTCTGACTACTTGTGATCTCTGTAAAATAAATAAATAAAATCTTTAAAAAAAAAGATAAATTTAGTGAATGGTGGAGCCAGGATTGGTCAAAAATCATAGGTACACAGTGTTGACACAGCTCTTTCTCTGTATTTCTAATTGGGCGCTAATTGTGTGGCTTAGTGAGGATCTTGGGGCAAAGATCCTCTTCTGAGGTTGCTGCCAAAGGGGAAGAGGAGAAGTAGACAATTGAGCAGATCTTGGAGGAACATTCATTCCTTCTTCCACAGCCCATGGACAAGAACATGATCACAGAGCCAAGTCTAATCACAAGGGAGGTTGGAAAATAGAGTCTTATCACATACCCAAGAATGGGACTTGGTGAGCACAAAGCATTTTTCTCTGCTCATCTTACTTCCCTTAATAAAACAGCCTCCAGAAGCCTGGTGAGGAGAGGTAGCTGTGCCTCGGTGAGCCTGAAGCTCCCATGAGCTCTTCTCCATCTTGTCAGCCCTGTGGAGTCTCTCAGGAACCCGTGCTGTGGCCAGGCTGACCTCAGAGGCTGCTGCTCTCCCTACATCTTTATCTAGCAGTCCATCCTAAAAGTGGACCAAGCTACTTCCTTTTTCACTCTGCCAGAGCTGAGGTTAAATGTCTGATTATACTAGATTTTACCAAAGATCGGCGAATGATACATGAGGAACAGACAGAGAGTAAGCTATAGTTGCTAATTTGCTTATTATTTTAGGATTTTTAAAAAAGATTTTATTTATTTATTTGAGACAGAGAGCCTGCATGAGCAGGGATCAGGGGGCAGGGGGTGAGGGAGAGGCAGACTCCCCACTGAGCAGGAAGCTGGACCTAGGGCTCGATCCCAGGACCCCGGGATCATAACCTGAGCCAAAGGTAGTTGCTTAACCGACTGAGCCACCCAGGCACCCCCACTAATCTGCTTATTTTTTTAATAGAGTTTATGCATCCTCAGCTTGAATCTTCCGTAAGGACTCCTTCCTGCCACGCTCCTGTCCTGCAGCCCCAGGTGAGAGACCCCTGACCCCAACTACACAGGAATGCCCGCACACGTGTCTTAAGCCCACAAAGCATAGGCATGATATTTACAAGGGAGAGGTTAGAGAAGGGGATATACCTATGTGTGAAGGAAAGAAGCTATGCCTCCCTTACTCCTTGCAAGGAAAGTGGTTCTAACTCTTCTACTTAAATAGAGCTTCCAGACACATAGGAAATCAGCTCCCCAAATCAGGATTCACAAGTCACATGCCAGTTGGCCTGGAGATTTCCTGGGGAGACCTACCTCTCCTCTGTCCTAGTACCCTGAGCCTCCAAGCACTGTAGTCATGTAGAATTTCTGAGCCTTCAAATCTAGACCCAAGAAAACAAGATCCAAAGACAGACAGAGAGAGAGAGAGAGAGTTCCCTACTTGAACTTGCCATCTGAGGACCCACTTTTCTGAATGATGGGACACGAAAGTGGTTGATCTTGGGAATGATCCCATATTTACAGGCAAGCCCCATCTCCTTCCCACAGGGGAGTGGCCTTCCTCCGATCTCAACAAAAGAAGCATATCAGAAAGCATCTTAATAATTCATCTGAGTGACACATACATAATGTAATGGCATTAGTGGAAAAGCCGGTTTCCTTACAAGAAACTAAAGTGTTGCTACATCCCCAGGTCCAGACACAGGACCTGGCACAGAGTAGGTGCTCATATCCTTGGTTCAAAGGCTGTTAAAAGGAAAGCAGCTTGCCTTGGTCATGTTTGCTTAGCATCCTTTAAGAGAGCTCTTACTAAATCACAATATTCGGTTAATATGATTACTTAAGACGAGCACAGAATTGAGGTGGGAGCTTCCTTCAAAGTGAAAGAAAAATCAGCTGGACCATAGTTTTCATAAGCTGGTAAAAGGAAAGAGACCCTTTCTTGAGCTCACATAACTCCCGAGATAATTTTGGGCATTTTATCCTTGAATAATTTGCCTTCCAGTAACTGTATGCCTTGCAGTAATCATCCCTAGTCTCTGTGCTGTTTTTCCACCCCTTCCTAACCTTCCTATCCACTCTGTCCTGTGTGAGGCTATCCCTTTCACTTTTAATAATCCTACGGTACTTGACCTCATGTTTCCCACTCCCTCAAGTCCTTTTGGGGGCAGCACGGAGTGGAGGAAGGAGCAGTAGATGAGGGCAGGGCAAATCGGAGCAGAGAATCAGACCCATACTCCGCATGGCCAGGGCGTCTGCCTTGGCCATCTGCCTTGACCATCCTGAACTCCCTCATCTCCACTCCTCAGCTAGGGCTGACATGGGTGATCTCACCCCGTGGTCATGAGGAGTACAGGAAAATACATGCAGACCATGTACCTTGTCACACAACAGACTCTCCATAAATTTAAGTTCCTCTCCTCCTTCCTTCTCCTTTTGAAAATAGTCAGGAGATAAATTGTACATAAATAAATTACATGTTACACTGGAAATGCTCAGAAATGATCAATGTAACCAATAATAATTTTAATATTAATAATAAGTTACTTCGGCAGCGCTGCCCTAATTCTGACCATCAATCTACATGCTCCAGCTCTGCCATCATAATAGCACGTAGTGGTCACAGTTTACCCTAGAAAGAGCTGAGTGCCCCTAATTTCACATTTCCAGATATCTTTTAAATCCTCCTTTTCTACATCAGAGTATTCTGCTACAAACCATTACTTGTGGGGCAAAGTATAGGCACTGTTTTTGCCAAGAAATGAATGACACACGTGAATGGGAATACTGCAAAGCCACAAGCAGTACCTGAGACCCAGCGTAAGGTTGGGAAGCATCAAGAATGTGTTGGAAACACGGATTTCTGTGGCTCAGCAAACTAAGCAAATGGACCTCATTGGAGAGGATGGCACACCATCACCATTCCCAGAAGCAAACCAAAACCAGGCCCTTGAAAGACAGAAATGCCTAGAAGTGTCTGCTAAGTTTCAGCCCAAGGATCTGCGAAGCTTTCTGCTGACTTCTTTCAAACTTGAGTTTGGGGAAAATGGCTGGAAGAAACCTTCAGGCTTCTAGATTTGTGTGTTTATTATTCCGTATTTCTCAAACATGTAAATGGGGTGGGGATGGGCTCCGGAGTCAGACCGCCTGGACTGGAATGTTTGTCCTTCTGCTTGCTAACTGCATTTCCCAAAATCGGTGATGAACTCCGATGTGCCTCTGTTGCCTCAGCTGGACAATGGGTGTCTGAGAAGGACTGCGAGAGGAGGCTGGGGCACGGTCCTCGGCAGGCCGTAAACAAGTCAGTCGGTTATTTCCTATCTATGATCAAGTTGGGGGCACGGGGCGAGTCCTCCTGGTCTGAAGCCAGAGGCAGGCCACCAAAGCCCCTTGTGTCTATGGTAGGATCTTTCTCTTCTTTATTCAATTTAATTCTTTATTCCTATGGTGTCATGAGATCTGTCTAAACTCAGACCGAACCCCTGATTTCACAGCCAGAGCCCCGTCACGTTGGTACCTTGTAACTGCCTTTCCTGCCCCCATCCTCCCACGACATGTGTATGAGCTCCTGCATCGAGCTGGAGGCAAGGACCTGCCACCAAGGGATGGGGACCATGAGCAGAATGGGATCCTTAGAGGGCAATAAAACAAGGCAACATCTGTACCCCCATGCATAGCATGTGCATGGTGACAGTGACACAGCCACCTTGAACTGAGGACAGAGGGAGGGAAACGGGCATTGTTGGTGCCTATTTCATGCTCGGCGTGGTAGAGATACTCAGGTGGCCCATGAACCCTCGGGCCAACACTGCCAGCCCTCTTACCTGGTTTTGCAGATAAGGAATGTCCGTCTCAGAGATGGCTGTTAACATCCCCAAGGCCAACAGTGAGGGGGAAACAGAGTCTAGCACGTAGAGGATCATGAGGTACTAACAGGGGATCCTATGAGGTTCCATGAGTCACGGTTCTTAGGCCTGCTTGTAAAACTCTCCAAACAACTACCAATATCTGGTGTCTCCTACACCCCACCCCCTACCATTGGAGCTTGTCCTGAACCAAACCCAAATAGCACAGAGCTCATGGTCCTTCCAGGTGCAAGGAGGTGAGAACCCTCCCAACCCACTCTCCACCCCCACCCCGTGCTCCCCTCCCCCCGCAACCTCCACTTTTGTAGGCCTGTCTGAAGCCATTGGGGGAGCCCCTGAGTAGAAGCAAAGGGAATTTGACAGCCCCCATGGCCAGCTGCTGTGGGGAGGAGGTGCCTCATTCTCTTGAGAGCTCCATCATTGATAGCAGTTAAAAATGTATGCAGGACCTCCTTGCCTTGAACTGCAGTGAGAAGGGAGTGAGAGGCAGAGCTAGAGTCTTTGGCCTGTGCTGCATGCAGGAGTGGGGCCTCCGATCTGATTGTGAGGAGAGCAGTAGCCTGGATCAAAGAGAGTCATGCAGTCAATACGGTGAGGTGTGCTGACCGTTGATGTTTTTAATTTAGTGTCACATCATGGCTCAGAAAAGAATGGAAAGTAACAGTGCGATCACACCCATAGTAAGAGTGATTCTCATTTTGAGAAATTTGTATTTTAGGATCTGGGTATGCATGCGTCTATGCGTCGGGTCATGATGTAGAAGATTTTTCTTCTTGCAAGTCATTAATTATTAAAACAAACCTGCAAAGCTTACTTAAAATCCATATTCCCAGGTCCTAGACTAGAACTGATTCTTATCTGCCCTGGGAGGTTGGAACCTGTGTTTTTCCTAGATCCCCAGGTCCCGGTGGTGATCAGCCAGCTGTGAGAAACACCTGTGAGAGGTCATGAGTCCACAGTTGGGCTTTCTTCACCTGCCTTCTACCTTCTCTTCCCAGACAGCTTCCCACTCATGCTGAGCCCTAACAAGGTGGGAGAAGTCACAGAGACCTGGCTTGGAGCAGCTCAGGCTGGTGCCCTGGTGGCTTCCAACCCCAGGATAGCCCTGAGCTCTTACGAACTGGGAAATGAGGCTTGGGTTTCCAGCACCAACTGTCCAAAACACAAAAGCAAAAAAACAAAAACAAAAACAAAAAACCCTTCCCCGACAACCCCCACCCCCAACACCTGCACCAGAAAAACAAAACCACTTTACAGTCAGCCAGACCTAGGTTCAGGCCCTGATTCTGGGGACTGCAGGCAGGTTATAGGATTTCTCTGAGCCCCAGTGTCCTCACCATTTAAATGAGAATAGCTTCTCCAAGGGTGTGGCAGGATTTAATATAAGAACATGTCCACAGGCTTAGATAGGGTCAGCCCCCAGATAGGTGCTGTATTATAGCAGCTCCCTTTCTGGCCCCCACTGTACTGTCCTGCAAGCTTAGGGACGCTCTGTCCCCTGTGGGAGCCTTGGGTGAAGTTAAGTAGCCATCTGAGGGGTGGGGCGGAGCCAAGGCTGTTATTCACGGAGATTACATTGTCCAGCCTGAGCATTTTGTTCTAACAGGAGTCCTGCCACCCGCTTCTTCAGCAGCTCCCCCGTGCCTCAGGCACAAAGTAAACTCCTCCGGAGAGTGACTGGTGGACCAGCCTGGGGTAGAGCCGCTTGCTACAAAGGGCGGGTTTGGTGTGTCCTAGGTGAGAGAGGACCCCTTCCCTGCTGCAGCTGTCCTGCAAAGTTTGGCAGATGGAGTCTGGACGGTGCCCAACCAGTGCTGGGAAAGCTCCAGCCCCGGGAGAGGGAGGAGCCACTCCCCAGGTGGGGCAGGTGGGGCACCTGAGCTCAGGTGTGTCCTGGGCTCTGGGAGGTGGTTGCTCCCTGGCTGGTGCCCGCAAACCAAAGCAGACTCTTGGCCCCAGGATACAGCTCTGGGAAACTGCTTTTGTCTCACAGACTCTGCCTCGGAGGAAGGCCATGGAAGGGGTAAGGCAGGTCAGTTCGATCTTGGCTTTCTCTGTGTCCTTTCTAGTGCCTGCCCACAGCTGTGGGACAGGGCTGCCTCTGCCTCCTGGAGGGGAGCAAACACATGTGCTGCTTGTGTGGTGCAAGGCAGTTCAACCTGGCCTTGCTACAGGGTGAGGGGACTTGGGGGGTGGGGCGTGAACGGTGTGCCCCTGCCACCTCCGGGGGTGAGGGAGCTAGGGGCTCTGGGGAGTGGTGGCATGAGGGGTCCTCTCACTGCCCTTCCCCCGCTGGGTTTCAAACCTATCCCCCCAGCCTGTGGCTATGTGCCTGTTGGCTTTTCTCTGTTTGTTTGCCCTTGTGGGCCCTGCTGGTCCCCCTGGTGATCAGCCGGTTTCCTGGTCAGAGGGCTGGGCTGCCCGGTGCTCTTTGGTGGCTGTGGCTTTACTGCGAGCTCTGTTCCTTATTAACTGTGTGGTCTGGGGCAAGTGAGTTCATCCTCCTGCGTCCCCTGCGTTCCTCACTCATAAAATAGGATGACTATTAGAGTAACTAGTTGGTGAGATTATTGGAAGTGCTTGTAAAATTAGAGATGACCGTGGGCCGGTGCCCAGTGCCAAGCCAGGTGGACCCGCGCTCCTGCACGGCAGTGCGCTGTTGACGTGGTTGCAGAATTCCTCAGCGGAATGCCCTCCTCTCTTTCCTTCTCCAAGTCTCTACTCCCCTCTTTTCCCTTCTTCAAAGTCCATTCCTTTCCAAGGTGTGGGGCAGGGAAGTGTTTTGCTTTCATATGTTCTTCATTAGACATCTGGAGTCAAGTTGTTTTCTCCCATGAATCATCTGGCTTCCCTCCCCGAGGTTTGGTTTGAAGTTGAGGGGGAGGACACATCTCCTCTCAGCCATCAGAAAACAGCTCCCTTTTGTCCCGCCAGGGGCAGGAGACCTGTCTCTCTGGCTGATCAGTCCAATCAGCTGAGTTTGGAGAAGAGGGAGCAAGGGCACGTTGGTATTCCATCTCCCTTCTGATTCTCTCTCTCCCTAACTTGTGGTTCAGCAACGGCTGAGAAACTCCTCCTTGATGTAGAAATGTCAGGCTGAATAGAGTTAGTGTGATCGAAAGAAAGAGAAAGTGACATATTTTGCCCTCTCTGATCTACCGAGGTGTGCACTGGCATCCGTTAGAGTCTATCTACATATTAGCACAGTGAGATCAATGCCATTTGCCCCATTTGGGTGGTGGTTGCTGTTTGGTTTTTGCCAGGGGAGGAAACTGATGGTCAGAATGTTACTTACCCCGCATCCTACAGCTGGTTGGTAGCAGCGCTGGAACAGGAGGGGGCTTGGTCAGTAACAAATATGGAGTGCCAGCTGTAAGCCAGGGATCACAGGCCAGGATTCCAACAGGCCAGCCAGCAAAATGTTAGGAAATTGAGAAAAAAAAGTACAAAAGAGCATGTTAGCTAATGTAGTGATGCAACTTTTTCTGCTCATGCAAAGGAAAAAAATGTCAGAGCAATATGGGTCATTTCTCATCTTAGAGGGTTTTGTTTTGTTTTGTTTTTAAGAAGTTGACAAAATATTCATCAGTGCCACCTGTGTGTATCAAGCCCCTGCACTGTCAGGGCCTGATTCAGGTGTTGCAGATGAAGCCGTGAGCCAACCAGAAATGCTGCCTTTATAAAACCTATTCTAGCAGAGGAAACTACAACAAATATATATATTTGTTGTATATATATATTTTAAATCATACACATATTATTAAATATATATTTAAATATACATAAATATATATTATATATGACACATTATATATAGCATATATTATGTCATATATACATTATACAACATACATTATACATAAAATACATATTATGCACATATGTTAGGTGAAATGGCAGTGATTACAGTGTAGAAATGTAAAGCAGGGAAGGGTTTAAGGATGTTGAGAGAGCAGGTAAGGCTTTTTTATTTGTTTTAAAGATTTATTTGTTTTAGAGAAAGAATGTACATGAGTAGGGGGAGGGGAGAAAGAATCTCCAGCAGAACCCCCAACCGAGTACAGATCCCAGTGTGGGGATCCTGAAATCCTGACCTGAGGTGAAATCATGAGTCAGATGCTTAACCAACTAAGCCCCCCAGGTTCCTCCAGGGTAAGGCCATTGTAAATGGGATCGTTTCGAGAAAGGCATCCACAGGTGACATTTGAGCAGAAACTGAAGGTAGTAAGGGAGTTGGCTATGTGGGTGTCTTAGGGGAAAACATTCTACAGAGAGAGAACAGTAAATGCAAAGGCCCTGAGGCAGAAGCTTGTCAGTGTGTTCAGGGGTAGCAAAATGTCCTGAATGGCTGGCCTGGAGGAAGCAGAGAGTGGTCAGATCATGCAGGGCCCTGGCACTTCCGATTTTCCTCTGGGAGCGGGAGCTCCGTCTGAATGTTGTGACTGCTGTAATGGAATGGTCCAGCTTGGATTTTAAAAGGATCACCTGGTTGTTGTTTTGAAAATAGATGAGAGGGAGAACAAGAACAGACTCTGGCTGACCTGTGAGGAGGTGATTGCCCTCCTCCAAGCAAGAGGGCGTGGTGATGCAAGCCAGGGTCTTCACAATAAAGGTGGCCAGAAATGCTCATGTCGGGGGTACAGCACCAAAGTAGGGTCAGAAGGATTTACTGATGGAGTGGATAAAAATTGTGGGGGGGAAGGAGGATTCGTCCATGACTCCAAGCTGCAAAGCCTGAGCCCCTGGAAGAATCTGAGTGAGATGACTTAGGATGGAATCTGTTTGCAAGACGTCCAAGAGTTTGTTTTACTTTTCCACGAAATTGTGGGATATGGAGAAATGACTGTTGCTTTGGGCCGCTCAGTTTTGGAGTGGTTTCTTCTGTGTCAATAGATATCTGAACAATTAGATATCCTTCGCTGTTTTTAGTCCTAAAAAAATGTATCCTTCTCCCCCATAGGTAGGAGGCTCGAGAGAATTCTGTAGGAATGTGCTTTATCATACAGTTTAGGCATCCAGACAGAGAGGTTGAGGAGTCTTCTCCAGAGCTGTCATGAAGGGATGCCTCCGTGATCTCCCCCAGCCACAGAGATTTGTACTTATGCATGGGGTCTTGGCAGGAGAAACGCTTGGCACAGCATTTTTTGTTTTTGTTTTTTAAAGATTTTACTTATTTATTTGACAGACAGAGATCACAGGTAGGCAGAGAAGCAGGCAGAGGGAGAGAGGAGGAAGCAGGCTCCCTGGGGAGCAGAGAGCCCGATGCTTGGGCTCGATCCCAAGACCCTGGGATCATGACGTGAGCCGAAAGCAGAGGCTTTAACCCACTGAGCCACCCAGACACACCTACCACAGCGTTTTGAACTGGGAATGCTTTTCAGTCAGGATGCTTACCAGATGGCACTTGAGTTTTGATGAATGAGCCTTGGAGTTGTAGTTGAAAGACCCGTATTGATGTTTACCTCTGCCTCTTATTAGTCAAGTGATTTCAAGCAAGTCCTTGAATAATAAAAGGTAGGATCTGGGAGATTTCTCAAAGCCCAAGCAGACTAACAACTCCCATTTCAGAGATGGGGAAGCTTGGGGCCCACGGGGAAATGTGGCCACACCCGTGGTGACCACTTCCTCACTGTGCCACACATACAGTGAATGCTCCGTGACTGTTCTCCTTGGTTTCAAGGCGTCAGTCACAGAGGCCATCTAGTCACTCCAGTCTTGCAAGGGAGAATGTCAAGAAAACAGACAATTTGGGTATTAAATGAAAAGCAGAGTGATGAAGAAATCTAAGTTTTGACAGGAAGCACCCAAAATGGATGCCTAACCCAAAGTGGGGTTCATCCCAGGCTCATTAGAAAAATTGGTGAGAGATGGAGGGAGGAGAGATGGGGAGGAGGAGGGAAGGGGAGATGAGGGGGTGGGTAGATGGGGAGAGGGAGGGAGACAGAGACAGGAAGACACAATGACAGGGAGAGACAGAGACAAAAAGAACAGAGCCAGAACCAAATTCCCAGAGGGCCAGATATTCAAAGACTGAATAGCATATTCTCTCTATCCTCTAAGCCAAGAGCTCCCTGGAGGGACCTTCCCCTCCAAGGTGGGAAGAGTGAACTAAATGTCACCCTTGAAGTTTCCTTGCACTCTGACATTCTGGCACCACAGGGCTTTTTCAGAGTCCCAGGTGGCTTATTTTTGACAGAGCTGAGTCTAGAACCCAGTTCTGAATGTCTGTAGAACTCCTTAGCAAGCCCTCAAGTGCAACTTCAGAGGGTTTTATTTTGTTTTTGTTTTTTTCCTGAATAATCTGATTTTTAATGAGTAAGTCACAAGACAGGGTATGTGTTAAGAGAAGGAAAGAAATAAAAAAAGAAAAGTGCCCCAGCCCATGGAGAGGGATAGTACTGGAAAGGGCTGTCTCCTGTTAAGAGCTTGTTCTGGGGAGAGCAGTGTGCACTGGGGATTAAGATCAGATTGCCAGGGTGAGGTTTCTTGTGAGTTCCAGAAGAATCTCTGCAAAGGGGAATAGGGAGGCTCACTCAGTCATTCACAGTTCTGAAAGACTGGCCCCATCACTCCTGTCTATGCAAAGAACTACCACTGGGTCCTCGTGAACTCTGTTGTTGAGTCCTTGACAGTGAGGTGGTAAGGGACACACACAAGTGCAGGGCTGTGTTACTCACCAGCACAGACCCCACAACTGAGTGACCATCCCACTGAGTGCAGTACCCCCTGCTCCAAACCATGTACCCTCATCTGTCTGCTAGAGATGGTTCTAACAGGTGAATCTGATCCTGTTGCTCCCCTGCTGGATCCCCCTTGGTACTTCCCCTCTGTCTGGGGGGTAGAGTCCAAACCGGGTAGCCTGCCTGACCCCACCAAGATGCTCCCCCTCCATCCTCCTGCCCCTCCCGCGGTCCCTTGTGCCCCAGTCTGGCGTCTCCCCATGTACACATGTCTTTCCAGAATGCTGATTTCCACTCTAAGACTCTACACCACTGTCACCTCCCTGAGAAACCTGCCCCAGCCCCTTGGTCACAAATGGTCTCTCCTCACCTTGCAAGAGCTCAGCCCTTGGAGCAGACCCCATCTAGGTCTGGACTAAGAGCTCCCAGAGAGCAGGGACTACGTTTTGCTCATAGAGGCAGCAAGGCATGGACCCTGAGCAGTCTCAGTTTCTGGCTCTGCCATTTACGAGCTGTTTGGCCTCAAGCAAGTTACTGAATTGCTCTGTGGCCCCATTACCTCACTTGTAAAGAGACATAATAGTGACTTCTTAGCTGTCAACCGGTTTAAATAAGTTGATTCATATCAAGAGCTTGAACAGCTCCAAAAGGCAGGTAATTTACACCCTAAAATAACAGTAAGTTATCGTCATAATGAACTGCTATGTCTTGAATTGCATCCCATCCTCCAAAATCCATACCTCGAAGTCCTAACCCCTAGTGTTTTAGAAGTAAGTTTATTTGAAGATTGGGTCTTTACAGAGGTAAGTGAAATTGAGGTTATTAGGGCAAGCCTCCTCCAATATGGCTGCTGTCCTTATGAATAGGAAGAGTATGGACATAGAGAAAGACCCAGAGGGAAGACAGGGAGGAATCCATACAAACTATGGAGAAAGGCCTGGCAGGCCTTCCCTTGAAGCCCTCAGAAGGAACCAACCCTGCCCACAGCAGGGTCTGGGCCTTCTTCTAGTCTCCAAAACTGTGAGGCAGTCAATTTCTGTCTCTCCAGCCACATAGTCTGGTGTACCTTGTTAGGGCAGGCCCACCACACTCCTACATGGAGCTTCTCAGCTAATTAACTAAGAGGTAATGAGGATACTCTGTAGCCTCCCCTTACCAGTCTGGGAGGTGTTTTGTACCATGTTGTTATTTTGACCACTCTGAAAACAGCAGCTGTGCTTAGCTCTGTGGTGAGGAAATCTGAGAAGTATTTATTACCACTCGGCGTGGGAAATGGATGGAAGGTCTCTGGGGACCATGGTCATGATTCCTCCCTGATCACTGACTCGTGGATTTGGTTTTACTCATCTGTAGAAATCTCAAGTGGCAGACTCTGGGGATGGTTTTTAAAGATTAACCCTAACCTTCTCTGAGGAAGTACCAAATACAAAAAAGTTATAAATACTGTGCTTCAGAAACAATAAGCAATTTTTGGATCCTAATACTGGAAAAACTCAAAGTTTTACTTATTGTTCTTCCCTATTGCTATGAATACTACTGTTTCCATCTCCATTTCATAATTGAGACAGAATCAGGAATTGAACACCTACTTGATTCCAGAGACCCAATTTTTTACCTAGTATTGGTGAAGGACACACCTACATGCATTATTTCATTTAAACCTCACAGGACACATGAGCTAGAGATGATCCTCGTTTTAGAGGAAGAAACAAGCTTTTTAGGGTTGCATGATTTCATCATCATTATTAATGGTAGCAACTGACTCTGATTGCTTCTGTATGTTAGGCATAATTCTAAGGGCTTTATATGTATTAATCACATCAGCACTAGAGTAAGCACTGCTGTTGGGAGACCCAGAGAGGGTGTGTAACTTGCTGAAGGACACACAGCCAGTCGGTGACGACCCTGGGATTCCAGCCCAGAATTGGAGGTTTCAAGGACACTTTCTGCAAGAGTTCCTCTTCCCCCAAAACCTCCTGGATAGTGATATCATGCTGCCGAAAGTACAGAGCTAGCTAAAAACAGAGAGGCACCTAAGGCACCGAAGCCATGAAACCAAGAACACAATTTGCTCTGAGTGTCCGCTTGGGAGGATAAAACAACCCACAGGTAGAATGACCTAGTCAAACCGTTCTTGCTGTCCCTCAAGACTCTTTTTCAGAAAAAGCGGCCTCCCTTCATGCCGTGCATTCACAATGAAAACCTATGAGAACTCTCCCAGCAGAAAATCAGAGCCTTATCACCCTTCACATGAAAGGTCACTTGAAGTCTCGCTACAGCTGTTGGGCACCTTCCCAGTCAACACTGTAAGCTACCAACAGGTGGTAGCATCAGGGGCTATAAACCTCCCATAGCTTTACTGTTGCTGTGGAAGTACTTAACTGACTTTTAGCTTCACAAGACTGATGTGGGAAAACATATTCAAATTCTAGACTCCCTGTTGGGAACGTTTGCCATAAAACTCTGTGTTCTGCCCCAACCCAGGAATGCAGTGTGGCCCGGGGCAGCTGTGAGGAATCCCACGCATTGCTAGAAGGAATCCCATGTCTTCCCCTTCCATACCCCCAGCACTGGGTGAGAGAGGGTCCTATCCTCGAAGAGGAAACTGTATAGTACAGGTGAGGTCATGGACAGGGCTTCCACAATTTCAAGTTTAGGCTCCTCCTCTTGGGACATGAGCCATCAAATCAGATTTCCTGTGTGAAACATTAGAGCGCCAATACATGGGTGTATCTTATTAAGATCATTCAAAGGTTTACAGGAAAGGCCTTTATCTCATTCAGTTCTCCCACCAGACAGGTCGGAAAAGTCCTATTTCAGGAACCAGTCTTGGTCCTGGCAGCATGTCCCTGTGACTTGGGGCAAGTCTCCAGAATCTTCATCTGTAAGATGATGGGTTGAATCAGAGGGTCATCAAGCACCACTCTGAGCACTGACGTTGAAAGATTTTATACCTGCTGTCACGGGAGATGTGTGGCTCATGGGGAGGTCAAGAAGATGAGTGATGCTTGTTCTATTTGCTGGTAAACCCAAGGTTTTACTCCAGGTAGAATTTGAGACAACTTTTGGCTTAATTGTCTCCATGTTTGTTTATGCTTCTCTGGCTAGTGAGTTCAAAATGGAGTCTGATGGTCCTGAGTGTCTAAGAGCCTCAAGTCAAGCATTCGGTTCAAATTCTAGCTCCGTGACTTTCAAGCCATGTGTTGAGTCACTAAATGGAAAGCCCCGAGTAAGCATAAGGAAGCAGAACGCCCTCCAGCGCCTGTTGGGCTGTTAAAGTGTGTGTGTGTGTGTGTGTGTGTGTGTGTGTACACGAATGTGTACGTGCACGAGAGCAACCTTTAGGTTAAATCACAGAGATTAGGGGTTGCTAGGTTACAACAAAACCTAACCTAACCACTGTATGCCGCAAAGTGTTATTTACAGAGCAAGTATGTTAGTTTCCTATCACTGCTGTGAAAAATGACCACAAAGTCTGTAGCTAAAAGCACCACAAATTCATTCTCTTACAGTTTGGGAGGTTAGGAGTCTCCAGAAGGTCCGTAGCGCTGCGCTCTTGGAGGCTGTTGGGAGGAATCGTTCTCCTTGTCTTTTTCAGTTCAGAAGTCACTCACATTCATGGGTCTGTGAACCCTTCCCTAGCAGCAGAGCACCGTCTCTTCTCTCTTCTGCTTCCATCCTTACATCTTCTAAGACTCTGATCGCCCCCTCTTCCTTATAATCACACTGTCCCCACTAGGTGCTCCAGGAGAGTCTCCCCATGTTGAGAGCTTTAAGGCCATCACATTTACAGATCTCCTTTACCATATAAGGTAATCTATCCCGAGCTCTGGGGATTAGGGCATCTTCAGGAGGAGGTATTATTTAGCCTCCCACATTTGTAGACTATCATGACCATCATTCACTCCAAAGCTGTCTTATTTTTCAGAGCATGTGCCACATTTGTTTAAAAAAAAAAAAAAAGAAAGAAAGAAAGAAAAGTACATAAATAGCTATTTAATTTCTCCCATTCTAGATCATAAATTCCATAGGAAAAGACCATGCTTATTAGTCACTGTTCTCTCTCCTGATGTCTTAAATCGTTAACAACAATGATGACAATGGATAGCACTGTAGGGGCTAGGCCCTGTGCTTAGCTCTTCCTATGAATAATATAATTTAACCTGCATAGGGGTGCCTGGGTAGCGCAGTTGGTTAAGCATCTGACTTTGGCTCAGGCCATGATCTCGGGGTCCTGGGATCAAGCCCCACATTGTGCTCCCTGCTCAGTGGGGAGTCTGCTTCTCCCTCTGCCTCTGTGCTCTCTCCCTCTCTCTCAAATATATAAATCTTAAAAAAAAAATTTAATCTGAACAGAGGTCTGGCAAGGAGATGGAACATTACTGTTCCTGTTTTCAGGTGGAGAGACTAAGCCTAAGTAGGTTTAAGGAACCAGCCCCCAAGGCCACACAACTACGAGGTGTTGAGGAGTTGAACGCAAACCTCTGACCCTAGAGAGCTTTCATTTAACAGGCAACGTACTTGAGGCCTAAGAAGTAAAACATGATTTAGACCTCCCTCAGATGGCTCAGAGTTTAAAAGGAAAGATGTACAAAAATAATATGGTGTGATAACTTTAATGTAATATGTGGACAGTAATGCCCGTATGTTCAAGTAACTGACAGAGCTGAGAGGAAGAATGTTATAAGAATGTCTTCACTCAGCTTGGGTGAGTCAGAAAAGACTTTCACAAGGGAGACCATTTTCTCTCCCAATTTTAAAAGATGAAAAGTGGGGCACCTGGGTGACTTAGCCATTAAGCATCTGCCTTCGGCTCAGGTTATGATCCCAGGATCCTGGGATCGAGCCCTGCATTGGGCTCCCTACTCTGCCGGAAGCCTGCTTCTCCCTCTCCCTTTTTCCCTGCTTGTGTTCCTTCTCTCACTGCATCTCTGTCTGTCAAATAACTAAATAAAATCTTAAAATATAAAAATAAAAGATGAAAAGTGCTCACCAAGCAATAGATGATGGGGAGGGCAAGGCATTCCAGGCATAGAGAATAGTATATGTGAAGAAACCTAAGTGGGAATATAGCAGGGCATGTCTGGGGCCACAGGGACAGGGCAGAAGAGAGACATGGAGAGTCCCGTGCCTCTGCTGAGGACTGCACGCTCCACACAGCACTGGACAAGTACAGGGGTGTAGAGTGGCTGGCAGGAAAGATACACTTGGGGCCAAGTTCACCAACCCCTTCTCTTCCTCACGTGGCTCATGAGCCAGTGGGTATGTGGTTAGAGAATTGCTTAATTCCAAAGTTTGAGATAATTTCACAGAATCATTATAATGAGCCCTGCTTTAAACCACTCCCCTCTTTCCCCTTTACTCCCCACCAAATCCTAGCTCCCATGAGATTTACTCATCCATTCATTAATTATGTATCCTTTGAGTACTCTCCATGTGGTAGGTGCTGTGTGAGACACTGAAATGCAAACTCCTTCTCTTTGGTAAACCATTCCAAGGGTTAACCAAGCTTCCCATCTGGAAAATTCTTGTGTTGTCTAGCATTTATACATATTTAAGGTAATGTCTTCAATCTGTGTTGGATTCTGTTTTTGTTTTTGTTTTTCTCATTTTTTTTTTCTGTTCAAAGTTTTGTCATATTTGATATCCGTAAGATCCTTGTGAGGTAGACAGGACAAATACAATTATTTATATTTGAAATGTTACCAAAAAAAGAATTGGATTTTATAGCTTCAGTTCATCAACAAAGATTTTCACTTATGTTCTCAGTTCATGATAAGTTCTGCAAGAAATAATTTCTGTACAGATGCATAAGATTGAGGTTAATGAATTTCACATATGCATGCTTGTGTAAAATTGCTGTTTCCTCTGACAGGTCACAAGCTAAACTCAGCGATTTCTAATCCTTACCACAAGTTTTCCAAACCAGACGGTATCCCATTCTATAAATGAGCAAATTGAGGCTCTGAGAAGCTGGGTGGGCTCTCCAAGATCACAGAATGACATAGCAGACATTCAGATCCTGAGTTGATTCCAGTATTATTTCTATTTTCATTTTAGCCTCAGTGAGCCAAAGTCTTATACACTCTTCTTGAGGACCCAAGGTTACACGTCTTACAAATAAGAAAGCTGGAGTACCTCTTCATTTTTCTTTCTTCTCTCAAAGCTAAGTAATTGCCCATGTTTTTTTTTTCTTTTTGCCAGCATCCTGATGTTAAAGCCTTATTATTTCTTCTTGTCAATTCACACAGAGAAATCTCATTTAATGTTCCGTGAGGCCATGCATTCTCATCAGCAGAGCCTGACTCAGTCTGCCCTTCAAGTATTTTGGCTGTTTGCAGCAAGCTAGTAACAAGCTAAGTAACAAAGTCTGACCCGACACTTGATCAATTCAAGACCATATACATCTAGTTGCCTTTTTCATTTTTTTTTTCCTTGCTGGGGTCCCCTTTGGTAATTTCCAGATTTAGCTGACAATAAGCTAAGAGAAGCCTCCAGGAGTGAGGACAAAATTGGGTGCATGGGTTAAAGGACAGCAGAACTAAATGCATGAAAGGGTGGGTCCTGTGTTGCTGTCCATTGTTCTGAACTAGTATTGTAGACTTGGCTGAGTACAAGGTGGGAAAATGGGGTGGGTAATAAGGGAGAGAGGGCAATTTCATAGGATCATTTCACAAAATGAGTAGGACCAGGCAGTAGATTGGAATGTAAGCTCCAAGAAGATCTATAGATACTGTGTGTCAAAAGAAGAGGAAGGCCAAAATGGAAGTATTTCTATTATTGGAAACCAAAATGGCCACCTATCAGAAGAGATACAATCTGTTGTATCTGTTGTTTCCCATCTGAACCTACCAGGCCAATTAATTCTGTGCATATTTCCTAAGTGTGTCCCCTGTCACAGATAAGCATTTCGTCATTGTCAGAATCACCATGATAATCATGGTCATCATCCTTATCCTTGTCCCTCTCTTCCTTTTTCTCCTCCTCCTTTGTCTCCTTATCCATATCCCAATGGTCCTCATCAAAATTCCATTACTATGGGCCTCCTTCATGCCAGACACCCGGCCAGCACTGATGTCATGGCAGTCCTAGGATGTGAAGAGTTGTGTGCCCATTTTATTCATCAGGAAATAGCGGACAGTGAACTGAAATAGTTTTGTGAAGGAGACAGAGCCTGAATTCATAGAGCTAGGATTCCGATCTAAGACTTTTCAACCCCAGAACCGATGTTCTTAATCCCATTGCCGCACTTGAAGTAGCTCTTAGTCTAGGGAGGAAGGGAATTTATAAAATACAGGAGAAATGCAGGGCATCTTGGAGCACAGGGGAATCACCACCTCTTGGTACATATCTGATGGATGGTTTCCTCAAGGAGTTGCAACTGAGCCCAGTCAAGTAAGACAAACATTTTTCATACAATGAAAAGGGAGATGAGCACTCAAGGCAGTGGGTGAAATGTGTGCAAAGGCACGGGGGCATGCAGTCCTCCAACAAATACTTCCTGTTTCCTCTGCTCCAGGCACCATGTTAGGAAACCCAAGGATGAACAGAAGAGTGCATCCAGTGTGGGACATGAACTAGGGGGGATAAAACGGAAGCTTCAAGAGCCATCAGTATCTAGAGGGATGATGGGAGGAAAAACAGCTATTAATAATTTTCCTGTATGATGCTTTACGATGCACCTTCACTTGCCTAGATCGTGACCTATTACATAGTAGGCACTCAATTAGTTACTGAATGAATAATCTCTGTTGACCTTTAAAACAACAGATTTGCTTGTAATTCCTTGAGGATGGAGAATACTCGCTCATCCCATCACCACTTGAATCTACAGTGGGGCTCCTGAGTCCCACAACTCCAAGGGAAGCAGGTCACATAGCCGTCCATGTGACCACTGTGTGACTAGTGTCCCTTCATACAGCATGGGGGAGCGGAGTCAGATCTGGTTTAGGAGATTAACATTTGTGGACTGAACAAGCCACTGAATGAAGAGGGCAGGAAGGATGGCAAAACAGAGATCGCTGTTACCAGTTAACTCTGCTGTGAATCAGCATCTTTTCCCCACTGGGTGGAGAAGAGACCCACAGTGCCTGCCTCAACACCCCAGCTAGTGAAGGCAGGAGCCAAAGGGGACCCGGGGTTCTCCTGGTCAGTGCTTTTCTACCGCAGCACAAAGTTTCTCTGGGACTTCCATCAGTTCATGGTTCCCTCCAAGAGACTGAGGGGGCTGCTTTCCTGGGAAACAGCTGGACTACAGAGGGTGGCCTTGGCCCCACACAGCTGGTAGCCTCCCAAGACTATGGTGACAGCAACGGTGAGCTGGTTCCAGACCCTCAGAGACAGTATGGGACTGATTGGTGCTGTAAAGCTCTCTCGCAAGTGGCTCTGGCTTCTCTCGTTCTTTGAGTAAAGAAGATTCTGAGGTTTAGTGAGTGGATTAGCCAAATACATATTCAGAAAGCACAATGACTTTTAAGCCTCAATTTTGGCTGAATAAATTTTGTCACAGATAAAAAGGCCTTGCCTCCCAAACGCTCTTTGGTTACATTTTTTTTGACTGTTGGCAGGCAACAACTGAGGCTGTGTTGGTGTATTTGTAGGAGCTAGGGGAGTGAGGTCAGAAGGTCTAGTTGGCCAGCTAATAAGCTCCCTAGCTGTAGGCAAGCAACTGGGCCCCCCAGCTTTAATGTCTTTGTCTGTGAAAGGAAGCCACTCACTTCTCCATTGCCCGTGGAAAAAAAGTAGACAAAGTGGTGCATGAAAAAGGACTAACCCAATGTGGTAATTAATACAGAGCTCGAATTTTGGAATCAGACCTCATTTTAAAGTCCAAATTTACCAATAGTAATGATGCAACTTCAACTAGAAACAATAACAACAATAATAATGAGAGTAATGATAGTTAGCTAGCATTTGTAGAAAATATACTATGTACCAAGCACTGTGCTAAATAAAGCTTAACATGGTTTGCCCAAATACACAGGCAACAATAGTATAAATACTGTTACTGTTGCCATGTTATTGACAAGAGCTGAGGTAAGGCAAGTAAGGCTTAGTCTCCTGGTTAAACGTGAGAAGGCCAGGATCTGAACACTGACTCTGAAGTCTACAGCCTGGTTTATTAAGCTCTAAGCTAAACTGCTTGCTCTCCAGGCCTCCGTTTTCTTACCTATAAAATGGGACTAGTACCACCTGCCTGGCCAGGCTGTTAGGACAATCTGAGCTTCTGTCCGGAAAGCACAGATTACAGCAGTACAAGCTCAGTGAATGGGGTGGTGGGTGTGGTAGGGGGAGGCTGATGATCTGTAACAATGATGACAAGGGTCCCCCACATCTCAGAGATGATGTCTATTACTGGTATTGGATAAGGAAGGTGCTGAACAGACAAGAGACCAGACAGAAGCTGCTTTCTCTTATTTGAAAAACAAAAATGAGGGGCAACAGACAAGAGACCAGACAGAAGCTGCTTTCTCTTATTTGAAAAACAAAAATGAGGGGCATCTGGGGGGCTCAGTCATTTAAGCATCCAGTTCTTGATCTCAGCTTAGGTCTTGACCCCAGGGTCCTGAGTCCAAGCCCTGCACTGGGCTCCAGGCTGGATGTGGAACCTACATAAAAGAAAGAAAAACATCTAACACCTGTAAAACTGTCCCACTTGCCTTTGGGATGGTGTCTTTGAATTCTTTGATGGTTGCTTCATGCAACTGGGACTTAAACATGAAAAACAAACCTAAGAAATTAAAAGGGCTCTACTGGCTAAGGGGTTTCCATCATAAGCTGGAGGGGGGTGAAGGCAGTAAAGTAGCTCAACAAAGTTCTCCAGCCCTTCACTTTTCAGCTTTCAATAAATTGCACTTTAAATAAAACTGTCATGAATCCCAAGGACACCGAGTGGCCATTCCGTCTGGGGCCCGAGAGGGAAACCCCTTCAAATGACACTCTGTATTCAACTTATTCCAACTTGCTGGCAGCAGGTTTCAAGGGACGCCTCCTGGCTCTTGCCCCAAGTGACAGTGCCAAATGAGCAGAAGGGAATGTGATGGGAGGTCAGTAATGGGGTAGCTTGAAGAGGGGCCCGTGTACAGAGATCGTCCATTCTGACTTGAGGACCTTATCCTCTGTCTGCTAACCAGTCCAACAGGAGCCCTTTTGCTGGGAGCTGTGTTTTGAACTTAGCATCTGAGAATGTATAACCCAACTTTCCTCGGAGACCCTTACCCCCACCATAAAATGCCATTGGTCAGCAACATTTTCAAATCTTAAAGCAATATGGAACTCACTGTGGTTTTTTTTTTTTTTTAAGATTTTTATTTATTTGACAGACAGATCACAAGTAGGCAGAGAGGCAGGCAGAGAGAGAGAGGAGGAGGCAGGCTCCCTGCTGAGCAGAGAGCCCGATGTGAGGCTCGATCCCAGGACCCTGGGATCATGACCTGAGCCGAATGCAGAGGCTTTAACCACTGAGCCACCCAGGCGCCCCAGTCACTGTGGTTTTTTGTTTGTTTTTGATATATTGAGGATTTTCTAAATACCCCTTTCCCTTTTGTTTCCACTGTGCTTGAGGGTTCCACTGTGACTGAGGGAATTTGGAAGATGCAGAATACCGATTCCTAAATCACCCTCTCCCTGTACATTCTGTGACGGTGTTTTGAACCAGAAAATGCGAATGTGTGTTGAAAAGTCTTTTTTTTTAATGGCTTGCAGGGCCTTTCAGGTGGAGCCCTATTCTCTACCTCCCCATCTCACCGTCTAGCCACAGGCCCACTCAGGAAGCCCATACTTGCCACCCTTTCTCACAAATTTTCTCACAAATGTCTCCTGTCGTGCGCCCCCACCTGTTTTCCACATCTGGCTTTCTCCGGGAAGGTCTCTGTGCCCCCCAAGCCCAGTTTGGTTTCCCCACTGCCTGCACCCAGTGCTGTCCTGTCACAGCTGTTATTGTCTGTTTCCTTGTCTGGCTTTTCTGTAAGACTGTGGACCCCATCATGGCAAGGCCTGTGTGTTTCACTCATTTACATGACCCATTGTAGGCACACAGCAAATGATTGCTGGATCCATTTGGGAGTGAGTGAATGAAGATTTGTCCCTGCAGAAAAGGCGTGCCATAGCAGAGTTCATTTAAATGTCCCTGACCCCTGTCCTCGGTGCCACACGAAGCCACTTGGGCGTCATACTAGCTACCTGGATGAGGCCACGGGGGATCCTCTCTGCAGCTTCTCTTTAAACCTAAAGTTACTCCAGAGAAAGAGGTTTATTCCAAACAACAACGACAATAAAAAAATAACAAAACAGAAGCACCCAGGCTTTGGGCATCAGGGCTGAGTTCTCTAACATTAGCTCAGACACTCATTAGCCATATAGAATGTTGATACAAAAGGAACCAACCTTTTTAAAAATTTTAAAGCAAAAGGAAAAAAGGTGTATTTGAGCCCCAAGTTAGGATAGTCCAGGATACTCAATCTTCGCAAAAAAAGAAGCAGCTCCAAGGAAGGAACATTTGGTGCAAGGTTATTGATGTGTCTTGTTTTTGTTTGTTTTTACATAAAGAGTTACAAATCATCCTGACCAAAGATATGCCAGAAAGTTACAGACTTGATGCTTTCAGCATGTGCAAGGCTATATGATTTTAATCCTCTGGGATTCAGGGAGCTTTTCTCTTATCTTTATGTTTGGAATGTTCTTTTTTGGTTATTTTTTTAATGAAGCAGATGTACAGTGTGAGTCAGGGCAGAAATAGAGCCCATGCTTTGAGGTTTGGCAGAGTCATTTTAACATTGGTAAATATTCGAGTATAGCCTCCCTAGGGGCTCAGGGGCGAGGCCCATAAACATGAAAAGTTGAAAATATCCTTTCCTTTATCAGACCTAAGCAAATTGGATCTTGGGTTTTGTCCTGCTCTGCGGTGACGCAGCTCCGAAGCCCATGGTAAGGACGGGTAGTAACCGAGATGGAGTCTGTACATTGCTGTGCATGGGGCTTGGAAAGATGCTAACATAATAAGATGTAACACTCTCTGGGTTCAGCGCACTTTTCATATTCTTTTATCAAGCACTTCTTCTAATTTCTCCACCATTCCCTCTGCCCATAAATACATCCAGTGCTTTCTCATCAACTCAGTTCAATTCAAAAATATTGTCCTCTGCATGCCTCAGACCTAGGTGTAGTGACAGAAATGTGATTGGGAAAGAATGCAGTCTGGTCCACACCCCGGGGATAGCCATATAAGTGGGGTTCGGGGAAGACAGGCCATGGATGATTAAATGAAGAGCTCTATAGAGAAGGGAGCAGGTATTGTTAGCCCAGCCTGAGCACTGGAAAAAGCTCCCGGGAGGGGTTGATAGCTCAGCCAAATCTCTGAAGATGAATAAGTTTAGCCAGGCAACTAGGTATGGAAAAGGCATTTCAGGTAGAGGGAACAGCAGGAGCAAATGCACGGAGGCCAGTCCAGTTTTACTGAAGGGGTGAGCTACAGGTAGGAAGTGGTGGGACCTGAAGCTGGAGATGGAGGCAGGAAAAGATCAAGGGGCCTTATGTGTATGGCAACAGACTAATTTGCCATCAAGATGATGGGGCCCATCAAAAGGTTTTAACAGAGGAGGATGAGCTCCAACCAGCATTTTAGATGCATCCTTGGCATAGATTTCATCTGTAGGTTTCTCCAGATAGCCCTTTGTTTGTTTTCATTGTTGTTGTTTGTTTGTTTTTCTTTTTTTAATTTAATTTTGTTTTTTCAGTGTTCCAAGACACATTGTTTATGCACCACACCCAGTGCTCCATGCAATAGTGCCCTCCTTAATACCCACCACCAGTCTCACCCATCCCCCCCACTCCCCACCCCTCCAAAACCTTTGAAAGAACATTCCTTCTAGGTCATTACTCCCAGAAATCCATTCATTTGTTTTATTCAGTGTTAGTTTGGCAAATACTTATTGAGTACTTAAAAAGAGTAAATGTTCATTCTGGGGCCCGTGAGCTCTGCAAAGATAAGTGTGTTTTTCTACCTGCCTTCAAAGAGTTCACAGACTGTTGGGGAAGATGGGGCATCTACTTGAGTAATTGCAGTGGGACCCGGGAAGTGGTGAGAGGCATGAGGCTATAAGAGATACGCCGTTGAGGTGCTGTAAGACATGTTTCCCAATCGATTCCTTGGACCAGGCACTCAGCTGACCATACAGTAGGTCCTCCAGGTGATTCATGAAATAGGGACTCCCCGGAGATTCTCTTTCACGGGGGCAGGTTCAAAAATCCCCAGGACATTCCAAGGCACAGCCAGACCTAAGAATATTACCAAATGAGATCTGAGAAGGGCAACATTTTAGGCTACCGGAGAGACTAGCCAGGGAAGAAGTATTGAGGCCCAGGGATTCATTTGGTGGAACCAGCAATCTTCTAGAGCTGGGGTACCAGAACAGGCAAGTGGGTGAGAGACAAGATGGTGACTCAAGAGTTGGGTCCTTGAAATTGATGTGCTGGAGATGGTCCACTTATTGGTAATGACAAAGACTAAGATGGATGCATGTTGAGTGGCGGCTGAGATACGGGGAGAGACGAGATCATTAGGAATGAAACCATCCTGTTGGGAAGGTTACCTATATGGATTCTAAATCTGCTTACTGTCCTTGGAGTGGTACTAGAGGGAAAGGAGTGTGATGGGCGCTAAAAACTTAAGTAAATGAAGGATAGTGGCCAGGAATATTAAAGACCTCTTCAATAGGGAGCAGTGGGTTTGTTAGGTATACCATTAGTAGGAGTTGGTGTCTGTGAAGAAGAAATGACGCAGGAGCCACAGCGAGAAGCTAAGAGAACACCATCACCCCTCCCCCCCAACACCCTCGCTCAGGGGTAGAGGAGCATAGAAGACAAAAACCATACTTGGGAGAGCATCAGGGGAAGTTGGGTCTTGAGGGGAGGTATGAGTTTGAGTTAGAGCAAAGAGGTGGAGAATATTAGCGATTTTGCTAACCACTGACTGAGTTCCACATAGCTACATGGAAGTGTTGGGAGGTGAGGGAAGGGTGAGAAATGGGCTCCATTGGGGCATTAAAGAGGCCTGTGGGAGATGGAGCCCTTTGTTAATGGACTAACTTGGCTTTCTGGTGATGACCAGGGTAACAGAGATGGGAGGCATGGTAGCTGTTGCTTTAGGGAAGCAGGAGTCCTTGGTTCACCAGTGCCCACTAGTAAGAAGTGGGGGCTTCAGGCAGCTCTAACAGTGATGCAGGGGGTGTTGTGGGGAGGGGGACTTGGTGATTTTATTAGGACCACGCAGGACACAGGGGGCTGCTCGGAAAGTCAGCAGTGGGCATCGTCACAGTTGGACAAGGAGGGATTTTAGAGGTAGCCTGGGGAGCTCTGGATCTTTCCTTCCTGACATGCAGGGTGGAGGTCACCACTAGAGGAGAAGCAGGCTTACCAAGAACACCTGTCGGAGGCCGATGCTCATGAGGCTTTGAGAGGCCTGGGGACTGAGACCTGATAGCCCCAGGTGGTGGGCATCATTAGCCCCATTTTACAGATGCGGAGAGATTCAGTAGTTTGCTCAAAGTCACACATCTAGCAAAACTGGGACTCCTGCACATATATAAACTGAAGGATGAAAAGTACTAATTTGGCCTGATAGGAAATGGGGTGGGAAATTATTGATTCTTACACCTTTACGATGGAAGCTTTCAACGTTTCTGTCCTGTGTTTGTTCAGAGGGCGAGTGAGAGATTCAGACAGTCCTTCTCTGCTCTCTTGTTCCTACCCCTTCCTTGGGGGCTTTGGAATTAATCACTGGTACCAGGAACATAGGCCATTTTGCCATCATTATAGCTCTTGTAGTGGTGAAGTTTGGATCGAAGCTCTTTTATTCATGAAGGATGACTCAGATGCTATTCTTAATCGACTTTTCTTTCTTTCCATCTTAGGAAAGGTTTGACAGCTATTACTGCCTCTTTTTCTGCGCTCATAATTTCTTAGCTTCTGCTGCCTCTCTCTGGGCTTTGGATTTTGAGTCTGCATTTTTCCTTAAGGCTCTTTCATTTGCTTATCAGGAGAAGAATGTGCAGTGTATGGTAAACGCTGGCCATTGATGCTGCCATTGTCCCTCCCTCCCGGAAGGCAATATTCAGCAATTTGCAGACATTCAGAAATGAGTCACTTTTTTTTTTCTTAAATCAAGAAAAATGCATCAAAACAGTGTCTTCTCTCTTTGGAACTTATTTTGTGTATATTTTATGACAGAGACTGCCAAGACAGGAAACTCCAGGGAGGGTGTAGCAGCTTTCTGTACTCTTTTCTAACCCGGGAGTCAGAACATGGAATTCTCATTTGCAGATCTATTTTGAAAGGGTGTAGCATGGAATTGTATTTTATTGCCTGGTTCTACATCTGCGTATCACCTTTAAATTATGTTAAGTCAGAACTACCTTGAAAATGCAAGACACACAGTCACAATGTCCTAGAACATTAAGAAATTTTTAAAATCCCATTAGAGCCATGCAATAGATCCAATGTTTTGCTCATCTCTGTATAAATAACAAAATGTCTTGAGAGAGTGTATCACTTTTTGGATTTACTTATTTATTTATTTATGGACAGAGTGTTTTAAAGGCAAACGCAGATTGGTTCCTAGAATTATTATTTGTTTGTTAAGAAATATGATTAGAGGTACATTTGTCATATCATTTCTAAAGTAAGTGTGACATACACAAAATTGATTATGAAATGTCTCTGAGATAACAGAAGAATTGTAAATTAGAGGTTAATTTATAAATAAGGCATATTAGCAGAAGAGGGAAGAACAGTTCTACAGCCAAACAGACTCGGATTCAGATTCCTAACTTCTAAGTCTGTAAACTAGGGAAAGTTTCTCAATTTCTGTGTATCTATCCGCCCATCTGTAAAATGGGGCAATAACAATAGCTCTGTAGGGTTATTGTAGAGATTATACATAAGAGTCATTAATAAGGATGATAGGGATAGGAGAAAAAGTGTAGTTATCAATTCTCTGAAACTGGCAAAGTAGAAAAAGACTTCCCAGGAAGCTAATAGTACAGTATGTATATTCTTTTGATCAAATATTAGTTTGTTTCTAAAAAAAAAATTAGCAAAAAAAAAAAAATTCTAAAGACACCAACAAATTCTTGGCTTTAAGGAGTCCAGGATAGAGCATGGGTTGTGGACCCAGACTGTGTGAATTTGAATCCCAGCTTTGACCATTCCGTGCTGTGAACTTGGACAGGTTTTGTGGGCTTTCAGTGCCTCAATATTCTGGTCTGTATCTTGGGAAAACATTGGGCTAAACATAAGGCTTAAATGACTTAAGTGCTTAGAATAGAGCCTGGCACATGGTAACATCATATTAAGTGTGTGTGTGTGTGTGTGTGCGCGTGCGCGTGTGTGAGAACTAGGCATAAATGCGTACTTTTGTTATCGTTGCTTAGAATTGTATAAAATAAATATTGAATGAGAGACATGTGTCTGATGGAGTCTTGTCCCCTAGTTGGGCTAAATATATTCATGTAAATATAATAATACTGCATTTAAAGAACTGACATTCAGGCTTGTAACTGTTTCACACTGGCCTCCGGATGTGTCTAAAATAGCATTATCTTTGTACTCTTGGCTGGTTGCTACCTCCTTGGTCAATTTCCATATCAAAGAGATAAACCCTTTGCGTTTAGAGGACACCCCTATCTTTTATCTCCAGTTGTTCCCACAACATCTCTGAGATTGTTTTGGCCTTTGCCTCCCTGATGAGGTATTTATTTGACGTGCTCCCAGTCTAGATCTCAAGTGCTCATGCTGTCTTCAGGGCTATTTTCAGGGTCATCTTCTGACATTACAGCAACTGGAGAATTTGTTTCTGTGAGCCTTCTAAGCTGCCCTTAGCTAAAAAAAAACACACACAAAAAAACAAAACCAAACCAAAAAATTCTGTGTAGTTACAGCTCATGAATTACATGAACCTGCTAATTTTTTAAGTGTTCATTCACCAATTCATTCACCAAATATTTTGTGAGACCCAGTGATAGTAATGGGGGTATGAAGATAAATAAGGCACTGTCCCCATCTTAAAGGGCTACTGAAGGATTTGTCCGTCAAGGATTCATTCTTTCACCAAATTTTTACTGAGCACCTACTATGGGCCAAATATGCTTCCAGGCACTGGTGCTAAGGCACAGAATGGTCCTGAGAAGGCTCCTGTCCTCTGGGAGCTTACAACCTATGGAGAGAGATGAGCTATAGGTCGGGTGCTGATAGGTGCTATGAGGAAAAACCAGAATGTATTGCTCAGTGTTTTTTGTTGGAGACAACCAAATCTGGTGTTGCCAGTTTGAGCAGAAAGGGGTTTATGATAGGTTATTTTAGGAATTTCCAGAGGGGCTGGGGAGGAGCTTATATGCTGTGGGTAAGGGAGAAGTCTCGCGTCTATGTGGGATTATTCCAGTAGGAACACATTTGGGCTGCTGCCCTCTACCCAACACAGGAGCATCTCTAGCTGCTCTCCCGAGATCTGCTCTCCAGTGAGCCGTAATCCCCTCCGCTGTTCATCCCCCACTCCTCCCTGGATGCCTCTGCTTGGCAGAGTTCTAGCTGAAAGAGCTCCTGGGAAGTGTAGTTCTTAGCGTTCCAGGATCTGGCTTAGGGGAAGATTCGCTAGAAAGAAAAATTAATCAAAACCTTCCATTGACCCCGAATCCCATTCTAATTATCCCCTCTCCTTCTTTGGCCAGCTTCCTAAAGGCAAAAAAGTTAGTCATTTATTTTCCCCTCCCTCCCCCATCACTCTGGGGGCCGCCTGCACTTTGGCTGCTGCAGTGACATTCTTTGGTGATGTCCATGGAATGGTTTCCACCTTGACTGAGTCCACCTGACATCTTTCCATCTTTATCTTCTTTTTTTTTTTTTAAGATTTTATTTATTTATTTGACAGAGAGAGTGAGAGAGCACAAGCAGGGTGGACAGTGGGGAGAGAGAGGGAGAAGCGGACTCCCTGCCGAGCTGGGAGCCCGATGCGGGGCTCAATCCCAGGATCCTGGGATCATGACCTGAACTGAAGGCAGACGCCTTACCATCTAAGCCACCCAGGCACCCCTCCATCTTTATCTTCTTAGAACCTCTCTGCTATACCACTGCTGGGCACTCATTTCTCATTAATACTGCCCACCCCTTCTCTTATTCTCTTGATTTACTCTGACCTCTTTGTGTCTGCTCAGACTTTTTTCTTGCCCTCTGCTATTGTCCCTTGGCTCTGATGCCAGGACAGATTCTCCTAAGTGATCCCATCTAGCCCTGTGGTCTCGACAACCACCTAGAATAGCCAGAGTTAAAATTTAGCGGGTACCTATTATTGCCTTCTGATTGCTTTATGTGTACTTAATAATTGAATCCTCCTAACAGTTGTATTCATTGCCAGTATAGTTCTGCTGTACCAAGTGACCACAAATTGAGTAGTTTAAAACAGAACAAGGTTATCATCTTACAGTTGCAGAAGCCAGATGTCTAAAATCAAGGCATTGGCAGAACAGCATTCCTTCTGGGGGCTCTAGGGAAGAACCTGTTTCCTTGCCTTTTCCAGCTCCTGGAGGTGACCTGCATTATGGCTTATGGACCCTTCCTCTGTCTTCCAAAAAGCAGCACACAGCATGTTCAACCCCCATTCCCTCATCTTTGTTTCATTGACCCACCTCCTTGTCTCTTGCATCCCACTTATAAGGGCCCTTCTGATTATATTGGGTCTACCCAGGTAATCTAGGATTATCTCCCCATCTGAAGATTCTTCGCTTAATTATGCCCACAGAGTCCCTTCTAGCTTACAAGGTGACATTAACAGATTTCAGGGATTAGGATGTGGCCGCCTTTAAGGGGCCATCATTCTACATACCACAACAACCCTATGAGGTAGGGTGTAATTACTATCCCAGAGAAGGCAACAAATGCAGAGATGTTAGGTCACTTGCTCAATGTCCTAAAGACAATTAACGGCAGGATTGGAATTTAAACTTAGGCAGCTGGACTCCAGGGTTCATATTTTTAAGCTTTGTGCTCACCAAGAAATGAATAACTACCAGTTTAAATTTCTAACCCCCCAAAGATTCCATACATAACTAACTACCTGTTAGATGGCTTCCCTAAGAAGGTAAACCACATCCAGAACTGGGCTGATCATCTTTCCCCAGTACTTTTATCTTCTTTCTGTACTTAGTCTTAGTTTCAGGGACCGACATCCATCTTCTCTCCCAATTTAGAAACCCGGGGATCATCCTGGAGTCCTCCCTCCCCTCTCTGGGTCTGGCTCATACCACCCCCTGCACATTTCTCTTCTCCATTCCTGCCAACACTGCCCAAGTCCCATCTTTCATCATTTGTACTTGGCCCTTCGAGTTGTCTCCTAATTTGTTCCTGGTCTCTAATATACATGAAGTATAAGCCAAAGTCTGTCCTAGCCCCATGTCAAACTCATCAGTAGCTCTGCATCAACTCTGAAGATTAAGCCCAATTACTTTATGGAGACTTGCCCTTGACTTTCTTCTTCAGCCTTCCACTCTGAACACTGGGGCTTCAGCAACGTGGGCTTGCTTATTCTGGTCTACACCATGCTGCTTCACACTGTCAAGCCTTCTCTCTTTCTGCTCTTCTTGATGTTGGGGTCACCTTTCCTGCCACCTTCACTTGCCTGCCTCTTCCAGCTGAGTCATCTTTAGGGAGCCTTCTTTGCACCCCCACTGGCATCATGACCCATTCTCCATGTTCTCACAGATGTCACACTGTGTATCTGATAACCATCTCTCCTATAGGATAGTGATCAGGTTGTGTCTTCTCCTTCGTTCCACTAGCTCTGGAAGTTCAGGAACACCTAATCATCATGGTAGCCCTCATACCTAGACATAACAGGAAACCAATGAACACTTTGAGGTGACGTGAGTTAAACCGTGAATAAGCAGGAAAGTGCTAATTCCAGAATTTGGGAGAGAGATGGGTTTTCCAGGCAGAAGAAATAGTACACTCAAAGGCCCAGGCATGAAAAAGCAGAATAGGTGGGAGAACATGGCTAATTCAATGAGGCCAGAAGGAAGAAAGCATGTTGGGGAAGGGCCGGCTATCATGGCCGAAATGAACAGAGTAGGGATTTGGAAGGGCATTATGTGTAAGCAAAAGAGTTTACATTGATGTGAAAGCTTTGGGGAAGCACTGAAAAACTTTAAACAAGGGACATACCTGATCAGATGTGTGTTTTTTTATTCACTTTGTCTTATAACTGGGTAAGTGGTGGATTGGAGGGACGCAGAGTAGAAGCAGACAGACAATGAGGAGACCACGGGTCATTGCAGTGCATGAGGAGGACTCAGAGGCAGGGACCATGGCATGAAGAGGGGACAGGCTAGTGGGCTCCTTAAGAGCTGACATCAGTGGGGCGCCTGAATGGTTCATTTGGCTAAATGACCTTATCATCATTATATTCCTTTCACTCATCCTTACATTCCCTTAAAAATATTAACTGCTGGCCACATCACACCTTTGTGATGGCTGCTGTAAAAATACTATGTTACGAGAAGGTAGAGCAGTTGGAATACTATGTACTGTTAGGAGTAATGTGAGATGGTACAGCTGTTATGGGAAACAGTATGGTGGTTGCTCAAAAAAAATGAACATGGAATTACCATATGACTCAGTAATTCTACTTCTGGGCAAACACCCAAAAGCATTGGAAGCAGGGTTTCAAAGAAAGATTTGCATATCCATCTTCATAAGAGTGTTATTTAAAATACCTAAAAGGTGGAAGCAAGACAAGCCTCCACCAAAAGATGAATGGATAAGCAAATTGTGGTAGATTAGATAGATAGATCTAATAGGTGGATACATACAAATGTAGGTAAATATATACAAATACTATTATTCAGCCTTAAAAAGGAGAAATTTTGCCACAAGCTACAACATGAATGAAACTTGACAGTATCCTAAGAAAAATAAGTCAGACACAAAAAGACAATTATTGTATGATTCCATTTATACGAGGTACTTGGAGTAGTCAAAATCATAGAGACAGAGGGGCGCCTGGGTGGCTCAGTTGTTAAGCTGCTACCTTCAGTTCAGGTCATGATCCCAGGGTCCTGGGATTGAGCCCCACATCGGGCTCCCTACTCAGTGGGGAGTCTTGCTTCTTCCTCTCCCACTCCCCCTGCTTGTATTCCCTTTCTTGCTGTCTCTCTCTCTCTCTGTGTCAAATAAATAAATAGAATCTTAAAAAAAAATCTTAGAAACAGAAAGTAGAACGGTGGTTGCTGGGGGTAGATGGTAGGGAGAGTGGAGAATTATTGTGTAATGGCTGTGGAGGTTTTTTTTTGCAAGGCAAAATGTTTTCTCGATATTTGCAACAATGTGAGTACCCTTAACACCACTGAATTGTATGCATAAAATGGTTAAGATGGTGAATTTTAGATTATGTGTATCTTAACCACAGTTTTTTTTTTTTTAAGATTTTATTTATTTATTTGACAGACCGAGATCACAAGTAGACAGAGAGGCAGGCAGAGAGAGAGAGGGAAGCAGGCTCCCTGCCGAGCAGAGAGCCCGATGCGGGACTCGATCCCAGGACCCTGAGATCATGACCTGAGCCGAAGGCAGCGGCTTAACCCACTGAGCCACCCAGGCGCCCCCTTAACCACAGTTTTAAAAGTATGGACACTGAGGTATGCATAGCTCTTTGCTTGATCCTTATAATAACCTTGAACGGTTAGAATGGTCCCATTTTATAGTGAGGAAAATAAGGCTCAAGGAAGTAAAGTGAATTGCCCAAGGCACATAACTAGAAAATGGGGAAGCAGAGCCTCATGCTTGGATCTCCTGCTTCCGTGCCCAATGCTGGCTTCCCTCACATCGGGGGAGAGAAAGGATAGTTGAATTAATTTGACCTCTGGTTGAAATACATGCAAGAAATTAAGACTTAACTATTTCATGGAGGGAAAAATACTATAATGCATGTGTGTGTGTGTGTGTGTGTGTGTGTGTGTGTGTGTGTGTATGTTTGAGGTGGGGAGGGCAGGTGGGCGGACTGGGAGAGAGAGCATATAAGAAAGCTCCTAGACACCTGCCTCATGCTTCTTCAATTTCCCTCCCTCCCTGGATCTTCAGAAGGCAGCTGTGAGTCAACTGTAAACACAGCGAGAAAAGGTCACCCGGCATTCCCTCAGATGACAAAATGAGAAGTGACTGGTGTGGATTGTTTGTCTACATGAAACTCAGCCCTGTAAGACGACCAGGAGAAGACAGTGGCTCTCTTAGAAATGGTTCCATTAGCTGTCCTCTCACACTTTACCTCTACGCCTTCCTAGCTCCTGGGGAGACGAAAGATGACAAAATGTGCTTACAAAACTAAATCAGACCTAGTAAGAGAAAAGGGGAGCAGCAGGAACAGCTCTGAGCAGGAGTTAGGCACAATCCTACTTGCCCAGACCACCAACTCCCCATGTAAGTCTGGGCACATCCTTCCTCAGCCCCAAGGGTTGGGCTGCTATTCCTACCACCATTTTCCATTACTGAATTCATACTAAATTTAGAAGGTAGAGCACACACTCTCCCAAGGGGGGATCAGCTAGCCTCTTCAAAATAGCTCTAGTTCATCACGGGTTTACTGGCATTGTGATGGACATTTCACGTATATTAGCCCTAACCCTTCTACTACTTGAAAACTTTTTATCATGAGAATACACTGAGAGGTATTATCATATTTCCCAGAGTATTTGCCTAGATGATAAAGAACAGAGTCAGTATTTGTCTAGTTCCAAAGTTAAATTCAACAGCCAAGTTATATAGAGCTATGGAAGCATGAAGAGACAGAGAAGAAGTTAGCTCTACCTTTCAACCCCCGGGAAAATCTGCATGGAGAAATGTAGGCACCAAAGTTGCAAGAAACCAATCGACAAGGAGACAGAGGGTGCATTTTGTGAAGTAAGAACACTTAAGCAAAGTCAGGTTGGTGGAGAATATAGATTTCTAGAAAATGGTAAATAATCCTGTTTGGTTTAAGGGTAGTTGTGTTGGGCTGTGGTTGGAGACCAGAACTGCACAAGATGATGAAGAACTTTGAATGCTGTACTAAGAGGGTTAGAACTTACTTTTTTAAAAGATATTTTACATTTAAAAAAAAATTCTGTTGTTATGTTACAACAAAATTTAAAAAAATGTATTAGTGTATTATTATATATTACTGTAATATATATATGTGTATAGTGTAATATTGTATATTAATGTATGTTAGTCACATACAATACATCATTAGTTTTTGATGTAGTGTTCTGTGATTCATTGTTTGCATATAACACCCAGTGGTCCATACAATCTGTGCCCTACTTAATGCCCATCACTGGGCTCACCCATTCCCCCAACCCCCCTTCCTTCTAAAATCCTCAGTGTGTTTCTCGGAGTCCACAGTCTCTCATGGTTTGTCTCCCCCTCTGATTTCCCTCACTTCACTTTTCCTTTCCTTCTCCTAATGTCCTCCATGCTGTTCCTTGTGTAGAACTTACTTGTGTAGGCAACAAGTCACCACCAAAAATTTGTATCAAGGGATTTATCTGCAATGATCAATATTGTCTCCTTTATAAGTATTTGTTACATGTTGTAAAGAAGTTAAACATATCGGAAGTGTTTATTTTTGTTGTATCTCACATAGGCCATTGCATCACCAGCTGACAGCACCTACCGGGTGAGTGATGGATGTGTTGTACCTGTGCCAAGAACCCCTTACATGCACAGTGACATCAGCTAACCACACCGGTTTTTTCCTAGAATAATAAGACTTTTTTTTTGTTTTGTTTTGTTTTTTCTGATGCTTTAGGAAGGGTTAAGAAACTTCAAGGAACTTCGAGCCAAATTTCAAAAGTTTGATATGCCATTGCCTCCAGGACCTATTAAATTCTCAGCGGGTGTTTCTCAAAAGGGTGACATTGGAAACACACAGTCAACAAGAATTTTGGCCAATGGGAAACCCCTCTCATCCAACCACAGTTCACTCCCACTACGTTCTAGTGCTGACTCCCAGCTTCTTAAAGACCAGGAAATGAAGCTGGCCCAGAGGAGTGAGATTCAGAAATGTTCGAATTCCCCAGGACCTCCAGAAAGGTCCCCTGGTCCTGCAGTAAATTCCCAGAAAAGTCCTCCACTGTTAGACAGGAACCCATCAAATGCTGAGAAAACCAACAAGAGGAGAGTCACAGTGAATGATAGCTTCAAAGATAAGCTCTGGAACTGGGAGAAGTTTTCATCTCAGAAAAGTGAGTCGTCTTCAGCCTCTCTCCTTGCCAGGTGCGCTTGCAGGATCTGCCACGTGGAGGAGCAGAAAAGCAGAGGGCTTCCTCCAAAGGAGCCCAGGATAATGCTGGAAATAAAAGGAACACAGACCTTGCCTTCCCAGAGGCATTTGGTGGCTCAAAGAGAATCACTTACCTTTCCTGAAGATCCCACTTTTCTACTTTTTCAACATGGCAGGAAGAACCTAGAAAACTGTCTTCCTGAGAAGAGCCCAGTGAGAGGCTCCTGCCAGCTTGTCTATGAGAGTGAATTTTCCAGTCAGGCCCCAGGTGAGATGTAATCCCTGTGGCCCCAGGGGAGGAGCCACTACATTTTTCTAATTTAGAGCTTGCTGATGGTCCTGTATGATCTGGGTGAATTTTGCTCCAAATGCCAGGGCAGGTTTGGGTAAAGTGCTTACTCTCCTGGAATTCTATTGAAAGGCAATTTGGGCAAGCTGGGTTTGAATCCTAGCTCCGATTCTCACAACATGAATGAACTTGGGCAGTCTACTTTATTTCTTATAGCCTGTTCTGCTGTCCTGTAAATTAGATGTATCACCCATCTGCCCCAGCTTGGTAAATAGCACAACCATCCGCCTAGTTGCTCAGGCCAAACACCTAGGAGCCATGCTCTATTCCTCTCTCGCCCTCATTTTTTGCATCCAGTCCATCAGCAAGCTCCTGGTTCTACCACCAAAATATGTTCCGTATCCCTCCGCTTTGGTCCATTTCTGCCCTCTGTCCTATCTATACCACTGTCATCTCTTACCCGGACCACAGTGGTGCAGCTGGTTTCTTAGCTTCCAGCCTCTTGCCCCTTCCTACCCTATTCTCCTCCTAGCAGTCACAGTGATCCTCTAAAGCACAAATTAGATCACACCACCCCCCTGCTCAAATTCAACTCAAGCCATCTTACACCAGCTGATGCCATTTGGCCCTTCCTACCTCTCTTACCCTCTCTATCACATTGGCCTTCTTGCTTTTCCTTAGATAAACCAAGCTAGTTCCACCCCAGGACCTTTGCACTTGCTGATCACTCTGCCTGGCACATGTTTTCCCCAGGTCTTTGATATTTCATTCCCTCACTTCATCGTGGCCTCTGCTGAGGGTCACCTGTCATGAGTGGAATTTGTAAGTCACCGGCTAAAATAACCACCCCACCCCACCCCGAGTCTCTGTCTCTTTATGTTGCTTTAGTTTTTTTCTTTATAGCCCATCCTTACCCAGTATATTGTTACATATCTGTTTGTTTACCTTGGTAAAATGTAAGTTACACAAGGATAAAAACTGCCTTCTTTATAACCATATCCCCAGCACCTAAAAGACCAAGGCCAGGTTCAATAGGTCCTCAAAAACTATTTATTAAGAATACCTGATTGAATGGGTAGACAGATGGGTGGGAGGAGGGATCTCCTGCTTATAACCATATATGGTTTCTCTCTGTATTTGGAAAAGAATATAAACTACTGACTACTGATTTCATGGCTCTGCACCTTCTGGGCCCTGCTTAGGCATCTTATTTACTGCTTCCTTTCTCCTTCTTGCTCATGAGTGGACACACTTGGTTTCTTGATATTCCATGAAGAGACCTTGTTATGCTCAGAACATTTCCATTTGCTGTTCCTCTTCCTAGAAAATTCTTCTCTGAGCTTTCTGTAGCTATAAGTTTAGGTCTAAGTTCACATGACACTTTCTCAGATAATCCTTCTTTAACCTCTTTATCTGAACACCACTCCTTCACCGTCTGCAGGTGACTGTTTCCTATCAGCCCGTTTTCTTTCTTTCATGGAACTGACAGGTCTCTGTAATTATCTGGTTTGTGTGTATGTTTCTCATCAGTCTCCTGCTATTAGCATGAACATTCCTGAGGGCAAGGCTCTATCCATTCTTTTGTTTGTTTGTTCTTGTTCTTAACTCTATACCCAGCTTCTAGAACAACGCCTGGACTTTAGTAGATAAATTGCTACCGACAAAGGGATAAGAGAGAAGGATGAATGGGAGGAAGGAAAGAAGGATTGATTGCCTGCCTGACAGAGCTGTTGAGGGGATTAAATGAGATGATCCATGTCCATCTCTTGGCACAGCACCTGGTAAAAAAAAAATTAGGAACCAAATTAGTAAGGGATCATTCATTTTCACTACATTTTCTCCTTAATTTGACAAAGACTGGAATTTCTGACATCAAGACTTCTAATTAAAGCCTAAGAAGAGAGGAGCTTGGTCCTGACTACTGTAACCCCTGCTGGAGGGTCAAGAAGGAAGCTTCCCTCCCTGCCTCTCTCCCCTATCCTGGCTCCCAGAGGGCAGCAGGGCTCTGAGGAATTTGAACTGAGGAACTTGTAAAACACTGGCCAGTATCTTTATTTTTGGTCTGGATGGTCCATTCAGTATTATATGAACCCCAAATCAAGGCGTTTGGATCATATAAGGTTTTGTGCTATTTTCTGTGTAAGAGGCAGATATGATTTTCATATATAATATTGGAATTTCTGTTGAAGTTTAGCTTCTGAGTACAGAAGGACAAAATGTATGAAATTGAGACTGTCCTGGAAAATTCCAGGACACAAAACCCACAAAACCCACATGTGCCATGTACCTCAAAGTTAGCCTTGAAGCTTGTCCCAGGCTATGAGTCCTGGAAACCAGAGATCAACTCATCCTCCTCTTCAGATCCCCCATGTAATTTGTATGTTCTCAGTGCTTGAAGCATCCTTTCGGGGAATAGTCACCATCCCTTTCCTCAGAAGTAGGCACTGTGCTTGATGCTGACAGCCATCACTCGATGTGAGGATGGACTCACCCCTCCAATATGCCACAACCCTGATAGAGAGGTGTTAATGATACATCGTCATGGGGGTACCAAACAGAGAATGATTAATTCTCCCCTTGAGTTTGAAATGAATGAAAGCTTCCCAGAGGAGGTGTCTTTGGAGCAGGGACTTAAAGAATGAGTCTAAGACAGAAGTGAGGGAACATTCCAGAACCAAGAAGGGCATGAACAAAGTCTTAGATATACAATGGCTTTTTAAGTCCAATTTGGAGAACTGAGAAGCCATTGGTGTGAGTGAAAGATATTTGGGCTTAAGGTTGGGAAAGTAGGATGGTAAAGTGTGGTAAGAGAAGGATCTGGAAATGTGGATTGGGGTCATGTAATATTTACATGCCAGAGGCTGGAGTACATACATGGACGTCATGCCAAGGAAGCCAGGCTTCAGCTTCTGGGCAGCAGACTGGTGACATGATCAGCTTTGTGTTTTGATCAGGGCACTTTGGCCAATAGGAGGAGAATAGATTAGAGGGGAGAGAGATTGAGGCTGGGACTGGTCAGTTTCATCTGAGAAACCATGAAATGGAAATAGTAATAACATGTTTTCTTTTCTTATCCAGGCTCAGAGAAACAGTCTGTTGATAAGCATCAACAACTTCTCAAAACGAAACCACTGCCTTCCATTGAGTCCCTGGGGCCTCCTCCCCCAAAGCCTCTAAAACCCCCAGGTGTGGATCTCCAGGCCTTCCAGAGGCAGGCAGCTGCAATTTCTAAGACCCACACAGAAGGTACGGAAATGCACCAGCCAGCCAGCGCAAGTCACAGCCCCAATGCCCGTGTCCCCACTATTACCTCCCTCTCCGTGTCAACTCCCAGGTGATAATGCCCAACTGCTTTTCCACGGGACCGGACATCCATCACTGGTTATTTCACGTAGAGGCTGTGGCAGCTTGCCCGTGAAATGACAAATCTGCGGGAATTGGCCCCTTATCGCTCCCAGGCCAGGCTGCTTCCCCTGAGAACATTGCATTTGATCACTGGGAATCTGTCCAAGAGGAAGAAAAAGAAAAGTAGTCGAGCAGGGAGCAGGCAGCTTTTGTGTTTCCTACAAAGCCTGTGTTGTCAACACAATTGGTGCAGTACAAGAGGGGAGGGAGTGGAAAGGGAGGAAAGGCAGTGTGAACTTGACCTGTGATCTTAATGGGGGTCCCTCAGGTCTCTGTGATTGGCCTTTAGTAATTAGTTGAAGGGCCCACCCCCACCCCCACCCCCACTGGTCCTTTCCAGAAACTAAAGCTTCCTTACAAGTCCTTTTTCTGTGCTCTTTTTGTGTCTTCCTCTGCAACTTAAAGGAACACCTTCTCCTTCCCTCTCTACCTGCACTGTGCTCTGATCCTGTGGACACTTCAAATGCCTTTGCTTATGTTTGCTCTAATGAAACATGAGGGGAGCACACACTTTGGGGTCCTATGTAAATGCTAACATTGATCTTACTGGGGCCACGAGTGCCAGCAGATGGTATGCTCAGAGAGCTAAAGCCATCTTGCATTGTTCTTTTTTTTTTTTTTTAAGATTTTATTTATTTATTTTATAGACAGAGATCACAAGTAGGCAGAGAGGCAGGCGCGGGGAGGGGGAGCAGGCTCCCCACTGAGCAGACAGCCTGATGTGGGGCTCAATCCCAGGACCTTGAGATCATGACCTGAGCCAAAGGCAGAGGCTTAACCCACTGAGCCACCCAGGCACCCCTGCCTTGTTCTTTTGACCGCTTCGAACAACCTCATTGTTGTTAAATTTCTTGAACTCACTTGATGGTTTTCACACTTCAGCCTGCACCAGAATCACCTAGAGGACTTGTCAAAGCACAGATCCCAGGACCCCATTCCCAGAGTTTCTGATTTATTTGGTCTGGATTGGCTGCCTAAGAATTTGCCTTTTTAACAATTTCCCCAGGGGGATGCTGATGCTCTCTGGTCCAGGGACCACACTTGAAGAATTACTGCTGCAAAACATCTAAAGTCTTATCCTAAAAGAAATTCTATATAAAGAAATAGAGTTCTGGCTGCCACCTTGTGTCCCCTTGTGCATGCACCTAATCTCAGTTGGTTTGACCGAGACCCTGAGCACCAACTCTAGTCCCATTTCCACCAAGATAAGAGAAACTATCATGAACCAGGAGAAACACACCAGACTGAAAGCCCAGGTACGCCTTGGTAGAAAAGGAACAGCTGGCTGGAAGAGGATGGCTTATAGAATGGCTACAGCAGATGATAAAACCTTAGTTCTCTCTCTCTTTTGTTTAAAGATTTTATTTATATATTTGAGAGAGAGAGAGCATAAGAGAGCATGAGTGGGGCAGGGCAGGGGCATAAGGAGAAGCAGACTCCCCCACTGGACAGGGAGCCCGATGAGAGACTCAATCCCAGGACCCTGGAATCATGATCTGAGCTGAAGGCAGATGCTTAACTGACTGAGCCACCCAGGGACCCAAACCTTAGTTCTCCTTATAGAAGTTAGGGGTAAACAATATCTCTGGTATTGAAGAAGTGAGTAAGTTCACAAACCAAGGAACCATGATCCCTTCCCACAACCTGAAAGTCCAGGTATCAGGGGCAGCGAACGCTTTCACCATCACAGGCCATGCTGAGAGGAAGCAGCTGACAGGAATGCTACCCAGTGTCTTAAACCAGCTTAGTGCAGAGAGTCCGACTAGTCAGAGAAGACCGGCTGAAGCTTTGGCCACACAATGCATGGATGGGACCACACCACTTGCTACCAGAGAGGAGGAGGGGGACGAGGAGGAAGAGGAAGAAATTCCAGATCTTGTGGAGAATTTTGACAAAGCTTCCAAGAGTGAAGCAAACAGAATTAAGTCAATTTCTGAAGAAGATGGAACTTAAAGAGGTGACTGGAGCTGCTGTTTTATATGATGACTGCTTTTTAAAATTTTGTTCATGGATCTGGTGGACTCTAGATCTCTAGTATTTTTAAGCTCAGCCCCTTGGACACATCAGCACTTTCCAGTTTTTGCTTAGACACTATTCATTCTTTGCAGCTCATTAAACTGAAGAAGCCTGGGAAGTTTGAAACAAGGTTCATGAAGTTCTTTACTTGGTTTAAAAAAAAAAAAAGAAGAAGAAGAAGAGAAGAAAAAGAAAAGAAAATGAAAGAGCTCTCTTATAAGTATACTTGAATAATAGTTTGGACACCTCACTAACGGAGAAGACTAAGTATGATTTTTATAAACATTAAATAATTCAGACCTCAAACCCTCTTTCTGAAAGTGAAGAAGTTTGTCAGAGAACATAGAACAAAGCACCAAGTCTTCTGTCATAAAATGGCCTTTGTAAATCCCAGCCCCCCTGACACTAGCTGTTTAAGTTTGCACATGTTACTTACTGAGCCTCATTGTCCTTATCTGTAAAATGGGGATGAGAGTAACACTCCTCTCTCAGGATTTTTGTGAGGATAAATGAGATGAGTCACGGACAGGGTTTAAACAGTGCTGGGCACACCAGGAAGCACTCAGTAAATGCACGGTTATCAGTTATCATTATGGGAAGCTTGTGTTGAGCAGCTATGCTCTCCTTGCCCTGGACCCTGTGATAGACACAAGAGTTAAAGAGAGAACCCCCACACCAGTTCTGGGTGCTCCAGAAGGTCAAAGTCTAATCCGAAAGCTCAAGATCATCTTTATAAAGAAGCACTATATGATGTGGGTGAGCACTGCACTGTGGGAAGGATGGAGGGTCCCCTAGGTGCCGGGGTGGGGAGCACCAGTGAGTCACCACTCCTCATTCTGTGTCTGGGGTCAGGGCATTGCACAAACAAAGGCTGCTTTCATCAGGCTACCGCCTACACCCCTTTTCACTCTACCTCTTGCTCTTGCAGCAGCTGTGGAAGAGGGCTGCCTGCCTCCAGAGAGGTGAGTACCTGTTTCTTTGTCGTGGGGGAGCACAGCGCGTGGAGCATTGACAGACTGCTTAGCCAGCCTGGGAGCAGGCAAAAAGCCCAAGCCAGGTGTCTGGGTATCTCAGAAGGGTTGCAGGAAGAACAGATTTATAAGCAACAAACTGCAACTTTTGTTTTAGAGGCGAGATTAAATAAACTCCATTTAACTGCTGTGCTGACATTAAGTTGCAAAGATGGTCCTCTGAGCTACTTTTATTTATTATACAGCAGGGTTGGGTAAATTGAAACATCAGCTTCCATAGTAATAAATCGAATTAGAGGCTACAGAATGCCGTGGGCAGCTGGTGTGACATTAGAACTTGATAATGGGACAAAGGACCTTCTGTTTTTGCTGTACTTGTTCTGAGAATTTTGCCATGGAACCATCAGTCCGTTAATTCACCCAACCAAATACTATCTCTTGAGCCCTTTGATGTGTCATGCATTGAACTGGCTACTTTTTACACATTTTCTTACTTCCTTTCCTCAAGGCTGGAAAGTTGCTGCTGCTGTCCTTATTTTGTAACTACAGACACTCGGGCTCAGAAAGTCTGGCCACTTGCAGAACCATGATTCCAACCCAAGTATCCCTAAACCATTTTTTCTATTGACTATAAGGGAAACATAAGATTGTGTAAGTTTGAGGTGTACAAGGTGTTAGTTTGTTGCATTTACAAATCACAGTATGATTACTACAGTAGTGTTAGCTAGCCCCTTGATCACCTCACATAATTCTCATTTCTTTTTTGTGTTGAGAACAGTTAAGATCTAATCTCTTAGCAAACTTAAAATTTATAATACATTATATTTTTACCATAATCACTCTTTGTACATTGGATCTCCAGAACTTACTTATCTACTACTACTTAAACAATATCTCTCCAGTTCACCCACCCCTCAGCCCCTGGTAACTATGATTTACTCTGTTCTTATAAGGTTTGGTTTTTTATATTTTGTGTATAAGTGATACCATACAGTAATTGTTTATCTCTGTCTGACTTATCTCACTTAGCGTAATGCCCCCAAGGTCCACCCATGTTGTCACAGATGGCAGGATTTTCTTCTTTCTTGTGGCTAAATAACTTTCTATTGTATATACACTTCACATCTTCTTTATTCATTCATCTGTTGACTGGCGCTTAGGTTGTTTCCATATCTTGGCTCTTGTGAATAATGCTGCCATATTAACATGAGCGTAATGGTCTCTCTTTGAGATGCTGATTTCATTTTCTTCAGCTACGTACCCAGGAGTGCTGGGTCATGCGACAGTTCAATTCTTAATGGAACTTTTCTACTCCTTTCTGTAATGATTGTGCTAACAGGTATGCCCAAACTGTTTTGATTGTATCATGTCCCTTCCCTCACAAAGATATTCCTCTTCTCAAGAAGGTCAGCCTTCAAAGAAGTAAGCATAAAAACAAATAATCCTATTATTTACTAAGTTTTTATAATAGTAGAGTGTGTTTAGTTTTCTAATAGAGGAAAGTGTAAGATTTAGAGGTTACGCAAATAGGGGAGTGATCACCTGTCCTTGGACAGGCCAGGAAAGTGTTGATAGAAAATGTATCTGTTATCTTTTGCTACAATCATACCACATAATAAGCAACAAAATATCAATAGCACACAGCAGGAGTGTGGGGTCTGCTGGGCTGAGCTCTGCTGGTATTGCTAGAATGTTGCAGACTACCCAGGCAGTTTTGCTGATATGGACCCAGGTTTCTTATGTGTAGGAGGATCAGCCTGTAATCAGCTGATCTAGGGTTGCCTTGGCTGGCACAAGGGGGGCAACATGACTCAGCAACAGCTGTCTCATCCTCCAGCAAGTTACCTGAGGAACGATCTTCAGCCACAGCTGACAAACAAGACAATCCCCATTGCACAAACACTTTTTCAACTCTGCCATGTCACATTTGCTAACTTCCTATTGGTTAAAGCAAATCACATGGCCCAGCTTTGGAGTGGGAGGATGCCAAACCTTTACCTATATGGGGGCAGGGATCCAGGAAGGAAACATTTACAGGGAGTACCAAGGATAGACACGTGCTGGGTGACATAGGGAGGGGTGCTGTAGGCAGAGGCAGGAGGTGTAAGGAAGCAGGTCCCAACAGGGAAAATCAGAAATAGCTAAGTAGACTTGGTGTGGAAAGGGTGGTATGAATGGAGATAAAAGCTATCGCAGAGGAAGACAGGAACCAAATCTTGGATGTTCTTGTCTACCAAGGACTAGATACGATAATCTTGTTCCTCAAGGGACTGACTGTGTGGTGTTGGGCATGGTTCATGTGTCCCAGGATCTCCTAGTTTAGTTGCCCATTCAGAAGAATAAAATGACAGCACAGCATGGGTCACTGAAGCCACATGCTATGTGCATTTGTGTGAAAGAGAAAATTTAGACAGCTAAGACAATGATTTGCACTGTTCACTCAATGAGCCTGGGCCCCCCAGGGTGACAGTTTGAGTAGACAGTGTAATTCTGCTGTGCTCTGAGCCAGTCTCGGTTCTGTCAGGACACACATTCTGTGAGCCTCTCAGCATGACTATTTGTGTGCTGCGACTGTAGTGTATGACTAGATGGGTATTCTTCCTACCGTTTGGCTCTGAACTAAGCTGACTTCTTCTCTGGCCTTTACTCAAAGACAGCCGTCTGTCTCCACATGGAAGACAAAATTGCTTGACAGGCAAGTATTGGGAAACAGTGACGAGTCTCCAATGTGACAGCTTCTTCCTAAGGGTTGTGGAAGGGCAGTTGGACTATTGCGTCATTTCACACTGGCTCTAGAACCTAACCGTCATTGGAAATGAGGTTCATTGTACCTCAGATTTGATACAGACCGTAGTGTTGTCAGAGTGCAAAGCAAAACAGACCAAGAGGGACCCGGGATGCTTAGGGGTGGCTTCATGGAGGATGAAAGATCTTCAGATGTCTTCTGTGTGATGGGTCTGAATTAGTAGTTTTACTTATTCCCTTTTGTGAAACTGTACAGTAGGTGAGGGCAGGACATGGTTCCCAGAAAGAACCACATTCCTGACTTATCATTGGTTAATGGATGATGGATGGACCAATGGATGTTCAGCGCAGAGACAGACCATGACCGAAAGCAAGGCAGTAGTAAGAAAGTGGAGGACAAACAGACACGAAGTATTCTGATGTGGAAGAATAAGAGAGAAGGTTGGAGCCTAATGTTAATTAGGAGCCATGCTGAGTAGTTAGGACCATGAGCTTGCATGATGTAGTTTAAACAAGTAAATGCCATGATGCTAAGCAGCCTTAGAAACAACTTCCATGGAAACCAGTGCTTGTTTGGAAAGAACATCTCCCGTGTTCATGGTATTAATCTTCAGTACAGATACCAGATTAGAAACAGAATATATCGGGTCTCATTACTGGAGGGGGACTTGGCAATTATTAACAAGTCTGGGGTTTTTCATCTGAGCCCTACCACTTCATACCTATGTAACCTTGGGCAAATGCCTTAACCTCTGCAAACCTTAGTTTCTACTTACATAAAATGGGAGGCTGATAGGACCTAACTCATACAGTCGTGGTGATGTTTAATGCAACAATGATTGTAAAGGGTCGAGTGCGCAATTGAGCATTTGGAAAGTGTTCCATAAAGCTTGCTTAGCTTCCTATAACCCCTCTAAAGGCAGGAATCCATGATCAGAACCTTAATCTCTTCTAAAATCCTTGGAGGAGGAGCTCATTCCCTGAACAATAAGAGATATGAGGTTGGATCCTAAAGTTAATTAGGTACCATGCTGAGGAGTTGGACCCGTAGCTTATAATGATGAGTTAGCTTAAACAAGTAACGTATTTGTCCTGTTGGGACAGATTTTATTCATTCAACATATATATATATTTTTTTATTTAAATTCAATTAGCCAACACACAGTGTATCATTAGTTTCAGAGGCAGTGTTCAACAATTCATCAGATATGCATTCAACGTGTATTTACTAACAACGTACTATATGTCAAGGCCTCTTATGTACACTGAGAATATAGCAGGGCACACATGCACACTTACAGGCACACATGCATTTGTTTTATCTATTCAAAGTCCCAATTGAACTGGGACCAAAAACTGATGTCCCTACCGCAGACTCCCAACCCTCTGTCCAAGATCTGCTCATTGGTTGAGTAGACAGGGTCTTTACCCTTCCTTACCTGGCAGTTCTTAAAACATCTAGGGACTGCATTCTGTTAAATAAAACTGTCATCATTTTCAACCACTATTCCCCAAATATGTTTTATGTTTTTGCCATATTTTTATGGATATATGTTTTTAGTCATCTTGTCAGAAACTCAGTGCATTACAGTAGCCACTTTCACCTTTGAACCTCTTCACATCCTGTATTAAATATGAGAAGCAGCATTGTGTCCTGCCACCAGTACAGGTCTGGAGTCCGACTCCCATAGAGCCAGACCCCTCCTCTACGCCTATGACCACTCAGAGCATTGATATACACATCTGTGAAGTGGACACAATAGTACTTCCTTGACTGTCATGAAGACGAAATGAGATGAATTGCATAAAGCATGCAGTATACAGAAGATGCTCGGTGAGTCTTGGTGTCCTCAACCCTTGACCTCTCCATCCCTTGTTATCTCTGGAATAAATATCTTGTTAGTTCCCAACAGTGCAATGATTCTTTGGAGATTCTTCTTTGTCATCACTCTTTCACGCAAACCACGCTGGCTGGCATCCCTCTAGAATGAGCAGCCCCTACTTGCGTGAGCAAAGCAGGTTAGTCCCATGACAGCAATTAGCACTGGGTCTCTGTCAGTACTTAGCAGAGTCGGCTAATATTTTATTCATTAGCTATAAATATGGCTTTTCTCCCATTAAGCAATGTCAGAGGCTAGTCCTGACTCAGGAAATCTCTGACTCAGACACTAAGGAGGGAAGAGCCTTCTTATTTCAGAAGAGAAGACTCCTACAGATTCTCAGATGAGGATCCTTGGGTGGGTCCCAGGAGTCCACCATTTTCTCTCCTGAACTTTTTAATTTTGGGTCTCATCTTAATGACAGTCTTTAAAAGATAATATAAGTTTATTTTGAGTCTTTCAGATGATCTCTTTCGACCTAATAATTTGGAACACACTTTTGTATTTGTGTTTTTGATATTTCTACCCCCTGCAGAGTGAAAAACACAGATGCCTCCCCGGGCTCGGTGGATTATGTGACTCTGTGTAGAACCCACATTAGACAACAGGAAGGAGAGAACCTGTGGAAATGGGAAGAGATACCTTACCTTAGGCATTCAATTAAAATATTGATAATGGGGTGCCTGAGTGGCTCAGTGGGTTAAAGCCTCTGCCTTCAGCTCAGGTCATGATCCCAAAGTCCTGGGATGGAGCCCCATATCGGGCTCTCTGCTCAGCAGGGAGCCTGCTTCCCCCTCTCTCTCTGCCTGCCTCTCTGCCTACTTGTGATCTCTCTCTGTCAAATAAATTTTTAAAAAGTCTAAAAGAAATATTGATAATAGCAGAACAACAACACTGTGGTAAAACAAAATGCATCTCTTATCTTCACTTGAATAGTGGTTAAGTGCTATAAAGAGAGTGTTTTAAAGAGCCTTCAGATAGTAACTGGGGACGGGGAGTGGCATAAAGGAAGTGTCGGATGATCAGGCCTGAGGTCGTGACCTGTGATTTGAGACCTGCATGATGAGACCCCAGTCATGAAAGGTCTAGGAGATGGACATTCCAGGAGAGGGACCAGCTGGAGCAGCGTCTCAGGGGAGAACAGTGTTGGCACACTGAGGTAACTAGAAAGGAGGGGGACAATAGCTAAGCACAGTGCACTGATGGAATGGTGGTTGTACTGAGAGTCGTGGAATCTGGAGGCTGTTCTCTAAATATGTTGGGAAACTACAGGAGTTTTAAACCAGGGAGTGACATGAGCTGACATTTATTTTGTAAAGATCACTTTGGAGGCTGCATAAAAAAAAATTAGTGTGGAAACAGGTAGAGACAGCTTTAGAAGCCATTGCAACAACAGAACAGTAACAATAAATATAGTGATTCGCACTCGTATTGATGGTGTTTTAAGCACTTAAAATATAGGGCTCCATTTATGGCAATCCTAAGAGGTAGAGGGTATTTTAATTTTATAGATGAGGAAACTGAGTCACAAAGAGGTTTAATCTCTTGATATGGATAAGGTGGTAGAAATGGGGGGGGTTGTTGTTGTTGTTATTTAGAAAAAGAAGGGACTCGAGTTGTATTTTGGAGGACATGCAGTGATTGTGGGATCAGCTGTGGAGAATGAGACAGGTGGGCAAGAGAGGTCTATAAGACCCTTTCCAGGTGCTTTGCTGTTTCCATCGTTGTTGGGATCAGCATGTGTGGAATGTTTGGTACACTGTCAGTGCTCAGTACAAGACTGACCTTCCCTCAAAACTATTTGGGATTGTTCTTTATTTAAAACAAGCATGTCTTACATGTGCATGTAGGACCAGAAGCTCTTAGGACTGGTTTTTAAGTTGTTTGGACCAACAGCGCTCTTTCGTAAATGGCTGCGTTTCAGGTAGTCAGGACTGGTATAGACCAGCTCTGACTGACCAACAGCAAAATAGGTTCCTCATGATGGTATCTGGGAGGTGAAGGTGGGCCATCACATCCCAGTGTGCTAAACGCAATCACTACCGGGCAAGAAGGAAGACCCGGGATTTTTTTTTAAACCTGTGCCTTATGAAGTTTTAGACCCAGAATATTCAGGTGGCTTCAGCTCAAGTCACTTCAGTAAATTCTTATTACCCCTTTTGAATTGGCTTCTAGAAACACAACAAGGCTACTGTTTGGCCTGTCTTTCCAAGCGCGGTGGTGGCCAGAATGGTACATTTATTTGGGGGTTTTCTTTCATAGTTTCAAGGATTCTTCCTTTAAAAAGTTCACCTAGATTCTGTGTGTTGAACACTTACCATAGACAAAGGCTTGTTCTCCATACTTAATGTCCACTCTCTCATTTGCAAACTCTCAGCCACAACCACACCATGAAGTTGGTGGCCAGTGGACGCTCTGACCATAGAATCGGGTTTAGGAACCCAACCTGATGCCTCTGGGCCATCACCCTTGTAGAGTCTGACCTGGTCAGTGTGGCTCCAGAGCTTCACTTCTCACCCCCCACTGCAGACTGTCTTCCTGAGGATTCACATTGGGTCTTTGCCTACAACAAAGGCGGCCAGGGCTTACCAGACTCCTGGTCTGCTCCTCAAGTTGAGCCGAGACATTCTCCAGGCGGGTATTCTTGAATACCTCTCCTGCCTCAGGATTTCCTTTTCTATCTGCAGAGAGATCTGTATGAGGGAGCCTGGCCATGTTGTAGCTAAAGCATCGAAGCATTTGGAGCCAATTCTCAGCTTTTCCCTTCCGTTGCATTCACATGACAAGCTGGAAAGACTCATGAGTTAGGAAGAAACCAGGCAGTAACGTTGCAGACTTGGAGCCCCTTTTGGTACATAGGTTTGTTCAGAAAGGTTGACTGGAAACTAATCTTTGACTATGGGCACAGGCTAGGCATTGCTTGGCCCTTTCCATCTGTTAGACTCATTTTAGCCCCGTGATCATCTTTGGAGGGCAAAATTAATATTTCCATTTTGTAGAGGAGAAAGCAAGGGCTCAGAGAGGTTCCATGACTTGCCTTAAAGTATATGATAGCACAGAGCTAATCGAGGATGTGAACTCAGGACTGGATGTTTGTAAGAATTTGCAACTGCACTGTCCTGTCTCAGAATTTTCCCAACATGAGCGATTTGGGGAGGTTATCTGTTAGATTCTAAATTCCATGATTGTCTGTCTCTCTCACCTTTCTCACTTACCAGAAAGTAGATGTACAAATAGTAATTATTTAATGATGAAGTAAGTAATGGACCATTTGAGTGACAGATTGAGGGAGAAAGATAGACAAATAAAATGATACCACCTTCCATGAACTTTCATATAAATAAAACATTTCTAGGCTCTGTCATCTGTATATGTTGTATTGACCTGCATGTCCAGTATCATGTCCTTCTGATATGAAACAAAGCCAAATAATCAGGACAATCTGAGCTCTTCATTTGCCCTTGTGTGTCATGGAAGGGCTCTTGCCTTGTGAAGATGTGGACTCCCACGAGAGCTTCTCTGTCCTCTGCTCCTCCTTAGTCTGGGTCAACTCCGAGTGACCCTGCCACGAAGCTCATCCTTATTATTCTAGCCGTCCCAGAAGGCACTCCCCTCTCGTGCCCCATTCTATAGTTATTTACTCAAACTAGTCATCAAGCACTTTGCCTCCATTTTACATTTAGAATAAAATCCAGAAACCCCAAACTCTTTACCAGGGCCAAGAGGGCCCTCCAGGTTCTGGCTATTCTGTGCTCTCTCCCCGGATCACTGCCTTCAGCCCCCTGGCTGGCCTTTTGGCCTCTCCTCAAACACAGCAAGCACGTTCATACCAAGCACACATGTTCGCTGCTTCCTGGGAAGGAAGGAGAGTGATCTCCTCCCATATCTTTAGCTGATGGTTCCTTCTCATTGTGCAGGATTCGTTCAGTCCGTGAGCTAGTCAGTGAACATTTATTGAGTCCAGCTATGTGCCGGACGTGGTTCTAGATGCTGATAAAGCAACGGAAAGCAAAGTCTCTGCCGTCGTGAATATACCTTTTAGTTGGGAAGAAGGACAAAGAAGCAAATAATGATAAAATGTAAGGCAATGGTAAATGCTTACATGTCTACTTCCCCAACCACACCTGTGTCTCCTGTCCCAAAGCACCATCTCTTCCATGCAGAGGCCTGCTTAACTCTTCTGTTAGTACTTATTAATGCTTCGAGTAATAATTATTCTGACTTATTTTCTTGGTTATTCTATACCATGAGAGTCTTGAGTTCAAGGACCTTGTCTATTATTTGCTTTTATATTATGGCACAGTGCTTGGCACTGAGGAGGAGCTCGGTGAAAATGTTCATGATGCGACATCATCTGTCTGTGTAAGAGTTTTTAGTGTCAGCGTGCATGTCAGAGGGGGTTCTAGACAATTGGGAGCCTATAATGTGCCAGGCATTGTATTTGTCACCAGGGTCCCAGCATTGAATGATCTATAAGATCGCAGAGCAAAAGAAAAATAATTAGGGGCACCTGGGTGACTCAGTCAGTTAAGTGGCTGCCTTCAGCCAAGGTCATGATCCCGGGGTCCTGGGATCAAGCCCCGCTTGGGCCCCTTGCTCAGCAGGAGCCTGCTTCTCCCTCTCCCTCTGCCTGCTGTTCCCCTGCTTGTTCTCTCTCTCTCAGATAAATAACATCTTTTTAAAAAAGAAAATTAAAGTAATAAAAAGTAATGAAATGATTTAAAGATGAGGACAACTACTAAGTATAATATAAAGCAAAAGGTTATATAGCTACAGATGGTTGGGAAGAGGGCTATTTGGAAAAGGAAGTAGAAGGACTTTCTTGAAGGCAACCTATAAGGGGAGACCTCATGGTCGAAAAAGAGCTGGGCATACAGAGTCATTCCAGGTGTCAGGAAGAGCCTTTGCAAAGTCCTGGAGGTAGGAGAGAGTGTGGCATCCTTGCAAGACAGATGGGAGGCCAGTGTGGTCAGAGTGTCATAGGGGAGGAGAAGAATGGTTGGACAGGAGTTTGGAGAGGTTGCTTGAAGTAAGATAATGAAGGGGAGACACTTGATGGTTTTGTTGCTGTTTTTCATTAAGAGTCATAGGAAGGGGGGTGCCTGGGTGGCTCAGTGGGTTAAAGCCTCTGCTCAGGACATGATCCCAGGGTCTTGGGATCGAGCCCCGCATCAGGCTCTCTGCTCAGCAGGGAGCCTGCTTCCTCTTCTCTCTCTGCCTGCCTCTCTGCCTACTTGTGATCTTTAAAAAAAAAAAAAAAGAGTCATAGGAAGGGCGTGCCTGGGTGGCTCAGTCAGTTAAGCATCCGACTCTTGATCTCAGCTCAGATCTTGATCTCAGGGTCGTGAGATGGAGTCCTGTGCTGGGTTCCATGCTAGGCATGAAGCCTGCTTAAAAAAAAAAAAAAAAAAAAAAAAAAAAAAAGAATCCTAGGAAGCCTCAGAAGAGTCTTAAGCAGGATTGTGACAAGGTTCAGATCCTCTTTTTAAAAGATCATGCTGACCACTTTGTAGAGATGTAGACAATAGATTATAGAAGGAACAAAGAGAATGACACTTACTTTGTATTTTAAAGAAGAAGTCAAAGTTGGTGAAGAGGCCATTGGTGGTAAGGATCTGACAAGCAGAAGAGTCACATATATGGAAACTAAGGGTCAGGAGGCACTCTGGTGTGTTCAGGAACCATCACCTGACATGTTTAGAATGGATGGTGGCAGGGTGAGTGTGGGGCAGTGTAGCACGGAATAGTTCATTAAGTGTTGGCTGAATTAGATGGCACTTTGTGTACCTAACTGTGTATGATTATGTACAATCTGTTTTTGTTACTTCCCAGCTTCTTGGGTGTCCCGCACCCCCACCTTCCTGCCTAAATTAGAAATTCTTTGAAAGCAGGGAGAGGATCTGCCACCTCTTACCAGCTACATAACTGAAGTTTGCTTAAATGGAATGCTTTTGCAACCCTTGAGAATCAGAAGATCCAGGGAGTATGTTGTAAAGGGTTAAGAACATAGACTTTGGGTCAGATGACCTCAGATTCCTATTTTGAGCTCTGCACATGAGCTGTGTGATCTTAGGAAAGTAATTTAATATCTCTGAGCCTCCCATTTCCTCACATAGGGGATGGTGCCATCAATAAATCCTACCTCCTAGGGTTGCTGTGAGGGTTGAGATGAATATCTTTAACTCCACAGCATGCCTGGCAGTGTTGTCAACACTTGATAAATGGCCACTCTTCGTTGTTTGTTGGGAGGAGCACGGTTTGTCTGTAACAAGGTCTAGTGCACAGAAGGGCTGGAGTCCGCAGACAGGGCTCCAACTTGAAGTCTGCTGCTAGCTCCAAGGATGACCTGCTCTCACTCTCGGTGAAAGGGGTGGGGTTGGATATTGTGGCCACCTCAAAGAGACACCCTGAAATTTGACATGCTGATATGTTACAAGCTGACCTTACTACTGAAAATGAGGTCTTAAGGTTATTTTTTTTCAGGCTACAGAAGTGGCCAGTATTTAAGACTCTGCTTTAGTGGTGGCATTACAGAAGTCAGAGTGCTTTAAGAAAGTCATGCATGCCTAAGGGGCTCCTGGGTGGCTCAGCTGGGTGGGTGGCCAACTCTGGATTCAGCTCAGGGTCATGAGATCGAGCCCGGCATTGGGCTCTGTGCTCAGCAGGGAGGCAGCTTCAGGATTCTCTCTCTCTTCCTTTCCATCTGACCCTCCCCTGCTTGTGCGTGCTCACTCATTCTCTCAAATAAATAATTAAAAAAAAAAAAACGGAAAGAAATAACATTTAATTTGCACACCTTGTGGCCAGTCAGGTTAACACGTAGAATTATCACAGGCATCATAGTTTTGTGGCCCTTTATAGGAAGAATGGGGTTCTATATGCATAGATTAAAAACAAGTACCTAGTCTCTAGAGTGATGTTGGGGGCATTGAATTTGTTGTTTGTTGCAGCTGTTGTTAAAACCAAAGAATTAGGAAGGTCATCAAACATGTACTAGTAAGGTTGAGCTTACACACACATATGCATGTGCATATATATGTAACTCTACAGACACACATATGTATATATAGACATTTAAACCACATGTATCAGGGCACCTGTGTGGCTCAGTAGGTTAAGCCTCTGCCTTGGGCTCAGGTCACGATCCCAGGGTCCTGGGATCAAGCCCCACATCGGGTTCTCTGCTCAGTGTGGAGCCTGCTTCCCCCTCTCTCTGCCTGCCTCTCTGCCTACTTGTGTTCTCTTTTTCTCTCTGTTGCATAAATAAATAAATCTTAAAAAAAAAACCATATGCAACATATACAGAGCTATGTATGCACAAACGTGCTTGTGTGTGTTCTGTTGAAATGGAGGAAGTGGTCAAGGTAGGGACAGTTGAGCACCGGTGGTAGGAGTGTAGAGTAGCAGAAGTAGTAGAAGACGAAATGTAGAGGACAGGGTTTCAACAGCTTGTGAAAGAAGAGTGTCCTTAAAAATGTATCGTGTATTTTTGTGAACCTGGTATAAACACATTCCGAGATCCATTGTAGCATCTAGTCATAGTCTTTTTTAAAAAGTCTCAGCAGCAGTCACTTAACTCAAGAGGAGGAGTTCTTAAGGTGAAGTCCTGTGGGCAGAGTAATCTTACTGAAAGTTATTTATTGGAGATGGAACTTGCCCAGTTTGGGATGTTGAATAATTGGCAAATCAGATGGTCTTCTACTTCCTTGTCACCAGGCACCAGCAGAATGTCACATAGAGCCACGCCTGGCTAAGCTACTCCTGTTCTTTTTTATTTTATTTTATTTTTTATTTTTTTAAGATTTCTATTTATTTATTTGACAGAGAGAGATCACAAGTAGGCAGAGAGGCAGGCAGAGAGAGAGGAAGGCAGAGAGAGAGAGGAAGGGCAGCAGGTCCCTGCTGAGCAGAGAGCCCGATGCGGGGCTCGATCCCAGGACCCTGGGATCATGACCTGAGCTGAAGGCAGAGGCTTAACCCACTGAGCCACCCAGGTGCCCCATAAGCTACTCCTGTTCCTATCTGCAAAATGGATGGCCCACTGAAAGGAGAAGTGAAAGAAGCTGGGCTTTCAACTTTGCTTTACCTCCCTAATAAAATAAATACAAAAGTGCACCTAACAGGCTTTGCTGTTCAAGTCTCAGTTTTTCCACCTAATAGAAAATCTTCTTTAGATTTTCCAGAGCCTTCTTGGCCTAGAAATTTTCATCTTAACCTCTTGTCATGTGGCACAGGAGAAGATGAGACAGAATATGTCTCATTGAGATTGTTGTCAGGCATTGACCACATGTTAATGGAGTTACTCCTACACTAAAGCACAGTGAGCCAATGAAGAAATTAAGGCTCTGGGATCTTAAATGACTGCCTGAGACCCACACAGCCAGTAAGAGAGGATGTGACAAGTCTCAGTATGGCCCCTAACACATGGCAAACCTTCCACAATTGTAGCTAATAGTGTGGTGGATCATTTCACCATTCCACCGGTGAACAGGTGTTGGAATGAGCTGTGTGAGCCGCGTCTTGAGAACTTACAGCCTCACGGAGGTTGACTAGATTATTTTCCAAAAGAAGGCTGTGGTCTAGGGGTTGACATGGCAAGTAGAAACAACTATCAGAGGAGGTCACAAGCCCATGATTCAACCAGAGACCCCACTGTTCAAAAACTGATTTTAAAGATAGGATTCCAAGAATTCAAACATAATTGGAAAATTTCTTTTGTAAATCATCTGTGACACTAAGTCTGCATTTACAGAGCTGCTGGTTCTTCTCCAACATACATAACATTGAAGATATCATTAAGAGACAATGTAATACTTAAGTTATTAGAGGTTTTCTATGAGAAAGTCAGAAAAGAGAGAAAGTTGATGCTATATCTGGAATAAAAAGGACTTTCCAAAATGCATACTTCAAAAAAATTTTTTTTCAGTTTGGTATAATTGACATGTAATGTTATATCATTTTCAGGCATGCATCATAATGATTATTTGTATATATATTATAAAATGGTCACAATAAGTCTATTAACGTCTGTTACTATACATAGTTACAATTTCCTTCTTGTGATGAGATCTTCTAAGCTCTACTATCTTAGCAACTTTCAGAGATGTAATATAGTATTAACTGTAATCAATATGGTGTACATTATGTCTCCCTGATTTTATTTATAACTGGAAGTATGTACCTTTGACCATCACCCTTCACCCATTTCTCCAAACTCCACCCCACACCTTTGTCAACCATCATTCTGTTGTTCTCCATGTCTATGAGTTGGGAGCTTGCTTGCTTTTCTTTTCTTTTTTTTTTTTTAGATGACACATACAAGTGAGATCAGATGGTGTTCGCCTTTCTATATCTGCTTGTTTCACCTAGCATAATGCTCTTAAGGTCCATCTGTGTTGTTACAAATGGCAAGGTTTCTTTTTTTATGGCTGAATGGGTGTGTATGTTTGTATTCATAGTATATATGTACCACATTTCCTTAACCATCCATCAGGACATTCAGGTTGCTTCTCTATCTTTGCCATTGTAAATAATGGTACAATGAGCATGAGGGTGCTCATATATCTTTTTGAGTTAATGTCTTCTGGTCCTTCAGATAAGAACTCAGAAGTGGGGGCGCCTGGGTGGCTCAGTGGGTTAAGCCTCTGCCTTCAGCTCAGGTCATGATCTCAGTGTCCTGGGATCAAGCCCCGCATCAGGCTCTTTGCTCAGCAGAGAGCCTGCTTCCTCCTCTCCCTCTCTGCCTGCCTCTCTGCCTACTTGTGATCTCTGTCTGTCAAATAAATAAATAAAATCTTAAAAAAAAAAGAACTCAGAAGTGAAATTCCTGGATCATATGGTTGTTCTATTTTTAATTTATTGTGGAACCTCCATTTTGTTTTCTGTAACAACTACATCAATTTACATTCTCATGTAACAGCTCACAAGTGTTCCCTTTTCTCCACATTGCATTAACATTTTTTAGTTCTTATCTTTTGGTAATAGTTATTCTAACTTATATGAGGTGATATCTCTTTGCGGTTTTGATTTGCATTTCCCTGATTAGTGATGTTAAGAATCTTTTAAAGTACCTATTGGCCATCTCTATGTCTTCTCTGGGAAAAAAGTCTATTCAGATAGTATGCCCATTTCTTAACTGGATGGTTTAGCGGTTTTAGTTATTGAGTTGTAGAAGTTCTTTATATATTTTGGATCATGACGTCTTATCACAGATCTGATTTGTAAATATTCTCTCCCATTAGTAGGTTGCTTTTTTTATTTTGTTGGTGGTTTTCTTCACTGTGCAAGATTTATCTTTTCAGAGAATCAGATCTTACTTTGTTGGTTTCTTCTGTTGTCTTTTCATTTCATTTATTTCTTCTTTGATCTTTGTAATTTCCTTCCTTCTATTGATTTTGAGCTTCATTTGTTCTTTTTTTTTCTAGTTCCTTGAGGGTTAGTGTTGGGTTGTTCATCTGAGATTTTTTTTGTTTCTTGAGGTAGGCATTTATCTCTATGAACTTTCCTCTTAGAACTGCTTTTGCTGCATCCCATAAGTCTAAGTATGTTGTAGTTCCATTCTCATGTCCCTCAAGGTATTTTTTGATTTCTCTTTTCATCTTTGACAAATAACATGCTGTTTAATTGCTATAAAAATATATTCATGAATTTTCTGGTTTTCTTTTTGCAATTTCTGCTTTTATACCATTGTAGTCCAAAAAGATCCTTGATATGATTTCAATATTCTTTAATTTGTTAAGACTTGTTTTATGGCTTAACATGTGATCTATCCTGGAGAATGTTCTATTCACAATCGAGAAAAATGTATATTCTGCTGCTTTTGAGTGGAATGTTCTTTTATATCAGTTAAGTCCATCTGGTCTAATGTGTCATTTAAGGCCGATGTTTCCTTACTGATTTTCTGTTTGAATGATCTATCCATTGGTGGAATTGGGTTATCAAATTCCCTTACTAGTATTGTATTACTGTCTGTTTCTTCCTTTAGGTCTGTTAATGTATGCTATCTATATTAAGGTGCTCCTGTGTTGGGTGCATAAATATTTACAAATGTTGTTATCTTCTTATTAGATTGGCCCCTTTATCATTATGTAATGCTTTGTCTCTTATTACAGTCTTTGTTTTAAAGTCTGTTTTGTCTAATGTAAGTATAGCTACCCCAACTTTCTTTTGGTTTTCATTTGCATGGAATATCTTTTTCCAACACTTCACTTTCAGTCTGTGCGTCCTTAAATCAGAAGATTAGTCTCTTGTAGGTAGCATATAGGTGGGTCTTCTTTTCTCATTCATTCAGCCACTCTTTGTCTTTTGATTAGAGAATTTCACCCCTTTACATTTAAGTAATTATTAAGAAGTTTTTCTTGCCATTTTGTTAATTGGTTTTTCAGTGTTCTATAGTTTCCCCTTTTCCTTTACTCCCCTTCTTTCTCTTTCCTTTTGTGATTTGATGACTTTCTTTAGGGGTATGCTTAGATTTCCTCTTTTTTTTTTTTGTATATACAATAGGTTTTTGCTTTGTGGTTACCATAAGGCTTACATATAGCAATTTAGATTTATAAATTGTTTTAGATTGTTTTTAACATTCATGTTGGCTTTATGTGATTAATCCACTACCTTATTATAGATTTATCTTTACCATATAGTTACCTTTGCCTATACTTTTATATATTTTCTTGTTACTAATTAGTGCCCTTCCTTTTCACATGAAGAAATTCCTTTAACATTTTTGGTAAAGTTGGTTAGGTGGTGATGAACTCTTTTACCTTTTGCTGGTTTGGAAAATTCTATCTCCCCTTCAGTTCTTAACATTAACTTTGTCAGGTAGAATATTCTTGTTTGAAGTTTTTTTCTTCCAGCACTTTGAATAAATCATGCCATTCTGTTCTGGCCTACAAAGTTTCTACTGAAGAAATCTCAGTTTTATGTGTGTTTCCTTGTATGTAACAAATTGTTTTTTTCTTCCTGTTTGCAGCATTCTCTTTTTCCTTAATTTTCAACATATTAATTATAATGTGTCTTTGTGTGAGTCTCCTTTGGCTTATTTCATTTGGAACTCTCTAGTCTTCCTAGATGTGTGTGTGTGTGTGTGTGTGTGTATGTATGTATGTGTTCTCCAGGTTAGAGAAATTTTCAGTAATTATTTCTTTCTGACCCTTTCTCTCTTTTCTCCTGGGAACACTATAATGTGAAAATTAGTCAGCTTGATGTTGCCCTATTAGTCCTTTAAGCTTTCTTCACTTTTTTTCATTCTTTTTATTTTTTACTTCTCTGAGTGAGTGAGTTCCAGTGTCTTGTTTTTGAGGTCACCGATCCTTTGTATTGCTTCATCTGCTCTGCTCTTGAACCCCTTTACTGTACTTTTCAGCTCAGTTATTGTATTCTTCAACTTTGTGACTTCCATTGGTACTATTTATATTTTCTGCTTGTTGGAGTCCTTCCTGAGTTCATCCATTCTTCTCCTAAGTTCAGTAAACATCTTTATGACCATTACTTTGAACTTTTTATTAGTTAGATTGTTTATCTCTATTTCATGAAGGTTTTTCCCATGGTTTTATCTTATGAGTTTTGTTTTGTTTTGTTTTGTTTTTTAGAACATATTCCTCCATTCCTTCATTTTGCTTGACTCTCTCTTTTGGTTTCTGTATAGTAGGTGAAACAGCCTCCTCACCCAGTCTTGAAGGAGTGGCCTTGTGTAGGAAATAAACCTTATCATTCGCGGCCCTAGCTCTTGGTATTCTCAAACTTTTCTGATCATCCAAGCAGCCTATTCTATTTTTATATTTTTAATAGCTCCCAATAGTGAGGCTATGCCGAGAACTGTCAGTGTCCCAAAGGAGAGAGCCTCAGTCAGCACCCAGATTCAGGCTGATTAGGAGCCAGACCCTCTGGCAGAAGCTTTCAAAGTATGCAAATATCTACAGTCTTGTGTGACTACATACATAAGCCCCATTGGCTACCAGAGCTAGGTAATCTGGATGTGTTCTCTGGGTGACAGTCAGAACAATCCAGGCACCAGATGAGTGTATAAGATCCTTTCTGGAAGACGTCTGTGAGTACTAGCAAGGCAGAGGGAGAGTACGAAGATGGTGGCCACTGGCCTATGTTCCCTGAGAGCCCTTCAATAGGCCTCTAGATATGTGGCACACCTGAAGACTGTCCCTCAGGGTGAAACTCCAGGATAAGCAAATGGGCCTCTTTTAGAAAATGACTGGGGTTGTGTTTCAGTCTGATGTTTATATAATACTCTAGGGGTGACAGCCTGCCAAGAACTATCTCTCCAATTGTTCAGTTCTGTGCGACACAGGTACTAAGCCCCTCTGGCTACCAGAATCAGGTGATCAAGAAGCATTTTCTGGATAGCATCCACAAAAACCATGGCACTAGACTAAAAACCAGGGCATCAGGTATGTGTAATAGCTCCTCTCTGAGAGATAGTCACATGCCTGGAGCACAGCAGAGCGAAACTGAGAAGATAGTACCCACCCTCCAAGGTTTTTGGAAGGGATCACAGTCACCCATTAGATGTGTGTCAAAACATTTTTTTTAATATTATAATTTCTTTCTTCCAATATAATAATATTACTAGCACACTTTATTGGAATGCTTGTGTGCAGAGAGCAAATATTTCATTCAATATCCACAATACACTTTAAATTAGATTTTATTATTACTGTTTTATAGAGTAGGAAACTGAGATTAAGGTATTTATTCAGTACTTTATAATTAGAAAGTAGAAGAGCTAAGATTCAAGTTTATATCTTTCTGACCCCAAGTTCCAAGTTTGTCTATAATCCTGTGCTGCCTCCCAATAATGTCTATAGTCCTGGAGACAGACTATAGACAGAAATTTTAATAAATGTGGAAACAAAAAAATTGACAGAAAGATTTACTTAAATCATAGTTATTTCTTCTCTACAATCCAAGTTCTTTATATTGACCCAGGCTGTATTAAATCACAGCAGATTTCAGATCTGGTTTTAATGGACCAGGAAAAGGATAAAAGATATTCTCAGGTATAAAAAAGGAGGTTTAAATACATCCACAATATCTTTTTTCATTTTTAACGTTAATCCTGGGACTACCCCTCTGTAAAGACAATTGATCTGAAAGATGCTTTCTTTTATATTCAGTTGAAATTCTTTTTGATCATCTAAAGTCAGATACTTATTCATTTCTGACAAAAGTAGTCCAAGAAATTGATTAGACATATTCTTTCAATTTTTCCACAAATTGTTTCTTATTAATAAAGTTAATTTACCATAGACCTGATGAGATTGTTAGGTCATTGGAGCATGAGATACATGGCATAGTCTATAATTTAAGAAATTTTCTCTCGATTACTTTATGATAGGGGAGGGAAACAAAATAGAGGAGAAATTACTGATGCATTAGAGTTCATAATTTTTCCTTTTCAGCAAAAATGAACTATTCATACATCTTTAAAGAATATGATTTTAGAAAAATCTGAAAATACCCAAGCTGGTCAAATGAGGGAAAACAATTGGATAGAATGTGCTTGTAATAATAAATGGGGAAGAGGGGGACAAGAGAGAACTCCAGCCTCTTCATTGTCTGTAATTGCAAGTAGACAAATATACCAATAAATGGAAAAAATCAGGAAGAATACCAAAATACTAAGACCTCACTTGTGTTAAGGTAGGAAGATCATAGGTGATTCTTTTCTTTTCTCTCCTATGCTCCACATTTAGTGAAATAGTGATTTTCCATTTGCTACAAATACAAATGAAGTCCCCTTCATTTCAATCCCTAATCGCATTCTCCTCCCTCCCAGCAGCAAATTGTAATATGGATATAAGAATGTATCCATTTAGTGTATATCTTTAACTACAAATTCATATTTGTTAATGATATAGTATTTTACATTCTTTAATAAATGGCATCTTATTAACCTATTATATGATTTTTCCCAGAGCTGTGCTTTCATATTCTATCTACATTGATGCATGAGTCTAGTTTATTCAATATAATTGCATATTGTAGACATTCCATCATACAAACATAACACATTTCATGGGTTCCTTTACCGAGGGACATTCCAGTTGTTTTGAATGTTCACCCTTTCAAATGATGCTATAATAATCATCTCATATATGTGTAACCAGGTTTCCCTAGGTTATTTTCTTAGAAATAAAACTCCTAAACAATAGTAAATAACTTCAGTTTTACTCTATATTGAAAAACTATATTCCAAAATGGTCATGCCAATTTATGTTCTCCAGCTAGTGTGAAGTTCCAGTTTCTCAGTATTCTTGCGAAATGAGATATTATTTTCAAACTTTGGGATTCTTAAATTGGTGGGTGTGAACTAATTCTCATTGTCTTCATTCCACTTCCCTGCTTAATACATGGTTGTGAATTTATTTTTAATTTTTTTGGTGTGAATTTATTTTTATGAGCTATTCAAAATTTCTCTCCTGTGGTGTCTGTAATACCCATTTGTCCAATTTTCTATGAGTTTCTTTTTTTCCTATTGCAGAAGTTTCGAGTGGAGCTGAGATATTAACTCTTTGTTAGAGATATTAACTCTTTGTTAGAGTTCACAATTAAGATATTTGGTGGAGATTAATCTAGTTAAGAGAGTTTGTGTGGAATTTTTTTGTATTTATTAAAATAATCTGGTTTTCTCTTATTGCTTCAGTGTAAGTAGTTGCAATGGTAGATTTTCTCATGCGATCATTGATATCTTGAAATAAATTTTAGTTTTTCTTGGGTTAATTTTATTACTGATTAACTCTTTTTTTTTTAGCATTTAGTGGGTTTGGGCTAAATGTTTTAAGTGAGATTGGGTTATATTTTTTTCTTTTTGGTCTTGTTGTAGTTTTCATATCAAAATCATACTGCCCTCTTAAAATAGTAGGGTAGTTTTTCTCTTTTTCTGTTCTCTGAAACTACTTATTCAAACTTGCCCATTAAACTATTTAGTGGAGGAGAAAGGGAGGGATAGATTGAGTGTGAAGGTAAATGGGAGGGAGAGTAGATGTGTATACTATTGATTCAGGCTCATTAACGTTTTATTGGCCTATCAGCCTTTGTATGTAGTTCTTTAATTGCTGGGGTAATTTTATATTTATAAGTTTGCCAGTTTTATGTGAACATAACACATTTCATGTATTCCTTTACTGAGGGACATTCCAAATTTTCAAATTTATTAACAGAAAGCTCATCGTAACATTTTCTTAGGTTTCTGAAAATGTAAATCTATGTCCAGTTTTGTTGTCTTCCTTATCTATAATTTGTGTGCATGTGTGTACCTCCTCTCATTTTCTTGATCAGTCATGCTGAAATATGGTCTAATATTAATAAACTGACCTAAGATTTCTTTTGTTTAGTATTTTGTTTGCATCTCTTTTTCCATTCATTTATAAAGGAGCTTTGGTTTGCTTGGTGCTTTTTGGCAGCATTAGCTAGATTTTAAGAACATGCAGATACTATTTTATTAAAGTAATCTATCTGCATTTATTGTGATTCTTGATCTATTTGAATTTTTATCATACTTTATGTTTTAAATATATTACAAATTTTTTACATGTATATTTTTTCCTTTTCTGCCTTCTTTAAGTTTTCTCATTCCATAGTTTCCTTCTACCAGCTGAGAAGTTAAACACTCTATTTCTATTCTTTTTAGTGGTTACAGTTAAATTTTGACATCCAATTAACTAAGTCTAATGTTAATCAAAATCTTTCTCTTGCTCTTAAATGATACAAAGCTGTGAGAATAACGCTTACAGCCCTCTCCCACTATCTTTCATATTATTATTTAATATTTTTAATTCCATCTTATTTTTAAACTTCTAAAAGTTAGTCATTTTTATAGTTGATATGTACTTATATTTACCAATAGCTTTATTAATTTATTTGATCACCATTTCTTTTTTTAATTAAAATATAATTAACACACAGTGTCTTATTAGTTTCAGGTACACAATATACTGATTCAACAATTCCATGTTATTCAGTGCTCACCACAATAAGTGTAGTCACCATCTCTCACCATACTGTTATTACAATATTATTAACTATATTTCCTATGCTGCACTTTTCATCTCCATGACCTATTTATTTATAACTGAAAGTTTGTACCTCTTAATCCCTTTCACCTGTTTTACCCATTCTCCTGCCAACCATCCTTCTGGTAACCACCAGTTCTCTGTATTTATGAGTCTGTTTCCTCTTTGTTTGTACATTTGTTTGTTTTTTAGATGCCACACTTAAGTGAAATCATATGGTATTTGTCTTTGACTTATTTCATTTAGCATTATACCCTCTGGGTCCATGCATGTTGCCACAAATGGCAAGATTGTATTCTTTTTTTATAGGTAAGTAATGTTCCATTGTGTATGTATACCACTTGTTCTTTATCCATTCATCTACTGATGACACTTGAGCTGCTTTCATGACTTGGTTATTTTAAATAATACTGCAATAAACATAAGGGTGTGTATACCTTTTCAAATTAGTGTTTTCATTTTCCTTGAGTAAAAACCTAGTGGTGGAATTACTGAATTGTCTGGGAATTCTATTTTTAATTTTTTAGGGACCTCCATACCTTTTTCCACACTGATCATACCAATTTACATTTCTACCAACAGTACATGAGGGTTCCTTTTTCTCTACATCCTTGCAAGCACTTGTTATTTCTTGACTTTTTGGTTCTAGCCATTCTGACAGGTATAAAGTAATATATCATCATGGTTTTAATTTGCATTTCCCTGATGATGAGTGATGTGGAACATCTTTTCATATGTCTGTTGGCCATCTGTATGTCTTCTCTGAAAAATGTCTGTTCAGGTCCTTGGCCTATTTTTTTTAAGACTTTATTTATTTGTTTGAGAGAGAGAGCACAAATGAGAGAGCAGAAGCAGGGGGACCAGCAGCAGGACTTTATCCCAGGACCCCGGGATCATGACCTATTCTAAGGAGAAATGCTTAACCAACTAAGCCACCCAGGCACCCCTCTTTGCCCAATTTTAAATTTGATTATTTTTTTCAGTGTTGATGTGTATAAGCTTTTTATATATTTTGGATATTAACACTTATCAGATATGTCATTTGCAAATATCTTCTCCCAGGCTTTTTGTTCTGTTGATGGTTTCCTTTGTTGTGCAAGAGCATTTTATTTTGATGCAGCAACATAGTTTATTTTTGCTTTTCTCTTACATGAGGAGACCTATCCACAAATATATTGCTAAGGCCAACATCAAAGGGATACTGTCCGTGTTTTCTTCTAGGGGTTTTATGGTTTCAGGTCTCCCATTTAGGTCTTTAATCCATTTGAGTTTATTTTTGTGTATGTTGCGAGCAAGTTGTCCAGTTTCATTCTGGACAACTTTCTGGACAGCTGCATTGTCCAGTTTTTCCCAGCACCATTTGTTGAATAGATTGTCTTTTCCCCATTGTATATTCTTGCCTCCTTTGTCCTAGATTAACTGACTATGTAAGCATGGGTTTATTTCTGGCCTTTCTATCTTGTTTCTTGATCTAGGTGTCTAATTTTGTGCCAGCTCCACATTTTCTTGATTATTACAGCTTTATTGTATATCTTGAAATTGGGGATTGCGATACTTTTAGCTTTATTCTTGTTAAGATCGCTTTGGATATTTGAGGTCTGTTATGATTTCATATAAATTTTATCATTTACATATTTTACATGCTATAAATATTTTATATGCATTATGTTAATTTATAAACAATTATTCTAATTCTATGAAAAACAATATTGGTCTTTTGATAGAGATTGTGTTGAATCTAGATTGCTTTACATATTATGAACATTTTAACAATATGAATTCTGCCAACCTATGAGCATAGTATATCTTTCCATTGGTCTCATCTTCTATCTTTTTCATCAGTGTTTTTTAGTTTTCAGGTACAGGTCTTCATCTCCTTGGTTGAATGTATTCTTTTTGGTATAATTGTAAATGGAATTATTGATTTCTCTTTCTTTCTGCTATGTCATTATTAGTGTCTAGAAATGCAACAGATATCTGTATACTTATTTTGTATCCTGCAACTTCACTGAACCATTTATCAGTTTGAATAATTTTTTGGTGGAGTCTTTGGGGTTTTCTATATATAGTATCATGTCCTCTGCAAATAATTACAGTTTTAGTCCTTTGTTACCAATTTAGATTGCCTTTTATTTCTTTTTCTTACCTGATTGCTGTGGTTAGGATTTCCAGTATTGTATTGAGTAAACATAGTTAAAGAAGACATCCTTGTCTTCTTCCTGATCTTAGAGGAAAAGTTTCAGTTTTTCACTTTTGAATATACCATTAGCTGTTTTTCATATGTGGCCTTTATATGTTCGGGTCTGTTACCCCTAAACCCACTTTGTTGAGATTTTTTTTGTTGTAAATAGATGTATGTTTTCTTTTCTTATTTTTTGGATGTATTTTTTCAAATGCCCTTTTATTTTGCTTCTGTTGAAATGATCATAAGGTTTTTATCCTTTCTCTTATTAAAGTGATGTATCTCACTGATTGATTTCCAAATATTGAACCACACTTGCATCCTGGAATAAATCCTACTTGATCTTGATTTTTTTTAAAGTGTATTGTTGAATTTGGTTTGTTAGTATTTTGTTGAGTATTTTTGGTATATCAGAAATATGGGCCTATAGTTTTCTTTTTTAGTAGTGTCTGTTTGGTTTTGGTATCAGACCTCATAGAATTAAATTGGAAGTTTACTTTCTCTTCTGTTGTTTTTTTTTTTGTTATAGCTTGAGAAAAATAGATATTAACTCTTCTTTAAGTATTTGGTAGAATTTACCCTGAAAATATCTGATCTTAGACTTCTGTTTGTTGGGAGTTTTTTGATTACTGATTCAATATTGATTACTGATTACTAGTAATCAGCCTGTTCAACTTTTGTAATTCATCCTAATTTAGTTTCTGAAGATGTCATATCTCTAGGACCTTATTCTAGTTGTCCAATTTTTTGGCATAAAATTGTTCATAATGGTCTCTTATCATCCTTTGTATTTCTGTACTGTCAGATCTTACTCCTCCATTTCTGATTATATTTACTTAACTCCTCCAGTTTTCTTATGAAACTTGGCTAAAGGCTTATCAATTTTGTTTATCATTTTGAAGAACTGGCTTCTTGTTTCATCAGTCTTTTTTATTGTGTTTGTTTGTCTCAAGTTCATTTATTTCTGCCCTAATCTTTATTATTTCCTTCCTTCTACTAACTTTGTGCTTTGTTTGTTGTTTTCTTACCTTTTCTAGGAGTAAAGTTAGGTTATTTATTTGAGATTTTTCTTGTTCCTTGAGGTAGGCCTCTATTGCTGGATCCTAAAGATTTTGGACCATTGTGTTTCATTTCCATTTATCTCTGTGTATTTTTTAAATTTTTTCCTTTATTTCTTGTTTGACTCATTCAATGTTTAGTAGCATATTACATAGCCTCCTATAGTTGTGTTCCTTCTGGATTTTTTCTTAAAATTGATTTGTAGTTTTATATTGTTGTGGTTCAAAAAGATCCTTGGTATGATTTCAGTTTTCTTAAATTTATTGAGACTTCTTTTGTGGCCTACTGTGATCTGTCCTAGACAATGTTCCATGAGCACTTGAAAAGAGTGTGTATTCTTCTGTTGTTGGATGAATATTCTGTATATATCTTTTAGGTCCATTGGGTCTAATGTGTGCTTCAAAACCTCTATTTCCTTGTTGATTTTCTGTCTGTAGGATTTATCCATTGATGCAAGTGGGTGCCAAAGTCCCCTAATATTGTATTACTCTCAATTTCTACATTTAAGTCTGTTAATATTTGCTTTGTTTATTTAGGTGCTCCAATGTTGGGTGCATAGATATTTATAATTGTTATATCCTCTTGTTGGGTTGATCCTCTTATCATTATGTAGTGCCTTTCTTTGTCTTTTGCTAGTCTTTGTTTTAAAGTTTATTTTGTCTCATATAAGTATTGTGGCCCTGGCTTCTTTTTTTTTTTCCACTTTCCTTTAAATGGTATATGTTTTCTAGACCTTCACTTTCAGTCTGTATGTGTCTTTAGAACTGAAATGAATCTCTTATAGGCAGTATATACATGGTTTATTTCTATATCCATTCAGTCAACCTGTGTCTTTTGATCAAAGCATTTGGTCCATTTACATTTAAAGTAATTATTGATAGGTATGTACTTACTGTCATGGTATTAATTGGTTTCTGTGTGTGTGTGTAATTCTTTGTTCCCTATTTCTTCTCTTACTCTTTTTCCTTGTGATTTGATGTCTTTATTTAGTGTCTTACTTGAATTCCTTTCTTTTTTTTTTTTTTTTTTAACGTGTTAAAGGTTTTTTTATTAGTGGTTACCATTGGGTGCATATATAATATCTTATGTAGCTTTGCGCAGTGGCAGTATCGTAGCCAATGAGGTTTATCCGAGGCGCGATTATTGCTATAATATCTTATGTATATACAAGTCTTTATTAAGTTGATGGTCACTGAAGTTTAAACACATTCTAAAAGCACTAAATTTTTACTCCCACTCCATGTTTTTTGTATATGATATCATATTTTACATCTTTTTATGTATTATTGACTATTATTTGTAGATATAATTGATTTTACTACTTTTGTGTTTTAATCTCCATATTGGCTCTATCAGTGATTAATCTACTACCTTCACTCTATGTTGCTTTTACCTGTGAATTTTTTTCCATTAATGATTTTGTTCTATTCATGGCCTTTTCTTTGCTCTGGAAGTATTCCCTTTAATATTTCTTATAAATCTTGTTTAGTGGTGATGAACTCCTTTAACTTTTGTTTGAGAAATTTTTTGCCTCTCCTTTCTGAATGAGAACCTTGATGGGTATGTTATTTTTGATTGCAGGATTTTTTTTTTTTCTTCAGTAGTTTGATATATCATCCCATTCTTTTTGGCCTATAAAATACCTGCTGGAAAATCAGCTAATAGCCTTATGGGGTTTCCCTTGTATGTAAATCTTTTCTCTTGTTGCCTTTAAAATTCTCTCTTTATCATCACTTTTTGCCACTTTAATTATTATGTGTCTTGGTGTAGACCTCCTTGGGTTAATTTTGCTAGAGTCTCTCTTTGCCTTCTGGATCTGGATTTCTGTATACTTCCCCAGATTCAGGAAGTTTGCAGCTATTATTTCTTCAAATAAGTTTTTGCCTCTCCTTTGCTCTTTCCTACTCCTTCTGGGACCCCTATAATGTGAATGTTTTTGCACTGGATTATGGCACTGAGTTTCCTTAATCTATTCCCATTTTAAATTTTTTTTTTCTTTTTGCCATGCAGCTTGGGTGCTTTCTATCACCCTCTCTTACAGATTGCTTATCTTTTCTTCTATGTCCTCTAATCTGTTGTGGATTTCCTCTCATGTATTTTTTAAGGAGGTGAAGGACAGAGGGAGAGGGAGAGAGGGAATCCTAAGTGAGCTCTGTGCCCAGTGTGAAGCCTACTGTGGGGCTCAATCTCACAATCCTGAGATCATAACCTGAGCTGAAATCAAGAGTCAGACATTTAAGCAACTGAAACACCCAGATGTCCCTCCTCTCATGTATTTCTCATGTAGTTCAGTTATTGAGTTCTTCATCTTTGACTGGTTCTTTTTTATATATATTTTACCTCTTTATTGAAGTTCTCACTGAGACCATCCACTCTTTTCTCAAGTCCAATGTCTTTATGACCATTACTTTGAATTCTTTATCAGACATACTGTTTATCTCAGTTTCATTTAGCTCTTCTGCTGTGATTTTTGTCTTATTCTTATATCTGGGACGTATTTCTCTGTCTCATTTTATCTAACTCCCTGTTTGTTTCTGTATATTAAGGAGGTCAGCTACATCTCCTGGTCTTAAAAGTAGTGGCCTTGTGTACGAGAGGTCCAATCATGTCCTGTAGCACAGTCCCTCTGGGTCACAAGAACCAGGCATTCCAGGGGTGTCCCCCTTATGGGCTATGTGGGCCTCACTGTTGCATCTGAGCTGTGATTGCCTTCAGACCAGCTTGTTGCAATGACCCACTTTCCCTATTGTGAGCACACCCTCAAGGTTTGGTCACTAAGCTGTTGAGAGCCCTGTCTGTCTTCCCCACTGTTAACTTCTCTTTTAATATTTTGCATCTCTTCATTTCTCCATGCTACATTCTGGGTGTCTTCCTTAGATCTAAGTAATTCCCCAGTTCTCTCTTCTGCTGTGTCTAATCTCTTTTTCAACCTCTACATTAATTTTTTTTTATTATAAGAACTAATGATTTCTGTACTCCTTTCTCTTGTCCCTAAATCTATGTTCTTTTTTCACACTCTTGAAAGTGTTTTTTGTTTGTTTGTTTTGTTTTTTACCTAATGGTTTTCATTCTTTTATTTCATTGAACATTTTAAAAAATAGTTATTTTAAAGTCACTTTAATGTCATTCTGTTACTGAATCCTGTCATTCTGTTATATCATCTGACTATGTGTGGTAGCCCATCTCTATGTGGTTTACTTTTTTTTACTATAAACTTGATTTAAGTGGAAATTCTTTCTTTTGCCTACCATACATGTCTTGGGTTGTAAGCAGCTTTACAGAATGATTTCAGATTTACTTTACAGTGGTTAGATTACAAGCACGGTTTTGTCTCTGTGTCTCTGAAATACACAGTGTACATTTAGAGCCCCACCTATACTTGGCTTTCAAGTTCCTGATTTCTCATGGGTGATTCTTTTAGCTCCAGCAGTCATAGCTCTATACTAAGCTTCCCTGTTATTCCCTGGGAAAGTGTATACATATCTTTTACAATTTGTTTTACAGATCAAATGGAATTTTGTGACTCTGAACTTTATGCTGATAGCTTGGTTCTAGATTCCCAATCAGATGAGGCCTGTGGCTCAGAATTAACTCCTGACTCAAAGTAAATCCTCAGCCATCCAGTCATTAAGATTTTTCTTTATCTGTCTCACTTTTCCTTTGCATATAATTCTCACTTACATGTTTAGTTTTGCTTTCCTCCCTATATCTGGCACCTGGAGACTTTATTGATTTCTATAGATGAGTTATGTATTTTTCATATAATTCTTTGTGTTGTTGTATTTTTCAAAATTTCTGTATGTTTCGAGTAGGGGCAATGTCTTCCATATCTGTTTAAATCACCATATTTGTCAAACATATTACTTCTCTAATGAAGAAAAAATACAAAAAGTTTTAAAATATGTTTAAAGCAATGTTTTATTTTAAGTAACCTTTTTCTCCATGCTTCTCAGTGCTGAATTTGAAGAGCCACATAATTATGAGGCAACAATTTCATATCTGAAACACTCTGGCAACTCCATTAACCTGTGCACCGCAAAAGAAATTGCTGATTGTAAGTCTGCTAAGCCAATTAATATTGTAACCCTGTGTGGAATGAAAATGGGGCAAAAATGGTATTTTCCCTCTAGCTAACTATAAATTTAAAAATTCAAAGCCATGCTGCTCTACCATCTCATTTCTTTCTTTTTTTTCCCCTGCCTGGTCTCTTAAAAATATAAATAAATCCAGTTGGGCATCAATGCTATCTCACAACTCCTAGTGCTGCCTTCTCTCTACCTCTTCTATTCTCTCCTTCACCAATCTACTTAGATGCCTTGCCTTCTGTAGATATGTGGGAGGGAAAATCAAGATACAATAATCCATTTTTCTTCCTTCTCCTATAGAAACTTCATCTCTCTTCTTGTGGTGTCTTTCTTGAACTCCCCTGGTAACTCCGTGTGTGGAGAGGGAGATAACAGACTATGAGAATTAGGTCCCTCTGTTTAGTCTGAATAGGAGCAGAGAATTCATTTAATGGATCTGACCACTGGTTCAGAGCTAAATCTTCCCACCTCTGGTATTGCCGACAAAGCTCAGACCTTTCTATGAAGAAAAGAAACCCTGTCAGGTAACAAAATGAAGAAGCAGGGACTCATAACATTTCTACAGTTTCTGTGTCTTTGTTCTGCCTGTAGGATCAGCTGGTTCTCTACAAAAGGCATGAACATTTGTGCTGGAATAAACATTAGTATTTTGTGAACATATACTATGGATCACAGTTCAGTAGTAGGTTCTCTGTGTGCATCCCTGCTGATACAGCAGTTTTATTAGCCCACTTTTTGAGACAAGAAACTGAGGACCAGAGATGTTGAGTTGTACAAGGTCACACGAGGAATATATGGTAGAGACATAATATGAAATAGGCTCAGACTGCCTCTAAGATGCATGCTGTTTTCACAGTTTTATGCTGCTTCCCATTCAAGGATGTTTTGTTTCCCTGGAGGGAGGGTTAGAGAGAGATCATCTGATTTAGCTTCTTTATTGTATGGAGAAAAAGCATGAGAGTGTGGGAGAAGTCATTTGCCTGAGAATACATACATAAAAGGTTTGTGAGGTGGAAGTTAGGATCCATTGAAATTTCCCTCCCCTTCCCAAGGCAATAAAGGGTTGAAGAACTACTGGAAGATCTCTCTCTCTCTTTCTCTTAGGCTAGGCAAAGTCTAGACTCTCCCATATGGCTTATAAAATACTAGTCATAAGACAAGCAACTCCTGTCCCTTCTTACCATAAGGCAATATTGTTCCAATCTTGGAGCATCTAGGCACCTGCATCAGAATATGATTTCTCAAATTCTAACACTTAAAATACAAATCATCTGGAGATCTTGTTTAACATATTCTGGTTCAGTAGCTGTGTGGCTGGGCCTGAGATTCTCAATTTCTAACAATTTCCCTGGTGGTGCTGATGCTGCTGGTTTATAAACCAGCCTTTGAATAGAAAGGCCTTGGGCCCTATTTGGACTAAATTCCAACTGCATGCCTTTCTGCAAAGGGCTCATAGGGCTATTTAGATGCCCTTGTTGGAGCCTATACCTTCCCTTTCTGGATACAGGAGACCCCCAGAATGCTCCCTCCCAAGTCATGCTTGGGTCTCTTCCCTAAGTCCCAGGACAGACTGGGCTGCAGAGAGAGAAGTTCATGGGGGATAGTGTGCATGGGATTTGGACCTTGCAGGGCCCCTTTCCATGTAGGATGAAGCTGAGGATTAAAAGTGGGAAGCTGGACCAGAGGCCTGTATTTGTTCTTCCCAGGCCATAAATGCTCAAAGTGGCCTGCCAGGGGAAATCACCTAAGGTACCCAAAGAAGAAGCCGCTAACTCAAGCCTCTCTTCAGTCTTTCACTGAGGGATTCTTTGTGTACTTCATAAAGAGGCAAGTGTTTTTGGCTGAAAGAGAAAGGGCTCAGAAAATAAGCCATTGACGCAATTGAGAGTAACAGAGCATGGAGTAGCAGAAAGGGAGGAAGGTGGGAGACAGGTGAGGGCGGTGAGGGTGTCCCTTGCCAGAGAGAACATCTTGGTGGGAGATAGGAATAGACCTACCAGGGCTAAAGAAACTGAAGTACTACAGCCTGGGATCAAAAGGATCCTGCTACATGTCCCCACCCCTTTCCTTCTTCCTCTTTAAAGGACCAAGATGCAGTTAGAAAAAAACAAAACAACAAACAAACAAGTAGGGGTTGAGCTATTTTCCCCCCACTTGTATTATTCACTTGGCTCTTTCTTCATTTATCTTCTAATTATTTTTATACCACTCACTAGATGAATAACATCTGAACCTCAGTGTATTCATCTGAAAAGTGGGTATAATATCACCTTCATGGCATTGTTCTGAGAGTTTGATAAAACAATACATTTAAATTCAAGTGGAATTCTGCTTCTGGAAGGATGGAACATGTATACTCTTCCTTATTCCCTCTGCTAAGTACAACTAAAACTGTCGGATATCATATGTGAAACAAACATAAGAAAACTGGGAGACTCTGAAAAGTTAAAAATAAGAAGGTATAGCAGCTAGAGACCTAGGAACCCAAGTAAGAATAGGTGAGTTCCTTGGGTTTTCTTCTTGCCTCATATATCCCAGACTTGGAGCCAAAGAAGCTGGCAATCCAGAAACACCAGTGGGTACAAACAGAAACATCTCCAACAAAAGACTGTTCTCTCTAGCCTAAGAGCCAGAAAAGGGGCAGTCTAGAAAAACAAAAAGCCTTAGACAATAACTGTTCTGTTCTAGCCAAACATCACAGTAAAAACTATGGCTCTACCCCACCAGCCAGTGATGAGTGAGGATCCTAGACACGCACCCTTATCAGGCTGCAGTTATGTACCCCAACCCCTTGGCTGAGGTGGTGCAGAGAAAGCTATGTCAGAAGCTTGGACTTTCAACCCTTCCAGGAGTAACAAAACTCCACCTATAATGAAGACCACATGAGGAGCTTGTATTCCTGTCTCCCACCCAACAAAAGTACCCTTCTCCTCTCTGTTGGTCTGTTATTAGAGAAGACCCATTGGAGAATCAGGACTTTCACAACTACCCAGCAGTAAGTAGGACAAATGGGAAGCAAAAACAAGCACTCCTACCACCAGGATGTTATCAGCAAAAGCTGAGTGGGGAACTGGAATGCCCACCCTTGACCAGGAGCAGTGAGGAGCCTTGCCCTCAGTTGGATATTGGAAGGCCAAGAAGTGGAGAACCTAGATGTGTACCCTCAGCTGACAGAAAAAAGTCATCCCATTTCTGTCACCAGAAAAGCCAACTAAAACAGAAGTTTAAATAATATCCAGTCTCATAAGATAATACTTAAAATGCCCAGGTTTCAACAGAAAATTACTCATCATACCACAAATCAAGAAAGTCTAAACTTGAATGAAAAGAGATAATCAATAGATGACAACATTGAGACAATTGAAATATTAGCATGTTCTGAGAGACAATTTAAAGCAGCTGTTAAGACTTCAGTGAACAATTATGAACATGATTGAAACACACAAAGAATAGTTTCACTCTATTTTTAGAAGAAATGGGATGCCTCTGCAAAGAAATGGAAGATGTAAAGAAAAAGAAATAGAAACTTATAAGTGAAGAACACAATAAGAAAAATAAAAAGCTCACTGGGTGGACTCAACAGCAAAATGGGGAGAATAGAAGAATTCATAAACTTGAAAGAAATGATAGAAATTACCCAATCTAACAATAAGGAGAAAACAGATCAGGGGAAAACAATGAACAGAGCTTCAAGGACCCGTGGGACTATAATGAAAGTCTTAAATTCTAGTACTGGAAAGAAAGGGGAAAGAGGATGCTACTGAAAATACTTGAAGAAATTGAAAACTTTCCTAATTTGGTAAAAGACATTAAACAAAAGATTGAAGAAGCCAAGAAAATCCCAAGCAGGATAACCCAATCCACACAAAAACATAATCAAACTTCTAAAAATAAAAATAAAAAGTAAAAATCTTGAAAGCAGTAAAAGAAATGATATATTACCTATAGGTGAAAAACAATTTAAATGACTGAATTTCTCATCAGAAACCATGAAAGCCAGAAGAAAGTGGCACAACATTTAAGTACAAGAAGAAAAGAACTATCAATCTAGAATCCTATTACCAGTGAAAATATCCTTCAAGATTGAAGGGGAAATCAAGATATTCTAAGATGAAGGAAAACTAAGAAAATTTGTTCTAGCAGACCAATCCTAAAAGAATGGCTAAAGGAAGATTTCTAGACAGAAAATAAATGATAAAAGGAAGTACTTTGGACCTTCACTTCAGGAGAAAGAAAAAATGGAAAGAATACACATGTGAGTATGACATATTTTCTTTCTTTTGATTTTTTTAAATTATGTTTGATGGTTGAAGCAAAAACTCTTAACATTATCTGATATAGTTCTAAATGTTTATAAGAGAAATACATAAGACCATTATAAGGAAAGTGTTAAGGGACATAGAGGGAAATAAGTTTTCTATACTTCATATGAACTGATAAAATGTCCATACCAGTAGACTGTGATGTTACATGTATATATAGTGTAATCCCTAGAGGAACCACTGAAACAGGTATACAGTGAGATATTAAAAAAACATAAAACAAAAAACTATAGGTAAATAAAAAATGATTCTAAAAAATGTTCAAATAACCCACAAGAAAGCAGGAAATATGTAACAGAGAAGAAAAAAAAAAAAAACACCCAAACAGAAAATAAAAAATAAATGGCAGATTTAAGCTCTAATATATCAGTAATTGCATTAATTACATTACATGTAAATTGCCTAAATATGCCAATTGAAAGAGATTGGAAGATGTAAATTTAATCTAAAGAATATTAGTGTGACTATATTAATAACTGATAAAGTAAATTTCAGAACAAAGAAAATTACAAGAGATGCAGAGGGATATTATGTAATGATAATAGGGTCAATCCATCAAGAAGACAAAACAATCTTAAGTGTGTGTGCACCAAGCTTCAGAGCTGTAATATATGTGAAGCACAAACCGAAAGAAAAAATAGACAAATGGACTCATAGTGTGAGACTTTAACACCCCTCTGTCCACATTGACAGAACACCTACTCAGAAAATCAGCAAGGATACAGAAGAATTCAGCAACACCATCAACAACAGGATCTAATTGATATCTATAGAAGGTGCACCAGGAGCAGAATACATATACTTTCAAGCATCCATAAACATATACAAGATAGACCTTATTCTAGGCCTTACAACAGTGCATTTTGAAAAATTGAAATCATAGTGTATTTTTTACCACAATGTAATCAAGCTAGAAATCAGTAACCAAAGGATAACAGAAAACTCTCTAAACACTTAGAAACAAAAGTACACATTTCTAAAAGGAAATCAAAATACATATTGGACTGAACCAAAATGAAAACATATAAAAATCCTTGGGACAGAGCCTAAGGAATGCAGAAGAGAAATTAATAGCACTAAATGCTTACATTAAAGAGGAAAATCTTTAAATCTAAGATCCTACCTCAAGAACATAGTAAAAGAATAGAGGAATAAATCTAAAGCAAGTGGAAGGGAGGAAAGAATAAAGAATAAAAAACAGAAAAGAGTAGAGAAAATCAATGAAAGCAAAAGCTTGTTCTTTGAAAAGATCAATAAAATTGACAAACCTCTAGCAAGACTAACAAAGAAACAGAAAGAAGACACAAATGAACAATATCAAGAATGAAACAAAGATATCATTACAAACTTTGCAGACTTCAAAAGGACTATAAGAGGATATTATGAATAAATCTACACATCTAAATTTGACAACTTAAAGATGGAACAATTCCTCAAAAACTCAGATTACCTCAAATCACTCAATATAAATATTTGGATAGCGCTGTAACTGTTAAGGACATTGAATCTATAATTTTAAAACTAAAACAAAAAACCTAAAACACTGTCACTGTATGTTAACTATACTGGAATTAAAATTTATAAATAAATTAGTTAAGAGAAAATAGAACTCTGAAAAAGACCATCTCAAAGTCCTGGGAGATTTCACTGGAGAATTCTGCCAAATGTTTAAAAATGAATTAACACTAATTCTGTACAATCTTTCCAAGAAAAATGGAAGAGGAAGAAACCCTTACTGATTCAAGAAGCTGGTATTACCCTGACAGCAAACCAGACGGAGACAGTGCACAAGAACACTACAGATTAACACCCTTCAGGAGCAGAGTCATAAAAGTCCTTTGCAAAATATTAGTAAATAGAATTCAGCAAGACGTAAAATGGAATTATACCACAATAGAATGCTGTTTATTCCAGGGATGGAAAGCTAGTTCAATATTCAAAGATCACTCAAAAAAAATCAGTCAATTAACTCTTTATTGACAGGCTAAAGAAGAAAAATCACATGATCATATCAATCTATGCAGGAAAAGCATTTGACAAATTTAATACCCATTTATGATTTAAAAAAAAACTCAGAAAAATAGGAATAGAGGGCCACTTTCTCAATTTGAAAAAAAAGAGCATTTGCAAACAAACAAACAAAAACCTATAGCTAATATACTTAATGGAGAAATATTGAATACTTTCCCCTAGAGACTGGGAACTAGGCAGGATGGTCACTTTTTTTTTTTTTTTTAAGATTTCATTTATTTATTTGACAGAAACAGCAATAAAGGGAATACAAGCAGGAGGAGTGGGAGAGGGTGAAGCAGGCTTCCCGCTGAGCAGGGAGCCTGATAGGGGGCTCAAGCCCAGGACCCTGGGATCGTGACCTGAGCAGAAAGGAGACACTTAATGGTCAAGCCACCCAGGTGCCCCAAGGATGTCCACTCTACCACTCCTATTCAACATAGTGCTAAAACTTCTAGCCAATGCAACAAGTCAAGAAAAGGAAATCAAATGAATACAAATCAAAGAATTAAACTGCCCTTATTTGCAGATGACAGGATTGTCTAGATAGAAAATCCCAGGGAATTTACAAAAAAAAAAAAAATCTTAGAACTAACAAATGAGTTCAACAAGGTCACGGGATACAAAATAGAATTTTAAAATCCTATTTCTATATGCTAGCAATGAACACACTAAAATCAGAAAATACTACAACATTCACAAAAGCTAAAGAAAGAGAAATTAACTTGTGTTTAACAAAATGTTACAAGACTTAAATTTGATAACTACAAATTGCTGATGAAATAATTCAAAGGAAACCTACATAAATAGGGGAGATATACCATGTTTATGGATTGAAAAACTGCATATAGAAAAAAATATTCTCCCTTACAAAATTGTAAAAGGAAATTTAGTGGAGGAAACATTGCCTTTTGTGATGTTGGAGCAGTTGGATAGCCATAAATAAAAATCATTCAATCCATCAATCAATCTTAATGTAAGTCTCACATCTTCTATAAAGATTAACTCAAAGGGGATCCTTCTTTCATTCTCTGCCCACCAAGGGTGAGGAATCTAAGTATTACCTTTCTGGAGGAGAGGGGGAGAGGGAGGGAGGAAAACAAGGGGAAAGATGAGGTGGTTAGCTTTCACTGTCACCATTGTACGAGATTGTCCCTTAAACAATGCCAGGAAAACAAAGACTATCCCTTTAGGGTGCATAGTTCAGCATGGGTGTCTTTCTGAGGCTTTGCCCTTTTATATAGAATGTGGGTAAGCAGGATTTAGGCTGTTCTGAAAGTTCTGCAGAATTGTCCTCAGAGGTCATCTAGACCACCCATTCAGACTGTGCTTCCTAGGCCCTAGGGCGGTCCTGAGGGTTACTGGAGACTTTGAGCATGACATCAACCAGAGAAGTTCTATGTGTGCCCGTGGGCAATATTCCACTCAAATGAATGATTCCGTAGCTGGGAGGAAGTTTGAAAGCCATTTGCTAAATGGAGTGACCTTGGGCAAGTTACTTTACTCTTTGGGCAGCTGTCTCCTCATGGGTGAAATGCCAGTGTCAGTAGTGATCACTGAGTGAATTAAGTGAGGTCATGCATTTAAGCACTTAGCACAGTTCCTACTATTTGTAAGTATAAAAAATGTTTGTTGCTTTTTATTATTGTTTTTATATTATTAGTAACAGTGCTCTCGCCTCCTAGTTTTCCAAGGTCATACAGCGAGTTAGTACTCTGAGAAAAAGCCTGCAAGCTGTGGTCATGTTATGGGGCCAGCAGTTGGAGGGTACTGAGGACCATCTTGGGATGAGTGTCCTTTTCCCCCAGCTGAAACAAAGCTCGTCAGTGGAGAGAATGGGCTCCTGTGCTGTGGGACATATCCTCCAGTTATGAGTCCCTGTCCTTTCCTGACCCCATGGAGTAGAATCCTTTGTCTTTTATATTCCTTCCATGGGAGCAAGTTGTGATGGTAAAACTTTGGAGAACATCTGGTTTGTTAAAAAATCATAATCAAGTTATGAATGCATTATTAATTCAGTGTGTATTTTTGTGTACTAGCCTTGACAAGTAAGCTTCCTCTGAGCCTTGGTTTCCCCATTTCTAAGAATAATATCTCCCCTCTCCCCAGGTGACAATGAGAAGCAAAAAGATCATGATGTGTTATTTCTTTGTAAAACAAAGAATGATACATCAATTGAGGGAGGGAGATTATCATTTTTAAAATTGGAAAAGAAACCCATGTTTGGAATGGATATGGAGCAAACTGCATTATAAGCAAATATTCATTGTGTATTAATAGCTAAACAACGGTTTTAAAGTAAACTGGCAAAATAATACATTTTGATTCAAAAATCAGTAAAAATAAAAGTGTACAATGGCTCCAGTTGAAGTGCATGGTATGAATCATCCACAGAGAATTTTAGGTCTTTGTGTCAAGCAATCGCGTGCAGGCAGTGTCTAAAGAAAACCTAGGATTTCATTTGTTTTATCAATGGATTTTATGTGTCGAATAACAATGACCTTGAAATGCAACCTGGCTGGTTCACTTAGTTAAGCATCTGACTCTTGGTCTCAGCTCAGGTGTTGATCTAAGGGTCATGAGATTGGGCTCTGCTTTGGGCCCCACAGTGGGCATGGAGCCTACTTTAAAAAAAAAAAAATGCAACATGTTTCTTGGTCACTTTTCTAAACTACAGCTTCAGTAACCTAGCAGCAAGAAAGAGAAGAAAAACAGGGGGAGTCCTACTTATTATGCATGCATATTCATTAACAGTAGGGGGAAACTTTTAGAGATGACATTTCAGCAAAGAAAAATCAAATAAGTAATTTTATCAAAAACCCATCACTTTCTATACAATATCTGGTGCTCTGCTAGGCATGTCCCATTTTTTTACATCATCTCCTTTAATCTCCCCATTAACTGTGTAAGGCAGGTACTAATTGACTGCATTTCTCAAGTGAGCAAACTGAGACTCTAGGAAATGAAGTAATTTGTCTGCAATCCCTCAGGTAGGAAGCGGCAGGACTGGGCTCTGAACCCACATTCTTGCCACTACTTGTGTTTGTTATTAATGAAGGTCAGTGTCACATCATTCAATAAAATCCACAGAACGATCAGAAAAAAATCCAAAAGGAATTCAAACCTCAGTTGGTGGCCAGTCTCCTCTTTTCAAGCTGTGCTAGGGAAACAGAACAGTTAAGGAACAAAAACACTTATGAGTGTGCTGTGGAGTTCATTTTGTTGAAGTGGGATCTAGGCTTTTTTTTTTTTTTTTCCTTTTTTTTCTTCTTTTTCTTTTTTTTCTTTTTTGGAGGGGGGCTTTTTTCCTCTCCTTTCCCTTTCACGTTCCCCTTCTGACTGCAAACCACTAAATTTCAGTGTTGTCTCTTCAGTATGGATATCTATTTACTGAAACAGGAAACTGAAAATTGTTTCACATGTTTTCACTGACCATACATTCCGTCCTGGAAATCCCCACAGAGATAAAAGCCATGGTCAGTGACCCGAGAACTTCCCACACAGACAAAGCCTCACACCGTTCCGTGTTCCGGAGGCTGAGAAAACTGAACTCTGCCGTCCTGCATAATTGTTTGAATCCTGGGTGCTGTAAGAAATGGTGAATAAACGGCTTCTGACATCATTTTTTTCATGTTTATTTTAGCAACTTATGAAGTCGAAATTGAAGAACCCCGAAAGGTATTGTTCCCTCTTTTTACCAACTTCATAACTACAACAGGTATGCAGAATTGACGGTAGAGTGGTTTCTTTTAGGAGCCAGGAGGGAGGTCTTTGTTTTCGGTTTTCTCCCCATTCCTGAGGCTTTTCCAAGACTCCAGCTGCTAAGATTCTGTCGCCTGTAATAACAGAGATAGAAAAAGTGGTGTTGGTGGGGAGGGAAAGCTGGCCCTAATCCATTCCCGGCCCGTTATCTGTGGCGAACAGCATCAGCTGGCCTTTAATAACGGTCCCTTCAGAGAGAGGAGTGCTGTGGCCCAAGCCAAATTTGTACCTCCTGTGCTTTCGGGAGGATGGCCCGCCCTCTGAAGGCACATTTTCTGGCTCCTGGTGGGCACAGTGCAAGGTGCCCCTTGGAGCCACTTGATTAGAGCCCAAGCAGAGTCCCTGCTGGCCCCAGTCCCAGCACCTGACCCTGTGATCTCGAACCTCCATTTCCTCACCTGTAAGATAGAGATAGTAGAAGTATCCGAGTCTGGGTCATTGTGGAAATGAGAGTGAGGTAAATTCAAGGAACCCGTGTGATGGTAAATGCCTGTACCTTTCCCAGACATTATGCCTCTCTGGGCTCCTGCTGGGTCTTCTGGAAAATGGCATCTTCTCTGTGAGGGCAGAAAGCAGATGCCTTGTGGTGACCACATTTGCTGTAGTAGATGCCCAATAAATAAGGGGGTTTGTACTTGTTTCACTGAGTTGCTGAGAGAACTCAAATTAGCTAAGCTCCCAGTACAGAGCCTGGTACACAGTAGGGCCTCCCCTCATGTTTCAGCTCGGTCGATGAAGGTTCACTTGTTTCTCACAGAGTTCATTTAGTCCAGACCTTTCATCTTTCTGCTTGTTTTCTTACACCTACTGGAAAGGCCTGTTCATTTGTGGTATACTTTCTAGCTAGAAAACTATAAATGATTATTCTTATTAATGAAAGTAGAAACATTTATTAAAATGCTTCAATTATCTGGCAATATCTCCAAAATAATAAACTTTTCTGTACAAGTAAACTCTGTAAATAACTAGAGTTTATCCCATTCAAAAGAAAAAAAAATAAAGTATTTTTAACATGTTTTAAAGACATTTATTTATTTGAGAGAGAGAGATAGAGAGGGTGGGGGGGAGGACAGAGGGAGAAAGAGAGAATCTCCAGTAGACTCCTTTAAAATTTAAAAATATATTTTTAAATTTTAAATCTTAACTTTCAGACATGTATTGCTTTCATCTCCATATTCTTGTCTCGGCAGGTGAAATCTGATCTTACCTTGTCTTCATGACATGGAATCCTCTGTAACATAAGGGATTGAATGGCTACAGTTCACACTCTACACTCCCAGTCCCTTAGGGTGCCTGGGGGGTTCATTTGGTTAAGTGTCTGCCTTCTGCTCAGGTCATGATCTCAGGGTCCTGGGATCGAGCCCCACATCGGACTCTCTGCTCAGCGGGGAGCCTGCTTCTTCCTCTCCCTCTGCCTGCCTCTCTGCCTACGTGTGCTAAATCTTAAAAAAAAAGAAAAAGATGATGTTAGGCCTTTCTCAGGTGTTCAGAGTTAGCTGTCTTTCCACCAAACCCCAAGTCTGTCTGCTGTCATTGTTTCCTGTTCTCTGACAGTTTCAATTTCTCTATCATATCTTTGTGTTGAGCAGGGAGTCTTTCACATAGATAATTCTGTACCAAGACCTTGTTGCATGTCAGGCACTCGTGCAAAGGTGGGGCACTTCATCCTCCATGTTCCCCGGTGAGCTAGTATCACAACTTGCCTCTTACAGGTGAGGACTGGAGGCTCAGAGAGGTTCAGCAACCTGTCAGTAATGCAGCAGGGGTCCATCTTACCTGTCACTCTACCATCCATGTTGTTAGAATTATACGGGAGATAAGAACCAGTCGTCCCTGAATGAAGGCCTGCGGGGCCCTCCCCAAAGGAGGGCAAATGAGCTTTTAGGCTGGTCTTGGTCACAGCATGTTCAAGGCTTAGCTATTTTCTGTTTTCTTCAACGTTGTTGTCTAGATTCAAAATAATGAATCAGATCTATGTGATGACTGAATCAAAGAGTTATGTTGTGGTCACTGGGATATAATCTTAACGGAGCCAAATCTAGATCGTCTGGGAGTGAATTTGGGATCAGGGGGTGTGTGACCAGCCAGGGAGAATTCCCAGCATGACTTACACATTTGTGTTACCGATTCTGCCCACTGAAACATTGCTCTGATAGCCCAAGTGTGTATTTCCCCAAATGATGGAAAGCTCTATTCTGCAAACACATTCCTGGAAAAGCATGCAGAAAACAATTTATTCTTCTAAGTTAGATTATACATTCCCTCTGGCATGCTGCTTTTCCTTTTCCACTGACCTTCAGTTCCACTGACCAGGGTTTCTGGAAGTTTCTGTTGTCAGTGTCTACCTTTGCTCCATCCTGAGACCTCACCTGCCTGGTCTTCTAGTCAAGTCTCTAATGATCTGTAATCACACATCAAAGGCATGGCTTGGATTGATTTATGAAAATGACCATTTCCCTCTTTACTTTCAGCCTTGGAAGAATGGTCTCCATCAAGAACTTAGGTGAGTTTTATCTTCAAATGGAAAAGCATTAATCCAACCTCTGTTGACTGAACAAGTTTTCTTATATGGGTCAGCTATGCTTGCAGAGACTGAGCTGGTTCAGCTTCCCCAGTGCCTAGTAAGGTACCTGGTACAGAGAAGGTGCTCGAGGGTCCTGCCTGGCCTTTCCCTCCTGCCTTGTTCTAGGCCACACCACCCTTATTGGTAACACTTACTGAGTCTCCAGCATGGGCCAGTCACTTGCTAACCACTGGGGGAGTAGCAGTGATGGCAACCTGGCCGCTACCCTCAGGGGCTCCCGGCCTGTGGGAATCACACAGTTAAATAGGCATATAACCATCATGTGACTGCCAAAGAACTTAGTTTCCAAAATGCACCATGCTGTTTTAAATCTCTGTGCCTTTGTTTCCTTAATTCATTAATTCATTCCAACTTAATGATCTGGTAAATATCTAATGACCATCAAACATTCCCACCTGTAAGAAGCCTTCCTAATTCCCCTCCTTCAAAGAGAAGTAGCCAGACCCTCCCACCCACCCCCACCAAGGTACACAAGCTTGCACTAACCTCACTGTATGTCATTTGTTTGCTAATGTGCCAGTTTATCCTGACTCTCCTTCCCTTCCCTGCTTCTTGTATGTGAGCTCCTTATGAGAAGGGCCTATGTTTCTCGTTCTTGGTGTTCCTGACACCTCTCACACTTCTGGGTCCAAAGCAGGGCCTTGGCAAGGCTGTGCTTGACCCCCCTCTTCAGAGTCTGTGTCTATCATTCTTCCCCTGGAGTTACTTTTAATGCATTAGAGGAAGCATGGTTGGTGAAGTCTAGAGAAGCAAGTATCAGAATTCCCTGGCTGAGGTTAAACACCTAAGCAGTGGATCATGGGGGAAACCATGTTTCATGTCTGTCCTTGAGTTCTGGTCTGCCTCGATTCATGCCCCCCGTATCTACCCTCTAGCATTTAGCATGGTGCTGGGCGCTTGAGAGGTACATGTCACATGGTTAATTCTGTGTTTATTGAGATTTTACTCTTTTCAGATGCTGCTAGATTCTGAGATACAAAAAGGAATGGAGTATATTCTCTGCCCTTGGTTCCAGATGGGCATGGAGGCTAGAATGGATGGGGGAAAGGGGCTATTTGAAGGGGGGGAAATGATCATCTCAGTAGGAAGTTAAAATATAATCACTGCTAAGTAGTTGTAGGAACACAGAGATGAGGCTCTGGGCATACTGTCTTGAAGAGCTGACAGCTGAATTCAATCTTGAAAGACCTATAGGAGTTGTCATAATGATTGTTCATCATTAAGGCATAAGGAAGAGTATGAGCAAAGACATGAGGTCGGTCAAGGACTCCCCAAACAGCATGAAGTGCAGTGTGGAAGCAGAAGGAACAAAGCCACGGGGAGTATGCAGAGCTGGGTCCAGGAGGGCCTGCACCCCCTAATTTACAATTAGACCAGCCCTGTCCAATGGAACTGTAAGGCAAAGCACAGATGTCATTTAAAATTTTTCTAGTAGCCAAATGTTAAAAAGTAAAAAGGAAACCCAGCTTTTGCATCAACTTGGATGGGACTGGAGGAGATTATGCTAAATGAAATAAGTCAAGCAAAGAAAGTCAGTTATCATATGGCTTCACTTATTTGTGGAACACAAGGAATAGCATGCAGGGCATTAGGAGAAGGAAGAGAAAAATGAGGGGGAATCAGAGAGGGAGACGAACTATGAGAGGCTGTGGACTCCAAGAAACAAATTGAGGGTTTTGGAGGGGAGGGGGTGGAGGATGGGTGAACCTGGTGGTGGGTATCAAGGAGCGCACGGATTGCATGGAGCACTGGGGGTTATATGGAAACAGTGAATCGTGGAACACTACATCAAAAACTGACATACTGTGTGGTGACTAACATAATATTAAATTAAATTTAAAAATGTGAAAAGAAACAGGTGAAATTAATTATGTGTTTTATTAATCGCAGTATATCCAAAATATTGTCATTTTGACATGTAATCAATATAATAACTATTACTGAGGTATTTTATAGTCTTTTTTCTCTAATTCTTCAAGATCCAAATATATGTTATACTTATAGCTCAGTCTAGACCGGTTACATTTTGAATGCACGATATCCATACATGGACAGTGGCCGCAGGTGGAGAGCACAGATTTAGACTTTATATTCTAGGTCAGGGGGAGCCACAAAGAGTTTCAAAGCAGAGATAATGTACTCCATCCCCTCACAGTATTCCTAGAAGTCACCATATTGAATTTACTTTGATAATTACTTATAAAGATCCAGTTATAAGTTACCGGACAAGACCTGACAAGTTAGGATGGATTACCAAGGGCATGTACATCAACAAGGATTTATGTTTTAGGAGAAATACCAACAATGTGCCATGAGGAATAAGAACTGGGTAATTCTAACACAGCAAATGCTTCCATGAAGACAAAGATCCCAACAATTATTGCAGGTCCATTATGTGCTCTGAACAATGCTGAGATTTCAACATTTTTCTCACATTTCATTCTCCTGGCAACCATGGACATAGGCATTGTGACCTTTCATTTATGAATGAGAAAATATGATTTTTTTTATAGAAAGGTTAATCGTGGCCTTGCAGAAAGAGGGATATATAGTGGGGATTAGAAGCCAGCCCTCCTGGGGTGCCTGGGTGGTGCGGTGGGTTAAGTTTCTGCCTTTGGCCAGGGTCATGATCTCAGGGTCCTGGGATTGGGCCCCACATTGGGCTCTCTGCTCAGCGGGGAGCCTGCTTCCCCTTCTCTCTCTGCCTGCTGCTCTGCCTGCTTGTGATCTCTCTCCCTCTGTTAAATAAATAAAATCTTTAAAAAAAAAAAAAAGAAGAAGAAGCCAGCCCTCCCTCACTGCCCCTGATCATCATGGAACTGGCAGATGGCCTTACTGGTGGGCACGGTGCTCAGTAATTATGTGAATGAATGAAACTCCTGACAACTCTTTCCATTGTCTTTCAGAACAGTACTGACTCTGGTGCTTTTCCTCCCTTATTGACCTCCTCTTCTGAGTTTCTTTGAGGGTTCCTCTTTTTCTGCCTTCCGTATGAATGTGGTTGTAAGTCTAGTTCACTGTGCCAGAACAGAAGTCCTCATTTGGGGGTTGATGATTCCTCAGCATTCTCTCCTTGGACCTCAGGTCCCATGCTGTTGCTGCTCTAGATCACACAGCATTGGTGCTGGGAATACATATAGAAATAGCGGAGCTCCGCCGCTTTATAACTTGATTGTTCGTTTACAAGACAAAGTGGAAGAACTGGAGGCTGATCCATAAACAGTGCTTTATAATACAAATAGAATGACAAAGTGTTGGGGCAGCATATAAGAAGGTATGACTGGGAGAATCAGGGAAGGTTTCTCAGAAGTAAGATGATTCAGACAAATTGAGAAGGGTTTGATGTTCTCCAGCAAGATGCAGAAGGCATGTCTGTCAAGGGAAATTGCAACTAAAAAGGAAGAGTTGCTTGAACCAGGATGGTTGGTTTGGGGAATGTCAGTCTAGAGCAAAAGTTGAGGGAAGGAGTAGAGGGAGGTGGGGTTGGAAAGAAAGGTTACGACCACAACATGATGGGTTTATATTTTAGCCTACAGGCAATGGGGAGTTCCTAGGAGATTTTAAGCAGGGATTCCTTCTGGCATTGATTGGAGCGGGTAGAAACTCAGTGAAATGATCTAGTGGGTGACCTGATCCTCATCTTAGAAGAAGGTAGGGAGAGAAGAGGAATTATTCAGTTGTTTACATTCACTTTTTCCATTCATTTTTTTTAGGATTGGGTAATACACTATGATCTAAACACTCTAAACCTCACTTTTCCCTTGTTATCTCCTCACATTTAAGCCCTAAACATGAAGATGAAGATGAAGATAAAGAGGAGAAGGAAAAAGAGCCATGTGAATTGGAACCTCAAAAACCAGAAAAAGATCTACTTTCAAGTCATCTTTTCAAGGTATCAGTGTTCTAGGGTTCAGGGCCAAATAGTAAAAGTTGAGGGATATCATGGGAGTAGTTCATGGAGTGACTTTTTAGAGCCTGAGACAGCAGCTCTCTACAGACAGCATCAGAAGACCCTGGGGTATTGGATGTTTTCTCAAAGAAATGAACTTGACAGTAACAATGAGCTCTAGCCTCAGGTGTCCACTTATTAGCCATGAAGCAGGCCTTAGGGGTGGGGCTGGGTCTAGCATGAGTTCAGCAAGGCATCCAGAGGGCAAAACATAGACACTCATTCGGGTGTTATACCCTGCAATTGAACAGCCCCAGAAGGAGGGCCTCCTTAAGGTGTGTGCTTGAGGGCCCTACTTAGAAGAACAATTTAACCTCTGAGCTCAGTCTTTTTATCTGTAATAGAAGAACAAATCATCCCTACTCAATTACCATCCCCAGTCCCACCCTGATTCTGTCTGGTTTATGTTGATAAGAAAATGTATGTGAAAGTGCTTTGTAGACCATGAGATACCATAAAAAATGTAAGGTATTCTTAATTATTACTTATTAGTAAATACTATATGCATTTGTATACTCCTATCCAATTGACATTGTCCCCCTCAAAACAGCTAGAGTTGTCAGAGTCTTAAATTATCGATATCACCAGTGCTGCTAGTAATGCTCACAACATTCTGAAAACCTATTTGAGATGTGCCTATCGTAGAATATCAGATTGCTCCAGTCCCAGCTGCAGGGCTTGGGAAAATCAAGCAGCTTGGTGGTGTTGTGGGCCTGAACTGGTGGGTAGGCCCACAGGGTTCAGAGCCAAGACTATGTGTTTATAGAGTATCACAAAGCAGCATAATTCAAGGAATAAGTAAGTCACTAATTGTGAAAGAAGGGGACCAGAGTTAGGGAAGGGGCATTGCATCCTGAGGCCAGAGAGCAGACAAGGCCATAAGTGGGTGATGGGGCCAGAGATCAGAAAGGGGTTATCAGGAGGATGAGAAAGATAATGGGGAAGTCACGGTTATGGACATTGACCATGAAAGAGCAAAAGCAGGGATATGTTCTTTATCAGTGCTGGCCATTTGACAAGAGCCAGGTATGGGGTCAGGCTGCCACCAAAGGGACATATTCCTGCTTTTGTGATGTGGATTTGAGTTTTGGAAATTGTTGTAGGTGATTTGGATTATGTTAGGTAAAAGTAGTGGGTGGTGTAGCTGGGCAGTGCTGTTTGGGGTCAGGTGTCAATGGTACGTCAGTAGATACAAATTCAAACTGACCCTAGGAAGCATTCCCAAGGACAGGCCAAGGGGAACCCACACAGGGCCTTATTAGGGGCCACAGTGAAGGAAGGCAGTCACGCATTTGTGTGAAACTCTGACTTATTACTTTGTCATTTTTCCCCGTTAAAAAATTCATTCTTGGTGGGGCGCCTGGGTGGCTCAGTGGGTTAAAGCCTCTGCCTTCGGCTCAGGTCATGATCCCAGAGTCCTGGGATCGGCCCCACATCGGGCTCTCTGCTCGGCAGGGAGCCTGCTTCCTCCTCTCTCTCTGCCTGCCTCTTTGCTGCTTGTGATCTCTGTCTATCAAATAAATGAATAAAAATCTTTAAAAAAAAATTCATTCTTGGCTCTGTGACTTGAAAAAATGTCCCTCGTTTTAGTTTGTCCAGACCACACCAAGAGCTCAGGAAATCCCATACTTTATAACTGTTAAGTACTTCGGCTTCTTCCGACTGCTTTCAGATGTATTGTCATAGTCAATGGTCCTGTCCACTTGCCAACGGAAGGACAATAATCTCCTCTCCTATCGCCATCTGATAAATAGCCAGAAAGGCTGTAATTCTCCTTGGTTTCCGGTGTCTATTCCTGGAAATCCATCCAGAGCTTTCTGAAATGCACATCTGCTCAGATTGCTGCCTGGGGCTCAGTGAGGCCCCCATTGAACCTTGCACACGAGACCCTGCATGACTCAGCCTCATTCTGTCACATCTTTCTCACCTCGTCTTTTCAACCTGTCCCTTCCAGTCTTCCTTCAGCATCAGTTTCCGAAAACCCATCTGAGGACCCTAAATTCTCCAGATACCCATGTGTTTGCTCGTGCTGATTTGTCCCTTTATCCCCTTGGTCAATCTCTTCCTTTCATTTTAAAGTACTCTTTAATAAGATCTGCTTTGGAAGTCTTCCTCCACCCTGTCTCCCAGCCGAGAGAACTGACCTCCCCTCCTCCGTTTCTGTCTCAGTGAACAACACAGCTGCAAATGGCCCTTGCCA